>NW_026442045.1:1362500-2562500 GCF_026898425.1 Galleria mellonella | reverse complement strand
AATTAAACAAAATATTTCTATTCGGCTAACAAGTGATATGGACTTCTGCAAAATAATATCTAGTTCAGTAAAATATAAATGTCGTTAAAATGGCAATCATAATAGCAACTAACTACGAAAGGTTTATTTTTATTATCGCTTTTTATTACCACATTTACTTTCTAAAATTTTAGTAAAATTTTGCAGAAAGAACGAGCTCAGACAATATTTCTGTATCAACAAAGGGATTAAAATCAATACTGTCCGTAGAAAGAGGCAAATATTATTCTGTAATACTGCCTCACAAATATTGTCACTGCAGGATCTAAACTTAAGGTGTTAGTGAATCATCTTCATTCACTTTCATATGAAATATAGATAACAAATAAGTTTAATGTAGTAAAGGCTGTGTAAAGGCCTCAGACATCAATGCGTAGCACACGCGTAGCAGTCTCAAAATTTATCCGCTACGGCACTAACGGACTGCTGGACGTACCTGCATTTTTTTTTATAATTGGTGAACACCCTGAATAATTATACAGTAATTATTGATAGAGTTTGAAAAATATTTTCAGATAATATTTCGGGCGTATGTCGACCAAATAGGTGACGTCCTGAAGAAGAGCTAAATTAAAAGTACCTGTAACCGGCAAGCATGTATGAAATGATTAATAAGTGTGGAAGAAGCGAAAGAGGTTCATATGAATCGAAACATTTGGCATTCCATTGTTTCTGCGTACCCTAATGGGAAACAAACGTGACAGATACGAAAACTGGATATATTTATTAGGAAAGATACTTCTAGCAGGTACAATTTGAACACATTGATGGAGATTCTTAGTAAAGCGAGGACAATAATGTTCTTTTCCTCATTTATTTAGATAAACAAATACTGACGAAATAAAAATTAATAAAAAACATTAATAATAGAAAATAATGGGTAAAGTTATCATCAACACCGTTTACCACAGTTTCGTTTCAAATATGATATAAATAATTAAACAGTGAAAAATTATGCGAGTCTTTCAGAGATTAGTTTTTTAAAAGTACCTACTAGGACAATAAATATTAAATATAACCCTTAGTGTTGCAAACTTCCATAGGTTACAGTAACCGTTTACCATCAGACCTCCTTCGTGGTATAAAATAATTTAATTTTTCTATTTAATTGGGTAATATTTAATAAATAAAATTGAATACTCATTTATGTTAGGTCAATAAATTTTTCGTAAAAAATTACTATGTTATATTAATTAATATCGCCATCTGTCAAGCAACATATTTTATTTGTAAAATAAAATAAATCTAAATAAAATAAGCATCAACACACAAAAACCCTTAGATTATATCTTAACTAAGTAATAGGACATTTATTTAATTCATGTAGTTAAAACCACGCTTCACAATCACACACCCAATGCCAATGAATTTTTGTAAAAATATAATTATGTTTACATTTATGAAACACTGCAAAAAATAACAATGAACTCTTATATAATTACCATAAATTAATATTATTACCAAGTATGTAAGATAATTTGATTATTCAATATTCAACAAAGACTGGCCCCCTTTACAGCTGCAGTATGGCATATAACCAACCCCTGGCATTATAAAATGCTTATCGCGCCTTTTGTTGAATATCCTATTATGTAAATAACTAAATATAATAATTTTTGTCGTAACAAGGCCCGCGTGCAATATCACGTCCCCACAATAATAAAATAAAAATATGTCAGTTTGCGTGTTTGTTTGTCCCTCCACCCACTGGCTGTAACTCAACACCCATTATACCACGTCACTCACATACAACGTGTCAAGATTTCATGATAAATTTAATGTAAATAACACGACAACATGCAAACGTCACGCAGTCGTCAAATTTCATAACTTGATGTTGTCGCTTGAATTTTAGAATTAAAAGCTTAATTAAGTAATAAAACAAGAACATTGATAGAAACAATAGAGAATAGAAGAAGCAAAATGCTGGGCCACCTTATACTACAAGACCATTTTATAAAAAGCATACTGGAGGGGAAAATAAAGGAAAAAAGAAGAAGGGGAAGACCAAAAAAATAACTACATGGGACAGATAAAGGAAAATCTAGGTGTCATGTCGTATAGGGAGGTCAAAAATATAGCCTGGAATAGAGCTGGTTGGAAGAGAATGCATGAATTAGTTACCCCGACAACAGGAAACTCTTAAATGTGAAGAAGTAATAAAAAAAATAAACAATAAATATAGAACTGAATTATTAAAAAAAAAAATTTCTTTAAAGTTTCGCAATATTACTTAATTAGTGTATTGCCAGTTGTAGCCACGTTTGACAGGCGGGTTAGCAACCACAGTTACACTTTTTTAAAAAAGACGCTATTACCAAATTATTTTAATTAAACTGTTTTATAATAATGAAATAAAGCATAGCCTATTTTGCACTGATTTTGATAATTATTTCAATCAATAATGTTTATTCTCATGTGCCTAAATGAATTAATTAACAATTTCCCATATTAATTTCGTGACGATCGAAGGTTGTTTTTTTGCGGAACAAAAAACAGCTTGTTATCAAGCAAAATATACTGAACACCTAATGTACAACTGTAACTGTACTTGGACTGTAGATATCTTAACCTCGGGATATCATAATGGTAACTCATCTATAAAATGATAGTATAAGGCAGAAGAAGCACAAAAGATCCCAATGGGTCAATGTGAAAATACGCATATATAAGATAGGTAAAATATGCTAGTAGACACACAATTCCTCATTCTATAATCAAATATTTTCAATCTAATGTGTCTACAAAACGTTTCTTCGTTCAAAAGCATATATCACGATTTAAATCGGTGTAGGTATAATTTTTTTTAAAACAAAATGCACTTTTATATTCATAGTACATAATTTTTTTTGTTAATCCAATCATCTATCTCATCCGTGTTATTTGAATGCTTCATTCACAACTGAAGGGTTGTCCACTTTGAATATTACAAGAGAATTTCTTTGTTGCAATGTGCTGGAGAACACATCGCGGTCTATTGTTGTGGAAGCGACGTTATTGAAATTACAGATGTCTATACGTACCAATAAAAATAACTCTATAATCGGTATTCAGATGAAATACTCATATTTATATTTTCCTGTTATTGTATGAATGATAGAATCAATACTAAAGTTTTGTAAATTATAGAAGTTACAAAAAAAAATATTGATTTACATTTTTTTTATTTCTTATCTTTAACAATAATTTCTCTATCGTTTATTATGTATAAACTAATATTAATAAATTAATAACATACTATTGAATACTATGTTTACAGTCGATATATTTTAATTACAATAAAATAATTAAAAATTGTGTCTCACAAAAAACTGACATCAAATGTGACAAAAACTAAACTATTGAACAGATTTTGATAAAATTTTTATGGGTCTAATCTATAAGTATATTCTTTCAGAAAAACCGAATCGGTTTAGAATTGATTGAATTATGAGATAACAATTATTAAAAAAAAATACAACCGAATTGATAACCTCATTCTTTTTTAAGTCAGTTGATTATAAGCAAATCGTAAGTATATTGATATTATTTGACAATTGAATAGTGTAATCTGGTAATTAAAATTAAATATGACGCCGTACTTCAGATAGATCGAGGCTTTATATGGTTGTAAGAAGAAGAAAGAGTCCCGATTCGTTAAAAGAAAAAAGAGACAAGTGACAATAAATTTATATTTAATTTGTTTCTGCGTCGAAAACAGTTTCGTTTTGATTCCATGTTAATTTTGATAATTATAATGTTTCCAGGGTTATTTATTTAAAATATGGTAAAACCTTAGGGTAAAACATAGCGCGCTAAATATTCTACAGTATCAAACTTATAAGTATACCTATATTAATGCAAAGAAATCATTGATTAATTGATTACTTACTCAGTGGAGTCATATAAATATCAAGCATAAAATTTTACTTAGACTTGTTCAAATAAATCGTACTGAATATATGCGTATACATATTCGTGCATGTGACGACGCGGGAGGAGCATTGCCGAAGATTGCCAATAAAATTGATTATTAAGTTACCTAAAATCATCGCCACCCTCAATACGACCCCATAACAGTTCCATATATTTAGATATGTCATATATTTAACTGACATGAAGAAATAATTGTTAAATATCGATAGATGATTGTTAAATGAAATACACGTATTTAATAATAAAGAAAAATAGTGTACTTTTTTATTTCTTTTAATAAGGATAAGCTAAAAGTAACTAATACAACTAATACCTAATTAAAATAAATAATAAATATTATACTTACATATTTATTTTAATTATATACTTAAATATACTTCTATATAAAAGTGAAACATCTATTCAGAATCTATATTATAGACAAGTCCTATATAACCTATATTATAGAAAAATATGATATTTAGCTATTTTCATGAAATTTAACTATTAAACGTTTACAAAATTGAACTTTTTTATTTCTATGTACCAGCTTCAAATATATAGGCCTCGTCAGCAAAAGGTAGCTGATATTCCCCTCAAATGGAAAGCTACTGAGCCGTGGCATGACAAATCACATCAAATCATATATCAATCACGCAAGATTCGCTTCTTATAGGATTAGCCACAGTAGGAAATATTAGATACTACAATTTTTTTTAATCTTTTTTTTTAATTCAATAATTTACAACTCTCTTACAAAATAACTTACAAGCTGAGTCTCCTATAAATACAGCCAATAACAACAATTAAATAATAAATGATTATAATGAATAATTGAAATATTTAGGTATATTTTTTAAAGACAATAAACAATGTGGTAATAGAAGTTATGTTTTTTAAAGGCAACTTAGTCTAAAAGAATGTATCGATGGTAAAATGAGAAAGGATATGCTATAATATTTCAGGCATGTGAAAAGAATGCCAGATTAAAGGTCAACCTTTACTGGTATTCGTACAAATGTGGATGGCTGTAGGACCAGGGAAAGCCTAGAATAACCTATTATGATCAGATGGACCGTGTTCTTTCTAAATTAGGAGTGAAGAGTCTCTGAAACTATATAAGACGGGATATATCGTCGTTATGTTTATAACTATATTTTTATATATAACATTTTTTTTATTTTATACATAAAAATCAAAAGAATTACTACAATAATATACTGTCAATCACTACAAATAAGTGCTTTCCGAGATCTGTGAAAATATATGCTCGAGCGGACTGTCGAAGATGGAAGAACGATTAAAGAATGAACCCTTCAGGCT
Source organism: Galleria mellonella (assembly GCF_026898425.1). Lineage (NCBI taxonomy): Eukaryota > Metazoa > Arthropoda > Insecta > Lepidoptera > Pyralidae > Galleria > Galleria mellonella. The sequence continues at coordinate 2,557,244 of NW_026442045.1, read as the reverse complement.
CCAGTGCTCCTCGGCCGGAGTACGGCGGGGTGTCGGAGCGAGGGGTAAGAGCGTAGGGAGGACACGGGAGATTACGTGGAGAGTGCTACACAGTAAGCACTCTTTAGAAAATCGCAAATCGCCAGCCGCACGCCATACCTCTCGCCATTGAGATATGAAACAGCAGGTATGCTAGAAATGTTGTCTTAGAGATTTTTTTTTAAATAACAAAACGACTGTCTATAAGGCCATAAATGATTCCACTGACATTAAAAAAATATTTATTTATTTATACAACAATATATAATACATACACAACTATGTTATTACATATAGATATTTGACTTGATTATAGTATACAGACAAATCATATTACAGAATTTGGTAAAGATATTAGGTACTTGCTGCTTACTGTTACATGCTAGAATGTATTTCATTCACACGGACAATAAAAAATAATAACTATAGTAAACTTTAATTATTGTTTTTTACAAATTAGTTGTTTGTAAATTTCAACATAACAAATCAAGGTACACTTTGAATTATAACAGAATCATAATGCACGAAAGATATTGTATTCAATATTATCAAAGTAGATATTACTACTTTAAAGGAATAAGAAAGAATCAGAATAGATCCCACTTAAAAAAAATATATTATTAAAAAAATATTATTATACTGTTATTAAAAGTGAAATTATTCAAAATTTTTTTTTGTAAAAGTTGTTAGCGACCGGCCGAAGAAAAGTCCTTTATATATATTTATTTTTCGAACGTTTTAATTTATAATTATGGTTTTTTTTTGACATTGTCTTCTCGCTTGGTTGCGGTTCAATAAATTTCTGTCAAAGTCCGTGTCTTTATTATTTATCACCTCATCACAGTCCACCGCTTCGTAATAATGAGCATATTTACCTTTAATATTAAGATTATGTTTCCATCACAACATTTTGTAATCATATGACTTACAATCACATTGAACTTTCGGTAGAAACAATTAAGACTCGACTGTGAATTTAATATCACGTTAAATTCCAAAAAATAATGGAATATGCGTAAAAATATACGAAAGTTATAAAATGATATATTTATTTTTATATATTTGTAAAAATCTATATATTTATATAACTACAATTAGTTATTTTTCGATAGAAACAATATATCACTACGATTTTTGATAATCAACATAAGTAGGTACTATTTAAAATTTTGCTGATTGATAGACCGTGGGCTTGAAGTACATTCAATCCAGACAACAGAGAAAAGTTGGTTCAAATCTAATCCTATCTGATGAAGTTTTCGGAAATAAAAATTTTTTACTTGTTATTAACTGGGTCTGCTTGATATTTTACCGAAAATCGTAACTCAATGTAACGAGTGTGTCAGGTCTGCCCATTAGATCGTTCCTTGGCGCTCGATTGTCAACTGTTCAGCGCATCCCTAGCTTGTGCGCAGCACCCTCGCTCTCCATTAGCTTTTATTTTTTATTCTTAAATCGAATGCTCTTCAACTACACGTACCAATTTAGGAAACATGAATAGATGTTAGTTCAGGCTTTTAAACAACTTCATTTATTTCTAAGTAGTTATCTTCTATTCGTAACTAGAGATTAACTAAGCGTTTATTAGGGCTTATAATACGTATAATAATATAAATGTTCAATTTATATAGTAAATTTCACATATTTTTTTATAGAAATGAACACTTTTATTTACGTGTATTATCACATATGTACCTGCACGTAAACAAAACTTTTTGTTTGTAATAGTAATATTTAAACTGAAATATTGATTTGAGCATAGTCACTGTCACTTTTCGTTCTTCTTCGTACATTTTATATTTTTTTTTTACTATGAATTAAAATAGAATAGTCACTCGCCTGTGCCTTATATATATTATATTACTCTACGCTGGCAGAATACCAATGAGGGATAATAGGCGATGATGAAATTAGTTTATTTGACCCATCACAACCAATTCGCCAGAAATTAGTATTGGTTCCATTTTTGAAACGATCGTATTGTTTCAAAAATGGAACCAATGGATTTCGATATTGCTCGAAATGGTATAAATGATTAATAGTAATCATTAACTCCGGCACTACTTATCACGAGTTCATTATCATTTTTATAAAATATACCTATTTCACACAATAGAAGAAAGTCTATAGAAACTATAATAAAAATTACTGTAACATTCAAAACAATACGGCTTTGTTCAGTAAAAATAGTTTAAAATAACGTTACACGTACACAATACTGACTTGTGAAATTGGTTTGTTCTTAATATTGCGAAGTTACTATTGTTTGCAGTGTGATAAAAGCAATCTAATTGTGCTGTCAAGCATTGGTTTATAGCGTAAAGCAATTCGGCTATTCTTCTCTTTGCTTATACTGTAAAATATTTACATAAATATTTATAAACTTAATAAACAAATATTCTCTTAAATACACAGTGTCTGGTCACGATAATTTTCGAATCACGAAACCATTCAACCGATTTTAATGAAATTTCTTACTAATTATATCACGCAATTTTACGCGTGGTTTAGTACATAAAGTATTCTATATGCTAAGTTAGGATATAACCTACCTGTGTACCAAATTTAACTCTATTTTGTTTAGTATTTTTACGTGACAGAGCAACAAATATCCATCCATCATTATAAATTTTTTAATGATTGAATTTTAAAAAACTGAACCCAGTAGTTGGCAACGTATTCAGGATCAATTACTAACGTTATAAGTATATTAAGCTGTGTAAAGAATTTGACAATAATACAGTAGTGGCCAGATTTTTTTTTATACAACTTAGAATGGCAAACAAGCTGACGACCCACCTGATGGAAAGTGGTAACCGTCGCCTATAGACATGAGCAGTACCACGGAAATAACAGAGTATACTGTTTTGCCCATAATACTGCCCATGCGTTGCCATTCCTGAGGACTCAGGAATGGCAGATAATTCAATACGTCAAACATACTGGCAATTTAATAATTTTAATAATGCAAATAATTTTTAAAGAATTTTAAGGTAAATTGCTGCTTCATGATATGACAAGAAATTTATTGGAAACACACAATGTTTCATATAATAGCCATGGTACTGAGAGTAAAAGAAACCGCGAGGCAGTTTATTAATTATCAGTAACATTTTTTTAACTGTTTTCATGTTATATATCTCTAAGTAAGCGAATATAATATACATACAAAATAATATACACGATATAGATTTTTTTTGTTAGAAATTACTTAATAACATACCAAGAAAATTTTCACAAACATTCCTCAAGCGACGAGGACATTCACTAAGAAAAATTTCTTGGAAAACATACTCAAGGGATCAGGAAATATCTACCGAGTTCTGCAAAATCATGGTCGAAACAAAACCATGCAATTTCCTACTCATTATTATATATGTATATTTGTAATAAAATTGTAAGTAGACGATGTCTGTGCATAGATGATATTTAAAAAGAAATGTAATTAAGTAATTATTAAGACTAGTAATAGAAGCCAAAACACTAATTGTAAATTAATTTCTCTATCTATCAAATTTATATGTCTGTATTTGTTTGTATATTTGTCACAACATTACGCCAAAACTTCTACACTAAATAAGATATATCTAATTTAGTGCAATAGAGTACAGGCGAGTTCCTGAAAGTCTAACTTATAATCAGTTATATGTTTTCTTACTTCCAAAATTCCAAAAATCATATGTACAATGATTGTTTTAAATAAAGGAAAACATTATATGTAGGTATATTTTAGTGATAAGGGTTGGTCATGCCAAGTCAATACACAATAGCTAGTCGAAGGGGACAAAATACAAGCAACATTAAACGCAGTAGTAGGCTAGGGGTGGAACGGAGGAGAGAGTGACGTATTGTGGGTAACGGGTAACGTAAATATTGAGCACATCAATGGACACTGGGAACTCTGTGAATACAAAAATTGTGTTGCAAAAAAACTGTGATTAAATACAAAATAAAATTATAATAATTTATAACATGAATGTAAGTAATTTAGTAATGAAACATTGAGTTTAAATTGGTAGGCTGATGGTTTTTATATCTTCATATTTGTGTATATAATAGGAAGAGGTATAAAGTAATTATTTAGTCACAAAAATTTCAATACTTTTCACCGCATAATTTCAGTCAACTTACGGAAAAACATTTCTGTTTTTCCAAAGATTGACTGGGAGAGAATGCTGTATAGCATTAAGTCTACCTTATGTACTAAACATTTTTTGTAACGACATCAACAAAGAATAAATAATACCATCTGACTGATTACTTTTTTGGCCGCAATTCTTAAATACTGGTGCCATCATATTTAATATATTATATATTTCTCTTTCGCGTGTTTTCTAAAGAGTATTGTTATACGATTGAAGTGGTTCTTTGTGATGTTTTCTCATTCTACATTTCCATATTATTTTGTTTACACCGCGCCGCTCCTCCCCCACCCCGGGCCCGAAGTACGATGCCTATAACGAAGGAGCTGAGATCAAAGCCCTACCCACCACTCTACAATATTGAAATGGAACTCTGAAAATTGGACGGTCCCATTACGTCGTTGTATAATTTATGTTCTCCTTATATACTTACGGTCTCAAAGAATTGTAAAAAAGCGACCTTATTGGAGTGGGAGCTCGCACTGAGAGGCGATATTTTCTTTTTCCTTTTACATTCTATTATTGCTGAAAGAATTGAGTTTCTTCAAAAGATGCATCATTTTAATCTGTAATGGTCGTTGATGTCTTTTCTTCGTGCTCATTAAAAGACGAAGTCACATAATTATTATGATGACTGATAACTACGATCTAATGACCATCATTATGTAGCAAAACGCGTTGTTTTGCGTAAATAAGATCTCGTTCAAGTCAATTTATAAAAGTGATCATTTATAGACAAATTTACTAGCAGGGTCATGCCACCTGATGTTAGTTGTTTGTCTAGTTTGTCATAACGATATCTAATTTAATTACTTTAAAACACATTAATTTATATTTAATAATCTTAATCCAACTGTGTTGTTACTAATATTTACATTGATTTATGCTACTGCTCTCGCAGTAATCAATTCATCTTTATACTGTTATAATTGTTACAAACTCCTTTGTAATTTGTATTTCTAATATTGTATTCTTTTAATTATTCATTTTTTTTATATAAAACTGTCAGTATAACTTTTCAACACGAACTGGCGTTTTCTTCATTACAATCAGTTCACAATAATAATATCTATATACATTGAGATTATTAGAAATATTTCTCATATCAACTTACTGCAATATAATATTATTATTTTTTTCATTTCACTACTAAACTAGTACTATTAAGAAATCTATTAATAAGATTTTTTTTATATTCTGCTAGTTCTAGCCTACGGTTTTACGCACGTGTGTTATTATATAAAATATCGTATGTGCTAAATTAGAATATAGTCTATCTGTGTACCAAATTCATTCAAATCCGGTCAGTAGCTTTTGCGTGAAAAAGTAACAAATATTCTCTCATCCATGTATATAACCATCGCATAATTGAACGAAAATTTGTAAGGTTGGTTGGATCTAAAGAACATATATATGTCACAAATTTATGATATCATAAAATGTTATAGTAAGATTGTTTTAGATATACTAGTTATTTCAAAAAGTAAGAGGTACTCATTGTATTATTGTATATTTGATGTTTGTTGCCCTAGAAGTCAAAATAACTATTTCAAAATCTTAATTTGAATAAAATCTATTATAATATTTGACATTAAAACTGGCATTAACTTACTTCACAATTGGTAATAACAGTAGCTAGGCTTTACACTTCATAAATCACGAATTTGTAATGTCCGATATTTGTGTGGCCTGACGGTAAATAGAAAAACTTGTCCCCCCTCCCTACCTAGGAATGGGACAACGATTGACGGACGAGTAGTGTGGGAGACTGTTAAGGTGGAATTAGATTTAAAAAATCAGAGCACAACATAAAAGATAGGTTTCAAAATCTAGAAGATAGGTGGTAAGAATGCTATAATAAAATATAGCTAGGTACAAAGTTGTTTGCAAATGAAAATGAATCAAGTAAATAATGAATATATCTCGAACAATCTTAGCACGGTTACATTACCCTAATGATTGGAACAAAATAAAAAAAATTTTAACGAGGAAAATGGAATGGTTACTTCTTCTGCATTATCGGCATATAATAGTAAGGGACGATAGATAAGAAAGAGAACAGATCAATTGAATATTCGTGACGAATTCGTCACAATTAATCACAATAGCATCCAAGGGGACCACGAGGAGAGTAACTTGAGGTCGCTAGACTGTCATTATTAAAATAATCCCATAGTTCTTACAACAAATACTTGCTCGTTTGGTCTAACTCCGCCTTTAAACATATAACTATGTGTTCGCAAAATTGACTTTCAACGAGTTCACTCGAATGTGGAATAAGATGGAATATATTCAGTTCGACGTGAATCAAGTCAATTGTAGAAGTTTCGTCGCCAACCAAAGTTATTATTGGATGCAAATATAAATGCTAAAATGGGTAGCTGATAAAATTGATTTACCTTAGCACAAGTGCATTATGTCACAGGGGGAGTACTTTGAAATAAAATTGATTTACCTGAATAATTGTAAAATAAAATTTTTAAAAAACTTTTATACGTACTTTCCGGTGAATACTTAAGTTCTGGGTAAAAGTATAAAAAAAAAAACTATATTGTTGGATTCTCGTTAGGATTTCATATTTTATAAGATTTTGTCGATAAAAGTAATCTAGTTAAAAGTAATTCAGTGATACTCTGTTAATAAAAGTTTATTTCTTACGTCTTTAAATAAACCTTAACTTATTAACGAATTTTTGACATTAAATATATATATATTTAAAAAAAGATATAAGATAAGACTTATTTCCCCAGGTAATTATATTTCGAACAATTCATATATCCCGGTTAATACGATACGTATAAAACCGCGTGCACATGTGAAAGTGAATTTGTGGTTTGTTAAAGTGAACTTTGGCAAATAAGTGCAAAAAATAATTATTTAATAGAATAGAATAGTATGAAAAAGCACATATGCTACTTTCGTCTTAGTCACTCAATGTGCAATAATTTTAATTAATAAAAACATTAATGATACTAAGCACTATTAATTTATTTTGTTTTTTACATAAATTCAGTGTAGTGTCGGCATTAAACATCTCTTTCTTTCCCGTGGATGTAATAAGAGGCGATTAAAGGAATTTAATGGTTGAGATATGAGCAGCAGCGTCCCTTTTAAAACATCACTGAAACCTGTGATTGTCAACCTGCCTGCCATGCGTGGCAACAACTAACAAAACTCCGGTTATGGGGGAAATATATGTTCAGCATTGGACAGTTAACGACTGAAATAATAATGATGATAAAAACATAAATAAAATATTTTTTTTAGATTTAATGTAATTATGTAAGGTTATTAGGTTACGTCATCATATCGGTTAACTGTCCACTGCTGAACATAGACCTCTCCCATAATGAGGGGAGAGGTGGAAGGTACATAGACGATATTAGATGATAAAGAATATTTTTTTATAATATAATATTTAGTCTAAATACCTACTTTCCTATTACAAGTATACCTATACTGATTTCTTCGTCCTCACAGATACACTATTGAATATTACTGACATCGACTATTATTAAACAGGCCCCTCCTGCAATCTCATCATATAACTATTCTCACTATTCTACTCTAATATCATTGTTTTCAGCGATGACTTGCCTATAGAGGGCGTGATGGAGGAAAGAGGGGGACGTCATTACCGGGAGGACATCGTTACGGGGAGGAACTCGTTAACTATAGACAAAGACGCTATGTGCCCGGCCATTTTTGTGAGCCGATAGTCTAGGGGCCAACAATCCTGACTGACTGAGATTGCTGGTAAATACCTAAAAAAAAACAAATTATTGGTGGAACAGTTGAATAAAAACAGTCAAGCTTGGAATTTTTCCTAGGGATCAAATTCAAAATTATGTATATCGCCAGGGAACTAAATTTACTATAAGAGCTTAACATATTTAGTTCTAATACGAGTATACTTCTACTGAACGTAATCTATTCGTATCTGCTGTACAACCAATAATCATTGGTGTAGATGTATTCTATAATAGAAACCATAAGTCGAGAGTCAGGAGTCCGGAGTAAGAAACAGTCTATAGCTCCATCGGGAGTTTCCAGTTATTTCAGCTAGTCTTTTTTTTTATACCACTGAGGTGACAAATAAGCATATGGCCCATCTGATAGTGAGGGGTTCCCGTAGCTTGCAATACCAGGGGTAAAGTAATTTACACACGCGTTGCCAATCCTGAAGCCTCATTTTTGAAGAACCCCATGCTCTCTTCATCTCTTGAAAAACCTCGACAGGCAGCTCATTCCATAACCTGAGCATTGGTAGGAGAAAACATCTCTGAAACCGCATTGTACGCATATATATGTGATCAAGTATATGGAAACAATGGATGGAAATAACTGGATGCGAAAAACTTAAGTTTGCACTTAGTTAGCATGAGATAAGAGATAAGGCAAATTTTATGGAATAAATACAAGTATGCAGATAACGATGGTGATTGTTATGATCTTGATAATTAAATAATATTTACGTCCGTATCAAACAATAAAACCTCATAAACATAACAATCTGTAGACGCTCTACTTCTGGCCACAAGACATCTTTCTTCGGAAGATATGTGATAATAGTGTTCATATTATACTTATTAATAAAGAGATAACTTTTTATTTTTGAAACACTGCAATATGTGAAGGTTTTTATGTTTGCCACTATATATTCTCTGCTATTGAGGTCCATGGTAATAAATATATTTATAGTCGACGGTTACCATTGTTTGTTGGATAGGCTATAAGATTATTTGCTGATAATTTCTTTTTATATAACCTGGAATCGCAAATAATCTGACCACTTAATACAATTTTTGCCTAACTATCGCCTATAAATATGAGTAGCATCATGTATATTACAGAATATCCCTTATATGTAGGATTGAGGTGTTATGTTTCCCTACCCTGTAAACAATAACTTTTCAAAATGAAACACAGTCAAGCAATCACAGCTGCTTAACAATAGATACACGTGTAGAACAAAGGTAACCATTCAAAGAAATTTGCACATAATCATTTCTGGTAAATTCAAAACAAATCTGTTTAAATCACTTTTAGACAAGCTTTTATAATGTAATCTTTTATTATATGAAGATTTTTTCAGGCTCAGCAACGCGTACGTGCTACCCCTAGTGTTGCAAGCGTCCATAGGCTACAGTAACCGTAACAGTAAAAAGACTGGCTGTATGTTTGTTTGCCACCTTCGTAACTTTAACTTTAACCGCTTACCATCAGGTGAGCCGTATGCTTGTTTGCCACCTCAGTGGTATAAAAAAATATATATAAAAAAGAATTCTTGGAGGGGCGGCCATATTGACGAGTGAAGATTCTATATTTTAAACATATAATTTGAAGTATTAAATATTGTATTATCATCAGAACTAAAAATGTATGTAATTTTTAACTTAATCGGATAGCAAAAAGTGGTTTCAATTCAACTTGCAAGGTTTGACCTTAATAAACGAACTTACTAACTAACGAACGTATATTACAGGTTAAATAAAAGCTTGTGAAAATTAAAACACAGGCTCCCGGAGTACCGTCATTCGTATGACGAGATCGGGCCATCTCAGTACATAAGGGACCGCGCGTTCCAGAATTCATCTCGTTCGTTAGCAAATGCATTCCATAATGAGCGTTTTATAATGCAAATGCAAAAATATATAAAAACGCAGTGGCGAGTACAGTCTGTTGCTGTTTACACCGCACCGAACTATCTTTAATATTCGCTTATGTTCTGTGTAAAAAAAATATATTACAAATTATAAACACGGTTATACGAGATTATTTTTGAATGTCTTCTGAAAAGAATTTTATTTCTTATAATTATGTACATGTAAGTACTTAACCTATATAACTCGTTGACATAGGGGGGAAAAGGAATGTTAGTTATAAAGACTGAGAATCCCATTGCTAGCAGTATATCCAACCAGGTCGACCTTCTCGCAGTTCTCCCTGGAAACTATCATGGTTAATTCCTGATGAATTCATCATGATGGGCTAACTGGCTTGTTTTCATTCTCATCTATCACCCTTCACTGGTGCTCCGCCAGCGTATCTCGTCATCATACCATTTTCACTCATAAAAAAAAAAAACTCGTTGACATAAAATGACCGAAACAAATTCATTTTTACAGTCTAATTTTGTTTTAGTTTAGTTTATGTTTCACTTTATGCTGCGTAGCCGTACTTGCGTGTTTTGATTTGTACTCATGTTGTATAAAGAAAACGCGTAGGAGCCTCATTCATAACGCTAATATGTTAAAGCGTTACTTTACACCCACTTGAAAAACATGCAAACGTGCTAAAAAATACCTCACATTTTTTCGTTTTATTGATCACATAATATTTTATATAAAGATTTAGTGTCTATCAATATCTCTGATATATACGGGTATAATTTTGTTCTTTCGAAATACGCTACTAATTATAGCTGCAAATTCGTCGTTTACGTTACTTTCCATCACAAATATTAAATGTAGGTATAATAAAATTCATGGTGATTTGTTGGATCGTTAAAACTCTAAAAAGTAACAAAAAAATATTATCATATTCATGACATAACTTAAAAATAGAATAGTATTTTTTTTATACAACTTAGAATAGCAAACAAGCTGACGGCCCACCTGATGGAAAGTGGTAACCGTCGCCTATAGACATGAGCAGTACCATGCACATAACAGAGTATACTGTTTCGCCGTTCGTGTTTTATCGGACAGAGGTACCCAAGCAATCGACTTTTGTACAAAGTCTCCCTCCTAATTCAAATTAAATGTTAATGATGTATTTAATGTTAATGAAATATCTTATACATAAATCAATGAATTTTCGACAGCAACGGTGTGAATGAAGCACTTCTCATCTTAATAATGAGCGCTGTAATCATCATACCGCCCTTCCCTGTACAATATCCAAGCAGACAGAGACGCAGTCAGCTCGTATGCGTCAGTATATAGCGGTAACCAAGCATTATTTATATCTTAGTAAAAGATTATAGTTCTGTATAGTGACTGGGGAGGAGCGCTGAAGCACTTTATAGCATGGTATATTAGATACCTAGCATACAAGTGAATACTTGTCATATTTAAATACTATAGAATATTACGTAATAACGATCTGACAATGATAATGTTTATTATGTTATGGGCTATAAGAGAGGCGTATGCACGGAGTTTCTTTACGCGAGTCTAATACTTACGTGAACGTGTCAGAAGAACCAAAATGACTTACATAACTCAAAGGATGAGCAAGTTGAAGTAGCAATGGACTGGTTACATAGCTTGAAGAACACACACACCATTAAGAAAAAAAGGTTATTGAATGGCGATTCCGTAAACAAGCAAACGCAGTTTAGAACGACCCCGCATTTTTTTTAATGGGTGAAGATGAAATGGTAATCCCACATACGCAATCGATATATGCTGGCGAGGTACCTTTTTTTAATAAATGAAAATAGTATGGTGTCCTCGTCTGCGCTATCAGTATACACTGGCGGGGTAACAGTGAGAGGTGATAGGCGAGGATGAAAAGGCAGGTCAGTTGGCCCATAGTGATCAATTCAACAAGAATTAATCACTATGGTTTCTAGTCCCTTTCCCCTCCAACCCACATTAGATTGGGCGAGGATCTCAAATGCATTGTAGGAAGTCAATGTATCTATACAGGTAGCTTAAAACCGTTGACAAGACAATCTGTGGGGAATTCTACGAGTAAGTTCAGCAGTGGATGGTTAACGACTAGCATGATGATGATGAATAGTAATGTTACTAGATAATTTAATATTTTGTTATTTTGCTCTATAAAAATTTTGTGAAACTAATACGGGCCTTGTTGTTCAGAAGTAAACCCTATAAATTACAAAAAAAGAATCTGATTTTGAATTAGGAAAGATTGGTACGTAATTAGGTACGTATATAATAAGTAAATACCAAATATAAAAAAAGGAAAAGTTGATAAAAATTTTACGTTTAAAATATTAACACATTAAATACATAATTTTTTTTTATACATATGAACAGCGTCATGAACTACTGAACAATAATTTTGTTATTTTCTCATTTTAAAAGTCATACGAAATAAGAAAATTGTCGTGACCAACAGATCTTTTTATTCTATGGTTGTTACCATATTACACGAGCAATAAAAAATTGTTTTTGAAGCAAATAAGCTGACGGCCCACCTGATAGACAGCGACAACTGTCACCTATAAACATTATATTAACCATGAACATAACAGAATATACTAAACATACTACTGAGTATACTATATAGAACCCATTGTTTCTTCATCACGTGTAATCAACAAATCGGTTATATTTATTTATCAAATAATTTTGATTTTTATTATTCTCTTAACACGTCATACACGTACTTATAAACATTTCTTCTTTCAATACTAACATTGATTTTAAATTCTGTACAAAATAAGTACCCACACAGATATACTAAAACAATAGAGTTAGCATCATTGTTTTAACAACGCATTTACTTTACATTGCAAGGCACTAGGGTATACCTACATCTAGTACTGGTTTCCTTTTTCTAGCATTGATGTATTGCGCTTTTTACATAGTTGTCTCTTATGATCCTGGGGATGAAAAGCAATGTATACTTGCCGTCACCATTTGGCGTACTAAACTTCTTTTTCTTCTCGTCGCCTTTTCCCATTACTCTGGGTATTCATGTAACACCATTCGTTCCTGTTACATACGTCCTCCCCCACAAGATTCAATCGTTTCCTTATGAACTGTTGATAGCCATATGGTTCGAGGTTTTCTTTCTTTTTTTATTTCCATGTCTGTGATATACTGAACATTGCAGGATATACAATAATATCAATTTCAATGAATCAAATACTTTGTAAAAGATTCTAATAAATAGAGCTACAGAATCTTGCAATAAAAAAGCTATATGCCCCGATTCTCGTTCCTCGTAATTGTTTTATCTCCAGAGTTACGCAATTTGCCACGTTGCCAGTTGGGGTTAGACGAGGATTGCTACTGGATTTATTTGTGCCGGCAAATAAATTGCTATTAAGGCGTGATCGAGGGTCCTACGCCCTCCGTTCGTTACCCGCAAGCATCTCTCTAACACTGTTAAAGATTCTTGTACGTGTACAAGAAGTATGGTAAAAAAAAAAAAGAAAAATAAAACAAAATTTGATATTGGGCATATAAAACAACTTAACGAGCGTATCATTTTATTATATCTCTTAACTGGTAATATAAATTTTGTTGTTCAAAATTAACCTTTCCATATTACATTGACAATTGTAGTTTTTTTTTTTATAAAAAAGAAAATTTATAAACAAATGAAATGAAAAAAAGAATATATACAACACATCAAGTCAACAGACAGATTTTTACTTACAAATAATATAATTAATAAATAATATATATCTACATAACAAGAACCAGCACATTTTATAAACAATTGTGTTCCCCAAAAAAAACCGACTTCATTTGTAGTAAAACCAGTTATTTTAATTTGAAAACTAAATTTCTGAACCAATTTTCATAAAATTTTTATAGGACTAATCCGTAAGTATATGCTTTCAGATATTTTCTGAATCGGTATTGGAAAAACTACAACCGAATTGAGAACCTACTTTCTATTGATGTCGATTTAAAAATAAAATTAGATATAAAAATAATCCATATCCTAAATTAATATATATGACACTTTTTATAATAATTTACCTGGGAAAAATGCACGAAATAGCTGCTCGTATATTTCTTAGAATATTTTATTTGTGGTGCTTCCTATGGAAACATTTTCAATATTTTTACACAATTGCTCATTAATAAAATTGAAATAATGATTGGATTCATTATACATTTTAATAAATAGGTATTTTATACAGCAACAATACGAAACGGCACGACACTGTAAGGGATGAAATTGTGTAATTGGTCGTCGTAGCGCCGCCACCTACCGCTACGGACAAAATGGCGGATGCGAATTATCGAATTATATACGAACAAGGACACCCTAATACTGCAGTGAACCAGGGCTGTACTTATTACTTCTGAACAAATTTATTTTTCGTTAATTTTAACTAAATAGTATTACAAGTTTTTACTTCTTACCCGTGTCGTATGTAAGTATATGATGAAAATTTGTTAATTCAAATAGGTTGTTGTTGTTTATTTGAAAATAAAAACTCTATACAAAAGAGCACCTCATTCTTCAGAACACCGATACTTATCCAATTATCTACAACTTTATCCTTTACACTGTAACTACATCAAAATATAAATTCAATTATGTAATTTTTTTAAGACTACAATAAGAGAGATAGACCGAAAGAATCGAAACGTTGGCAAGAAATAATAAATTTGAAAGTAATTGCCTTCTGCTGACAGCCCTGTTGTTACACTGTATTGCAGCTTGTTTCGAAATATCTATTTACGACTTTACGATCTAAGTAATAAAATTCAATTTGTAATAAGTACCTATATAAACATTGTAGAATAAAAGACTCAGAATATTGCGTTTACGAAATTAAAGAGAATTACCGTAGTAAGGACGACGAGAAACTATGAAGAGATTTATCTAATTGTACTTTTTTTATTCTTAAATGTATTTTATTAGGTAAATATTTATTTCATTATGTGCTATTAAAGTATACTGTTTTATATAAAGTAGTTCTGTCCACGTGCATCAGCATGTAAAGTAATAGACTACTTTAAGTGACGTGTCAAGTTAGGAAATAACCTGCACGTATATCAAATTCCATTTAAATTTATTCAGCTATTTAAGCGTGATTGGGTAACAAACATCCAAATATTTTTACAAATTTTATAATTGTACCAAACAGTGTAAATTTAAAAATTATATAAAATATAGAGACTGTAGAAAAGTAAGTATTATAAATAAAAACCTAGGGAAAATCATATAATGCCATATAGTTCTAAACAAAGAAGAGTTTGTTTAGTAGATTTGAATATTACTGATTTTTATGGATGTTTTATTTTAATATTCTTTTATTTAAGTTAGTATAGAAAATTAATCATACATAACTTAAAAGTTAACTTAAAACACACACAATGTGGCTGTTTGGCTAACGTTATTTTTCTTATATTTAAAAGATAAATTCAGAAAAAAGTAATGCAAAAATAGTTTATTAAATACTTTCTAAATATTGCGGCTCCGTGTGAATCAACCCATATACTATCCTATGTTCTAAGTTACGATATAACCTACCCTTGTACTAGATTTAATTCCAGTCAGTACAAGAATAACAAACTTCTGTTCATCCATTCATTTGTTATTACAAAATTTTCCTTTTGTAATATTAATAGGATGTAATTTATTTTTGGAACTTCAATATTAAATTTTAGTAATATAGCCTGACTGCGTACCTACGAGTAGACAGAATATTCGAAAATAACATATAGCCTATATTACTTGCTGATAATGTAGCTCTCTACAGTTGAAATAATATTTAAAATCGATAGATTAATTTATAATTATAAAAATAATTTTATTTTTTAAAATATGTATAAAATAAAAACAGTATGTTTTTTATGTGTTTTTAAAACATTATTTGATCTTTTAAAACTCTTCCAGTAAGTAACAGTTAATACAGTTACAGTAACAATAAGGTATACGGATTCTTAATTAATTCTTAATTCATACATACTACCGCCGTACATATGTACATATCCATGCGTACAATGTCAACTGTCAACCAGTTCCAGACTCGAATCTGAGAGCACATAGGTAGTAGGTACATACGGCCCCTCCCACACTATCCGTAGGCCGCAGTTAAGCACTAAAAGAGGTGTACAGACAGAAAAATAATTTAAGATTTCATTCGTGAAAAATGCTACTTCGAGACGAATTAACATGAAACCAATACGAGAGCAAACTATCTATTAAATATGAATAATTTCTATTGATACAGAATTGTATAATATCATATACTTAAAATAAAAAATAGTGAATTGACAACTTCCTGCTTTTCCAATCGTTTGAAAATCTATTTATTACAATAATTTATCGAAAATAAAAATAATCTATTAACCATTTTCTAGGGAACTATAATGTACCTACTACATACATATGTATGTAGTAGGTACATTATAATCAAAATTAACAATCCTTTAACTTGGGGCGAGAGGGGAGAAG
This sequence comes from Galleria mellonella, assembly GCF_026898425.1. Lineage (NCBI taxonomy): Eukaryota > Metazoa > Arthropoda > Insecta > Lepidoptera > Pyralidae > Galleria > Galleria mellonella. The sequence goes on along the minus strand of NW_026442045.1, from coordinate 2,540,961 downwards.
AGATTATTAGTAATGAGATTAGTCATGCCATTGCTAGCAATATACCCTATTAGGTCGACCTCCATGTGGTTTCCCTTCGGAAACTATCGTGACTGATTTATTTCCTATACTGGTACCCCGCCAGTGTAGGTATACTAATAGCGCGAGTAGGGTAACCACTTTATTTCATCAATTAAAAAAACCATTAATCCGAATACTTATTCTAGGTCAATCTATTTATTTATTCTTTATAGCACAATAAAACTATGTTTAAGTGGTGAGCTTAATGCCATATAGCGTTCTCTACCAACTAACTGTTAGATAATATAAACAGAATAGAATTTTATTTTTATTTTTGAATATTTACAAAAACTATTACATTTATACATTTATATACTAACCGCAACTTCCGTTTCCTTTCGTTTGCTTGACCAGGATATGTTCACCGAATTCCAAAAGTCGTCTATGTCCTTCTCCATTCTTGTCATATAATACGTGTATATATACGTGTATTGAATCCCTAACGATCGGAATGTGAAGCAGTACACTAAGCTACTAAAACACCAAAGTTGAGAAATATTTTTTTACGATCTTTGTGCGCTTATACAGTATATCTTTGTATTTTAATGGTTTAAGAGTACAATTGTCACTAGAATGTCATAATCTGTGACAATAGGAATGAAGTACCATAAATAGTTATTTATTATTATATTCTTTATTGCACTTGTAAGTTACATGATTTATGGTAGTAACAAGAGAAAGAAAACCTAAAATAGGGTTTTCCCTATGAGCCAATGTGATAATAGTAGGCATATGACCTCCTCTAATGGGAATTCTATAATTGTTATGCACTTATGCAATAAAAGTGACTATGATGTATTTATAAATATATTACAGAATTCTTTTTACAGTATTAAAGGAAAAAATTAAAAATAGCAATAAAAATAATTATTTTTGTCTAAGACATAAAAAGTTCTAAACAGTAAAAATTAACTCTAATACATCGCAGAAGAGTTTTTTGAATCAACATCCGTTCCTAGGTATCAAGCCCTAATGTCTGTCGATATTTCTGTCGAATAGGGTATACACTAGTCTTTAAACAATAAGTAAACAATAGTCTTTCTAACTGAAGATTTGATCGTGCGAAAAAAATGGCAAATTCATCATCATCCTCTTCCTGCTCTTATCCGAATTATTTAGCGTTGATGTAATTCACAATATCCAAGGTTTTACATTTGGTTTTACGTCTGGCCGCCTACCAGGCGTCTACTCTCCTTGGTTTTGTATTGCATTTGGAACGCATTTGTTGATGGTATTTGTTACCTATGGTATGGAGGAAAAGATTGAAGAAAAAGGAGGGAAATTTTGGGAATGTGTAAAGAAAGTTGGTAAAAAAGGAATAAAGGACTTACAGGGAAAAGGAAAAGGGGGACCTATAATGAATGGATAATATGATAATTTATAATGAAACCACTTTCAATTTATAGACCTGGTAACTTTTGTAGATATACTACACGTGCAGATATGGAAGCGAATGCAGCGATACTCTAAATACTTAAGGGACTTATCAACATCGGATAACAAACTTGGAGGGAAAAAACTAATAAAATCTATAAAAGACTCCGTCCAAATTTAAATGAAACACTTATATGAAATTAGAAGAGAAATGATTGATGAATGATTTTAAAAATCATCATCATCATATCAGCCGTTAACTGTCTACTGGTAAACGTAGGCTTCTTCCGTAAGGTTTTGCTAATAGTTGCCACGCATGCAGGCGCCTTATATAACAGTTGAGCTTTGATGATGTTTAAAAAGAACACTGCTATCCATCCCTTGACCATTAAATATTTTAATTTATTTTAAAAATACTTAATACGTCACTCATGGGTGGGAGCACCTAAATACCAACTTGAACCCTTCGACTCGTTGCAACGACGAGCTATGAGAACTGTCGACGATCCCAGGCTCAAAAGCGGTATCGAACCCTTAAGTCTTAGGAGAGATTTTGCCTCACTCTGCGTGTTCTACCACTTGTACAACAGATTGTGCTCAAAAGAATTGTTCAATATGATGCCCACAGCCACTTTATACCATCTTACGGCTCGTCATTGACAGAATGAACTCATCCTCATGTCCTACAGCCTCAACCAAACCAAAGTTACCATCAGGTGGGCCATATGCTTGTTTGCTACCTCAGTTTTTATTAAATTATTATACGAACTTTGATGGATATTTAGAAATTTCAGAAGCAAATTTAATAAAATATTTTATTATAAGTTTATGTGTAATTTGATTTCTGATGAGCATTATTTTTCGCAATTAAATATGCTACCGCATACCGCATATAATGCATAACAGAATAATATCTAAATATTGGTGCGGGAAATGATTATAATATGGTAACAGAGATCATACCTAGCAACATTTCAATCGACTTCAAAAAGAAGGAAGTTCTTATTTTTATGAAGCATAATTATGTCACAAAACCGAGTAACAGATTACGTGATATTTATCTATAAAATTGTCTAAACATCGAGTTACATATATAGTCGAGCATATGTAAAATAACATTTGATTTAAAAATTATTCCATGTTTACTTGTATAATAAGACTACATTTTTTTATTGTTATTTTATTCAATTAATTCGACTGCAATGGATCACAGTCTTATCTGATGTTAAGTGATGACGTAATCTAATCCTTTAACTTAAAAGAACGTTAAATTACAAAACTTAAGAAATACAGGCTTAACTTAATAATTAACCAATATATTTTTAACAATAACAGGGAGTTTCTGAATTTTCCTGTACTTTTTGTACGTTTATTATGCGATATCTAATAATTGTTGCCAATTATATATCAATTTCAATTTTTTTCGCAACAAACATTAATATTTAAGGTTATTTTCCTTAACAAAAAATAATGCATATGTACTTTTAGACATATCTTTGCTCATAGTTAAAAGCTCTGGCCCTGTATCGCGGTGGGGACCAAATAATTCTGCGGTGAGCATATCCCAACCACCCCCCCCCCCCCCCCTTAAGTACACCTATGACAACAAATATAATGAACTCCCTGGACTGTACTCGTATGTTAATTTTCTTACGATTAAAATCATTTCTTTGTGCGAAGAAAAATCATAAATTATGTATCTTTTTCAAATGTATTTGAATATATAACTTCTCATATCTGTTGTGCCTATCCAATAATCGGTAGGATAGGGTACATTTACGTATGTACGTACGTAATTATTACGTACGTAAGTACGTTACCCATTACATTTATTATATTAACAAAGTCAAAATATTTATAATACTTAAAATGACAAACAAGGTGACGACCTATCCGATGGAAAGTGGTAACCGTCGCTTATAGCTATTAATGATGCCTGTACATATCATGCGTTACCATTCATAAGGACTATGGACTTTTTATGCCTTCGTAACCTATAATTTACCAAATCTGTCCCTTCAAACTAACATATGGGCAAGTAAGCATGGCTGTTACATGGCAAAAATACGAATAGGATAGAGGGATGCAGATGAATTAAGTACCGTCACCCTATGATAAATATAACGAAATTCTAATTCGTAATTTTTTTAGTTTTCGTGCAATAAGGCATGTCAAAAATCTTCGTGTTTTACGAAATGGTGGCGAAACTCTAGACATTAGAAGACACTATCCTCGCACGTGTAGTAACTGGTAGTAGTTCAAGTCCAGGCACATATGAATTACTGTTATCATCTCTGTTCTGGAGCACTGCAATACCATTTTCTTTCATTAGACCATGTTAAACGTTGGACAGTTCGAATTAACTATTTTGATGGTCAGTCCCTTATTATCTGGCTCGACCCACTAAAACTACTAAGAAAAGTTGCAGCTCTATGCATCTTTTACCAGATGTATCACGTCGAGTGTTCTAAGAAATTGTTCGGATTGATACCAGCGCTGAATTTCAACATCGTACATCCCTTCTACGCACGACCACGCTTTAGTATCCACTTCCAGCAGCAGTAATTACGGATCTGTACGATATCGTCACCTTTAAGAAAAGAACATATTCCATTTTAAAATTTCTCCGGTGTTGTGGGTGTGATAGTCACTTGCCATAAGGTGAGCTACATACTCATTTGCCCTTTGTGTAATAAAGAAAATTGTGACATCAAAGCCTTTTACTTACACTCACGCATATACATATTCTATTAAATGAAAATAAACTGTAAAAAAATTTTGTATAGTTGGTAGTTGCATGAAACGTTTAGTTTATACGGTGCACAATTAGAACACTATTACCAATACAAGTTCCCAATAAATTATACTGCATGTAGACAGACATCAACGTACGTAAACATTAATATGTAAAATATATGTGAATTGGATGTACATTGTATGTTTCAACGAGCATGTTCTCTATATAAATTCACTCTGTTTTGAAATATCTTTTTATAAGAACTTTGTTCATTATATTCAATCATATAAGACATAAATATGTAAGTATGTAGATACCTAAGTAGCGAGAGATTACATAGGTATACATGTTTAAAAGCGGCCCATTGCTTTCAGAGTCGAGAGCCTCGGCTCCACAATATTATAATCAGAAAGAGCTTACATTATGAGGGAGGTCCACCCACCCACTTTTACTCTCTCACTCTCACCCACACTGTAACCATAAAGTCTTCTTAGTCGCACACGCTGCAAAAAGAAATCATTTATAGCAAGAAAGGTGTAGTATATCATTAACTTAAATAATTATGTAGGCGAACTCGTTACCTCGAGCTGCGTAGTCTCTACCTCAGTCCACAGTGTTAACGTTAACACAGTATTACTTACAGTATGAAAACGTAACGTTTACGATTGCGTTTCGACAGTCGTGAATACGTAGTGGGCGAGGTTCAACGATAGTTTCGTGATTACAGTTTCGTATAATGGAGTGGGAGTGAAGTGACTCCGCGGCTTTAATCATTGGGGAAATATTCAGTACTCCGCCGCGAAAACGCGAATTACTATTTTCTTCTCATATTTATGAAACTTTACCCCGGTGTACTTTGTTGCGCTTAATGACGTACAAAGCGACTGAAAATGCATAAATATAACAATTAGAATCTCAAAAACGAAATTATTAAAATTTTAAGCTTTCAACGTATTCCGTATTCCGTTCAAAAAAGGATCAAGATGTCTATACTCAAGAAGTGAATTTAACAATTTACATATTAACAATTTTTTCATAATATATTTATTATATATAATTCATTTTGTGCAACAATTTCAAAATGATTATGTAAATTGTTTACAACTTTCATATGATAACTACTAAACCTTATAATTTTACGATGAGATATTTTACATTGACAGTTTTAATTGCAAACAATGTAACTACTCCTATAAAAAACTAATTTTTTGATTATTTCAAACTATTTCAACGGAATATTGTTAACAGTCAGTTACATAAAATTAAAAAGTTTTTAAACGACAATGCTGAGGGATGAGATAAACTCATTTCAGCGGTGGCAAACAAGAGACAAGACTCATTATGCGTGCCCTAACTGGACATATGCCAGTAAGGCATATACTACACAAGATGGGTCTATCTTCGGACACACTGTGTAGACTGTACGGGGAGAAATCGGAATCCATGGAACACTTGATGTGTAATTGTGATTCGTTGGCAAGTATGCGTATGTCTACTGGGAACGGTTTATCCAGAGCCAGGGGACTACAGATATCTTAAACCGCGGGATATCGTTAAGGTAACACATAGGATCTATAAAATGATGGTATAAGGCAGGGGGAAGCACAAAAGATCCCGATGTGTCGACGTGCAATGGCTTACTTAACCCAATATGCGAAAATAAGACAAGATACATAAAATTAAACACCCGATTATGTTTATTTAAATATTTATACTTATTAGTTCAGCCGTTAACTGTCCACTGCTGGACATAAGCCTTCCCCATAAAGGGAATTTTACCAATAGTTGCCACGCTTGGTAGGCTGGTTGGCAATCGAAGTTAGGCTTTTAAAGATGTTTTAAGAGGGACGCTTCTGCCTATCCCTCGCCCTTCCTTAGTCGCCTCTTACGACATCCACAGGAAAGGAAGGGGTGGTCTATTTTATACCGGGGCAAATACGGTGATTTAAATATTTATACTTATAAACAATCTGTAGTTGGCAATGGGCCGAGCCTGTAGCTCAAATAGCCGACAACCCATGGTGGTTACCCCGTACTAACAAACCAAGTATAGGACGATCCCCCACTAGATAATGATCTCAAATGTACAATATTACAGGAAGTAAATAAGAACTATGGGAATAGTCCCATAGTCGAACATAGGTTCGAACTAATTAATGGTTGAGATGATCACGATAATGGTACTTAGTTATATTAGGTAAGTATATACAAACTTTACATAATGAAATAAAATGAGAATCAAGCTAACAGCCTTTGTGCCCTATGCCTTGACGACTTAACCAATCGTCATGAAATTAATATAATAATAATATACTTCTTACAAAAACAATTTATAAAACAAATTATCTTTTAACAAAATATATTTTTTAAATCCATTAAATAATAAGACAACTGTGTCTTACCTAGCAGATTAATATCTGTATTTTAAACATCAGCATACTATATACAGAAAATTATTAATTAACAATATTACAAACATTAATCTCTTCTCTATAATATAATTATATAAATTATATAATAAAAAATATAGTAAATCAAAAACATTAGCAAGTTTGCTCGACGTGTAGTCCCAGCATAGAATGGGCCCTTCGTTTACTGTGTATGTGCAAAAGGCAACTAAGGAACCTTAATAGTCGATTAATAGGCAACAGAGTTTTTCTTAATACATCATTTAACTAAGCCTATTTGCAGTAAGCAAGCATGGAAAGACTCTTTTATGGGGCGGCGTATGTCCAGCAATGGACAGTTAACGACTCGTATGTAGATATTATGTTTAAATAGACTTATTCAATTCACTAAAAGTAATTATTATTTTCAGTACATTGTGCATATTATGTGATATATACCTACTTAATATTTGGGATTGACAAGGATATAGGCTACTTTTATCTCAGTTAGTCAATATATTTTAGCCTATTGATGAAATATGCAATTATTTAATTGAAACTTTAATTCACTTTAAAATATTTCCGAAGAACAAATAAACATAGAAGTATGTAGCTACTTTTATCCTTACGTACCTGAAAAAATTATATATTAGTACTAAAATATAAATATACAACCTAATTATTTTGTATACACATTTTAATGATTAAATGAGTAGATAACAGTGGTAGTAATTAAGGTCAATATATCGCGCGCACAGGAATTTTATTATACCTATCTATAACAAAATAATAATGAATAAAATTTGCATAATTTTATTTCAATTTCCTATTTCGATATGCCGAAAATATATTATAAATTTTTTTGCATTAGTATATATAAATAAAAATCAATTGACGAATGTATCTAAGCGCATCACTTCAGTACAGCTTCTTATTTTCTTTTTGCTGTGTTGTTGTCATGACGAAGTTTATATGAAAGAAAATATTTGAAATTTCCTACAATAAGTGAAAAGATTGGGTTAAAATTTTATGGAAAAAGTGAGTGAAAGAGACAGACAACATTAGGGAAACCTTCTCTTATTTTCTTTTATTAATAAAATTCTTATTTTCTTATAGTACGTAAGTGCGATGCCGGGGCTGGCGGCTACTTAATACTTACATACCTATAATCGATTCATATCCATCTTAAGACAATATATGCCTTGTGTGTTAAATTTAGTTACATTTAAAGAAGTAAAATCTGTAATAGCATCTTTGTTAATTGGTTATTAAGTATCCGACAGTAGGCAATTTCGTACAAAAGTTCTGTTTGAGTAGCTCTTTAATCCACAGATTTTCTGCAGTCAGTTTGTATTTCAATATGACATAGAAATTACTGGGTATGGAGATATAAAATCTTATCTTATATAAGCTAAAACAATATAAATATTTTTTACAATATATTTTGTCTTACCGTCTATATGTTTATTCCAGAAGGTATGCCACAAAGTAAACGACTACACCAAATTATTATATTATAGAAAATGTAACATCATGTCATGTTATTCATTAGAATGTGAATGAATACACGGTGAGAGGCAAAATCTTGAATCAGATATGTCGATGATCTACATAAACCAAAAGGCTTGTCCAAAACGTGTAAAATTTCAATGACAATAAATGATAGGAGAAAAATGGAAAAAAAAATGATAATAGGATTAGACGCCGGAACTTTTTTTTTTCATCCTCTATTCCTCTACCTTGTACTTTATAATTTAGGTTATTTTTTAATTTAATTGTTGTAGACACATGATAGTTTGCTTCTAACTTTCTGGGTGGATTCAATTGACTTACGTAGTTATTGCACTTGATCGCGGTTGTATTGCAAGCTAAAGTTCTCCAATATCTATTATGACAATATCTTTTCATTACTAAAAACATTATTGCGTTAACCAAAATGTAATCTTTTATTTATTTTGCTATTTTTCAAAATTTTATAAAAGGCCTATAAGTAGATAGTGCAACTAATATAATTAAGTTATTAGAGCTAATTGAAGTGTGTATAGGCTATTCGTGGGCCTGCGACTTCTATCTTAGAGGTTATCATTACTTTCCCACAAATAATGGGTCGTGATCTATCGCAGGATCCTCAGCAATAAAAAAAAATAGTTATGCAGAAGAAATTACCTTACCGGAAATATCCATAACAGATGCTCTATGGACTGTTTTCTAGTAGTTCCAAATAACAGATAGGTACCCAAACTTTTTCGTATGTGATATTTGTACGGATCTATCTCAAATTTTGTTATCGACTTACAGGAAATATTTACTTATTATACGATATAGTAATTTATATAAGCTATTTATTATGTAGCAAAATAGATTACCTACTTAACAGTTATTCTAAATTACTAAAAATTCTAATAATATGTAACATTCTGAGAACAAGTATATGTAACATAGTAAAATGTTCTATTGCAACAAAACTCTTATAGGACGAATAATTTTATTAATAAACAATGATATTTTATATATCTCTATATTTTACTAATTATATGACCCGGCTTTGCACGGGGACATAGATATTTTAAAAACAATTTAAAGCCCGTGTTACTGGTTAATAATGTAGGTTTTTACAAGTGATTTTAAAATTGGTCGAGTAGTTTTTATGTTCATCTATTATAAACAAACAAACATTTTTTTTATAATATTGGTATAAATTAATAGTACAGTTGTGTATATTTAAGATAAAGATAGTCAACATAATTCCTAGACTTTGTAGTCTTCATAATTGAGGACACAAGAAGAGCATGTCATACATATTTATAAGTAGGTAAGTAATAGAATTGCTATCACTATTGTCAGTTCATTTGTCAATTCCTATAGAAATAAAAATAAATTAAAATTGAAATTACTACCTACGCAACATAATAAAAATTATCAAAGTATATAACTATGTCAAACTAATCAAACAACTGTGTATCAATATAAACGATACGATTCGAAAACTTCTGTGAGAATTTGGTAAGGAATCCATAGAATAATTATTAATTTATAGGAAGCATTCTAAAGTTCAATTTAATTATTTAGGACCCTCATGAAACAAAGTACAAGATAATGTTAGAAAGAGTTCAGAAGGGGGGGGGGAGAGGGAGGCCATTCCTAAAAAGTGTATATTAAGGTTTCTTCAGAGTCGGCAACGTGCACATGACATGCCTAGCGTTGCTAGCGTCCATAGGCTTCAGTGACCATTTACCATCAGACGGACTGGATGGAAAGAAAATTTGGACGTTTCCTGTAAAATAAAGTCAACGCCTACTATCCTTATCTACACCCATTACTGTTTGTATCCAGCATGATAGGTATAGAAATGCCTGAGACAAGTCAAAAGTGGTGCACTATTATCTGTTGTTCAACGGCAGAATAGACAATCTCGCAGCTCTCAGCCATTGTTCTTTATACACACCTCAATACTGCATGCGATTGCGTGTAAGTCGACTACTGCCGACACCGCCGGTTCGCACCTGTATTGCTCAGTTTGCTCCCACTTATCAGGCTAATTCTCTGTTCAATTCTCCGATTGCTCAGTAGCCAAATATTGATATTTTTAATGACAAATTAGATGATGATATCAGCCATTTACTATTTACTACTACACATAGACCTCCCCCTTAGGGAGTTTTGCCAGTAGTTGCTACGCTTGGCAAGTGATGTTTTAAAACAAACACTTCTGCCCATCCCATCACCATTGAGTTCTTTTAGTCGCCTCTTACGACACCCACGGAAAAGGCAGGAGTGGTCTATTCTATGCCGGGATCACACGGTTAAATTAGATAAATTTCTTAAATGTTGTTTAAAATACTTAAATTTGTAACATTAACTTATGGCTCACTACACGTATTGGGAAGCTAATTGAAGTGAACAGTTTATTCTTAAATAAAGAAATAGGTTCATAATTGTTAGAAAACCAATACTTCCATTACAGTCAATTAAACTGATCGGCACTCTTTCTTTTTTAACAAGACACCCACTTAAATATTTGGATAATTTAAATTGAAAGACAAATATCATAAACTCCAATAAAAGAGCATATTCCTTTTAAAAAAGCCTGCAGCACATCTGCAATTTCTCCGCTGTTATAGCTGCTCATTGTCAGAGGAAGTCAGTTATACAGTACGCTCGTTTTCCCCTCGTGTTATAAAATAAAACATTTATCCGCCAGTTTAAATTGTTTTAGCTTAATAGAGTAACAAACTACCGAACATCCAATATCATCATTATTAACATCTTTTTAACCTTAAATTGTGCCAGTCAATTAAAAATTGTAACAGTCTCATTGCTAACAATACATACTATCAGGTCGACCTCCGCGCGGTTTCTCCTAAATACCATAGTGGCCAATTATTGATAAATTTGTCACGAGGACACAAGTGACCTACTTTGTCTTCATCTATCTTTACTTACTGATACCCTGCTAGTGTATACCAATAGTACAGGCACAGTTCACTATTTCAGTCATCATCATTGACCGTTAACTGTCTATTGCTGAACATAGGCCTCCCCATAAGGAGGGGTTTTTTTTAATGGATGATAATGGAATGGTAGCCCTGCCTGCGCTATCGGTATGCACCGGCGGGGCACCAGTGAGAGATGACTGGTGAAAATGAAGCAGGTCAGTTAGCCCATCGTGACGAATTCCACTAGAATTAACCACGATGGTTTCCAAGGGGAACCGCGTGGAGGTCGACCTGATAGGTTGTATTGCTAGCAATGGGTCAGACCCCATTACTAACAATCCCTTCCCCCCCCCCCATAAGGAGGGGTTTTGCCAGTAGTAACTACACTTGGTACTATTTCATTATCACCCATTAAAAAACATATCCACTGCTGAACATAAGCATCTCCCATAGACTATAAGAAACAGTTCACTACTCCTTGTAATACATTTGAGGTTCTGACTATCATATCTATTATTAGAAGTAAATTGTTAATTACGAATATTCAACATAATTATAAAGAAGAGTTGATAGGTCTAGGTATATAATGGCTGATTTTATATTAGTTGTATAATATTATTTTAGACCTCTTCTTATTTGAAGTCTTTTTTTATACCACTGAGGTGGCAAACAAGCATACGGCCCACCTAATAGTAAGCGGTTACCGAAGCCTATGAACGCCTGCAATACCAGAGGTATTACGCGCGCGTTGCCGACCCTGAAGAAACCTCTTTACCCCCTTTTGAAGAACCCCATGCTGTAGTCTCTTGGGAAAACCTCGGCAGGGAAAAGCTCATTCCATAACCTGAGTGTTCGTGGAAGAAAACATCTCTGAAACCGCATTGTACGCGACCATTTAGGCTGTAAGGTATGAGGGTGAACTCCCTGTCGATGGCGAGCCGTACGATGATAGAAAGTGGCCGTAGGCATTTGTAGTAGCAACATACATGTAGGTATACAAGCTAAGATGTTATTTTGAATGATATCACCGTACACTATTAAGTAACCCTAAAAAAATAAGTATCATTAAAGCTATTATATTTTGACTTTGCAAAGTACTATTTTCCATAAGTTATATATGTTATACTAACAGTATAGAAGTATTTATGGTAAATAGTTATTGAGTTTTTTTATTAAGCATTTTATTTAAGTTAGAAAACACTTTTATTTTATTTATTATAACTGATACTAAACTACTATATTTGGATTTTCGTAAAAAAATATACATATATTGTCTTCAGAAAATAATCATTAAGCCTCGCAAAATCCACCAGAAATATCGTGCACAATTACTTCATTATTATCTTTTCTTCGGGATCCGGGTAAATTCATGCAAAATACAGTTCCACCGGCTGCTGAATGATGCTAAATGGACTTCATTAGGCGCAAAAAAGGTGGACCGACGGCGGCGAGGTGGCGAGGCTGCGTGTCTGCGTGCGCGAATTATGCAATTTCATTTCAATTTGTGGTGCAAAATGTCGCGGGGTACCTCGCGGCGAGGGGCACCGGGGTCGACCCCTCGGGAGGGTGGTACCACCTATTAAGGCGGTTGCACACACGACACAACCACACAGTTTTTTTGCCACCCTTTGCGAGGCAATCACACGACATTACACCTAAACACGGCGGGAATAAAAGCGAAAGACGTCGGATCCCGGCTGATTAAATTATTTCGCCATTATTTGATTCGCCACCTCTTTCAAAATGGCGGCAAAAATTGCATTGCGTATACAATTGTACGTACTCAAATGAGTGTAGTTTAGATGCAGACAAAACGCTGATTAAGTAACCCTTACCAATATTAAAATGAAAAACATAATAAATCTATAATTTATAAAGTTCCGTTAGTTACATTACTGCGATCCTCTTAGTTTATATCTTTTCAAGCTACCTACATACTCAATCATTCTAAGAGTAATAACAGAATAATTTTATATTGCAAATAAACGGTTTTCCTGTTATTATATCATAAAATAGAAATTAATTTTACTTAAATAGAGTTGTTAATAAGTTATTTTTAACCGTCACTTTATTACTTTAACAATTAGTTTCGGAATATTGTTATATGCTAAAAAGAACCTGTAAATACTATAGCCTAGGCTCGCACTTATCAAAACAAATTTAAATAATTATGTATATTTTATTTATCTACTTATTTATTTACATAAACAGTCTTACCAAAGTCTGATACATTTATAAATTTAAATCTTAAAAATAATGCACAATCACCAATCCATTCAACTACTTCCCTTCATTTTCTTTCATAAAAACCTTCTCTTATATAAATCCTGATTGTTTTTTAAATCAGGGTCAATAAAAACATATGCTACAAACCCATTAAAAATATAATTAACCGAATAGATGCAACCATTCGTACAACCCGCCATAAACTAAAATTTCATCCCAACCATCTGGACAAGTAGCGGTCCTCCACCGTGCGTTTCTCAAGGCACTTTCTTCCACGCACAACCACTCTTTGGAATCAACTTCCAGCAGCAGTATTTCCGAACCGATACGACAACATAACTTTCAAGAAAAGAGCATATTCCCTTTTAAAAGGCCGGCAGCACACCTGCAATGACATTGGTGTTGTAGGTGATCATGGGCGGCGATAGTCACTTACCATCAAGTGAGCCGCAAGCTCGTTTGCGCCCTGTGTTGTAAAAAAATGAAGCGTTTACATACATTTGGCAATTGATTTTTATTTATATACGTATATATGTAAAGTTAACTTTTCAGCAAATCAATTATAAATAATAAAAAAAGCATATCAGTGCCACAAGCAACACCCTTTTACCAGTATGATGGATGAGGCAATTAGTATTAATAACAATATTATATGTATCTTTCATTACATACCATTCCCTCTTAAATTAATCACGTCAAAATTTTCTTCAGGTAAGCTATCAGCTTATTTTTCATTCTAAGTTGTAAAAACAATTAGAATCGACAGGGAATAAATCCCTTTCAGAACAAAACTTATTCAATTCAATCAGATAGATAAATATTTAGTTTTTAAACCTTAATTAATACCAGTTACATTTCTATATTCAAAATACACGGACACTAGTTCAACTTTCACTGTCGTTTTATGATAGTCACCGACGGTAAATTTGTACCGATGCGAAAGCAACTAACTAACGAGGTGAAGCTTTCCTCTACATTTATATATTTCTGAGAAAAATATACTCAAATAATCAAATTCGGATCGGAATATTTATTCATGGAATCAATATTATTCTCAGGTTGTCAAAAGAGGTAACCAAAGGAGGAATAACTCAAACTGAACCGAATATCAAGTAGCCTGGCCATAAAGTAAGGAAGTAATACAACATTCTAAAGGAGTCTTTCTTATATAGTAACTACGCTGTATCTTCCTCTTATAACGAGAGACCTGAAGGGAAAGGGATTGTTAGTAATGGAGTCAAATAGCTCCATTACTAGCAATATTCCCTGTCAGGTCGACCTCCACGTGGTTCCCCCTGGAAACCATCGTGGCTAATTCTAGTTGAGTTCATCAGGATGGGCAGACTTACCTGCTTTTATCTTCATGAGTCATCTTTCACTGGTGCCCCGCCAGTGTATACCGATAGCACAGGCAGGGTTACCATACCATTATCATTACCATTCAAAAATAAAAAGCCTAGCCGAGTAGTTAATGGGTAAACAGAATAGAATAGGAATCGGATGCAAAATATTGTCAATCTACTGATAAAAAGCCCCAAAAAATATAAGAAAACTTCCACTGATTTAAGAAAAACTGCACGTTCAATCAAGTCATCTAAAGCGTTATTTATCATTGTTGTTTACTTAAAAAATCCCAGTTTTTTCATGTGACGTCATTCGCCTCATTTCAGAGTCAATAAGAAAAATAACCTATGTTATTTCTTAATGTACAATATATACCCATATCAAATTTCATCAAGTTGTTTAGTAGCTTTGTTCTAAACCCTAAACAAAATAAACTATAGTACACTAATACGGAAATAAAATATGATTATTAAAAAAAGCAATTATCAAATTTATTCAAATATATACAAGAGAGCTTTTATTCTGAAATATAATTTAGACGGACAGAATATTGAATTATTTTTAAAGATATGCACTTGAGAACTGACATAGAGAAATGAATAAATCTTTAATTGAGGTACTAGTATTTTGTGTCAGTATATATTACCAACACTAGATTTACTAAGGTTACAATGAAGCTGACATTGTTCTCATAAGAGAAAAGTCCCTATGTAAAAAATAAAACTAAAATACTTAATTGTAAATAAAAAACATCGTATTGGTAATGTAAAAAACTGCTGAATTGAGAACTTCCTTCTTTATAAAGTTGGTAGAATTTCATAAAAATAGTGGTACCAGTAATACTTATAAACCTGAAAGTTTTCAACTGGTACCCTGTTATCTACCTATCATGTCTATTTATACTTCTAACATAATAATAAAACAACAAGTGCTTCTTTTCTTCTATGCCTATATATTCCTTTATCTTATCTATACTTTAAAGTTTTTTAATTTCTCCAAATGTATAACTACTTGCTTTATTTGTATTATCCGAATTATTTTGGACTGATCTTACTTCTTAGATGGAACACTAAATATTAATAAAACAAAACGAAGTACTAATATTTTTATTATTATTTTTATGTCATTTCTTCTTCATTTTCGAAACGTTTGTTTCGGTTTTTAAATTTAGACTTACAGGTTTTGTTACATCAAGTAAGTCTAAGAGTTTTTATTATTATTAGTGTTTTACTAATACTTGCCATAGTTCATTCTGATACAAAACTTTTACTAGCACAGTCCCTTGCAAGAACATTGCTTCGTTGACAAAAAACGTAATATTTGCACCTACGTGATTATAATATTGAATAAATAAGTAAGGAATCTTCGAGCGTCGTAACTCGCGTCGGGAGCGGGAGGGTTGACTTGGCTAGCGATCGCGCGCTTCTCGCGAAATGAGATTCAATTATCTACTCATTTTTTATTTGGTCGAATCAAAGGAGTATTGATTACACAATCGTCGAGGTGCGTACTGATTGAACGGTCGTTAGAGCGTAATCTCAATTTCACCATGGCATCAATGATTAAAGGCGGTAATTCAATAAGGAGCGGATTGCGAGCGGATAATCGGAAACAAAACAAAAGAGTGCGGGCTCGATTTACGTCATTAGGAGCAGAGGCCGACTCGGTGACACCTCAAAGGTTTTGAGCCTCTTTAACGCGCCTTATAATACTTCGTTTTCGCGTTCGCTTCCGGCGGCATTGTGTTGCTGTCCAAACAGTGGGCGTCCCCCGCCTGCCAGCGCCTCCATCACACCCGATCCATTACTATCTTTGAGTATTTCGAATTGAACGGATGACGTGTTGGTTTGTTTTCCCTATGGCCTGTCATTCCCTTTTATTGGGACAATGCTCCTTTTAGTGATTTATTGGAAAAAAAAATGTGAATAGGAAATGTTTTCGTGCCAGACGCAATGCTTTATTAAAACATTTAGCAATCTATCAAATTTCAGTCGGTCTAATCTGTTTATGCTGCCCCAATTTTCCGTCAACATAAATAACATTAATTTAACTGATTTACCAACATTTATTCTTCTTTTTTCATTTAATCTAAACACCTACTTCATCTACTTTAATTTTATTTTCACGAATTATCTACTTACTATAGTTATAAGAGTAAGCCTACCTATTTATTAGAGCTTTAGAAAAAAAATTAAACATGTTAATCTTGATTTTTTTTTAAGATACTTAACTAAGCGAGTGAATATTCCTGAAGTTAGCTACAGATCATTTGAAAATACCCAACATTCATAATACCATACAATACTTATTTACACTACCGTATAAGTACCTAATAGCAATAATACAATATTATTCCGCTTAAATTGTCACAATTTAAAATTAAAAGCAACTAAGGGGAAAGAATTGTTAGTAATGCGAACTACTATTCCCCATTCCATTGCTAGCGATATAAGCTGCAAGTCGACCTCCACGTGGTCACCCCTGGAAACAATCGTGCTAAATTTAAAATTTCAGATGTATCAGGTAAAAACCAAAATAAAAAACATTCAAGATGAATATTATTAAGTGATTGTGTACTGTATGTTTAAGATACAAAGTAGCTTAAATCCTTCTTCACCCATATACGTTTACTAGATTTTATAGTAAGTGGCGAAACTGTTAAGACGCTAAAACGTAACATACAAACAAATAAGCTCACTTTCACATTTACAATATACAAATGAAGGATTAAAATTTTCAGTTTTTTAAATGTATCTAGTCATCCTTGATTATAAAATATGTACTCATACGAGATAAAACTAGTGTTTACATAAAATAAGTTTTTGATGAATTATTTAACTGAAATTTTCATTAATAATTAAAATTCAATGTGTCATGGCCTATTAATCATTAAACTGAACCGCTTGTTTCTACGCAGTTAAAAAAAAACTAGTTAGTCATTGTCAAACTTCAAATGTCAAGTGTCAGTCAAGATTTAACGTCAAAACTTATTAAAAGTCAAAACACAAAAAAGAAGATAAAAATAACCTATAGAACTATTGTCCCTGCCTTCTTCACAATCAAGTTTTTAAATTTGCAAGTAACAAGAAAACAAAATGTTTACTTCTCTTCTCAGTAAAATCAGTTCAAGAAATCTAACTTGTGGATTTCACACTACCTCTTGTTTAAATGAAGTTCGTTTGTTAACCCGACTGCGAGTGGTAGACAACTCTGAGATTGGAAAGCGAGCGATGGCTGAAGGAAAACCACCGAAAGTTATTTGTGTTTACAATAAACAGCGTAAGTACATTTTAAAAATTAACTTCGATATTAGTCGTAGCCTCAGCCACATGGAACTCGTATCTGCTGATATCAAATTTCAAGAAATCCTTAGAAAATGTGTTATGAAATGTTCATGTTTTTAACCTCATTAATTACTGCACAAGTCTAAGTCTATAGGGTCCCTTCAAGACGAGAGTATGATCACATAGACAACCATTTAACAACATCTGTTATTGAGGGAAGGGATTGTTAGTAATGGAGAGGTAGGGACTACCTATTGCTATCAATATATCCTATCAGGTCGACCTACATGTGAACCTTCTAGAAACTATCGTGACTAATTTATCATTGAATTAGTCATGATGGGCTAACTGGCCTGCCTTTTCATCCTCACTAATCAATTCGCCAATGTATACCTTTAATGCAGGTGAGGTTACTATTTCATTATAATTCATTAAAAAAACATCTGATATAAACTAGAATTATATTTATGAAGCAAAGCAATAAATATAGATAATTCAAAATTCTATTAAAAACTTTTTGAATTTCTCCATAGTGACCATGTTATCCCCACTCAGATCTTATACCAAAGGGTGGATTTAATTTTAAGCAAAACTTAACATTAAAATCGTCAATGTATTTTCATTGTAATTTAGTATTTGGTTAGCAATTGGTAATGATAATTTTTTTTGTTCTACTATGCCAATAAGGAAAGATTTTAAAAATTATTTTAACTACAACTTATGTATCTACAAAAATTTTTTAAACTTATGTTTTTATCTGCAGGTGTTGGTTACATCGGTGACAGAGTGATGGTAGCAATTAAAGGACAGAAGAAGAAGGGCATTTTAGTTGGGTTAAAGCAAACACAAAAAGTAAAAGTACCTAAATTTGACAGTAACAATGTGGTACTAATTGATGATAATGGCACACCACTAGGTACTCGTATACATGTGCCTATCCCCACCATCTTACGTACCATACTCAAAGAAAGAACACATTCTAAAGGTGCTGATTACACCAAATTACTGTCTATAGCAACGAAATTTGTTTAAGCATTAATTATTTTTAAGTAGGTAGTTAATTACAATTGTATATTGATTAAAAACTTGTTTTAATTTAGTGTATTACTTTCCTGTATTATTTCTTCAAATGTAATTCTGTAGTTTTGTTCAGACACATAACTTGTGCTCTTGTTCACCCCAGGGTGTAAATGGAGCTTCACAAAGACTTGTCTGAGTATATATGAAAATTTTTTAAAAGTCAGTCCCCCTCCTAGATAATTATACTAAATATGCATCTTACTTTGATTTCCTTGGATATACTCATCATTCAAATGCAGTTGTACTTTGCTAAAACTTTGCCAGGGTTGATATACACATCCATATATTGCAGTATTATATGTGCATGTAGTTGTGGTTCTGTATATACAATAGTAATTGAAGTGTGTAGTAGTTGTGTTGCGAATAGGTCCTAGAAACCAGACATGAGCTCATGCAAATAAATAATTTTCAAATACTGTGCAATGGTGTACTATAAAATCGTAATATAAACTGAAGACAGGAGCCATGTCTGAAACTCATATAAATTATATCAACATGATCAGTGTCAAATGTAGTGTTCATTACTACATTTAATTGTTTAGGAAAAAATAAAAACAAATTCAATCATTGAAATTTCAAAATTTAATAAAACTTATCAGTTCCACTTTAGAGTAGACTTATAGGACACGCTACCTACTGATGGAGATGAGTAGATGACACAACATCAATTTAATGTATTACATTTCAATCAAATCCTATACAAATATACCTAGTTGACGTTGAGGCGGTAAGGCGCAGCCCTATTGGCGTTACTGAAGTAATTCAAGATTTACAGTTGAGATATAGAACACAAATAACATCTACGACTGGACAAAACAGAATGTCAGTGAAGCCACAGTTGCCAAGTTCAAATGCAAGACATACTACTAGTTAATTTTTCTTCATTATAAAAACATCGTGTGTTTCCAATAGTTCTACTCCATTCATGATGCAATACCACTATAGACAATGTATGTCAACAATAGGTATATGATTAATTACATAAGTATTTAATAATAGTTAATTTAGAATTCCAATTACAAGAAACACTGGGTGGTAATAAATAAATTTATGTTAAGCAAATTCTTAAACCATACCAGTAAAGCTTAAATTCATGCATAGTATCTGTTAGCAAATACTGTAAACTGTTTAGGAATTTACTTATTTTTATTTTTCATACCACTCATTAAGTACTTACTAGTACAACACTCGAACACTTATTTGTTGCATCTTAAAACAAAGTAGGAATACATGATTTAGATACTGTCAGCTTACAAAATACGTATAAAGATGTCGTCTTTTCCCAAGTAAGGCTTTAGAATTGTAATATTGCTATAATTAACATTCAATTAGTTAAAGCTGTGAGCAATAGGTACCCAGACATCTGAATTATTGACAAACAAATACATATTCACAGTATGAACAAGAACGAGTCGAGGCGCGGGGCCCCGCCAGTGTAAAGCATGAACAAGTACGAAACGGGGCCCGGAGCCCTGTTGTAACGTAATGTAATGTTTGCACAACAGCTGTGACTAGACATAATAAAGATTCACGTGCAATCACTACTACCCAAGTCTAACTCGAAACATTAAACAATCCGGTAATCAAACTATCACACGACACAATTTAATAGAATTTATCTTTATTATAATTAATATAAATTAATCTTAAAACTACGACAACTAATCGGAAGAGTTAGTGTCGCTACTTCTATATATTGTTAAATCAGCTTTAAATAAATAACAAAAGCAATATTATTGACATGGCCCGATTCTGAAAACATCATTCTCTAAATCGATAAATCTATTCACTAGTTTTAGAAATGGTCTAACATCATCTCTAAAGTTAATAAAATTTGTAAATAAAAAAATTTAGTAATTTCAAATAAAGTAGTCAAAGACATTAGAGACTAGTTATTCGAACGGTTGGGAGAAAGTGCTGCTATTCGGATGTTGTATAAAAAACTATGTAACGAATTACATCAAACACTATTAACTGAAATGTTTTCATCGAATGTAACACTCAGACTACATTGCACTGGTTAGTGAATTATAATGGATAAATTTAGGGCATGGCATTTAAACAGAATCAGGCCCGCCGTCGCTATCTATGCTCAGTACACTACAGAGGAGCAAGTCAAAACTATCAATTCTAACTCCATTCACTAACTCTTTAGCTTTAGCGAACATTCTTAGTAAGAATAAGAAAAACATTTGCCGCATGTCTGAGGTACTGAGCTCGTTCTTTCCATATTCATCTATACCGAATAGTTTCCGTAAAACCTGCTTCCTTCTTAGTTGATATGATTTTAGATCAAACATTTGTAAAAACAGATATCTAAAAAATAACACCCAATAAATTGCTATATAATATATAATTATTTGTACAACATTAACATAATCTAAAGGTGAGACAAGGTACTTGGACCTCTGTAGTCGAAGGTCACTTGAGCGCGGTGAGGACCTGAGGAGGGAGAGGGAGATCAGAGTAAGGAAATGGATGGATTGGATTCCTTCATTTTTACACACCTATATAATACATGGGTTTGATTAGGATAATTTCATTTTTACACAATATTATTCCAATATTTTTGATTATCTAATCGCAAAATATCAAAAATGTCTTATTATTCCATGTCTGAGTTTAAAAGATAAGGGCGCTACGCGCGTCATAGTTCATGTGCGCAAGAAACGTGCATCGTTTATAATCTATAACATCTTATTTCACTGTTGGTGACAAAATATAGTTTCCAGACAGCCTTCCTTTTTTGCACGATAATTGTCAAGTTCTCTCAGTACCTATTTCCATTATAAGAAATTATAAATTATAACGACATCACAGAAATACTACCTACATAACCAATAAGTGATAGTGAAATATTTAAAAAAATATCCGATTGAATGTAATAGATGAAACGTCGTAAACTAAAGATCACGGAAGTGACAATAGAAAACTAACTACCGACGCTAAACCAACTAGCTACTACGCGATATGACTGACGTATCACATACGCGGCACAACTGTTACCGAACGGCACACGGAACCCTTACCTGAACTACGGACACGTGAACTCGCGCTCAAAACAGATCGTGTAAAAATAAAATACTAAATAACAAACTAAAATTACCGTAACAAAAATAATAAAAATCTTACTGTTGATTTGACTACGATAAAATTTCCACTAATGTTAACTAAATATTACAAATTTATATAGTATACCTTAAGAGTTAAATTGTAAACGAATCACGATAGATTAGCGCGCGCCGACTGCCCCGCGGAACACATCGCCGCGAAATATCGCCCCATATCGCCACAAATGCCCGCATTCGTGTACTAAAGTCACAGCCCTATAGGGTCAGCAATACGTCACTCGACGATATTTTATGGCACAATTTACATTGTATGTAGTGAGCACTAAGAGGCCCTTTCTAATAACAATCGCGACTTGCTAAATTTCGTTGGATTTATTATTTTACTTATGACGTTTTAAAATTTTAAAATGTGTTCCAAAGTTATGTTGAATTTGCGTACGAACAGTTTATAAATAATTTGCAGTGGTCATACAATGACAACTATGATCTTAAATAAAGGTCTTGGGAATTTAGAATTTACGTGTTTTTAAATAATGTCATACATAAAGTAATAATAATAAAAGTTATACAAAATTCAACAAGAGATCGCGACTTGATGACGGCCTCTTCATAACAGTTCTACACTGTATGTCGTGGAGACTAGAATTATTAACAATAACATTCACCAAGTTGACCTTGTATGAACGTAGTTTTCGTCAAGACTAAATAAGTAAACTATGTTTACGTGACATGAATAAATTTACGCAATTTTACCGAGATAAAGGTCATCAAGGATCGAGCATACGACGACGCGAGTAACGTATTGCGTAATGTTTTACCTGAACTGCTTTGTACTCAGTTAAATGTGTATGTACATAGATACAATAGATATTCCGGGTTCCTCCAAAAGCGAAATAAAACTTCGTTTATTTGGAAGACGAATAGAAACTTCCCACGGAGCAAGCGACGCGCAATTTAAATAGTGTTCTAGCTAGAGCAAGAAAGTAGAGGGTCTCGAAGGAAGGTGCTGGTGGAGCGGGGGGCGCGAGGGTCGCCTACACGTCCACCACCATCTTCTTATGTATGTCTGTGTTGCCAACCACATTACAGAACTCCTCAAACGAGATCTTGCCATCCTCGTCCTTGTCTGCAAACAAGATCGTCTTGTCCACAATCTGCTGCAGTTGAGTGTCCTTCAAATTGTTGCCAACCATCATCTTCAGTACCTGAAAATTTAATATAAAAACCATTTACATATGTAACACTGCATCCACACTATGTTGCATGGATCTATTTACACTGAATTGTAATTTTATTTGTATTGAATTATTAAACTTGATGCCCAAAGTACTGAACTAGTATTATATATCTGTACCCAGTCATCTTCCATCATGGCAGTAGTCGCCGTAATAGATAATTCACCACCATACAGTGCTACAAAAGTAGAACAACCACATTAATCATCAGCTACTAACTGCCGATTTAATACTTTCATATCTATATTACATTTATCAATCTTCGTGAATCTCTTGATGTAATTTGTAATATGAATTTAAACTAATTTATTCTATGCTGACTCTATGGATTTTTCGAATATGGAATCTCTATATTTAGACAAACTATCTGAGCTAAATGAATTCGATGTTAATTTTAATTATGATTTTGTTATCACACTCAATTAGTCGCCTTTGATGCCAGTTACTGAGGATGACCTGATTTCAAACCGTAGTTTTCCCAACAGACTACAGCCTAGAGTATTAATAAAAACCATTAAAAAGCACGCAATATCTATTATTGGGATATTACATACGATACGGATTGCCACTTCATTAAAGTAGTAAAAAAAAGTTATCGAATTATAAACAAAACAGACTAATCATTTTAGATTGTTCTACAAAAAAAAATTAATTGTGGCAAAACAAATTATTTAAAAACTAAACTACTGAGCTAATTTTGATAAAATATGATAATCTGTAAGTCTATTAAATTAAACTTATTAAATTACTAAATCGGTTTATAACTGACGGACTTACGAGGTAAAAAACAAACCGAAAACCAAAACTAAACCTCCTTTTTGAAGTTGATTTGCAAATAATCTGCATGGCCATATCTACAAATATAATTAAATATTCTATCCATATATGGCAGTAAGTCCTGAGGCATAACAATTTAGTCTTTAGGAATGCAGGAGTTGGCGGCTCTCCTGATGGTATAAAATTACCAGCGCTCGTGAGCAATACTAAAGGAATAACGGTTATGTCAATGACCTTTTAAGGAAGATTATACTCTTTCTTGAAGGTTCGTCTGGGTCGATTTTAAAACACCATTTCTCTAAAAATATCTTTAAAATTAACATTTCAGTTTAATATCACAGCGAAATCTTTATTCTGAAGACCAATATAAACTAATATTTTTAATTTGTAAATTTAGTTTAAGATGGTTCATAAAACAGTAATTTTGTGAAACTAGATATTAAGAGCTATGGATTTTGTAATAAATTAACAGGTTTAAAGAAAGCCGTTGGCGCCTCAGAATCGACTCTAATATCATGTCTATTCGGAAGCAATGATATCATATTTCATGTAAATAAAGGTTTATGAATATTACCTGAAACAATTCACCGTTTGAGATGAACCCATCGTTGTCCATGTCGTAGATGCGGAACGCGAACCGCAACTTGGACAACTTATCACCTTTGACGCTGAATTGAGACACGCCCTGGATGAACTCTTTGAAGTCCACCTGCATCAATTAATTTAGTTGTTATCGAGAAGTTTTATAAAATAGCACTTAGCATTGACTTAATGTGGGCTTATCAAATATTAGCTGTTACTCGCGGCGTTGCCCGTTTATTTCAGTATATAAAGTATCCTTTAAGTTAGGATATAACCCAACCTTTACCATAATTCATTCCAATCGATTCAACCGTATAAGATGTTTGAGTAACAAACATACAAACACCTTTACAACTTTCACATTTATAATATTAGTAGTATTGAGTTCGTATATGGCAATATTTGTCGCCAATTTATTTCTTTTGTTTCAATTTGCCTTTTTTTAAGAAATTTTTGCGACGTGAGAATAAACATCCAATCTAATTATAGTATTTCAATAAAATATGACTGCCTTATTGAAATATAAAATAATAAATACACTTATTCGAAATTACAAATGATGACTAGAGTACGACATAATATCATATTTGTTATTGACCTAAATAATAATTCTGCCTGTATTAAGTGCGCCATTAAACTCATTTAGTAGAACTAATTTACTCAAACAAGCATGAAACAGTTATATCGAGCGTTATAATCAAGTACATCGTTTATCAAAGCTATCTCGAGGGATTTCTACAGATAATGTCTTATCCCCCTATTCTTGTTGACCATCTCTTTATCCGCGATTTTTTGTCTGTATGAACTTGGATTTTATTGTAAACAGTAAAATATAAAAGTATACATTTTTTTTAGAATTCAAATAGGGCATTCAACTACGCTAATAGTATACAGTAGTGGGACACCAATATAGGTTAAAGCGATGACTGATCTGTCTTCATATTCAGTTGACTCTTTATAACGAATTCAATAGAAATTAACTACAATGGTTTTTAGAAGGAAAAGTATGAAGGGTGATATGATTAGGCATATGATGTACATAAACCATGGGATATAATATATAGTTAAAAATACTTAATCATTTTCAAATCATTATATTTTAATGTAATAACTACCAGTATAACTTACGTGTAATTAGACCTTAGTCATGAACGACTCTGACACAGTAGCTCATGACTAAGGATAACGAATTGATTCCAAAACTAGTCGATTTTTCTCGATCTAATTACACGTAAGTTAAACCGGTAGTTATTACATTAAAATTTTAAAATAATTTTTAATCTTACCTCTCCATTACCATCAGCGTCGAATATATCTATAACGCGTTGAACAAGTGGATTCTGCTGTAACTCTGGTAATGACATAAACTCGTCGATGGACAGAGCGCCGGAATTGTCCAAGTCAAGCTTCCGAAATCGCTTGCCCAGCCGCCGAATCTCATCCGCGTCGACTGTCGGTAGCGGACACAGAAAATTAGTGTTACTTGAGAGGTTCCACTCGTACGCGAGTTAGTGACCCACGAGAGCAAACGATACAAGAGCCGTCCATTGCAACATTCTTTATGTAAATATCAGAAAGAATCGCGTCAAATCAATAGACTGCTCCATGCAATTTAATCTCGAGTGAACGAAGCCTACCATTAAACGCTTAACGCATACATACAATTGCTCCAATAAAGTATATCTACCGAACATCTAGTCCAGTCTACAAGCCCATTATAGAATTAAAAATTTACAGGTAAGATATATAAGACGATGCTGATATTTTCAATCTTCATCATCTGTAAATCAATATAATTATCGCAAATAACTATACAATTATAATTGTTTGAATAATTATTTATCTTTACTGCACAAACTGACGGCATATTGGCTAAAATTATTGTTTCACAAAACATCATTTATGATGACGTTGGCGGTACCTAAACAAAACCCAAAAAGCCTGGGAGAAAAGGGACTGTTAATAATAGAGATTAACACCCTTATTACTAGCAATATATCCTATCAGGTCGACCTCCTCGCGGTTTGCCCTGGAAACCATCGTGGCTGGTCCATTGGTGAATTTGTCACGATGGGCTAACTGACCTGTTTCATCTTCAGTTATTACCCCTCACTAGTTCTTCGCCAGTGTATACCGATAGCGCAGGTGGAGTTACCATTCCATTATCATCCATAAAAAAAAAAAAAACGAAAAGCCTAGTAAGGCAGCCTATAAAAAGTATTTATTTGAGTTTTGTAAAAAAATTACACGAAAAGCACACGAAAATTTAAACATGGTTTGCGTGATACAATTAACATAAAATTAACAATGCACGAGTATTACAATTATACACAAATACACTTTTATTCTTCCAAGTGTTTTTGTGAATAATATCAATATGAGTACTATATAACTGGACTACGGAAATAATGAACTCACTGTGTAGTTTATGAATAACACGTTTTAGATTTAGGAAAATTCAGGGAGTACTCGACGACAGCAAAGCTCATGTAAGCGAATCATGGGTATAGCAGAAGAAGTATTAAGATAAATGCTGTAGAGATGAGAACTCTAAGAAGTGTAAACTGAAAGACGATGTAGTGATAAAAATCAAAAAGAAAATGTTGCTTTGGTTTGGCTATTTGGAGAGGATGGATGAAAGAAGAGTTACGAAAGAGACTTATCGAGCAACAATAAAGATGTCGATAGGAACCGCCCTAGATGGATATGTGTCGACCAAATAGGCGATGTGCTGAAGAAGGGCCAAACTAAAAGTAGCCGTAACTGGCGAGCGTGTATGAAACCTAATATTAATACATATTTAAATCTTTAATTTTATAAAGATAGATGAATGCGGAGGAAGCGAAAGAGGCTTGATAGAATTGAAGCATTTGGGGTTCAATTATTTCTGCCTATCTTAATGGGAGACGGACGTGAAACATGTGTATGTATATATGTATAGTATAAATTTAATATTGTGTTCAAAATTGCAATAAGTGTAAAAAATAATTAGTATTAACATAAGAAAATTAGACTTTGTGTCTCTTATGAAGGTACCGCCACTGGATTTTGGGTCACTTGATTTAACCCTTTCAACATTTTCGATGGGTTTGTAGACTATTATTGAACGGTTCTAAAATTAGTTATCGTTCAGATTCGCTTGAATATATGTCGCAAGTGTATGCTTGCGTCTTGTCTACTAGCTCTAATTTGAACTACGTGTACATTGAATTCTGGTATTCTGTACCAATATCTGGATGATCTCGCAATTCCTACCTGTACCTACATATTTTTAATCAACAATTAGCTACCTAGCAATTGTTTATTTATAGGCACATAGATATAGAAAAAATATATATTCAAACCACTAATTATCTTGCATTTCAAATACACATTAAAAAAAAAAAGAAGCTTCTCAAATTACTGACTTTTAGAAAAGGGCTAAGTCCCTAGACAGATTTATTATAGCTCTACTATTCACTGTCTATACATATAACGACCAGACTATTGTTTAAATTTAGATATACAAGAAAGACAAAAATGAGTATTTTTTTAAACAAATGTTTGCGTTGACATTTCTATTTTAAAACTCAATACCTAATTCATAATCTATTTACAACAGCTATCTATTTATTTCTTGTTCTGATAAATTGTTCTAAATAACTATAAATCACATCAAAACACACATCGCAGCAACATAGGTACGTAGGTACCGTCTACAACGAGTAACAGAATGAAATAAACATCGACATTAATTTTAATATCATGACACTTTAAAATGACTAAGTATCCTACCTAGAATGGTATGTTCAAATAGAAAACAGTTTACTGCTATTGCATACGTAACAAATAGCAATGCAATTATATAGGTAAACTTCTATATTTAAAATATTTATGACTGTCATGAATTTGTCTGTCTCCATTCCAGTAGCAGTACTAGGTAGGAACGCGAACTTGTTTATATGGTAGCAATTTTTAAATTGTACGATATAGTCATAATATAAAAATACTGTGAATAATCTTCCGTAAAAACACCCATTCGGTCATACCATGGTAGGTATTAGGCCACGCGGTCATAGTGGATATTTTTATACGCAAGTAGGAAAACATTAAGGAAATCCCTTTTGATGTTTACCTACACGTAAAAACGCCTACAATGGTCGCGCAGCCTATCAGAAGAAGCAACATTTTACTTAAATTTCCTAAGAGTAGCAAAAGCAACAGCTACCTATTTGATTTAATAACAAACGCGTGCACCAACCACCCTTAGGTCCTCACGGATGTTATCATCAGTTTTGTTCTGTATAAAGCTGGCGATTACTTATCAAGTGGCTCAGATATACTAGTCCAACGCACACTTGTTAGGGCTGTAGGCGGGACATTTATAATAACAAAACACTAAAAACCCAGAGCGGAATGTTTGTTTAGTTACAATTTGTATTTTTGAAACAGTTTATGTGAAAAATTATTAAAAAATAAACAATGTACAAGTAAGTTAAATAAAAATTACAACCAGGTCTGGGTTTTCTGCAGAGCTACGAGATAGGTTGGCAAATTTGAAAAAGTATAATAAATAATTATTCCCATATATTCCTCTAATATTGGCAAAAAATTCCAAAATTATTTTCTAGGGCACACTGTTCATTACAAAGGTCAATATGAAGGCACTTAAGTTAGATGTACCTATTACTATTTCAACATATAAACCTCATGATGAACTGTAGCCAACCTTTCTCATTTGCATAGATTCCTCGCACCTGAGTGACAGCATATTAGCATTCTATAATTAAACATTCATAGCAATTCTAATGTTTCCACTAAAGGCTGAAATGTGACAGGATGCACTATTCAAACAAAATGTCTTTCATAATACAACTATGTTTATCCAGAACAATTTTTGTCAATTTACTCTGACGTGTCAGGGTGGAGGAATTATGCGCAGACTGACCAAATTTACATTATTTAATTACCAAAATTTTTCTACATCATTAGATGTGTGGAAAAATACAAGAAAGTACAGATTAAGAGATAAAAGCTCAACAAAAGGGTAATTTAAATATTTGTAAGAATATATAATACATAATAAGATGTAGACATATTTAATATATACCTCTTCAAAGACTGCACATTAAGAAAAATTTAATAGAATAATTTTGTTATTTTTGTTCAGTAACATAGGTATCATACCATATTTACTGATAGATATTATCAATTGTAGCTAGTAAATACCTAATACATTATCAAATTGATGAAACAAGAAAAATTGTTCTGGACTCTAACAGTGTACGTGCGGCAGCTAACATATAGATGAACATCAGAGGCGGGCGAGTGACACTACGACACTCACAGTTCTCCACCTTAAAATCAATGCAGTTTACACGCGCTGAAAACAAACCTCTTGTTATGCTTTATATGCACACCCTATTGTTTCAATGATGACAATTATACTCAAACTATGCTGCACAAAGTGGCAGTCCTTGCTGTCGCCATCCCCACTGTCCAGTGAAGGAGGTAGTTTGAAAGTTAGCCATACAACATAGAATTAGGAAGCATGTTGTCATAAATATAAAGATTAACTAATTCAAATATCATATTAATAAATATATTAATATGAAATATACACTTTAATTCATTTAATACAGCATTTAGTTAATAAGCTAGGTATAATACTTATATGTAGGAGTATAGTTAAGGCAAGTAGATACGAAGCAACCAGAATCTTTTAAAGTTAGTAATAAAGAAAAGACAGAATTATAGAAAACAATTATTATTATACTCACAATTTGAACAGAGTTCCATGGGAATAGAGTTTTCGTTACCCTGTAAAAATATTTTATTCTTAATGCTTACAAAAACAGGATAAATTGAGATCTGCCAAAGGTACCAGATTTTTATTTCGAAATTAGGTGGAGAATTACATACTGTCAAGGAAGCTAGAAGCTGCCCCAATTTATAAATATTATAGTTATTTATATAGTATGATATAAATTAACAAAACTGAAATAAACCTAAACTTTTTTCACAACCGGGATACAACAAACAACGATATTGTAAATGCGACAAGCGATCAATTATGGACGCTCATCACATTAACTCGATCTTGAGCATAAAAAAAATATGCATACCATTTTGTCTTTTTATTAGTGTTCTTGATTTATTTAAATTATAAAGACGAAGATAAATCTAGGCAACGTGAAATCCTAGTTCTTCAAACGCAAAAAGATTAATCACACACAAGACACCTCCATTGATCTAAATAAAAAAATTACAGATCATAGAGACAAAAAAATCGCATGCGACAGAGTAATAAAGCAAAATTTGCATTAAGTAGTGACATTCCGAACCCAAAGACAAAGAATAAGTGCTATGCAGTTAAAAATTATGTAGTTAGTTATCTACGTATAAATTAAGAATATAAAGATTATCTGAGATCACACCCAATCCCATCAATCACAGTTAATGTCAAATCAGCAATCAATCTGTGTCGACAAAGTATTCTCGATCGGTAATGAGCAGAGACCTTTCACTTTCGATTTGAGAAAAGATATCTAATATTCACAGACATATAATAATGAAGCACGTAAACTTCATTATTCTCTGTACTACTATTAAATGAACAATAAAAATTAACTTTAAATCTAAATAATAGGCCTGCGTCAATATAAAGACAAGTATGTATAAAACTATGTTACCGCCCTGAGTCAATATTAAAAACTTTGTCTGTCACTCATAACGTATTATGGCCCTCTTAATTAGCAATAGAATATTTCAAAAACAGCACTTCACTTTTTGTAAGTATAAAAATAAATAATATGTGTTTTGATAAAACATAATAATAAACAAAAATATAAGTAAATTTGAATGAATTTTAACATAAAGGAATGAAAAACCGAATTAAGTATAAATGAGGTTAAAGTGTATTGATTAATTAATTAACTTACTTGTTTATATAGTAGTGGAGTCGAATTTTCATGGTATATTACGAATTTTGATGAATTCTATAAAAACATATTAGTTTATTTTATTCTATTATTGGTTCAAAAAGATCATATATTTTATTTTCCAGATTACGTAGATATAAAGACATTGCTAACTTTTATAATGTAGTGATTATTTATTGTGATTAGAATTAACAGAATATTAAAAATAGTAGAAAAGTTAAATTGATATAAATTTCACGTGTCACTTTATAAATAAAAAATGTAACCAGTTCATTGTATTTGAAATTTTACACTATAAAGCTATATCTTTTAGACTATCTAAACGGCAATATTTTTGATAAGTCGTGATATCGGCATTACAAATAATTGTACAATACGACATGTGACATGAATATGAATTTTATATGTATATATTATTTAATCAATACTATAAAGTGATTACATAGATTTATTTTTGTTTCAATATTAGGGTATTGCGGGGCAGTGTAGACTCTTAATAACGATTGAATGATTATGAGATATGTATTATCGTCTATTTAGTTTGTGGATTATGAATTATTATAGCTGATTAAAATATCATTGTATTACTTATCTATTTCTCTTTGCTATTCTGAGACTAATATTTTAATTTCCGTCATTATCTCTTTGACAAAATTATTATTATTTGTAATGGTGTTACAAAACTACAGGGTATTTTAATACGTACCTGTGAATGAAAATGTAGTAAATAAAAAGTGCTTAGGAAATACAAGAAAATAATGTTTATTTTGAATGTTATTATGATTACAAATAGAACATAACTGCAACTTTTTTACATTTTTATTTGGATCTGCAATATGGATTTCAGTTCTTGTAACCCTCGGACTTCTAATTCATTAAATTTAGCTGCAAGAAATAATGATGTAGAAGCAGTCAGATGCTTACTTAAAAAAATTAATCCAAATTGTACAGACAATAGAGGATGGACCTGTCTCCATGAAGCAGCAAATATGGACAGTTATGATTGTTTGTTATTAATTTTACAACATCCTGACTGTAGACCACTTGCAGAGACACACGAAGGATATACTGCATTATATCTGGCTTGTCGGCAACAATGCTCTCTTTTGACTATTAAAGCTCTCCTTGATAGTGCAGATTATATGGTCAACTATGGAAGCACTGAAGATGTTACACCATTACACATAGCTAGTGGTCAGGGTAGAGTGGAGTTAATTCAGTTACTATTAGAATATGGTGCAATTATTAATGTTCAAGATTTTGATGGTGATACTCCTTTACATGATGCTGCATTGGCAGCTCAACATGAAGCTGTTACATTATTGTTACATGCAGGTGCAGATCCTGAGATAAAAAATGGACCGAGCCTTTTGACTGCATTCCATTTAGCTTGCTGTAAAGGTTCTTATGAAACTGTCCAAAATATTTTCCCTTTCATCACTGACATAAATGAGCTGGCTGCAGGTGGGGAAAGTCCCTTGATGTCAGCTGTAAAAGGTTGTAATGATGATGTCATACACTTTTTATTACAACATGGAGCTGATCCTCATATACGGAATGTGTATAATCAATCAGCTTTAGATATGGCTCTAAATTTTGGCCACATATCAATATTCAAGATGCTTTTGGGGGTCACAGACAAACAACAAATAAATCCAAATATAATTCTTGACGCTTGCAAACCTCACTATTTTAAGTTTGAAATAATTGAAGCTTTATTATACTATGATTTGGGGCCAGATTTCTTTGATTTTATTGAGCCTTTTCATGTAACTTTGGAAGAGATTGGTGAACATAAACCATTTTATCTTACTAATGCCCCTCTGAACTCCTACTTAAACATCTGTGAATACATTTATAACCAATCACCAGATAAGTTCAGAGAGTTTTTTTATTTATTCCTCATGAGAGGTGTGAGTGTTAATGCATTTGATATTACTGAGTGCCCACCATTGGTCTATATACATTATTGTTTACACTCTGCATGTTTTGTTGAAGTAAGTATATGTTGTTAGTAAAACTGATTTGAAAAAAGAAAATTTGGTTATGCTGAATAGATATTAACTGTTATTTAGCAGCCTTAATAGCAGTTTGTTAAAACTAGTAGTACAATATTACAATGTGAAGAAATCATGCTGCATTAAATCATTGGATTTGAAAAAAAATTGGCACATAGGTTATTGTAACTTAACACTTTGTATACTGCTACAGGAAAAAAAAAACTAGTAGATAATAAAGTCATGGTGGGTGTAATGACTTATCATTGTGTATGTTTTTGATGACTTAGCATTTTCCTATTTTTATATATATTTGTCAAAATTTGATAATTAGTAATCAATAATTTATTAGATAAATAGTTGATTTTTATAATTGCTTGTATGTTAGGTGTACTTTTTATTTAAAAAATGTTTCAGGTTTTTAAAATACTCATAGAGAATGGTCTGAATGTAGACTACTGTACTTCAACTTCAGTTTTGGCTAAGGATCTTTGTGTGCCTGATGCTTTTCTAGCATCTCTCAGTTCAGATCTTGATACTGCTCCATACATGATACCATATAGTCTTACTATAGATCCTGAAACCTTCTTAAGATTTGCTTGTGAAAATGGAGTAGCTGGCAGAATATCTTTACAAGTAAGTTAATAACATATAATAAAAAATAATAAGTGAGTAATCACCTAGTATTTGAAAATTTTTAGTTCTCAAAAAACAATATAATCATGATTTATTTCTTTTTAATAGTCTAAATATCAAGTTACCCATTTTTATCTTAAAAATGTTGAAATTCCTATACTCAAGGACTATTTTCCCAATTAATCTGTCTTTTAGTTATAAATTTTATTTTCTAAAAATAATGCTTTAAGACAAGAATAAAATAATTTATTTTACATTCTTATTCATACTTATCTTTATAATTAAGATGGTAAAAAGTATTTATCATTTGGGTAGGTGCCTAATTGAAATCTTAATTAAGCCATTGTTGCCAGTGATAAATAGAATTTTGTAACTCTGATTTCCAAGTTTATCAGCTTTATCTTGATGAATCACATCACCTAAGCACATCTTTACAAAA
Source organism: Galleria mellonella (assembly GCF_026898425.1). Classification (NCBI taxonomy): domain Eukaryota; kingdom Metazoa; phylum Arthropoda; class Insecta; order Lepidoptera; family Pyralidae; genus Galleria; species Galleria mellonella. The sequence continues at coordinate 2,506,376 of NW_026442045.1, read as the reverse complement.
TAGTATAAACAAATTTAGATTATAAGATTTTTCTTATACCACTGAGGTGGCAAGCAAGCATACGGCCCACCTGATGGTAAATGGTTACCATAGCCTAAGAACACCTTTAATACCAGAGGTATTACGCGTGCGCGAATCTGAAGAATCCTTTTTACCCCCCTTTAGAAGCACTCCATGCTGTAGTCTCTTGTGAAAACCTCAGCAGGGACCTCATTCCACAACCTGAGTGTGTTGTGAAAGGAAACATCTCTGAAACCGCGCAGTACGCGACCATAGAGGCTGTAGGACATGAGGATGAACACTCTGTCGATGGCGAGCCATAAGATGGTAGAAAGTGGCTGTGGGCATCATATTGAACAATTCCTCTGAGCACAATCCATTGTACTCAGATCATGTTTATATATAATTTGTAACTCGACTTAAGTTACCTAATCATATAAAGATCTTTCTAATTGCATTATATCATCTATGGCTCTATCTGGCTTTTTGATTATCATATGCAATTGTTTTCTACTTTTCATATGATTTCATGATATTTATATATTAAACTTTACATCATTTTCAGGCACAAAAAAAGCTTGTGTCTTTGATAGATGACAACAATGAAATAGTTTGTATGGAATATCTACCATATATAGTGCCATCATTAAGACATTTGTGTAGACTGAGAATACGAAGTGTATTCAGAAATAGGGGAGACATAAAGTCTACTAGTGAATTTCATTATAAACTCAATCATCTACCTATACCTCAAGCACTCAAGAATTATTTAAGTTACCTGTGAATACTGCTGTGTTGTATACATAAGTACAAGACACAAGTTAAAAGATATTAGATTTTATTATTTTTTATTTACAATTATTTATCACAATGCATTGCATATTGCACATGTTTTTGCTCAATTACATATAAATGTATAAAATGTTATACAGAGTTATTATTTTGTACATTACATTATTGACATTAAATATGAAATATTATCAATCACTTCCTTGCTATGTTGCTGGAGTGTTGCTATAGGATAAGCATATTATTTCGTAAATTGTTGACTTTTTAGGTAGAGTTAAACCTGTACAAAATTTCCACTCAATAACTTCTTTTGAAGGGTTCTTTTGTTACTTCAACTTATATATATATATAGTATTACTTGTTTTAATTACATGATTTATTTATTAATGTCTTAATAATTATTTGAAATTAGCCCCATTAGCCATGAAGTCTTCAATCTCAGCAACACTAAAAAAAAATAAGAGTGTTAAATGACTAAAAAAATATTTATTTTAAATTAAATACAATTTATTCATATTTTAGAGTGAAATTAGATATTTTTTTAATTGTTTTATACCACTGGCATGGAATGGCAAACAAGCTGACGACCTATGTGATAGAAAGTAGTAACCGTCGCCTATAGACATGAACAGTACCATGGACATAACAGAGTATACAAAAAAATACAATTATAAATTATGTGCAAATATTTGCGCCACCTTTTTTTTTTTTTTAATGTAAAACTTCAACAATTTTTTTATGCTAACTGTTCGAAAATCACATTTTTTATTTTATTTCTTCCAAAAAATAACAGCATATCGATCGTCGTCTATAAATATGATGCTTGTGGAATCCTTCATATGTTGCCATTCCCAAAGACTAAGAAGTCATGCTTGGGCACCTTGTAATTTCACTTGATGATATCATATTCAACCTTTTAAATCAATGCATATAATTAAAATAATAGTCATTGTTTCTACAAACTCACGTTCTTGGCACGAATGTGAAGTTCTCTATACCATCATCTGTAACAAGTACATCATCCTCGATACGTACTCCGCCGAATCCTCGGAATCGTTCTACCACTTCCCAGTTGAAGAAGTGCGATTGCGCTGGGTTGTTTTTAGCAGCGTCTAACAACTGTCATGGAAATATTACAAAATTATTGTAGATATATATTGTTTAAAATTACATCCATTATTATAGGAAATCAATATGACATTTAAATAGACTTTTATAAAGTGATCCAATACATCATATAAAAAAAGCCTTAACAATAACATGTTGCACTAGACTAGAATATTAATAAAATAATATAGGATTGCGGATGGAATCTGCCCGAATGTTCCATTCACAATGGCAAGAATAGAGTATGAAATGATAAGAATGCCATGACAAATTCAAGAAGAATTAACCACGAGGATACTGGAAAGATTGCGTGTCGACCTCACAAGTTACAATCCCTTCCTTCTCTCTGAGATCTGTTGTATGTATGTGTCGAACGTACTCTGGGTATAAAGTAGCATCCAGGCTCGACTGTGAGGAGCATGCGTGCCTGCAGGCGACGAGCGGTTCGCAGACGTGACAGGGGCGGCGCGGGGGGACGCGGGGGACAGCCGGGCAAATATCCTCCTACGTCGTGCACGTCCAGACCTATCAAGTGGCCAAGACCGTGCGGCTGTAGGATGGCGTTCACGCCGTTCTGCGAACGAAAATTATACGGACAATTGTAGTAATAAGTAAACCATATTTATATCTTATTTTAATACTTCGTTTGCGCGATCAAATACTATATGTATATGAAATTCCATAATTATCGCTTCTCTATTGTAAGCGTTTATGCATTACGATGGCAATTTACCTTTAAGCAGAACATATGTGCCATTGTTACCCTAATTATATAAAAAAATATAAATCACCTTGATCATATCTTCAACATCTCCTTTTAATAAACCACCTTTTTTCAAATGTTCCAGCATTACTCGATTGGCTAATAGGTGCATATCCTCCCACATCACTCCAGGTTTTCCTTCTCTAAAATAATAAGAGCAATTATTATTTTTTTATGACATAAAAGCAAGCGAGCATAAAGCTTATCTGATGGTAAGTGATTACACCCCCGACCATAGGCATCTGCAACGTCGGAGGAAAAAAAAAACAACAAAAAGTATGCTGCCAGCTTTTTAAGATGGAATATACTCTTTTCTTAAAGGTTTCAATGTTATATCTATTCGGAAATGCTGCTGGGAGTCGGTTCATACTGTGGTTGTGCGTGAAAGAAAATATCTACAGAAATGAATGGTGGAGGATCGCCATTTATCCAACTTTAGCGTGTAACATCACCGTATGGCGATGAAAATTATCAGTAGGCATTAATTTAAATAATTTCTCTGAACATTCCCATGACATTTATATATGGGACAAAAGACGCAAAGACACGCAACGTCTCTACGCAATGCTAGGGAATCGAGTTATTTCTAAATTAAAGTAAAATACTAGTAATGCAGACCTTAAGTGCGTGTTGGAGAATAAAGATATTACATTAAAGACATTCAATTATTATTTATTATTATTGCAAATATTGTAAAGAACCCCCAATAGAAAAATCATATTCAGAAATAGCAATGCATGAGGGGCACTATGAGCATCCCAGCGTATTCTGTAATGTCTATGGTTCTGTTCACGCCTATAAACATTGGTAACCATTTTTCGTTAGGTGGGCTTGTTTGCCATTCAAAGTTGTTTAAAAAATAAATAAATTAACATTTACCCCTTATTTATAAAAACGTTAAACCTATTTTAGCTATTAAAGTCTTTGTTTTTTGCGCAAAATTCGCAATCTGAAAGACGGTGACAAAATACTCTAATATGTTTTGTAAGCCGTTTTAGTTTTTAGGATTAATATTTTTATGGTTAGTTCATGTGCGCAATAATAAATTTATAAAATTATTAATTAATTCTTTTTTAGTATGGGAATTTGTTCTGCAGTGGACAATAAATGACAAAGAATGATAGAATGTAGGTACCTTATAACAGCATCTCTTGCAAACAATACCGCCTCGTAGATTAGTTTCTGGTCAGGCGTAAATTTGCCGTTGGCTGGAAATGAGCACGTAATATCGGCTGCATAGCCCGCGTAGTTGCCCCCCATGTCGAATAGGCTGTTACGCAATTTATTTTAAATTAATTTTAAAGTTTCTATAAATCGTAAAATTCATATGAAATATGGAAGTCGTTTCTGAGGCATCATTTCTCTAAATTAATCACTAAAATTTAAACATATCACAGTGAAATCTTTATTCAATATATATAATCTATATATATAGTATGGATTTAATTTCTAATAGGTTTCAGTAAAAACTACTATTAAAATTATGACAGTCGATAAAATAGAACGTTCGAAAACATTGAACGATTGAAAACATTAAATTATAAGATATTTAAGAGAAATGTCGCCTCAGAATCGACCCCATTATTTTGAAATTCATTTGGGAGAATTAGTAAAGGGAAAATATATCTGAAAAAAATATAATAATCCCACATAATTAAATCTTAAAAAATCAACTATTCATATGGGATATACATAGTTGAACGACTGATTTCTTTTATGCCATGAAAATGGCAACGGCCTTCGAAAACTATCAGGGACAAACGTCTGTTGGGTCGGCTATAGCTAAAGAATAAAAAAATAAAATAATAGTATTACCACATGTCGCCGTCGCGTATAAGTTTACTGTTGGGTGCGGCCGCATGGCCGTAATGTAGAGTGGCGGCGTTGTGGCCCGAACCGCAGATGCAAGTGTACGACACATGCCGGCATCCGCCCACGCGGTAGCAGTGGTCCAGGAATATCGACTCGCACTGGTACTCCATCAAACCAGGCTTTGTGTACAGCATCACCTGTGTAGTATGGGATATAAGAATTTTGTAAGTATTGTAAGATAGACGGTACTGTCAGTCACTGAGTAAAAAAAAAAAGACAAAATTTAACTGAGAAAACGATACTGGGGGCCTATCATGAAATGAATTTCCGAATTTTCGGGTTCAATTTTGTGTTTTTGTTCATACCTAAATCGACCCAGTAAATGGAGCTTAACGTTTCATTCATCATAAATCCTATCCTAACAATCAAGAGGGACGATATTTTAATATTTTTAATAATTTTAAATGGCATGTATTATTTAATTTTCACATCAAATTTCTATTTCGTTCGTCCCCGAAATTTCGGAAAATATTTCATGGTAGGCCCTCTGTATATCTTAGTTATATTAAAAGATTAAGGGTTTGGTGTTTCAATATTTTTTCTACATACAATCGTTGTGCTTGTATGTAGTTGTGTTGGGAATTTCCTGCTTCACCCTCGCTCGCACCATCTTTGCGGGCTCTGCGAGCTACAGCCTGCAATGTGAGGCGAAACGTTGTGCCGCAAAGCGCCTCAAGACTTTCGAGTGAAGTCGTAACAAATGTTGGAAATGACAAACGACGACATAATAAAATTCCTATTGTGTATGTATGTAGACAAAAATGAACATAAGTTTAAAAATAATATCACCTGTTTATGTGCATCAGAAGACACTTTGCATACATAACGCATAACTTCAATTTCTGCTGGTGTCTTGATAACCCGACTGTAAATAATACAGATAAATTAATGAGTTTTTTTTTTTTTAATATGGATAGCATATATAAACATATAAAAAAAATCTGTTGCGTCTACTTGATCGTCCAACAAAATTAATGAAATAATTAATTTGATGAATTCAAAATTATTTTGAGAAAATATTACATACTTATTTCTTTTATTGTGAAATTCTAATTCTATATTAGTCCGTTTTATAGATCTCTCGTTAGGATAAGATTTATAATACTATATCTATTGATTCCCTACTGGCAGAGTGAATTAAGGACGCCAAAAGGATTAATAAATGTAGAATTTATAAAAGTATATAACACTTTAAATATAAATCGGCCATTGGTAACACTTATCTGACGATCAGTGTGTTGGTTTTGTCTTATTATAATGATATTAGATATATCGATATAAAACTGTAATGTACCAGTTATTATCATCTACTTGAGATAAGATTTACCTGAACTATACCCAGATTATTTAAATAAGCAAAATATATTTTAATGTTATAATATTGCACAGATTTGTATAAAAATTCCATTATGTTTATAATATTTGTGATTATTATCAATACTTACAGTTCCGCTATAATTGGGAATAATATTTCATTATCCACTTTGAATCTGGAAACAGAAATTAATAATAGCTAACTATTTTGAATAGCTCACTTATGTGGGCAGCAATATAGATATCAGAATTTGTTTAAATTTACAAAGTCATTTGTAATAAATAATAAAACTCAAAATTATTTTACAATATATGTACTTGACACTTGAATTAATTATATGTGTAATAGTTATTCTGTTTATATATATATATATATATATATATATATATATATATATATATATATATATATATATATATATATATATATATATACATATATATACCATATACCACGTTACCACTTTCCATCAGGTAGACCGTCAGCTTGTTTGCCATTCTAAGTTGTATAAAAAAAATATTTTTTTCTTTATAACCTGATATAATATCTATTTTAAATGTGAATACACAATAAAGCTTATAAAGACAAACAAACTATACACAAATAAGCTTGTTAGCGTGTTGTGTTTCAATTTGAAAAATGAAATATGCCATTAATATAATAATAAAGATTATATAATACTGCACATAAAAATATAGTCATGGGCTACAGTAATTTCAAAGTTAAATATATAAGCATAAAATGTAACATTATGCCTAGCACATTAGTATCTAAACTAGGCCAAGCCTGTATATTAGACAATAATACTACTACATACTTGTACTCAGGATTGCATCCTATGATATCAATAGTTTTTAGGCCTTTTTCTTTTTTTTTTACTTTTATACGACTTAGAATAGCAAACAAGCTGACAACCCACCTGATGGAAAGTGGTAACCGTCGCCTGTAACTCGAGATTTTCATATAATAAGGGCAATACATAAGTGATAGCTCTGGTGTGGCAAGTTTAATTTTGGACAGACCTGTATATATGAGAGCCACTTTTGCTAAATATGATAAAAAAATAGTTTAAGTACTAACACATTATTATACTTACTCATCAATTCCTTCAAAAACTGCTTCTTTAGCTGTCAATCCACTATCTGTGTTTGGTCCACTCTAAAAATTATACATATTGTAAAAAATAAAATTTTAAATTATCTAATTAAATATTTTATTCTATAAAAACCGTGAATAATTTAATGAATATTAACGTTAATTTAGGTACCCTTTTGATACGCAATAAAAATCGGCTTTCCTGTTGACTGGCTCTGCAGTCTGTGTGAACAGACACAAAGCTAGTAAGGACTGATTCATTATAAATTAAATATATTTAATAAATAAATAAATATACTTACTAGTGTCAACAATAATTCTGTATTCAAACTTTTGAGCACATCCCTCAACTGCAAATAATAAGAAATTATTATTTATGTATGTTATATATTATATTAAAAATTAATACGCTCGAAGATAAATACTCGATGACTCACGAGCCATAAATCAACTGGCTATTGTAGTGCCTTCATATGCCCACATTTAACCAAGCTTAACATACCAAATAAAGTATAACTTGGCACGTTATAAGGCATTTGCCAGAAATTTAATCCAGAAAATTAATCGTAATGTAAATTGACATAAAGTTATTAATGTCGGCCAGATTTAAACTCAAGATTAAAAGATTTGCTCTCTGTAAGTCAATATATATATAATATGTCTATGATTGAACATTTTAATTAATTATATAATTTTTCTTTTATTTTTATGACTTAAATTTGACATTTTGTTAATTAATTAATATTAACATTTATAAATTGTTGATTTTGCAATTTAATTTTGTAGATTAAAATTAAAATTGTTTACATATTGATGCTTGACACTGCCTATAGTGTGTTGGAGTTCCAACATCTTCTGTAATGTATAGGTATTATTGTAAAGTAATAAATTCTAAGTTATCTGCGATACTAGCCTAGAGCTTAGTGCAGGAGTCGCTGTAAAAGTGTGTTACTTTATCCAAGTATGTAGAATGAATAAAATAATTAAATAAATAGCAAACTTATTCTTATTATTTTTGGTCATAGACTCTCTGTGAATCACATAAGAGACAGCATGAAGATAGTTATATAAAAAGCTGTGTATACCTCGTCTACATAATGAACTTCATCAACAGCATATAATTTTTTGAACTCATCACATGTCAACAGTTTCCCCATCCAGACTTCATATTCTTCAGGCAATCGAGGCACAAACAGATGTCCTTTTCCTGTGTTTGCATCCAGAGCAAAGTAACATCCTGGTTCACGCACTCCACATATCCAGGTGAAATATGCTTCCTAGTCATAATATTCATTTTGTTCAGTATTTGATTGACAATATAAGAAGATATTATTATAAAAAATGTATACTAATAAGTTAAAAGCAACAAAATTTTAGGGCACATTTATCAAGATACAATAATAGATTCCACTCTTTGGTATATATAGAAATTTTTAACTGAAATAGGTGTTATTTTGCATAAGTCTATATCACTGGTTATTAGATTAGAATTGTTTTGTTCTTATGGTAGCAGAATTAAACAAAATAATTTTACTCATATAACCAGTTATATGAAAATTGTTGTAGGGCATGGAAAAAAATTTGCAGGTATGCATATGTTTATAACCAAATCAAAAATTTATTAAATGGTATAAGTAGACAGAGAATAAGAGTACATAGTAGTAAATAATCATGCCCCAATTTCTATATTTAAAAGTTTTCTTAGATATTTCTATTTTGAGAAATCTATTTAGTGGAAAGTATTAAAAATCACCACAAAATTCACTATTATTGTGTAATGTAAGATAAAAAAAAAACAATAATCTTATATGATTAGAGATCATACAAGAATATTGTATATCTAAAACATACATATAAAGACCATTTTATTGCTGTATTGTTAGTAAGCAATTAAGGTCATTAATTAATATTTACTGCTTTAATATTTTAAATGTTAATTATCATATTAATATAAGAAAATTGTAACTAAACAATGTGTGAGCAATAGAAGCTAAAATAATAATTTTTAGAAATTTCATCTGTCAGTAAGTTTGTTTTGACATCATGCAATTTACTATAGGGAGACTTTGTAAAAAAGTTGTTTGCTTGGGCACCTATTCCATTTGTATTTCTACCGTAAAGCAGTTCAGTTTGCATGGATGTGTTTCAGTTTGAAGGGTGGGATATGGCAGTGAATTGACAGGGTATAGAGGAATAACACCTGAGTCCTCAGGAATGGCAATACATGGGCAAAACAGTATACTCTTATGTCCATGGTACTGCTCATGTCTATTGGCCACTGTTACCACTTTCCATCAGGTGGGCCATCAGCTTCTTTGCCATTCTAAGTTGCATAAAAAAATACAAAAACAATTACATCAAATTACATTTGGTTTCCATATTTGTCATTCTGATGATCAAACTTAAAAACTGGTATGTTTTATTTTTATACATCACCCAGAAGATTTTACGAATTTTGAAATCTATACATATCATTGTAATGGACAAAAACCTAGTTATTAATATATTTTGTTAGCATGTTTATATAAACAGCTAATAAATTAGTCAACAGTTTAAGAAGAACTAATACATGACCTTATGAACAGCCACTCAATGCATAGGAATAACTATTTAACAACAAAAGAATGTTGATAACATGATAGCTTAGTAATCATGGGTTGATAAATGATATAAAACAATATTCAGTAGTGGCATGTAATAAGTATATTGTAATGATATTATAAATTAAATAAATTTTATTATTTATACAATAAGTACCTTTTTACTATTATTTAATTATAATCAATCTAATCTTGCATTTGTAATAATTATTAATTGAAAAGATAGATAACAAATCTAAAACCAATTTACCATTTTGACCAGAAATATTTGCCACACTTTTCATAGATTAACTGCCCTTATTTACAACACTTCCGTGAAAATTTGCTTAGGTAAATAGCATTAAAAGTAGAAAATAACACTAAGGGGCTTTTTTTATGGATGATAATGGAATGGTAACCCCACCTTTGTTATTGATATGCACAGGCAGGGCACCAGTGAGGGATGAAGGGTGAGGAAGGAAGGATGTAACAATAGGGTGGTAGAGTGAACAAAATGCTCAAGCCTGAGGGGGTCTGTAGGTATCATTACCTCATGCACAAGAATCTAATATTTATTTATTAACTAATAAAAAAATATTTATTCATTTAAGAATTACCATATTAACTCAAGAACAAACACAAATTATACCAATAAACTACTAAGATGAAAAAAAACTATGCAAGTTTGCTATTCTACCCATAGAAAATTCTTTGAATTTTCTTTTATTTATATAATGGGAGGGTCCTTATCTATAAATTTGCCACAGACCCCTGATAGTACAGTTACATCACTGATTATAATATTTTACAAATAATAATTAACAAAATGAAACAATAACAAACATATTTTAACTAAAATACATTTCGAACTGAAGTCTTACCTGTCTAAAAACATATTCCACATCTGTATCATAATGGTTTATACTGTCGCCTCCTTGCAGCAATACAACTTGTCCAGGCGACAATTTATCGACAAGCCTCTGCCTATTTGTGGAAAATAATGACAATGGGACTTCGAAAGTACCCGGACCCATAGACCAGGTAATTGTAGTGGCGGCCATTCTCACTGCTTGATACGATGGTTACCTACAACTGTTGTTTTACAATACTATCAGGTTAATGATAAGATAGATACACTTTGTGTTGATAAAATAGACGTAGTATGATAATCGGTTTTGTTATTGTCTTTGTACTGCGGTGACTTGTCGGTGGCAAAGTTGTTCAAAACAATTTGAAATAATGGTCTCATTTGATAATTTTTCCAAAAAGTTGTAGAAAAATGAAAATAACTAGTTATATAAATTTAAAAGAACGACACAGTTACGCCTGTATGGTTTCGAATATTAGACGAAATGCTATAAAATAAAGTACCTTATATTATGTATATACCACCTGTATACTACGCACAGGTTAGAAAGATCATTTATATCTACTAAATATTAAATACGTAATTATTAAATATAATATCACTGAGAAAGTAATTAGTAGCTATAATTGTTTTGTTTATTACGAAATACAGATCAGAGAGAGTATGTACGAAACTCGCTATCAGTAACGATATAAAGAATTACTCTGTGAACGGCACTGCAGGAATTGATAGCGACAGAACACAATTTTTAAAAGAAAATGAAACCTTCAATGAAACCATTTAAAGCTAATCTTACAATATAAATAATATTTAACAATATTATTAGTTGCAGTGTAGTTTTACTCAAAAAAGCCATATCAATTGGTACGACAAAAAAACTTAACTATTTAATTGTGTTAAATAATATTTTAAAACGTAGTGAAAATCATGTACATTAGAACAAGTATTTAGATTCATGTATTTTTTTATTAAATAATCCATGCAAATTAGGTTTAAATCTTTTAAAAATCCATTAAAAATGTTGCTTGTTCTTTTTTGAGAAAAACTCGGATTATTTTGTTTTTAATATTTTATATAAAACTTTTATAAGTTTTTCTTACAAATTCTTGTATAAAATACGTTTATATATAAAGTTAAACTTGATTATGTTAAGATTTACTTTATGGATTGACCTGAGTCACCGCTATGAGTAATGGAATGCTATTTTTAATATTGCATGGAAATATTTGCATTACCATTTTTTTTTATTTAAAGTGATATGGATATGAGGTGAGATATCTATAAACGAAATTATAAAAACAAAAATAGAGGAAACGGAAAAAATGGCGGGAATGTAGATTGTAAGCAGAGAATTATTAATTTTTTTTTAATATATATGTGTATAGATTGACAATGTGTAATTGTTCGTTATAATTGTGACGCGCTTTGAATATTCTTAAAAATAGAATAACGATGATTTCTGAATCGAGCTTCTTATAAATGACGCAAGCAGGAATGGCCTTTTAAAATCACAGATTAGAGAAACTATATTTAAAGGTGATTATGATTAAAATTTGAAATTGCCATTCAGGAAAACTATGAACAATTGAAAGACAAGAAGAAAAACGAAACACACAAATCATAATTACGGACGACACAAGAAAATATTTGATTTAACGTAGAAAGAGAATGGTAAGAATGACAAACTTTTACTACAGAACAATTGCTACTTGTTTAAAAAAATATATTGCGTAGCACGATTGTTTTTCAACTACTAAGTAGATTATATACATAGTACATAAACGTACATATAATATAACTTATCTGTGATAAATATTGTATTGTTATTTACCATCAATTGATAAAAATTGCAATTAATTCACAATAGTAGCCTTGGTTCCTAAATCGCTTTACAGAGGCTGCACTAATGTTCTGAATATTAGAATTAATATAATAGGTAAATAGTTCAATTTTCAGCTATCCTACCATATTTTGGTAAATAAGTTATAGGTATGGACAACACCTAATGACATCAAGTTCATGATCGCAAAGTAGGTATCCTAAAAACAAGGTAGGTATTTACATGAAGTATAACAGCGCCATCTCCTAGTAAATAGTATAATTTTAATTTCCATAAGCATAGCAAGGAGAGATATTTTCGTAAAATAAATGAACACTATTTTTTTGTCAATAAACGATACTATTAAATATTTTATTATTACTAATTACAATTGTTTACATTGTTATATGTAGGTGCTTACACCTATATGTTCTCAGTTTTTTTTTACACCGAGCAAGAATCACCTTGACGAGTTATGAGTTTGAATCTGGCGCACACCGACGATTAGTCGTGAAATTTTGGTTGTAAGCATGTTGTTTTTTAAATCTAAATGCATAAATTCCAATATTTCATTCTATTCATTGGTATTAATGATAATCTATACATGCGTTAGGTACCTATATTAAATTACCGCTGTGAACATAATACTAATTGTCTATTAATATTATGCTCATTACTGAACTTGATGTATTAAAATAGGTAACTCAGTTAATTGACGTGATGTCTGCTGAGGACTAATATGGGAAGAAATTTTAGATTATAATTAGTAACAAACAAGATTGTTCAGATTATATTAGGGCATTGGTTACTTAATTTTTGCAAAAATTGTTTTAGTGTGCTAGAAATAAGCTTTTAAACCATAAAGTCATTTTAGCATTGATAATTCCTCATAGCTCTGTAGGGTTTAGTTTAAGGGTGTAAGAAATGTTGAACAATTCCACACGCTACAAACAGCTTGATTCTTCAATTATAAATTACTGGCTTTGACCCGCGACTTCGTTTTGCATGCAAAACCTAAACGATCATGATCAGGATAAAAAGTAACATATACTCTCCATGCCATATAGTAAGTGAATGCTAAATTTCATAGCGATTGGTTAAGGCGCCAAGAGGTATCTAACAAACAAACAGTTTCACATTTGTCATCATAACTGCAATACACATCCTTACTAGAATATTATATTTACAGTAAGGATTGTCATACACTTTATGAAAATCCTCCTAGATGGAGTTAGTAGCGATTATGTTATACCATCCGTAAAATGTGGTGAGCACAACTAATGGAATTTAAATTGTGGTAGGTATAATAATTATTAGGGCAGAAAAGAAAACACGTACATATTTCTCAGTTTGAATATTCATCATTTATTAATTAGTTCTTACCTAAATCACAAGATCGACGATAAATTAAACTATCTAAAAATCACAAAATGCACTAAAACATGCACACATGTAATACCTATTACAATGATTTTTATACCTGATCTGGTACAATTGTGCATAATTGCTACGTCTAGAACAGGTATTAGTTTTAAATTATTATTGCCTAAAATTTCCTATAAATTAATAGAAGTACATTGGTAGATACAGCGAATTATAGAATATATATATAATTAGTATATATAATTCCTATATATCGCAATAGCTATTTATTCATAAATTCCATATTAATACGTACTTTACTATGTATACAGATACCTATGTACTCATACACATGATGAAGTAACTGTATTATTCTAAAGTAGGTATGTACAGTTAGCTCTACAATCACTTTGAATTGAAAGCTTTGAGTTAACTTGATCCATCTTAGATATTTAAATAGATAGTATTCGCTAACACAATAAATATCTATGATTATATTATTTTAAATGCTTTCAAAATACATAATAACATGTAATTGCAACTTTTTATAATAAACATTTCAAAATGGATAGTAATAATGTCTAGATAGTTATTATTTATACATCTATAAAGATAGTTACCTATATACCCAGTTACAAATGGAACGTCTGGCTGAAAGTGGGTTAATTATAATTTTTTAAATTACAAAATAACTGATGTTCATAAATGGTACTGAATAGTTAATATAGTGCACATAATCAATAGTTAAAGCTTTTCAATACTTTACTTAATAATTTATAAGTATACTATAATTCGTGACAGTAATAATAAAGAATGGAAATGTCATAGCGTGATTGACTATTTTGTTGAACACTAAATTATTTTAATATTTTAGAAATAAGTTGATCAGAATGCATGATAGTACCATAATCTAAATTGTGACAATACTAAACGCTAGTTACGTCATTCAGTACTTTGATCAGTTAAGGTCAATATTTAACGAAGAATAAATATTATGATTGTAGAGTACGCGCGGCCATTTTGGTTGGTTCTCGTGACTGAAGTCGTACGTGGCACGTCATAGATGGCCGTCTCTCTCTTACACACTCTCTGCTTATAGCACCATTGTAACCCGACACGTTTCTAACACACAAGCGATTTCACAACACGTTTTACACTTTCACAACTAAAATGTTTTGTTTATAAATTATGAATCCACGGATATTTCATGACATGGCTGTTTTTTTTCTTGAAGTCTTCTAACAGCCTCAGCAACAAGGGCACGTTGTTCCAACAGTCTTTCTACTAAATCGACAGGTTCTTGTTTCCTGATGTAATAAGGTGCAGCTCTGGCTCTAGCTTGTAGGTGAAGTTTTTGTTTCAGGCCAAGGGTAAGCTCCTCTATTGCGGGTAATCTACTAGATGCTAGAGGACGTCCTTGTTCTTCAGAGCTATGACGGTGTTCGTATCTAGTCTTTTCCTTCAACATAGTGATGGACTCGAAGTTATGTACAGAATAGTTTATCTACAAGTCAGAAATTTCACAGGCGAGGCGCGGCGCAACGGACAACGCGCAGTGTTTGCAAATAACGAATGAATGAGCGAGTGAGCTGTCTCGACCCCAGCGTAGGGAAGACAGGTCTCCGCGGGGTAAAGGGAAGGGGGAATGACGTAGACAGATGCGCATTCGTGCCGGGCTGTATACAAACAATACGATGGACGTAAATAAACACAAGATAGAATTATTTATGTTACTTGTAGATCTCAGTGCCTATTCTGTCTGTTATTAACAAAAGCTATTTACTACCTTAACTGTAGTTGTATCCATCTATTGTAATATTTATTTAAACCTGCTTTCTATGTGGTCATAAAAATAATAATAAATACCATACCAGCGTTACTTAGATGTTGGCGAAATATTTAAAGAATCTGCCCTACTTTCTATACATAAGATATACCTATGTGTATTACGGAAATAAATCGAGGGCGCTAATAGTTCTACCTGTCTAGGTTGAAGCTTGTAACGCATAATTATTTTCGTAGTTAGGTAGTACCTATCTGGAAAATTACTATTAAAATAGCTTGAATTTTTTTTTAATTTACTCAAATTATAACTAAGTACTTAACAAAATATTGGGGCTATGCATTTTGGAATACTTTTTTAATAAGTGTTATATAAATTTATAATTAATACTCCCACTTCTGGCCCACATTTTGATTATTTTCTTTTATATCTGAATAGTTTTGATAATCTTAGTCTATTTATAGCATAAATAAAAAACGGACACATGGATAAAGACATTTTTTTTATTAATTAAAATAATCATAGGCATAAATTTTTAATAATAATGCTTATTTAAGTTAGAAAATGAAATATAGCAGATTTTTAAGTGTTCGTTTAGTGGAAAAGTTCTTTTTCTACATCCTAACAATTTTTTATTTTAAGGCAATGATATGCAATTTTTGTTCTGACATATTTTCGTATTTTTTTGAGATATATAATATCTACGAGTATATGCATTTCGACAATATTTTTAATAGCTTACACATGTATTGTAACTAATAACTACTTGGTAAAAGATTAATGTAGGTAAGTAGAAAATATCTTAAAAGTATAATAAAAGTTTCTTTAGATATAATTATGTTAGCACTGAAAAAGGGAGATATCTACCTGTTCTTTTCAGATAGCATAGAAATATATATTATGCACTTATGTATTTTTACTGAATTATATTATGTGTGTGCCTACTTTTAGATTTTATTTATATTTCCCGTTTTTTTCCATGACTAAATTTTATAGGTAGATTATTTTTAAAACTGAACTTCCTGTTTCGAGTGAGCTACTGATGTGAACTACCAATTCAAATGTTTTGTAGGTAGAGTAGGGCTTGCTTTTCTTTATTACAATATTACTAGTTAATTTAGGAAGTTTATAATTACCCTGTAAGTATGTATTATTACAAATGAACCTTATTTCTATGATCATAATGTCGTAATTGTAATCTACTATCCACAGCTCGATGAAGTCGATGTGTTGGTGATAATATACATGTGGTAGTAGGTAGGTAGTCTGTATTCTCAACGTTTCGTTGAACCAAAACTAAATTCGGACATTGCCCTCTGTTCACGCGGTTTTTTCCTTTATCAACGATCCTACGTTTGTTTTATTATGGTTTTGTTTCGTTACCAAAACCAGATAATTTTTTTGTCTCTCTATTAGTATAGTTATGGAATGTCATTTAATATACCTAAGCATGTACACAATATATCTGCTGCAAATGGTATAAATAAAGGCACCTACTTATTTCCATGTGGTGATGGAATAAAACCACGTGTGATTTTTTCTTTTAATCCCTAGGACAAGTTTTTTTTTTTTCAATAGATGAAATTGACATGATGCCATGTTCACCATGTGCACCGCCTATGTTAACGGCATACCACGGTGGGGCATCAGTAAAACATGAAACAAAGAGTACGAATTTATGTTATTCATCGCGACGAATTCACCAGAAATTAATCACGATTTTTTCCAAGGGGAACCGCTCAAAGTCGATCTGATAGTGTATTGTTAGCAGTGGGTAATATAATTTTCTCATTACTAATAATCCGTTCCTCATAGGATATTATTGTATTTAATAGTAGTGATCACATAATAGCCAGAAAAAGAGAACTTAAAGTACCTAAAATTCTTTAGCCTTCTGGTCATCGTGATAATTTTTTTATGTAACTTAAAATGGCAAACAAGCTGACGGTTTACCTGATAGAAAGAGGTAACCTTCGCCAATGAACAGTACCATAGACATAACAGAGTACATTCTGTCATCCATGATCTGCGTTGCCATTCCTGTGAACCAAGTTGTTACGCCTCTGTACCCTATAATTCCACTGTCATATCCACTCCTTCATTCCCAAACATTTTCCGAAACACAGCTATGTAAACAACTGTTTCACGGCAGAAACAATAATGGAACAGAGGAACCCAAGCAGATGGCTTTTGTACTAAATCTCCCTGTGATAAATTAAAGAATTCAATATTGTTTTATTGAATGAGAGAGAGAGAAATGAATGCTTAGTAGAAGATGGATAATAGATTGGTGTAAAATAGTACTCATCTGCTACATAGATACTTATAGATAATACACCTGTGTAAACAGGTACCTGCTTAACTAATATGACCATTTAGAACGTGTCATTGACTTATTTATGTTGGCTACAATACAACAGAAACTGTTATTTTCCTTATTTATTATAAATCATCTTTCAATTTACATCTAATATCTACTATTTTATATCCTCTGTGTGGTCTCGGCGTAGAATAGGCCTTCCTATCCTGTGAGTGTCGTAAGAGGTGACTAAGAGAACTTAATGGTAGAAGGATGGATAGCAGCGTCCCTCTTAAAGCATCATTAAAAGCTTAACTGCGGTTGCTAACACGCCTGCCAAGCGTGGCAACTACTTGCAAAACTCCCCTTATGAGGAAGGCTTACTATATCTAGCAGTGGATAGTTAACAGCTGATATATATTTATGTATATACGTATTAGTAGTATTACTTGTACTACTGGTATAGTATAATATTGTCTGTGCTTATATTGTGGTATAAGATAGATGACAGAGCAAGATTGCGATTATGTTAGTGTGAACTTTTACATGGTGTCACACTTAGTTACAATACAATACAGGAAACAGGAAGCATAAAAGGTTCGCCTTTGAAAATGCAATAAATAATTCGCATATCATAGTTACATAGTCGTATCCATAGGTATGTACAGTATATACATAACCTATGTTTGTAGTAGATGATAATGAATGATAAGAATATATATATATATATATATATATATATATATATATATATATATATATATATATATATATATATATATATATATATATATCTATTTATATTATTCTTAAGTGTTGGAATTCATGAGGAAATAAATAAATCTTTATAACCCCAATTTTAATGTAGTAAATGTGCGGGGATTGTACCAGTTTTTGAAAAGTTTCTTAACATATAACAAATTGAAGTATGACGAACCACTAATTAAATAATAACAGTAATGTAAAGTATTTTAATATATAAATTAATAAGTAATTCTACGTAACAAGTCGCGTAAAAATGCAGTGATAGAGATAATAAATTATTGCGTCAGACAATGACACAGTAAATCTATTAAACATTTTCCTGTTTATTGAAATATTAATAATAATTTATTATTTTGCTAAATTCCATAGTAGTAACTAAATCACCATGTGTTACTCATCACGTTTTATTTTTCTGTTGCACCTAAATGAAATGTGGTGTATAATTAAAAAATATTACAGGAAATACTTGTTTGTGTCATTATAAATATATAAACATAAAACTATGTAGGTTATAGAGTATTGACAGAGCTAGTTTATTATCATAATAAATGAAATAAATACTTACCTACTTCCTATATTATCATAACCTTGAAGTTATTCGTAGATAAGAATAGTTTGTAGGCGTACAAGGTTAGGCGTTTGATGATTCCAATAAATTATTGGTAAACAATAAACATATTGAAAATATATTTTGTTTTTATTTAAAGAAAGAAAAGCTAAAAACAAAATATAAATAATAATAATACCTACATGTTACACCATCTAGTGTGAAATAGCTTTAATCACCATTTACTAGATTTTTCTAGACTATACATGAGAACGTATTTTTCTAGATGGCGCTGCATACTACTGTATTTACGTAAACATCTTTTACAATGATTTTCTGATAATAAAGATGTTTTGAATAGGAAGAAATAAGTAATTTTAGGAAATTTGTGTGAGCATATAAAGTACCTACGAGAACTACGTCTTATTTGTATTTTAGGTTGGGTCTATGAACTCTTCATAGGCACTCACGACACCGACGCACATAATATTATATGTTTGCCATTCTCAGTGAAATATACTTAATTAGTTATTTTTAATTAGTTCTAGTGAAATACGAATATGTCACCACTTCCTTTCAACACCATATTGAATCATGATCATATTATGTGGCTATTAGGGAAACAAAGCATAGTATATTAGCACAGGAAATTTCAAATTAAAATTCTATACCAAATCTCTTCACCAAGTAATAATAAGCTATTCTTTTT
Organism: Galleria mellonella; assembly: GCF_026898425.1. Lineage (NCBI taxonomy): Eukaryota > Metazoa > Arthropoda > Insecta > Lepidoptera > Pyralidae > Galleria > Galleria mellonella. The sequence goes on along the minus strand of NW_026442045.1, from coordinate 2,486,704 downwards.
TATAAGGAAATACCCTTATGTCTCGAGGTCGCGAGGTCGAATCTTTTGTAAAGAGTTAGTTTATATTATAAATAACAGTAGTTTATTACCAAGAGAATTTGCTTTATACATAGATCAATAGGTAACCGAATAATAAAAGATAATCAAAAATAAAGAAATGAGATTTGTTTTAAGAAGTACCGAAAAGGAACATATTATTTCTAAGTGAATTAATTGATAACTTCACTCTATTCTATAGACCGTTAAAATGGCATTTCCTGCAAACACATTCCATTTGTGAAAATTTCCAACCGACATACCTACTTACCTACCACTAGTTATATCTTGCGCGAACATACCGGTTGCGAAATTTGCATTATACGGTCTTCCATTTCATATAGAGGTAGGTAATGCGATTATACCAATGGGTTTTGGTTTGTGTCAGCTACATTTCTAAATACATGAATCAACTTATTTACTGCATTTACCGGAATATAGGACAATAACTCAGCAGAGAGAATAAATGGTGAACACTTGCACAATCAGTTGCGTCATACACTTTCATAACTCGTCTCATGTATCATACCGAAGGCTGCTGATTCTCTTACTTAGTATAATTATTTATTTATTTATTTATTACATCAACTGGGTAAGCCTTACGGTCTTCCAATACACTCACCCAGGAAAGCACGAGTACAATAACATATAAAAAATCAATAATAATATAAAAAGATTTAACTCAAACAAAAAACGTCTGAATACAAATAAGTTGTATAAGTTGTTATATAAAATTATATGATATATGATATCGCCGCCTCGTCCGCGTGTATCAGTAAGTATATAAAGTTTCTTTATGAGCAAAAATGCATTGGTAACCCTACCTTCGCTATTGGTATATATTGGTGTGGTACCAATGAAGGATAATATGTGAGGATGAATACAGGTCATCCTCCTAGCATCTTAGCGGCTTAAACAATCACTATTAATTATGGTATACAGGAATACGTATATAAAAAGACATATACATTTTTATACAAGTCAGCGAAGATATTCTGCTTACGTCGACAAAATCGCGGATAAAGGCTAATTAGGGATATTTAAAAGAAAATAGTTATAGTTTATAGTTTTAATAATATTACAGATATTTTTATAAAATTGTATTGAGCATTGATAATGTGTTGTCCTTATCAAATGATGTTGTATAGAATGAGTAATTCTTTACAGAATGTTGTGACGGAAATCTGATAAATTTAGCGAATCATGCTTACTAGATTACATATACACATACTGCGAAGATTATAAGCTGCAATCGTCATATGCTTAAGATACTTTCTTTATCAAAACAATAGTACCAAATTAGATATGTCTTTATGATATTTTTCACTACGATAGACAGTACGTACGTAAATACCTTATTCTATTGCAATATTTAGATAAAAAATTTAATATTGTTCTTATATGAGTTTGTCTCATACGCCTTAACATACAGATAAGTCTTTTTTTAATGGATGATAATGCAATAGTAATCCCACCTGTGCCAACGGTATACGTTGGTGGGGCACCAGTGAGGGATAATGGGTGAGAATGAAAAGGCAGGTCAGTTAGCCCATTGTGATGAATACACCTGAAAATGAGCATGATGGTTTCCAGAACAGACCACATGGAGGTTAACCTGCCAGGGTTTATTGCTAGCGATAGGACTGTTAATCTGTATTACCTATTAACAATCCCCTCCAAGGGTACAGATAGATTATCCGCGCCATTTAGTCTATATCTACATTCAAGTATTAGTTTATTTAATAGCTTAGCGATTATATACAATTTTAATACTTATCTTACCGTAGAATTAATTTGCTATTATAGATTACCTACGTATAGATTTCCTACATTATTAGAAATAGATATACGCTGCTTTTTAAAAAATCAAATGGTTTTTTTCGCTTCCTCGGTAAAATATTATGACATTTAAAAAAAATACGTCGACAATATTGTTGTGTTTTGTTTTATTCCACCAAGTAGGTCATTTACGTATACTGATATGTTCTATGCATTATACATATTTTTTGTGAAATTCATAAGTGTATTGAATATAAAAACATGATATGCCTTCTTTAAGAGGCCAGCCCTCCACTGTAAAATAATTTTAAATACTTAAATAAGAGAAGAATAAAAAATTAAATTTGCAATGGTTTTCATTGTAAATTTAATGTTTGAAACAAATTTTCTCAATTAGTTAAAGGAGAATAAAATTTCACGAGGGATCTTTAAAAATATATTAATTTTTGTATTGTAATTATAATTAATGTTGGAAAAGCCGCGGATTACAGTTAGCTTAGCATAATGTAAAATTTGCGCAATTGTATGGCGATTATCGAAGCGTAAAGTCGGTCGGTTGGCCGGTTAACCACCTAACCAACAGTTCGACGTTACCTCACGGTTTACCTTACGGTCTGCCTTACTTTTCGTAGAGTTGCGATGTCACATTTCACAGTCGATAATCGATATTATCGACATTTTTATCTCAGATTTTTATATTCCCTAAAATCTAATGTAAGCTCGACGAGATTTCTCATCAGCAATTTTATATAAACTTTTATAACCTAATAATATCATAAAAGAGAACCTCGGGGCTAACTAAGGGTTAGCCCAGAGGTAATCAAAGCAGGTTCTATTATGCTCACCTATCATTTACTAATGGTGCTTTACTAGTATATTGATAGAACAGGAGGGGTTATTATTTTATAATCGTCCATAAAAAACCTGCACTATTGCTAGCTATATACCCTATCAGGTAGACCTCATGAAACTATCGTGGTTAATAATTGTTAAATTCTTCATGAGGGGGGGAGAAGAGATTGTTAGTAATAGGGACTAACAACCCATTGTTAGCAATAGCAATACCATTTTAGATCGACCTCCTCACGGTTCCTCCTGGAAATCATAGTGAATCAATTCACTATTCAATTTGTCATGTTGGACTAACTAACCTGCTTCGTCACCTATCATCTTTTATTAGTGCCCTGCCAGTGCATACCGTTTGAGCAGGTGGAGTTACCATTCCATTATCATCCATTAAAAAAATCTAATAATATCTCAGAGAGAAGTGATAATGATCGTGTGATGTATAAGGACAATTGTGTAGGGAAAATGATAAAGATAGTTATATAGAAAGATAAAACATAGACTTCGTGAGAGATGATGTAGCATGAAGAGGAGTGAATACATATACCTATTGAGATGGAAAATAGATATAAATGGGAGAAAAAAAAAACATCATCACAAATCATAAGGATAATAAAGTGAATTCTTTACGTACTTAAGTGTAGTGTTAATGTTGATAAATTGAATTATACTGTTATTTAAATCAATATTTATTAAAGTATCTTAGCATTGTTTGTTATTGAATTAAGTATCTAACCATACACATAAATAGAACGTCAATAGGTTAATGATAATGATGATACACGTAATGGTAGGTTTTTGAGGTAAGTATGAAGTCAGATCAGTTGCGATATGGTCACGAATCTAAATCAAATTAAAACCACAATTTAATCTAAATGGTTATCAGGGAGAACTACATGAAGGTAGATCTGTAACGCTACATTGCTAGCAATAGGGCTATTAGTCCTCATTAGTAATAATTCATAACAACTCATTAGTAAATTGCCTATTGGTTATTATAATGAAAAACTAAAGTTATTACTTTTATTTGTTTGTTCAGAACTATGAAAATATAACCTTAAGAAAATTATTATTGTTCTAAGTATTAAATGCGATGGTGGCCAATACAGATAAATTCAAATGTTTTTAATCAGTCAAAAGCATGTAAACAATTAATGTTGATAACGTATAAATCTGTTTACATTATACGTTTATGTTAGCTTCACGTGATTAATACTGATTTATTTGTTTATTCAAGAAGAGAAAAAAAAATCCTCGTTAAATATGTAGAATTAAAAAAATAAGTAACAGCCGGATAAGAGCGAGAAGAACTTGCGTTCTGAAAATTCCTTATTATTTTGTTAATTACTTAAAATGCCCGTATTACAAGTTAAATTGCTAAATGCTATTATTAGGTTATAATACTATTATTAAATTATTATTAAATATTTATATGCTACAGGTATCAATATATAAGAATAACTGGAAGTACTCTATAGACTTTGATTATATGTTAGTTTTTAGGAAATAGATATAAGCATATATGACAGATAACTTCTTATTGAATATTGTAAAAAACTTGAATTTTCAGAACAGTAGATCTCAGTATTTAATATATTGATATTAAATTCAGGACAAATGTGTAAACAAAGTGACCCCTCTAAATTTTAAACAGTAAAAACATGCTCCAATCCCCCATTGAATTAATTCTCGAAGTGTATATTCGATACAAACATAAATAAAACAATCATATTAATAAATGAATGAAACCTTTTTATTGTTTTTTCAAAGAAAGACACCTACTTATACATCTATTTATAAAACTATTTATGAAAAAATAACTATGCACTATACTCCGTTATTTATTTCCTGTGTACCATTGGACAGGCAAAAAAGGCGATGAAAAGGCAACTGTTATTGTACCTATAGACATAAACATTACAGAATATACCGGTCCTGCTGATAATATACATAATAGTTTTGTACCATCTATAACACCCCTAATGTCTTCTAGAGTTTACTTTGTCTGATACTGACTATCTTAACCTTCAAATCTGTTTTATAAGAGGGAGATTTTGTACAAGTCTACTCTACTAGTGTTTTTATTGCCAAATAACTCAGTTTACGTGATTTCGTCTGAAGGGTGTAATATTAAAATATAATCTATGGAATTGCAAGACACGGAAGCACAATATTTTGAAATTATAATGTATGAAGGATGCCATGGGCATCACAGTGCATGTAAGGTAACGGTTATCACTTTTTATGAGTTAAACCGCCAAACAGTTTGCCATTTTAAAGTACATAAAGAAATATTCTGTTATTAAAAATTTCTTAGTACTCATATGTAGTAATATTTTCACAAATAAGTCGTGGGGCATTTTCGTCCACATTTGATGTGTGAAATGACTAAAAATGTTCGCAATCATAGTTTCATTTAGCGTTATCAATAACATATCTTATCGCATTATTGTCGGTCTGTAGGACTATGAGATGGTTAATTCGCTAATAGTAAGTAGAGATATTATCAAGCTTTCGCAGTGCAGTCATATTTAACCTATTCCAAATTTAAACCGTGTGTTTTAATTAATATTATAGTGTTAAAACAACACTAGACAACAAAAATTTAATTGCATAGACCACAAAATGTCGAAAGAAAGTGAACGCAACCAACACACCGCGATGACTCTTGCCGACAGTGTAGTTCGGTACCCTTACTTCAACGCTCGCCTCGCGCGAATTTTAAATTCTGAACAGACTGCATTCGATATTTGAAATGTGTTTATATTCTTTTTTTATTATTTAGAACTACTACTCAAGTGAAATAAATAGTGATCTATCTGATAACATTTAAAAAGAAACTAAAATGGATTTACTTGGTGAGGCAAGCAGTGAAACCCGAATTTTAACTGCTCGGCATATAAGTGCTGAGAAGGCACTACCTGACACAAACAATGCTGTAAATACCACGTTATTGTGTTATAGTTACAGCATGCAGCCAGACTTCGGGTCATATTTAGCAGGTAGCAAAAATATTTTTTCTGTAACCGTACGGGAAATATTTATAAGGACCGTATACTAAGCTAACTTATAACTCGTGTTGAGGTCAAGGACGGCTGGTAACTTTCTCCGTTAAATCGTTGATTTCAATCAAATTCAACTGTTATGAAATCACGACGCTTATGTATGAAGCATGCTGTACATATGAATATTAATGGGTAAACAAATATAAAACAGTAAACACTAACAATCCATTAAAGTAATATTTCTGCGACAATGGTCTCTCTCCATAAGAAAATTTTACGTACCGATGCAATGTTGGCCAGATGGTTTGGTTATATTTCGCGGTTTTCTTCTTTTACGCTGGTCTTTTGGGATGAATGTAGTGCTAACAAACTATTCAATAGGTATTTACCATCATACTATTTTTTTTAAACTTGATGCTAAATTTATAAAATTTCTAGTTCTATATCGCGGTTTTGTTCGCGTGAATTATAATAAAATTATGCCATTAATGCGTACTAAATTAAAGTACTTACCAAATTTTATTTAAATGCGCTTAACCATGTAAAAGAATGTTTGAGTACCAAATAAACATCTTAAAGCCAAACATTTTTATAAATATTCATTTGGTCGAGTTAATGTTGTAAGAGACCTAGTGGTCTATCTGCTACTCTAATTTTGACCGTCGGTGATCGTGGATTCTAAATTGGTTGAAACTGCGTGTAAATTTGTCTTCGCGGGATTTTAAATACCTATCCAATGGTTGAACGCTTGCCTTGTATCTAAACCTAAAAATAATAGGACGAGCTGTATGCTTATTTGTCACCTTAATGGTATAAAAAACATAAGTCGAAAATACCATATGCCTAGCCATCAAAATAGACTCATTTAAATTAATAAAATTTAGACGAACTCAATTTAGAAAGCTTACAATAATAACGCCGTTTTTATCCATAGGCGTATTTATGGGATGGGGAGCAGTCCACCGCACAAAATATTCTGATGCCCATTCCAGGATCCGAGTAGAGTTTTCAGCTATGAGCAAAAGACTCGTCTGAGGATACACTATACGCTTTTTTTAAAAGTCCAGATCTTGTAATTTGAAATACGCTAAAGTTTTTATCATAACGGCGCGTTATTATTGTAAATTAAAAAAGTTTGTTACTTAGTTATATTTCAAATACGACGTTAAGTACGACCAACATATCTTTATAAAATAATACATTTTTATTATTCTATTCTATAGTAGTTTCGTGTATATTCGCCATGTAGATACCGGCATAAAATGGGTCACCTCTTCTTTTCCCGTAGGTGGCGTAAGAAGTGACTAAGGGAACTTACTGGTAGAGGTATGGGCAGCAGCGTCCCTTTTAAAATATCACTAAAAGCCTAACTGCGGTTGCCGACCCACGGTCAAGCGTGACAACTACTGGTAAAACTCTCCTTTTGGGGTAGGCTTATGTTCAGCTCACAAAGCTTATGAACAGTTAAAAGCTGATATAATGATAATAGTAGTTTCTTGTACCGACCTAACAATATTATAACCACAGATAATATAATACTATACTAGTTATTACTTTTGCGCTTTGATCCCACTTTATAACGATACACTTTATACGACACTAAAACTTTATAATGATGTTAAAATGGCATAAAGGCTTCATAAATTTATTTAGCTATGATCCTAGATATTAAACAGTATAATATACAACGTATTACTAAGAATAAAGTATTACTACGAATATACCATTGTACCTGCTGTTTATAGGTACATTACAGTCAATTAGAACGTATTCTGTTATGTTCATGGTACTATTCAAGTCACAAGCAACGGTTACTGACCACTTCCCATCAAGTGGTCTGTCAATTTGATTGGCATTCTAATTAGTATAAAAAAAAATTGTCAATACCAGTCACTTTGTCTCGTCAATGTTTTTATGACGTACCTGGTACAATTATGTATAATTCGTTTTAGTTAAACTATTTCTAACGCAAAGCCCGGATACGTGCGTTGTATTTTAGTTTGAAGGTTTCGGTTCGACGACAAAAGTCGGCGGCTATTTATTGCATTATGTTTAAATCTGTTCACACCAAAGTGTAGCAGTGAAGTAATATATGCATTAGGTAGTTACCTGTTTATTTAAAAAAAATATTATGTAATGTATTATTGCTATAAATGGGAAAATGAGTTTGATACCTTTTAGTGTCTTAACGATAAAACCAATAATACATATTTGGAATAGACGTAGAACGAAGGTTTTTATCCCAGCTATGCGTACGAAGTCGCGGGTAAAAATTATTTTGTTTCTTTGGAACACTTTATTGTACAGTAAAGCCTTAAATTATAGGATACAGATATTTTAAGAAAAGAATAAGTAAAATTGCGGACTTATACCATAAAATTAGTTTACAATATTTTTTGTTTTGCAAGTATTTATATAGTATTTATAGTATTTTAAATAAACGTAAATTATGCAGTAAAAAAAAAAAAATAAACTATCCAAATTTATATTTGAAAACTTCAAAAGCAAATATTTTCAACAGTTTGTGGTAGATTTGTGTGCAATTAGTAATGTGATTAAACCGTTAATTCGCTAATAAAAATACTAATTAAATAATCATTTAAAAATATTGCAAAATAATATAATTTTAAAAACTGACGTTACCACACATCTGTATAAACGTTCTATAGTTTGGTCATTGAAAATTAATTGCGTTCATTTATGTGTTCTATTTATATGTCTCTATTTTTTGTTTTCACGGCCAAATACTAAACAAATATTTAAACTTTGACACTGAACGAATTTAAATAAAACTCATGGAAACTTACGGAAATAAGTCTATACCAGACTAAAGCACGTGGAAGTTTATGGTTCTTTGAATTTACAGATTTAGCTGTCTTTCTATATAGTTATATGTATAAATACAGTATATGTATGTCACATATTGTAAAAATATAAAACAAATTATCTACTGTGGCATTTCCTAATAGATTCGACGTGGGGACGTCCAAAAAAATAATTTATACTCGTACCTTTTTAAAAGGCCGCCAACGTATTGGCGGCTTTCTGGTGTTATTAGTGTTCATGGGCTGCGGTAATCACTTACCATCAGGTGAACCACATGCTCGTTTACCGCCCTTTCACATAAGAGTTATTACTATAAAAACTCGTGCAAGTTTACGATATACACCACAAATTGTGTGTGCATAACACAGAACAGAATTGTTTTAATATATCTGTTGCTACCATCATAAATTATCTGAAATGAATAAAATTGAAGCTGCGACAAGGTTGACTTGACGAAAGTTAACCTTATTGTTTACATTGAATTCGGGGTAAACAACTTGGTCATTTATTGGAAACGCTTTCATTGTTGTTGGTATTTCTGTTAAAAAAAATTACCGTAATATACAATCACAAATTCATTCACATTATACTAATCTTTTAGAAAATAATGGATACATATAACACAAAAGAATTATCGGTAAATCTTTACAAAGGGAAATTTTTGAATGAGATAAAATAACATGCTTAGTTATTATCTAATGGTCGCTTTGTTATTTTCTCTATTCATCTTACCGCTATTACCACACAAAACAGTATTCAAGGTTTTGTTTTGCTAGTCTATTGAATATTATTTGCCTGGAAAGTGATCCTTCCTCTTGTCTCTTGCTTTTAATATGTAGTTATCAGAAAAATGTAGGCAATAGGTTTATCTACCTATAGACCTATTGCTTTTTTATTACCACGTAAAATAATTTCGGATAGGTAATTATTAGAATTAAATAGATAATTGTACATAATCAACAATATGAAGGTGATATAAATTATAAATATTAATCTAACATAAAACAGAGAAATGTATTCACAATTGGCAACGCTGCAAAATTGAATTATCCGAATAAAATTTGTTTTAGAAATTACAAAAAAAAATCTGTTTAATTGCATATGAATAATGATATAAATCATTGTGAATGCTATAAGGTAGCAAGCATAATATAAAAATAAAATTGTAAAATAGTCAAGTAATTTTATATTTAATAAAAAACTTAAAATTTCATTAAATGGCAAAAGTTAATACTACCAACAATTGTAGGCATATCCTTGATTCAAATATATATTAATCAAAATAAAAAAACAGATAGATAACAATATATTTATAAATTAAGTATTAATGTTTTTCGAGATAAATCGATACAGTGCATTAATATAGTTGCAACGGATATCGAGACCAGTCGGTGGTATTTAATTTCTTAATGCCCTTGTGGCAATAACCGACGAGAAGGCCATTTGTAAATGACCAATGTGCCTTAAAACAGTCATAACTGCATTAAATTTGAAGATAATTAATTAATTATATTTAAAAATAAACAATATTTTATACTGAAGTCTTACTTAAATCATTTATAATACTATCTAGATTAACTAATGAATACTGATTTTTATTTAGGGAGTCACATTTTATGAAGTAAATATTTTGTTCATTAATTAGATATACGGTGCCATGAAAACCGTACTTTTGTTTCTGTATCAAAATACTTTCATGTTATTAACGTAGCTAATATTAAAAAAAGTAGACAGTTAATACCTATATAATTAACAAGGGTTGTTACTGGACACTACAGACTAAACAAGCACAAGTCTGTAGCACTTAATTTGTGTCTGTAGTCTACTCATATATAAATGATATATTTCCTTTGGAAAACACACTTTATATCCTGAGGAGATAAAAAACGTTGCTACAGAAAACATCTTAAAATTCCTATCCTTGATAGGAATTAGCACCGAACTTTAAAAAGGACGAACACAAAAGATCACGGAAAGGTCACAGTGTCACAGGTTTTTCTGCCTGAAAAAGCCCGTCTTTCAATAATAATATTATAGTTATAGTATTGTACACTTATTTTCTAGTATATGTGATTGTAGGATACTATCTAATAAATCTTTATTCTAATAACCTTTTTCTTTTCTTGTATTAAAATTTATTATGTGCTCTAAACATTCTACTTAGCGATTATATAACTCTCGAGGATGCAATGTTGAAGTATAATTAATGGTTTAAGAAACTTATCTTGTGACATTTGACAATAATTATATGAGATGTTACATTCGAAGAGCGTTATAACCTTATCCTTAGTCAAATTCTGTGTCATGATTGCAAAGTTTTACCTATAAATCAGACATTACGAAATTTCACTCTAAGGTAATAATAAAGCGACAGTGTGAGAGTGCGCCCTCTGTAGTATAATTAAGAATGTCATTTAAATACTTATTTTTTTTTAATTGACTCTAAAATTGTGCTTGATGCCTATTACATAGAAAACTATCTAGTGATTATATAAATCTCTTAAGATGCAAATTCTCACATAATTATGGTCAAACGTTACAACGTAAGTTAGTTTAACCATTAATTATTCGTTGTGTTTGTATTTCTGTAAGTAAAGGAAGGGTTATTATCTTGTTCAATGTTTTAGTTAAGTACAAGTAAATATTGATTGTAATTTTATGAATATAAACACAATCTGTTTTTGTATGACACATAACTGTTTGTTTTTGTTCATTTTTAGAATTACGAATGTTGATAAAATTTACAATAATAACAAATATTCTGTTTACTTTATTTAATCTTGATTACCGCCTATTGCGTGGACTTAAATAGGATAGGTAAGTCAATAGATAACATTGGTTTAGGCTGAATACATATTATTTATAATAAATATTAGATAACATGTAAACATGACAATTTACTAAAAAATAAAAATCTTATTTTTTAGGGTAAAAATAACAAATTGACGAAAACTTTTTCTAAAATAGAGTTTTATAAAATCTAGGTTGGTTTTATTCTATGACTTTCAATACGAACACTAAAACCCATTCTTATTGTTGTAGTATCAATAAATTTGATGATTTAATTTATATTATTTTTTCAATAAAAAATCTGCATTATTTCTATTAATTCTAGTAAGAAATGCCGTTATAAGGAAGTTTTGTAACGGTACAAGATTTTTTTACAATATGACTGTCAAGACCGTTACAAATTTCTATGAGCTGTCATCGCTACGCAAAAAAAGTAACGTAAGACTTGAAGTAACTTTATTAGATATATGTTAGTGGCTTAGATTATATAGACAGAGCTTCGAGCCTCAAAATAGGATCAACTTTTTGTCAGCTAATTGTCAAATTAGCTAATTCTTTTCTTATTAATTTTCTATATACTAACACACATAACATATCTTGGCCTATTTATATTTAATAAATAAAATGAGTTTTTGCGCATTAAAAAGGTCCAGAATTTATAAGATAAAATAAATATAGAAGTTAGAAAGGAATCACTCAGAACTATGTATTATATTTATGACGCAAAATTATATGAAAAAGTTTTACCCGCTTTTCTCGATGCATTTGTATGAAGACATTTTATTTATATAGGTATAAAAACTATATATGTAATTATATCATATTTTCAATGGTATCACCTTTTTTGCGTTACTATGCGTAGGTAAATTAGGTTCTAGAATCTACTTTGGAAATGATGGTTTTCTCTAGAATGTTTCAGATAGTGTACTCAGACACAGATAGGTTCGATGTCTTGAGGACCAAGTAATTACCTAATTATTTAAAAATAAGTATTTGTATATTATAGACTTATTTTTTATTTTCTAGCAATACAACCCTACGCATGCTTATTTTGGTCCTGCGGTGCCGTAGTGTTGCTTGTGATATGCGCACTATACTTCTTGACGATTCGCTCCGCATCTCAATTTTGGCGCGAAAGCATCAACAACGTAGCTATCGTTTTAACAGTATACCCGGTAAGTAAAACTAGTTCTAAAAATGAATCTATAAAAACTATTTAGAAATTTTAAAGTAATTTAAATATATAGTAGGTATATATTTTGTTGCCTAAATTATTAGAATTGTCTGTCATTTTTATTAATACACATATAATTATTACTTAATCAATTTGTCTACACATAGAATAAACCTCCCAATAAGGAGTGGCCTATATTCAGCAGTGGTCAGTTAATGGGCAAAATGATGAGTCCTGGTTTTATGAAATGAATTATCTACTTGAGACGTAAAGTTCTTTTTTTTTTATTCAGAGTATTTAAATGTTAATTGAATATGAAAGAATTCCTATTATTGTGATAAATAAAAAAAAAGGACTGTTTATACGATCAAATCACCAATTAAAAAAATTAGGACGTTTTTGTTGACAAATTATTTGGCGATTTACTATCTAAAATTTATTATCTGTAGAAACATATAGCGAAGTCTCCAGTACCAGCTAGCGTAGATGAAAAGACTTATGAAAGAGTTATACGAGTCAAGGGCATTACCATATTATGGTACATTCTCTCTGCCTACACCATAATTACCTCGTAAATTACATAGTGTGAAGATAGATAAAATTTATTCAGACTAATGAAAATAAACTCTACCTGTATAAAAAAAAAAAACATTGAAATAAATATATATTTGTTATTACTCAACATTAGTGTTACTCATTCTTGCTCTTTTATAGTATGCGTCAGCAACTAGATGCGATTATAGTAAAAACAAACCAATACTAAATAAAGTATAGTTATAACTAGCTACTAGATAACACTTAGATAATTCCTTCATAGAAACTTCACACGTTTTTTTATCATTCATTTCTATAATCAATTATATCATCCAAAGAAGGCTTTTTATGCATAATATTGTATAGATACATATGTTATATAATGTTCAGGTATATAACTTTCCTACAGATATTTTGTGGTGTTGATTAATAAAATTGATCAGTAAATTAGCTAATGGAATATATAAAAATCTATAAGGAATTGTGCTTATATTCCTGTTTTAATTGAAATATAAAGGCATTGAAATAGGTTTGCTTTTTGTTTGTTTACAACATTAAGATAGAAATATTGGTAATATTAATTAATAAATGTTCTAATGTAATATATAAAAATCTCTAGGCAACAGTATGTCTGTTTATGTTGAAATTAAAAAGATAGCGAAATTACATGGTACGGAGTCATAAAAGTATAGTTTTAGAAATGTGAACGCATGAGGGGTACACGGAATCACAGTATATCTGTGATTCTATTGTGTAAAAAAGTGCTTTTGTTTTTTTTTTTAATTAAAAGAAAAGGCAAAAGAAACTGTTACACTTTTAATTTTATAACAGGAAAAGAAGGTGTGCCTTTAATCTGCTAAGTAAACTGTGCTTACGTCATATGACCTCAGTAGTAAGCTTTAATTATTTAATTATGACGTTTAAAATAATTTCGTTTTAACACTCCTTACATTGTAGAATGTAAATTACACATAAATACATTGCTGACAATATTTGTTTTTGTAATTACACAATTGTTTTTTACCTATCTACAATTAAAACATACAGAGCATTGACAATTAAAGTATGGTGTACAAATAAGAAATGTGTGTAAGTAGGTTATCTCTTTAAATACGAGAGCTGTTTGAGCCACTACGTGGTTGTGGGTCATTATTGCATAAGCCGCGCTGGTACAGTGTCGTAATTCGAAACATGTTGCTGAATACTACTACGTAGGTGCCTTTGTTTAGTCAGCAAAATTATTTAATTGTACAATATCTGAACCTTAACACAACCTCATAGAGTATAATGTTCAACCTAAATATTTAAGTAATGTAGTTATATGATAGTCTGATTTTATTCGCCATCGTAAATATGTAACATCATGAAATTTTTGCTTCTTTTTAAGTAATAGTAATCAATAATATCGTTGCCTTGTGCTAATAGAAATTCAGAGATTTTATTAAATAGTATATTATTTTGGTATATAAGTACCTATAGATAAAGACAAAATATACAGTAAAACAAATAATACATTGTTAGGTAATTCTAAAAATATACTCGAAAAAGAATATAAGATGTTTTTAAAGAAAATTTTGCAGCGCACTATGTGTTTTAAAATGAGGACGACCGTTCAAGAATGTAGATAAAATTATTTCCCATTATAGCGTGGAATAAATGGCAATTAGATAATGACAAATTAAGGGCATTATGTCACGGCTCTTTAACGTAATGTCTTTGTAGGTTAACTATCAATAAATTGTCGCATTGACAATAATTTGCAGTACTTTTAAGTTATTTTGTTTAATTCCATTACCATTATTATGTAAGTAACTTCCAACATTTGAGGATTAACTATTAGTAAAGGCTCTATGCTACCTTCCATATGAGTCATCAATCTCTGGGCATTATTCATAAGATATTTTTGCAAAGTGACAAGCTGATAGCCTACATTATTGATCACATAGATCAAGCATAGTACCTGCAATTGATAAAAATAAAAAAGATAACTGTCGTTTTAGGATATAAAAAAAGTTTTTCTTGTTTATGGTATAACAGAATATCTAGCAACCACGCGCAACATGCACGTATCAAATCTCAAATGTGTTCCTATTTCTAACTACACTAAATAGATATATAGAGCTTGGCTAGATCCTTCAAGACAAAATAATAACAGCATATATAATTTGAAATATAATAACAGTGATGTGGTACTCGAATGTATCCAAGCATGACACTTTCTTTTATCGGTATGAATTGGGATTTTATACCGTTACATCAAAATATATCGAATCCTCTGTTCATTTCCTTATAACTTATATATAACTTATAACTTATAAATAGAAATATTTATCGTTGTTCTATTTTATAATTTCTACATTAATAAATATTTAAATATATAAATTAATAACACAAGTAGGTAAGCACCAATGCGTAGAACATCTTCTATCGTCCTTAAGTTTATGTTAATTGTGATTGTTTTAAGCAACCTGGATGTGCTATTTGTATGCCGTGGGAGAAATTTTTGCGACACGTTATACACGTAACTAACTACAAACACAACAAGGACAAAATAATGAATGAATATTCATTATTTATAGTAATAATTTCTTGCCGTAGACTTCCCCTTTTTCTTTTTATTTATTCATATGTTTAATTGTTCATTACTTTCCTTCAATTGCTCTATCTCAGACTATAATAGCCTTAGCTTTCATAGGATAACGTAGTTATAATCTAAGTATCATATACGACATAACACCTAACTGTTGACTCGTATAATATTTTTCCTTGTATTCCAATATTCTGTTTTCTTATGTACTGTCTTTATTTTTATCTAAGTTTAGATTTTCATCCATTTAACAGTTATAATATTTTTAAGAACCTCAAAGATTCTTAAAAATATTATAGCTTTTTAGGAGTCTACAGATGCAATTGTGAATGACAGATTGAATATGATTATGTAATGATAAATGATTATATTTTAAAAATATTTTTTTCGTATTAATTAACTTTTAATGTATCCAATATAAATTATGTACAATAAAGATTTTACAATACAATACAATATTAAGTAATAGAAAGTTGCCACCATTCAGAACGCTAAGACGCCATTGTCTTCCTGTTTATTTGTTTGTCTTCACGATAAAGATAATGAATTTGAATGATCATTTAGGTCGAACAACGCTACAGTACCTTAGTAAACATAATAATCGTAATAATATAATAGCAACCACATTCTGCTAACATCATTAATTTATTGTTACATATTTAAAATGATAATGTTAATTAGTTTCTCATTGTTAAAGTAATTTAGTTAATGTTAAATGATTATTGATAATGTAGTACTATTAGCAAATGGCGTTAATACTGTTGATATATTTGTAATTACTTATTTTGTAATTTATAATATGTATAATCTTTTTGAATACTTCATCTTCATCATACATGCCAAATAACAATATTGTTCATAAACAATACCAAATTTAAAATTGTTATCAAAAGATGTGTAAACAATCTAAAAGTTTAAAATAAATAATACCAAGTATAGAACAACAAATTTTACTATACATTTGCCTACACATTCATTTTATGAATGAAAACTACTTGAGTAAGTGCTTATACTTATTCAGCTAATACAATAAGTGAAAACAATAATGACAAGCGTACTTTGGTACATCGTAGATACAGTCCTTTGTTTATACATTTTACCCGTTTCCTTTTTTCTAATTTTAAAATTAGCTATACTTGCTTTTACCTGGGCTTTTGTTCACATATTTCTATTAATAATAGGTAACTAACTAATCGGTATTATTCTTAAAACTCTTAATTGAATTCTATGTGCTTTCAACTTGTACCAACTTATTTTTTTACTATATATATATATATATATATATATTATAGTATATTACTATAAAATTTTATAAAACCTACCAATGAATAATTATGTACCAAATTATTAAAATATAGCATTTTAAGTGCCTATATGAATACCAAACTTCTTTAAATCGGTTTAGCAATTTAATTGAAGAAATCAATGACAAAGTATAATGAACAAATGTTCATAAAAATGACAAAAACCAAATGTAGTGCATAGAAAACATTTTTTTATAAAAATGTTTATAGATATTTGCCGTTATCTAATTTTTGTTAGCGCCCTCAAATAAACAAATTAATAATCGTGATAAGAATCTGTCACTTACACGTGTTAAAACCAAGTAACTATTATATTTAATATCTCACGTGATCTTACCATCATTTAGGTCAACACACCTATATATTAATCTATTTTTCTTTTTTGAGTACCAATATTAGGTATCAATTTCTATCCATATTAAGCTGTATATATATATATATATATATATATATATATAAGCTGACGGCTCACCTGACAGAAAGTGGTAAGCGTCGCCTATAGACATGAGCAGTATCATGGATATAACGGAGTTTATTGTTTCGTCCATGATACCCCCCATGCGTTGCCATTTCTGAGGATTCAGGTTTTATTTCTCTGTACCCCGTGAATTCACTGCCATATTCCATCCTTCAAACCGAAACACAATTATGCAAAAACAACTGCTTCACGGTAGAAATGGGACAGAGGTGCCCAAGCAAACGACTTTTGTACAAAGTCTCCCTCTCGTCAATATATAATATAATAAGTTATATTACTGTTATCAAAATACAATATTTTAAACATTTGTTACATTCGTTAACATATATTCATATTAAAAAAATTTATAGAATATGACTTCAACATTTCGCATTTGTTATTTCAGGTGGTGACAGCTTCGGCATTAGTTGCTATCATAATTCCAAGATCTCTGATACTATGCGAGGCTATAGCTCAAGAAGTCGTTATGATAGCGATGTACCACTACTTCCGTATGCTTATAGCTGAATGTGGAGGCGTTGATATGCTTATCAGGTATGGTAAACAAATATATAGTTCCACTCTTGGTACTTATTTAAACTAATGTAGGAACTACTTAACAAATGTAAATCATTTGTTAAATATAGTTAAATACTATAAGTATTTTTCAACTACCTAGTCATAATTTAATTGGTGATTGCTCTAAATTTTTCAATTTCTCTTTGTATGTATAAATGAATAATGTCGCCATCTAGAATGTGCGTTTTTCAAAGGTTCTTAAGATAACATTTGAGGCCTCATATACAAAACGGGTCAAAGAACTCTTGATACATATTTTTGATCCTCCCACATTACCCTCCTACACTATTAACATGATCAGTATTCACTACGTCAATATGTAGTATCATGATGGAACAACGCGACTTTATTTTTTTAAGTTAAACATGAAATAGTGATTCCGCCTGACTTACAGATAAAACGCTGGCGGAATTGAGTACCATCACTTTGAAATTACATAAAAAATAAAAGGAATAGAGTCCTTATAGATTCAGTTGCAGCTATTATTACAGAAGGAAATACATAATTAAGAATATCGACGATAAATAGCAGGAAATAAATTTTCAATACTAAAAATTGATATTCTAATCGATTACCTCATCTCACTGATAACACATAGGTAGGTATGAATAATGCCACCTGTATAAGCAGCTGAAATAGATGATTTCATACATGTTAATCTTATATTGTCTCTTGAATTATGTGGAGGCCTTGCAGTAGGTTAATGACATGATAAAAAATATTTTGAAATGAAATCAATATAAAATTATATTTTTCATACAGATCCATACGAGACACTTATGACACGTCATTTTTTGTTTTTTGCATTTCAGGAAATAGTTTTATGTGGTTCTTTTTATAGCGATAAAAATGGGTTATTTATAAATAAAATTATATATTGTTTTATATATGATGGCTTTATCAGTAATGCAAAATAGCGTAAATGAAAGATTGTAGAAAATTAAGTTTTGTTTACATTACACTGTGTTATTTTTTAGGCGCGCAGGCGCATCTGAACATCGTTTAGATACCAGAGTCCTACCATGTTGTTGCTGGCCATGTTGTGTTATCCCACGACCACGAATACAAAAGTAAGTTTTTTTTAAGCTTGCATATTTTAATTTTAAGACTGTAACTTAACCAACTGTGCGGTCTTAGCATAAAATAGGCCACCCCTTCCTTTCCCGTAGGTGTCTTAAGAGTCGACTAAGAAGGCCAAGGGATGGACAGCAGCATTCCTTTTAAAACATCTCTAAAGCCATCTGTCTGCTAAGCGTGGCGACTATTGACAAAATCCTCTTATTTACTAGGGATTTCGTCCGCGTAACTGCGTTGTATTGATTGATTTTTATTGGTGAATTAATATGGAGTACATGAATTCATGTCATGGTTACGGGTTAAGACTAGTCAATAGATATATAAATTGTTTTAAAAAACTATATATACATATTATATACGTTATAAAAACTATATATATTATAATTCTGAAGACATAACTCAAAATATAAATCTCGCCCTCGAAATATTTAAAAAAAATTTTTTGTATACATCCGATTGAGAATCGAACCTAGGCAGTTTACACGCAAAGTAACGTACCACTGCGCCATGAACACTTTAATATAACTATAATAATAATACAACGATATTTCAAAATTTCAGAATATTGTAGTTATTATTGAATAATTTCTTAAAAAAATTTTGGAAGTTGATAAATGTTGCTGAAAACAATTAGGTACTTGTTTGTAAACAAAGACATTAGTCGTTATGGTATTTGGGCGAGGCTTTTAATTGAATGCTTTTAATTTGATGGGCCTAATGGAATTCGTATTGACAATAACAAATCTTTCTAATGTTGTGTGTACCTGCTTAAAAAGTAAAAATGACATCGAATTTTCCCTTTGTTTACAAAACATTTACGTTAGCTATTTTTTAAATTTACCATTTTCGGTTCTGTTCGTATCAAAATGGCAAAAATTATCTGACATTGTTGAAAACTGACTGATAAAGTGAAAAAATACTAATCTCCTTATCTCCGAAGTTTGTGAACCAAAAACAATTATAAATTATTACCGTTAATATAAAGGTATATAGGTATAGGTATATGTCCTAGACGTAATTGAAAATTATAAAACTAGGAATATTTATAACTACCACTATTTTAAAAAAATAAAAAAAAAACTTTGGTATTTATCATAATGCAAAGTGTTATCGGTCACTTATAGGTGTTGTTTACATGGTCGTCACAGAATAAACTGTGACACTCAATAACCTAATCACCGTTATTGATAAAAATAACTGCCACAAAGATGTTACGTTATAAATACTTTGTGTGAATCTGTTTTTTAAGACATGTGGGGCAATAAAATACTTGAAATATTCAGAAATAACTTTATATATTTACAGAACGAGTTCATTTGTGCAAAACTGTAGATGTATGATTTTTGAAAACGGGTAGAAGAATAAAAGAAGTAGGACATCTACTGCAAGTTTTAAGTCCATCAAAAAACAACGTTCTATATTGCTATTTCTATTATATCAGGCTTTAAGAAAATCGTTAGATAATATTAACACTAATATTAACATTGTATAACATACTGTGTTAATAATAGTGTGTTATTCTTAACTATAGTATACTCAATACTGATATATTATATATATTTACAGAAAAAGTTCATACGTGCAAAACTATAGATGTATGATTTTTGAAAACGAATAGAAGAATTAAAAAAGTAGGACGTCAACTGCAAGTTTTAAGTCCATCAAAAAACAACGTTCTATATTGCTATTTCTATTATATCAGGCTTTAACAAAATCGTTAGATAATATTAATACTAATATTAACATTGTATAACATACTGTGTTAATAATATTGTGTTATTCTTAACTATAGTGTACCCAATACTGACATGTCTACTTGTATCTGATTCCAGACAACATTTGACTTCGCTACGTTATTTGATACTGCAGATGCCTGTGATTCAAGGAATAATCTACTTTATTATCTTAATACTATGGGCGGAAGATATGGTAAGTGTATTTTATTCCTCCTCGATTTTATTATAACAATAATCATAATTATTCCACAGCGGAGATTAATTACTGTATTCTAAAATGTATTTTATTTTTAATCTTAGATAAATAAAAAATAAATTACAATCATTTATTTTTTATGTATCCATCATTTTTATTAGCGACTCGGTAAGATCTAATAATAGTTATTCTTCTTGGTGTCAGTACATGACAGGACAGAAATATGCAATCCTCATCAAGAGGCTTACCATCTTGGTTCACAAAAATGGTGACACAACATTCTGCCATGTGTTATTCTACTCGTTTTATTTTAGTAATAGTGTATTTTCATCAGGTGGGCTGTTAGTTTTATTATTTTTTCCAAATCGATAAAGTACGTATATAGTCAAGTTTACTGCACTATTTATTTATTACCATTATATCTAGTTAGAAAGAATAATATAATTTATTATGCTTTCTAGATACATGATATATGAGATATATTTACTTAACAACTTGTGACAAAAGAATTTGTACCTATCAATTTACACCTTTTATGTTTCACATGAAATATTTGTTACGACAAACCGTAATAAAAACTCCGTTTTGAAAGTTTGTTAGGTATAATCGACAAAAAAATATGATTGAAATAGAGAAAAATTACGTAAAAATATTACGTGAGATATTATTATGTGAGAGAATTTATAATGTAAGATAGTAAGGGATTTATATAATACACATCCGTAGGTATTACCATCTTATTTACGAGTATGTCTGCCATGGTGGATCAATTTTTGAGAAGCTTTAATTCAGTTTAAAGGTTAGTGTAGAAATCTCTGATATGAGAAACTTTAACGACTTCTCAGGAGCTACATATTTATTAGGGGTGCTATAAGCGGTAATAAACATATTCCTTGAGATCCTTGGTACTGTTCATACCTAAAGACGATTTTCAGTTCTTTCAATTTGTATAAAAAAATATATATATTTTATATACTTAGGTAAATTTTTTACGTTTTACATTTTTAAGAAATGGGTGGTTTTCAATTCTACTGTATTTTTTGTTCGTATCTATATTATGTGACACCTACTCTTGATTTGATAATTATTAATTGTGATAATATTAATTTTATATATTTGTATGCATAATAAAGTATTAAGATATAACGTTATAATATGTCTTGTGAAATAGAATGTAACCATAGAAATTACAGTACTTAGTTTAATGAAAACCTTGGATATCTATCTAAATGAAGAAGATTTTATTGCCAGCTATAATATCTTGATTAATTATTAACTCATAACGGGGACATGACCTCGGTTATCCTGTATAATTGTCGATCGTTAGTCACAAGTATTGTGTTGAAGTCATAAATGAAGGGTTAATTAATTTTGAAGTTGATATTTTTTATTTAACATTCTGTTGTAAATTTTTAACTATCCTTAAATTCAATATTACAATTTTTGTTCGTTCATCTCTGGTTAAAGTATATTCTTTGTTCTCAATAATTTTTATTCCGATAACAGAAAATGGAATGATAATGGAATGGTAACTTCGCCTGCGTTAACAGTATACGCTGGCGGCTTGACTCCAAACGGGCAAACGCAGTGCAGGAACCCCCCCCCCACTCCTCCCACTAGATAGTGACGATCTCAAATGCACTGTAGGAAGTCAGTGGATACAGGTGGCTCAGGACCGTTTCTTATGGCAGTCTATGGGGAGGACTATGTTCAATAATGGACAGATAACGGTTGCAATGAAGATGATGATGATGATGATATTGTTTTTTTTAATGGATGATAATGGAATGGTAATCCCACCTGCGCTAACGGTATACGCCGGCGGGGCACCAGTGAGGGATGATAAGAGAAATGAAAGAGCAGGGCAGTTAGTCATACACCTGGAATTCAGCATGATGGTTTCCAGGGGGACCACGTGGAGATCGATCTGTCAAGGTATATTGCTAACAATGCGAGTGGTAGTTCGCATTACTAACAATCCCTTCCCCTCAATGATGATGTAGTAAGAGTAGTAACAACTTACTATTGTAATTATATAATTAAATATTCATTATTTTATATATATTCTTTCAGACACTACAGATGCAGGCCACGAAATACATCCAAGTGTTTATCGCGGCATCTATACTGTCTGGTATGTGGGGGATAATAATGTGCGTGCGATTGGCCGAGTCTTTGGGCCTGAGGCCAAGGGCGAGGTTATTGTCACTCCAGTTGGTGCTCCTGATTGTGAAACTGCAGTGTGGAACCGCTAGATCTCTGCCGGGACTGTTCAACTTGCCATGTGTCATGTCTCTCCATCCATTTGTGTTTGTTAACCGTGAGTATATTATCCTCGCTAATGTTTCTTTGATAAAAGGTTGTTAACTGATTACCTTAATTTGGATTTATTTTTCTATATGTATAAATTTAAATGTCATATTAATATGACATTTAAATTTGAGTGCATTTTTTTTATACAACTTAGAATGGCAAACAAGCTGACAGCCTACCTGATGGAAAGTGGTAACCGTCGCCTATAGACATGAGCAGTACCATGGACATAACAGAGTATATTGTTTCGCCCATGATACCTCCCATGCGTTGCCATTCCTGAGGACTCAGGTGTACCCAGAGTACCTCTGTACCCAGTAAATTCACGCCATATCCTACCCTTCAAACCGAAACACAGCCATGCAAACACAACTGCGTCACGAATGGGACAGAGGTACCCAAGCAATCGACTTTTGTACAAAGTCTCCCTCTGGTAAAATAATAAATTAAAATAATCTCGTCTAAGGTACAAACAAATCAAATATTTTATATAATAAGGTTAGGTGAAATTTAGGAGTTGGTTCCATTATTACATTTAATAAAATTTATTGGTTAAATTTAAATAAGTGTTTTTAATTATAAGACTAATTGAATTTACACAAGCAGTGAAATTACAGAGTATAGAAGCATAAGATCATAGTTATCAGGAATAGCAGAATTTGATGGGGCGTGGGCGATCATGGTCAATTTGTTTTTCAATATAAATATTAAAAAAAACCATTTTCGCTGAGTTTATACGAATGTAATTTAGTAATACGAGCCTACTATCGTAATCTCAATTATTACGAAGATTTGATTTTAAGTAAATTCAAACTCTTTTTTTTAACGTGTGGAAAATCTTCAAAAGAACGTTCCAACTGCCGGACTGAGGGCAGAATTGTTGTGTGGGACTCTTATCCACTAAAAACCACACGAAATACCTCGAGGAGCGTTGTCAGGTCTTCGGGTTCCTAATGTAGACTATTGGAAAGGATTCAAACATTAAGCCAACTACTGGGTCTTTTGAATTGACTTGTTATAGAGATTTAGTGATTTACTACTTCACTTTGCAAAAATTATATTTTTTTTTTCAGTCGTTCAAAACTGTGTAACAATTATGCAAATGTTACTACTCTCCATATGGGCTTGGAGACTATACAGCGTACCGCCAGGGAAAGTGGTCGATAAAGTGCAACACGCGGTGGTTTCTATTGTGGAAGATATATCCGGAGTATTTGATGTTAAGGCTGTCAAGAGTGGTATTGACAACAAATCGTTTAAAGATAACGGTGATATATAAAACAACCCAACCGATTAGTTCTAGATTCAATTTTTATAGTACAAACTCATTTGAAAAATGGAAGGTTTGTTAAAAAGGTTATTTGAACAGAATTTTGGATGGCATAAAGTCTTTGCAAAAACCACTGATAGACGCTTCCAAAAATTATTCTTGGTTTATTTTTTAATTTAAATTAAAAACTAGGAGGTTTTTATGATTCGCTTTACATTTATCAGAATAGGATTAACTTAGTATAAACCGCTATTAAAATTACTAGTCCATTAGTATTAAGTCCTCGGTGCTGGAGGCTTATTAAACTTGGTGAGTTATACGAAATGAATCCTATTATGATTCATATAGAATTTTTAGTCTGCCTACTAGGTCAATAGGTAATTGAAGGATAAATTTGGTTACATCACATAGGATAGTAATTTGTTAACATCGACGACATTATTGTGTAAGCCCTGATTATATAATAGTGCTTGCCACCTTAAACTGAGAATGTGATAGGTAGATACTTATGTAAATTCTTATACAAGAGGCATAACATTCCTTAGGAATGACAACGAATGTATGAATGGAGTGTACATTTATGGGCGTCACAATATATTATGTGATTTCAATAATTAATATTCCTATGTATAAGAGATGCTTATCATTTGAGGCGTTAGCATGTTGTTTGACATTTCTAGTTGATACCTAGTAATATAAAAATATGTTATATAAAAATTTTGATCATTTAAAAAGAGTTGATTACGTTTATGCTAATTAAATAGATTTAAAGAACAAAATAAATAGTAATCGTATCTATGTACCATTAATTCAGATTTTAAGTAAATGGTACGATATGTAAAAACATTTTGGTTGAAGCTTGTTGAATTTATGACAACAACAATAATAGCTAAACTGCAAATAAACAATTATCTAATATTGGTAAATAAAGTATTCGTCCTAAAATAAGTACATATAAAATACGTACATACGTGTTTCCTTCATTTATAATCTCGGATCTTTTAAACATAGCGTGAAAAAGCTTTTAGTGAGACATAGTGCGGTCAATTGTAAAAAGTATTCTCTTTTCGGTTGATCATATTCATGGATAATATTCTTTCCGTGTTCGCTCAGGAGGTCACATGTCGTATTTTAATAAAAGTATTGCAAGAAATGGATTAATATGCTCCAAATTACCTACCTACTAGTAATGGCATGTTAGGTTTAGAAATTACTCATACTACACGTAAGTTCTCTTTAGAAAACAAAACAGCTTCAACCAAAAAGACGTCGATTTTTGGTTGTATAGAAAAAGTGACCTTTCATAACTATTTAGATATCTTTAGAAATTTTCGATAATATGTATTTTTTCATAATGTCACGATAGATGTAAAAAGTAACTGATTTATCTTTTGTTATTATATCACATTACATTTATGGCCTGCGTAAACGACGGATAAACCATAGTGTTTATTTTTGTGTCATAATAGAGTATATTCAATTGATGTTATTATATACACGCGCTCATGCAAGAGAACATACCTTCGCGTTGAACACACAGGTAACTTTTATTCTCCTGGACGAAGTAACAAATATCTTTCATTTATGCAGGCTCTAGATCTTGGTACTTACATAGTTGTAATCATTGTCATCAACGTTATATATGGTATGGTCATTATAAAAAAATTTGTGATATTAATTTGTGATTTCATAAATTTCGAATATTGGATTAAGTTGTAATAAATTAAGGTCATAACTTTCCTTTAAGTTATGGAGGTATTGTTTTTTTTTTTATAAAGTTGAGGGCAAACGAGTATGCAGCTCACCCGATGAAAAGTAATTACCACCGTCCAATGTTAGAGAAATTGTAGGTGTGTTGCTGACTTTTTATGAAAGAATATGCTTCTTTCTTAAGAGTTACAATATCATATCTGTTCGGAAATACTGCTGTGATAAAATTCAGCACCTGGCAATAATCAGAATAATTATTCGGAAAACTTCCTATGATATACGCGATTAAAGACGTAGAAAATACGCAATAATATGCCAGTGGTTCGAGTTGATCGACAAATCGTTGGTCATTAATAATCCGAGTCACCCAGCATTGTATACAGTCCAATGGAAGAAGCTAATATTGCAGTGCTTTCAGCTCAGACGTAAGAACAGTATTCCATGTGTGTATGGATTTGAATTGTATATAATTATAAGAGATGAGCTGGCGTGAAATAGCGTCTCACTTTACTGATTACCTAACTTTTTTTATTGTTATTTTAGCTTTTTCTTTCAAATGATCGCATAACTGGACGCTGTTGGATATATTAATGCCAAGGATCCTCCGATTTAGCTTAATATCAAGGGGAGTGTTCTTAAATTGAAGAGATATGACAAATGGAGTCTTTTTTTGCTGTGAACACGCAGACTTGTGTTTTCTTGGTTAAATACAAGATTTTCTTTGCCTCAGATCGAAATCTGATAAAGTGAAGTTTCAATTTCAGACACAAGCCTGTTCCGCCACTCGCCAATGTGTACCGGCGAGACGTTTGCTTGGCCGGTATAAGTGGCATCTCCTGTGCTATTATTCGCATATTATCGCAAATGTTATTATTCGGCAACATGACGTTGACGTGCAGAAAAAACAGTGTTAGTGATAGCAGACAGTCTTGCGGGATACTAACATTCACGTGTTTAGAGTCTGAGCATGCACCGTTGTTAATGCTTCGCTCTATGAGAAATATTTGCATAGTTTCAGTCATATGCAGCCAGAAGAATGGTAGTTTTGAAAGCACTTGATGTACCTGATTATGATTTTAATATATTTTTTACTTTGATGTGTTTTAAATGATCATTAAAATTGAATTTTCAATACATTTATTGTAAATTAAAAATATAGTTTTATTTTTACATTAATAGATACCAATTAATTAATCATAATTAAAATATGCTAAATAATATTCATTTTACAATAATTAGTAACATATTAAACGTCAGAGGCATTTTCGTCATTCTGAACATTGTCTTCGTTCTCTTCAGACGGTGTCCCAGAACGTGAGCTTTCAGAACCATAAATGTTGTGTAATTCTTCCAATTTGTAATGTATTTTTACACCTTTAGTGGTTGTTTTGTTTACTTTATTAACAAGTGATTTTGTTTGTTCTTCTAATCTTTTTAAACGTATGTCTCTTGCAGCAAATCTTGCCTCATGGTTTATCTCACTAGATGTTGAAGGCTCGGCATTATCATTAGTTAGTTTTGGGATGTCTGGTTGGTTTTCTCTCTGAATAGACTGAAGTATATCAAGCTTTTCTTTATTTAGGACTTCATCATCAGTAAGATTGCTAGAGGTACTATTTAAAACTTCACGACAATCGCATTCTGAATTCTGAAGGTTCGGACTATCATTTCTTATTTTAGAGTCAATAACCGTATGGTCATTACTTACAGCACATACGCTTGTTGTAGGTCGATTGATAAGTTCATCCAATGTGTTGTTTATTTGTTCACTAAATTTGGCCGTATCTTGTGTTTTCTTTACTAATTTTGCACTGTTTTTCTCTAAACTTTCCAACCTTTCATCTTTTTTAGCAAGTCTTTCATTTTGTAATTTTATATTTTTCAAAATTTCCTTGGGATCTATTAATGTTGATATATTAGACGGGTCTATTTGTGAGGATCGTCCAATATTCTCTTCAATATTATTAGAAGCAACATCTATACAACTAGTCGTACTATTATGAGATGTTTCTTCAATACATGAATCGTTTATGTCACCTATTTCATCTTCAGTCTCTTCGCAAGTTTTACTTGCTTCACTTTTAAACACATCTTCACTGTGACTATCATCTTGATTATCCAAAGGTAAATCGGCAACATCAAGCATATCACTAACTGGATCCTCTCTTTCAGCTGCTGGATTGAAATCTGTGCTGGAATCCAATATAGTTTCAAAAGATTTCTTATTTTTCTTACATCTTAATAGAGATTCTGTTATATATTCACTTTCATCATTGGATTCAGATGAGTCATCTGAAGGTCTTTCGTCACTATAGCCACTTTCAGCGGAATTATTAAGTGAAGGAGAACCTGATTTAGTTTTTCTGCTTGAAAATTCAGCTCTAAGTTTTCTCCAGTCTCTTTCTGATTGAGAATTCTTTTCACGAGCCTGAATCCATTTTTCACGACAATATTCTAGTTCTTCTTTCAATTCATTAAGTAGTTTTCTTTTTTGTTGTAATTCATATTTTAGAATTTTTTCATGTGTATGCAATTGATGATGATGTCGGCGTAGTCTCCCAACGACATGCCAAGTTTTACTTAGTTCAGCTGTGACAAGACACAGTCTTCGTTCTTGTTCTTCTAGACGGGTCTCTAAATGTACATTAAGTTGTTTCATTCTATTAACTTCTTTGACCAGTCCTAACTTTTCAATTATTAAATCCTGTAAATTGAATAAAAATATTTATATTTGCATTTATGATTCCGTATACTAATGGACTAGTGACTAAAAGTCGTCAATATATTTTTTTACAAATTCTGCGTACGAATTTGGCACTTGATCAAAATATTCCAACGATGTGTTATTGTACTCTCAAAAAGTTGTTGTGAGTTTTTTAATATATCAAAAATTTAATCGTAATACAAAAAATCCTTAACTATTTACAAATAAGTACACGCAGTTATACAAAAGGATTTAAATACGGTTACTTACTTTTAGTCTGATATAAGTTTGACTAACACTTGGTACTAATACAGAGCCTGATTTTGTTTCTACTGATTTATAACATGTTGTGACCTTTTCTGAAGGGTTAGCATCAGTAACGTTTTGATGACTCAAGAGCTCCATTAATACTCTCCAAACTTTTGGAAGATTTTGTACAATCTCTTCTGGTGTTGTATTCGATGTATTTACAGATTCTGTAAGAAATTAATTGTATTATTATTGTGTAATACATATGCCAAGTTGTTTGTTTGTTTGTTACACATTGACGACTAAATTGCTTAGTTGATTATGATTGGTTTTGATGAATTTTGATATACTGATAGATGTGACCCTAGAGATGTTTATAGGCTGCTTTTTCTTGCGAAAAACCTATAGTGGTGGGGTAAGGAAGGAACAATTTTTATATGAACTTTTTTCTTTTTGTAATTATTTTATATCTCTTTCTACAAAACTAATTAGAAATGTTGAACAAAATATTAACGTAAATAAAGCCGCGGGTAAAAACTAGTATTGAATAAATACCTGTATCTTCAGTAGATATCTCTGGTGATTCTTTTATTTCTATTTCTTCATTGACTATTTTTTGTTCCCCTTCATCGACCTGACTTACTAGTTCCAAAAGAAGTTTTGGTAAGGCTGTAGATGCTTCAGAACCGTTTTCTTTTTCTGCCATATGAGTCAACAATCCGTGATTTTCTTCAAGACGATGAACTAATTTATCCAAGTCCTGTTTGGTTTTATAACCAAGTAACACTTGGGAGAATAACTGCAATTAAGGTACAAAATTTTATTTGATATTAAACTTTATAGTAGACTCTCTCCGGTATTTTTAATAGCACGAATATATAGTTTCTATAGAACATATTTCTAAAGTTTCGAAGTCTTTAGTTTTTTTTTTTTATATTTATTTACATATTATTGATGATAATTTAATGATCTATAATATTTTTTGGTAATGAGGTAACAGAGTTTTTAAAGATGTTAGAATAACATATATATAAAAAAATAAATACAATTAGTATGATTTCGTTTGTAGACGGTATACGAGTATATCATCTGATATACATA
Organism: Galleria mellonella; assembly: GCF_026898425.1. Lineage (NCBI taxonomy): Eukaryota > Metazoa > Arthropoda > Insecta > Lepidoptera > Pyralidae > Galleria > Galleria mellonella. The sequence continues at coordinate 2,456,431 of NW_026442045.1, read as the reverse complement.
TATACTAACATATAAAAAGGAAAAGATATATTAGTAAATTTTAAACTTTATTGTTGTTTACTTATATATTATTTTCCTGCAAAAAATTTTCATGGCGTTAAGTCCCGATAGTGTATATATATAAGAGTTTTTTTGTTTGTCTGAACGTTTGTCTGAAATTAACAATCGAATTTGAAAAAAATATGTTTGCATTTGATAGCTCAATTCTTGAGGAAGAGTATAAGCTATTGAACATTACATTACGACCACAGGTGAGGCCTCGAGACACAGCTGGTCTATCATAAATTTTATAGTATAACTTCGATAACATGTTACAGGAAAATGTAAGTAAGCAAGTAAAGTAGTTTATAATTTAGTCTTGCTCGCAACTGACGCTTCTATTGTAACTGTTAGGTAAGACGTATCATTTTGCAGATTGCTACTTGTGTAGCATGAAAAGTAGAATTGTAAAACTCTTTATTTGTTAAAAGTCTTATCATAATTACCTTATTTACAACGGACATTTCAGCCTTTAGCCCACGTGTTTCGTCTTGCAAAGTAGTTATTTGAACGTTTTTATTATCGATTTTTTCATGTAGTGAATCCACAGTTGTTTCTAGTTCTTCCACTTTGGCAGCAAGATTTTTACATCTGTAAAGAATTTTATATTACATATTACAAGTAATTTATTTACAATAAAAATTTATTTTAAACCACCATACTTACTTATTTGATTCCGCTTGATGTAGTATTTTCTGCTCTTCGAGTTCACGGACTAAGCCCAGTCTTGTAACTTCCGACAATCTAGCACGTTCTTCATATAAACCACGCAAGGTTCGAATATTTTGCAATTGGCGTTCATATTCTTGTCTTAAATCGGTGGACAACATATTTGTTTCTCTATCAGCTAGTGACCGCTCTATTTCTTTTAGTTTATCTTTTAACTATAAAAAAAAATCAAGAAAAATGGTTTTAATATTTATTAACAATAAAAGAATTTAGAAAGTAATATCTGTCATTTGTAGATAGTATAATTAAGACCCCTTTTTTATTGGAACTTTTAAGGTCTATTAGAGTAGGTATCATGGGCTATACAGTATATTCTGTTATGTCAGTTAGTACTGTTGTAGATGTTTATAGGCGACAGTTACCACTTTCTATCATCCGGAGTGTAAGCTTGTTTGCCATTTAAAGTTACATAAAAAAGTATTTATTATTTACTATGTGTCTGGATATGTATTTTTTATAACAGACCGAACCACAATAATATACGCATTGGTGCTAAAATAATGTCTATTCATGCAGCTACTTATTAGAAATAATAAGCAAAATAACAATTTAATTTGAAATTTGGTTGTGGCGTATATAAAAATGGCATCACAATTACACGATTTGTGCACTTGATTAAATAAATATGAGTGAGTTTGTGTTTAAATTTGGCAAATTGTCAAGATCTAATGCCAATAAAATAAACGACCATGTAGACGGAACTGTACATACGTCGTTCCAGCGTCAGCGGTCCCTGACCGCTATGGCACATGTTTTACAGGTCGTTGTCATATTATTACATGGTATTTAAATATCAAATAATATATTTCAAGCTGTCTTGATATTGATGCTTGTTGAAATTTGGAATCAATTTTGATAAAATGCGTTTTTGTACAAATTATTGCGCATAATATAAATCCATGTAAAAAAATATATTGTGTTTATTTGTTGTTATGTCCAAAAATTAGGTATGATTTGACTTGATTGATATAATTTGTGAAAGAATGGTTTTTGTATATAATATTGATATAAATGCTTATTCTTCCTTTACGAGAAGAGGATCGTGATTGGTAGTGGGAAGCTTGTAGTAGCATGTAAACACAATACCTCGTTTAACTGTTGTTCACGAAGATTTATCATTGTTTTGCTAACTGTTACAACTTCTTTTAATGCATTAATATGTTTAATTGACTCTGTATTTTGTGAATTTAAATCTGCAATATCAGAAAATGCGCTTTGTAGTGCACTATTCGATTCCGCTAAATTTTTTCTTAAATTATTATTATTGGATCTTAATTTTTCGAATTCATTTTTCATTTGGAGTATCGTATTTGTTAATTCTGAATTATCTTGACTCTCTTGAAGTTGTTCAGGTATTTCAATATTATTTTTAATCAGAATCTCACGAAGCTGTTTATTACTTTCATATAAATCCAACTTAGATTTTCTCTCATTTTCTAAACATTTTTCTAATTCTTCTTTTTCAGTTCTATGCCGAGCCAAAATTTGTTTTCTTAATTCTCTTTTCATATCCAGCTGTTTGTGGAATTCAATCATCTCGTCTTCTTTGGCTTTTGCACGAATTTTCTCTTCATTAATTAATTCATTTTCATCAATAGTATCGAAGAATTCTTCAATGTCTTCATTTATTTTTGTTTCGTTAGAATCACACATATTGTCCATTGTTTGATTTTCACTTATGACGTTTTCGGTTGCACGTACCCTTGCTGAAGCACTACTGAGTACGTTTCCCATTTTGGAATACTTTTATAAACAAGACGCACTTTCATCCGCCTGAAATGAGGTTGAGGGTGCGCGACTTTAAAATAGGTAACGAGTAATATGTTTTAATAAGACAAAGAACTGTTGACTGTTGGATTAGCACGCGTATACTGTGAGGCAGACGTTTCCCAAAATAGCTCCTTCATCAGCTACGTAGATGCGGGGCGCAGCGACCGACGTGCGATAGCAAGTACATGTTCAATATTATCCGCCAACGCAACGCTTCGACGAATCTCTGCCGATATTTTATTTTTACTCAGGTTATTTCCGACAAGACTAGTTTTATAGACATTGGTGAAGCATTGTTGGACTCACAGGAGAAAGTGACCTTGGTTCTATGAATTACATTAGCAGTTATAGTTTTTCTAAGTCTAGTGCTTTTTTGTCTTAAGGGGTAAATGGAACCTTGTTGTGGCGAGTCTGTGCATCTAACTACCTGTGAGAGACTTCTGATTGTATAATAATTCAATTTATCATCATCATTTCAGTCAATATTTGTTCACTAACTACTAATTACTGAACATAGGCCTCCCGTATAGATTTCTACAATAAATAGTCTAGAGCTCCATTTATTTTTTCGAGGGCAAGAAGAGGGATGACAGAAGGTCTATTTTATGCGAAGAAAATTTAATGTTAAATTTTCTATGCTATTAACCATGACCGCGTGGATGTCGATACGATAGGCTATATTACGTACATTACTAGCAATGGGGTTGCTAGTCTCAATTATTGAGTAAAAAGAGATTGTTTAGTAATAGGGATTTAAGGAATCCCAATTACTAGTAATGTATCCTACCACGGCGATCTCCATGCAGTTGCCCTTAGAAACTATCTAGGATAATTCTTTATGAATTCGTCACTATAGTGATGAACTATACTCCACCTAGCCAGTTTTATCCTCACCTATCACTTTTTACTGGTGCGCCAGTGTACATGTATACAGATAGTGTAGGCGGAGTTACTATTCTGTATTCATCTTATTAAAATAACCTCTAAGCGATCTTTCTTCGGAAACCATCATAGTTAATTCCAGATGCATTCATCACAATGGGCTAACCGACCAGTTTTCATCTCTTCGTACTATAACCAGCCAGTGGATACAGACAGCACATACGGGGTTACCATTTCATTTTCATCATTAAAAAAATAGTCTTCGTTATTAGCAGTTTCTTCCCTCTGTGGCATCCTTTTTAGATCGCAGTACTATTGGGCGCCGCTTTACCGCGACCATCCTAAAGTCTGTACTGCAGCCGTATTATGAACTCTTATTTCCAGGCAGATTACGGCGTAAATTGAACTGCCTTGCTAATTCATATTATGAACGCTACAAACCAGCCAGTCAGTGGTCACGTGACAGTTGAGCGACATCTGCCCGTATTTTGGCTGGTTATTTCGTATTACGAGCTCCTGATTTGACATTTCTACGCGTCATTTGACTATTTAAAACTTGTTTACAAACCATTCAGTTTACGGCGTCTTCAAGTGCCTTTTTTTGAATTGTTTTGTGTGTTTTCTAGATATGAAAGACTTATTTGTATTCAGTTTGCATCGATTTGAAGTGTTTTTTTTTGTTTCTAATTTATTAAGTTTGTGTGTTCAAGTTTGTTAAGTGTTTGTAGTTCAGTATGTCTGATGAAGGTGAAATTTTAGAATTTTTGGAAATGGACGCTATGTATGAAGCAGAACAGCGAAAAATTAAAAGAAGACGATTGCGAGACCAATCCAATCCCTTTGATATTGACGATGAGCAATTTATAAAACGATATCGTCTTAGCAAAGGTTTGGTATACAGTCTCTGCGATGAGCTTAGGCCTCATATGGCAGGATCATCAAAGTCCACAGATTTGACATTAGAGACTAAGGTTACACTTTTACCTTATTATGATGATATTGTCATTAATATATTTTCTTAAATTAACTGTGACTTAGTTGACTGTCAACTTTTTTCTATTTTAGGTTTTGGTAGCATTGTCGTTTTTCGCAACGGGCTCTTATCAACGCCCAATTGGCGATATTGCTGGCCATTCTATCGCCCAACCTACAGTTTCTATAATAATAAAACAAATTACAAAATTATTAAATTTGCCTGAAATACAGGCAAAATATATTAAATTTCCGAGGACGTCAGAGGAGCGAAGAGCTAACATCATAAGGTATTTTTTTATTATATTATTAATAAAGTATTAACCTCCACAAAAATAACTAAGATTTATTAATACAAGCTATTCCTTCTATCCATTATTACTGAACACATCTCCTTTATAATAATAGCTTTTCTTATAAACATACTAGAAAATATTTTGTAATGAAAAAAGTATTTTCAAAAGGAATTATTAAAGAATGAACCTAATAATTTGTTATAGATTTTATAATAAATTTGGAATGCCAGGAGTGTTGGGGTGTATCGATTGTACACATGTTGCAATTGTACGCCCAACTGAGAACGAGGAGAGATACTACTGTAGAAAACAGTATCATTCGCTAAATGTACAGTTGGTATGTTAATTTATTATGTTTGATGCTTGTTGATTTCAATTACACTACATTAAATTTTATACACACCAATATTTAATTTTGTGATTATATATAAATGTACTAAATTAATTCATATGAGCTTTATTACATTTATAAAACAAAAATTAAAATTTACAGTTATGTTAAATATACATTATACTAACTTATAAAACACATTAAACAATAATTTTATTATTAATACATATAATTTACATCACACTTATAATTAAATATTTGACTAATATACTTATTTCATATACAATTTTAATAACTTAAGATTTATGTTCTTCTGTCATGTTATTAATCTGAAAAAAAAAAAACATTTTAGATTAGTAATGCTGACATGGAAATTATAAGTGTGGATGCCAGCTATGGAGGAGCTACTCATGACTCCTTCATTTGGACAAATCATCCCCTAAGACAGCATTTAGAACAGTTAAGCAGAAATGAGTCCATTTGGTTACTTGGTGAGAATTGATTTGTATTATAAAAATATTAAAATTGTGTTTACTCATTACTGATTTTAGAACTTTAATACTTTTTGTAAAGAATTTTTTTTTTTTTTGTATTATTAACATGCTACTTTTATTTTTAGGTGATTCAGGATATGCTCTTAGAAAGTATATGATGACTCCCATTACAAATACTGTCCCAGGGTCACAAGAAGCACATTACACCAGTGTACATGTGAGGACAAGAAATGTGATTGAGAGGACAATTGGACTCTTGAAAGCTAGATTCCGTTGCCTGCTTGTATACAGAGTACTTCATTATGCCCCTGAGGTGGCAGCATCTATAGTGAATGCTTGTGTGGTATTGCATAATATGACAGTAAAGTCTAATATACCAGCACCGACACTCACTGATGAAGATGCTACATCAGAGGGCACAATGCAGCTCCATCATGCTCACCATGATCTGTCTCAGTCTTCAAGTGTAGAATTAAATGAAGGTTTAGCTGCCAGGCGCGCCCTCGTTTCTCGCCTCTGGAGTTCTCGAGCTTCTACAAATTAAAAAAAATATAGATTACTCTGAGAAGTAGACATTAGGCATTTTAGTTCTTAGCATATTTATTAATTTCTTTTTTATTTCATTTATAGAATGAACATTAATTTTAAATGTTTTATATAAATAGTTTATTACTTCTAATTGCATTTTTAATATAATTATATTACTCTGATAAAAAGTCTATTTATATTCATAGAATTTTAGTTGATATAACAAAACAGAAATATTGTTTGAGTTTGTATATTTCTACTGTATGTTCTCCATAAATTTGTAATAAACACCAAATATTCTCTTAGATATATTATATAAAATATGGAAAAAGTAATATAAGATATTAAAAAAATAATACAATGAAAATACTGAAATAATGTTGTTGTTTTACCTGTTAATTGATTCAGCTATCCTATTTAATGTATTGAGCATTTGCTCCATAATAGCTGTCTGTCTTCTTTATTCTTCTAGTCGTGACCTTGCAACATCTATTAAAGCATTCCTTGCTGCCTCCATGCTAACAGTTCTCTGTTGTCTTGGTCTACGACGTGTCGGGCGAGACGGAGGGGCTTCTGTAGGAACTTCTTCTATTTGAGGATGTGGAAGCTCTTCAGTTCCTGTGTTTTGTGTATCTATAGTTGTTATATGTATGTCTCCTCTGGACTCTGACTCTGATGCAGTGATCTCAATCATTACTGCATCAGAGTCGGTGTCCAGAGGTTCTGATCTCAATGCAGTGCCACTAGTACTTGGTATCTGAAAATAATATAAATTTATTTTCATTTCTATGCAATTTATTCTATATATAATTATAATATTGAATAATTTATGGTAATTTCGGTCAGGGTCATATGTTAATAAAGGAAACTATTATTGTAATTGTATTTCTTAACCCTTAAATACATGAAGTTTCAAATTTGATACCGGTATTATAAATCATATTGGGCGCCTACAATCGATTTTATTTTAATATTTGGCTGTTTACATGTTACCAGTTTTTTTCAAAATAAAAATATAAAAATATCGTTTTGAATTTTTTTTTTACTATTTTTCCCCATTAGTAAACACAGTAAAGGATACACTTATATTTTTTTAATTTGATTTAAAAAATCAGGCTTTTAAGGGTTAAATATTGTTAATTAATTAAGATAGTATGCTTCCAAATGAAATAAATAAAATATCAAATAGGCAGAAAGTGTCAGGCATTTAGGAGAAAGAATAAATATTTATTATGACTTACAGATGGTAGATATGAATTAAAAGTTTACTCTCTAAAACTGATTTATGTACATGCGATGAATCATAAAATTATATAAAACATAGAAGCCTCTGGTACTCTACTTTTCTTTACCTACTTTGCAAGAGACTTATTGTGAACACAGAATTTATATTAAAAATTCCTACAATTTACTTACGTTTGGAAATGGGTCGACTTGTACATTACTCAAGCCCGAACCGAAACCTGCCCCTAAAATGCTCAAGAACTTTTGTTCTAGTGCATCCAAGGGTGGAACATTCGAAGGTCCACCTCCAGTACGGTTTTGAGACAGACGTACTGCAGCAACTCTTCTTTTTAATTTAGCTTTATAATCCACCCAATACTGTAAATATATTTTTGATATTATATAAGTTGATTATAATTTGTTATTAAAAATTAAAAACAATAAGTTTTTGTAATACTTACATTTGACCATCCTTTCCAGTCTTTAAAAGCTCCTTCTCCCAATGAATTTAATGCTTCTGCGACTTCTTCCCACATACGTTTTGCGTATTCTCGCGCTTGGGCAGATTTATTAAAACCGACAGCCACGTCCTTATTGGAATTTAAAAATTCCCACAGAATTTCTAACTGCCGGTACGTTACGCGACGACGTGTGTGAGAATTTTCAGCAGAAGTTGATCTGCGATTTAATTAAAATAATTAAGTCTTACATTAATTTAATATAGCATTTTTTTAGCACACAATATATGTAGAAAAACACTAAAAACACTTACGCCATGATATATATTTTTCTTGTTGATAAACAAAAAATATTTTGTAAAAATTAACTGACTTCGAACTATTTGGAATGCAGCCAAGTAATGAAATAGTTTCACAGTTTCAAACTCCACTTCAAAAAATTCATATTCAAGTGGATTCGGCGCGGAATTTTAAGTGGATCAACAACGTCATGTAGCTACGTTCGAAAATGTGCACGAAATGCATTCTAAGATATAATTCGAAACGTTCAAAAAGATAACGAGAATATTTTAATTAATAACGTAAATTTATCTATCTAATAATGTATTGTAATAATTGCATTTTCGTTATATTTATTTAACCACTACCATGTCAAAACTATGTGAACATAAAAACCGTAACTTCCCGTAAAAATTCTTGTGTTGTTTCTGAACGAATGGAGTGTAAATGAATATCCAGCCATAGACAAATTATCCAGGCAGAAGTCGGATTGTTTTTTGTACGTCATAATACGAAAAAGAACAAGGCAGTTTACGGGCGTGAAGTGAATTGCCTGGAACTTGCATGGATGTTTAAAAGTTCATAATACGACTGCAGCAGTCGTATTATGAACTGATTGCAATATAACTTGTTGTAGCAATATAATTTCTTGTCGGGGAAAGGATTTGTTAGTAATAGAAACTGGTAGCTCCATTGTCAAATATATATTCTGTCAGGTCGACCTCCACGTAGTTCCTTTTGGAAACCACCGGGGTTAATTTTTGATGCATTGGTCACGTCACGATAGGTTAACCTAGTTTCATTTATATTTCATCTAAGTTACTCCAATACCGTAAGCTGGATTACTATTCTGTTATTATCCATTAAAAAAAATTTTTTTTTTAATACCTAATAAATGATGGATTTTATTTAAATTTCATTTTTGTCCCTTGGCTCATGAGAGTAATATTATAATTATTTATGTTGGTATTACTTTTAAATTCAGGATAAATTAGTCTAGCATTCTCCAATTCAAAATGTATGTAAAGTCGACCACAAGTCTACATAAATAATCACAAAAAACTATTTGTAGTTTGAAATTGGAAATTATAGTCAAAGAAAATAATATGTGCGGCGTATTACTGACCATCATAATACGCCTTTTATATTACTGGCCGTCATATTCCGTCTTTTATATTTTTATACTGATTTTATATTTTCTTATGTTTTTACTATTCTGTCATTAGTCTTTATGTTTTCCTACCGATGAAGACGTGATAAAAGAGAACTACAATATTAAGCATTTTTATTATCAACCCGTTTCTCTTAATATGATACAAATTTAAGAATACAAACTGGAGGGCTTTTATTTACTTAAATATTATTATTATTATACGATACGATATTTGAAAAAAGTACAATATTTGTTGTTAGTCATCACATGCTATATAGAAAGAAAGAAAGATTTATTAGTATCAGTAATTTGATGTTAGTGCGCCTCTATAGAGTGATTTAGGAACTAAAATTATTAATTAGTTTTAGCATAGATAATATATGGTTTTAGTATGTCACTCGCCAAGCTTCCAATCCTTATTTAGGTCTAGATATAATCCCCTTTCTACGAGTACGCCACTTAGTACCTTTGACCGGTTGTTATTTCTAAATTAGATAACTAGAATTATGCATAAGCAATGAATCATATGAAATTGATGCCTTCAAGTTCCCTGATTTAGCAACCTAATCAGAAAGCCGGTTAAGTATGAAGAAACCAGGTTAAGTCAGATTTGTTTGAACCGGGTTCAAACTTATCAAATTTTACCTATTACTAATCTATGGCTTTAATTCACGTAACATTGCCAGATTGGTCGTTTTTTTTGCAATTTTGGGTAAAAATTTTCTTGATAACGAAATTTTTGAGAAATGAAATATTGGTATTTAGTTTGAGGTTATGGACCGAGAGTAAAAGGTAAAATATGATTGAAAGTTATGGTGGTGGTTCAATTGCAAATTCCATTTTCAACACTAGACCGTCATCAGCAAATGATAATGAGAGTGGTAGTCTGCTGTCTATCAAAAAACTCGATGGGAATAGCAATTACAACAATTGGAAATTTGCTATGGAGCTATAACTTTGCCTTGACGATTTATGAAAATACATGCAGTGGAAGCGTGCTGGGCTCATAACCTGTTAGTATTTATCTGATTTATCTGAAATTTAATTTTGAGAAAAAAATGTAATGGGCTGAGAGAAGTTTCGGTAATTTTTTTGTAATAGTGATATAGAAAATGTAGTCAAAATGTAATTTAAGTTTGAGATTTGGTAAAAACAAAGAAAATAGTACCGATTTAGAGGAAAATACTATTATTTGATATTTGGGTATAAATAAAAATTATATTTGGCATTCACGCTAATGTCAGTTGACAGAAGGAGTTATATCCATGGTCATGAATAAATTAAAAAAAAAATATGCTAATGTCAGTCAATCTGTCAACAGTTCAGTCAGTCACTCTTATCAGCTATTAATTTTCAGCATTTTCTTTTTGGGAAAACCCAAATTACGTATATTTAATTCTAAATACATTTCTTGTAATTTATTCAGATCCCATTTTTTGTATGACTTACTCTGTTTGGCTGTTTCCTAATCTAAGTAAATACCTATATCAAGTTGTGTGTAAAATTGATTTTTTATTTTATTTTGTTATAACGTGGCTTATTCTTAATAATAGCTAGTACACTATTTGTGTGACGTCGCACAATTTAATAATTGAACGTGCTATAATGTGAAATGTGAATTAATTAAGATTGTTGAGTGATGGATGAGAGCAATAAAAACTCTCCTTGTAAGGTAAAAATTGTTTTGCTGTTTTACATCACTTGGGATGGGGGTTTTTTCGAAAATTTCATTTCTCTGTTTATATTTTATCAATGTACTTTTTATTCGTAATTCGTGTTAGTTAACTACCTTACTACTTATTGGAATTATTAAACTGAATAAGTATTAGTTTATCAATTCAAGGAGAAATTTGTGAAATTAATTAGGGACTAATTTGTTTTTATTATAAGTAGTATATATTTTAGTCTATTAGAAGTTATCTTTTGAAATCCAATGCACTGTGCTTTTCTATTATCATTTGCTCACATTTAGTTCATTTAAATATCTACAAATCAGATAATAGTTTCACATACCCAATTCAAAATTATTATAATTGTTATACACAAATCATTATACCAATATTTAATTTGATATCAATGAAACTGCTAGTAATCTTATTTGAAATATTAATTAGTTGAAAGGAGAAAGGTAAAAGAATGATTGACTCCACTAATAGTTTAATGATGTCCAATTGTAAGTATATTACACTAAAAGGGAATTTATGATTTGTGTAAAGAAAATAATTAAGTTTATCAGAACTTTTTGTTCTGTTTAATAACTGAAATAAGTAATAAGTACTAATAAAACATAATATAATAACTTTTATGTTTATGTTTAGTAATTTGTTTTCTTTACTATTTAATCAATTAAAAATATTGAAATTATAAAATACCAATAATAAGCCTATGTTTTTATTGGCAGAGTATATATTCTTTATATTCAAATATTATTCCTGTTTACTTAATATTTTGTTATAATTTAGAAACAATGACTGTACTCAGAAATTCAATAATAACATGATTTATTTTATTTATTTAAATAGATGTTTTTACGTGATTATTACTTGTAGTGTTTAAAATCCATATTTTTTTTTTAATTACCATATCTACTATTAATCGGTATTTGTATGTGTCTAATGGATTTCTTTTAAATTGTTTGTATAATTTTCAAAGTAGCTGTGGACTTTGTGCATGCTATAGGCATGTTTTAAGGGACTATTAAAATTGCTTATACCTAGCTAGGTGTATATATTTATACATAAATAAACATATTCATCTGCTCTAATGAGCAGATAATTCTGTTCATAATGGAACATTTTTATCTGGACTGAGCAGATGTTGTTCTGAAACTACTGGGAATAACAATATGAAATTTATTTTTTAGGATAGATTTATTTGGACAGTGTTATGTAATAAACAATTAATTCACACTTAGAGCAAATTGAGAAAATGAGCTTTAGAAATTACGCATTTAAAATTGTTGCCATGTTTACACCTATTATGTTAGGAGTTTACTCCTTTTACACTGAAGTTATAAAAAGTGCATATATTTTATATTAGTTAAGAAAATATCACATTACACAATATTTGTTTTATATAAAAGGCATCTATTTCACTTAATTCATTCAAATATGCTAATCATTTATCTTTAATTTATTCAGTATAAAACATTATAAGGATTGAATTCAGATGTAATGATGAGATATATAGTATTTACATTAATTATTTATTGTTAATCAGACTAAATGTTTACATTTACCATACTTTTCCAATTCCATCTTATGTTTTACTATTTTTATTATTATCTTCTATGTCAAAATTATTGTATCTTGATTATCATCTTCTAAATCACAAGATTCAAGTTTCACAGTGTTGTCTGGCATCAGGCAGAATGAGATGAATGGATTTTATACCTTTTAGCTTCATTAGGGAAATAGATTTTCCTTCTGCCCAAAGTTCTTCATAAAAACTTGACATTTTGTCCATTCTTTTTAGTCTATTTCTTTGTATATGTATTTATTATCTTGATCATTCCTGAAACTCCTACAAAGTAGTCTTTTCTATTTTACTAGCTGTTAACAATCTATCAATATATTACTCTTATTACAATTTGTCATCACATCACTGTAGTCTTGTAGTTGAAATATATAGCCGTGTATGGGTTGTAAGCAGATTGTATATAACCAAATTATTGGATGCCAGTAGATTTAATACTGCATCTTTAAAACAATGAGATCAAAAACAGTAAGTGGAATTAATGTCAACTTTTATGTCTTTAATCCATGTATGCAGAATTAGAACATAACAAATGTATGCACAATGTTTAAGGAATTCTGATATGACGTTTGATTCAACCCCTTAATATAAGACCCTGGGGATGGTTTTGGAGCTGCAAAATAATTGAATACATAGTTTATCATGCCTACAATTGATCTACATTCATAATTTTTTTGTTCCATTATGTCACTGTTGATTCTTTCTTACATAATGCTGTCCGATTATGGAAGTGTATCATTTACAAAAGATAGAAATTTATACATTCATCATGTTTCTTTTAGGGTAGGATACTCTGCAATTTTTAATCTGATATTCTATCAAATAGTTTTGTTTTATTAGGTACTATTAACTTCATGTTCAGTATTTCCCTAAATTGAATCTATAATAAATATTTACATTTTAAGACAATAGTCTTAATTATTGTATGGTAAATCATAATAATAATACAATGGAATAATAATATGCAATATTATAATAAATGATTGATGATCGATTGATTGAATAAATATTCTACTACAAATTTAAAATATTATGAATTTATTTATTAAATGTTTTTTTACTTTTACACAGTAAAAATTTTTTACATTTGCACATTTACTTTAATTAAATAGTTATACAGGTTAACATAAAAAAGAAAAACAATTATGTGAAACTATTAAATATGTACCTACATGACACACCTGCTTGTTTGTTTTTGTTTTGATGTTGCACATTTGGTAGGCATGCAATGAGGATGCAGAGGGCGTGCAGTTGCATGCTGAAGTGGAGCATCTACGGCAACATCTCAGCGAGAGGGATGCCCACATTGTAGCTATAGAGAGCGAGTACATCAAGTGCACTGCTAGAGCCAACGATTTAGAGGAACAACTCAATACGTGGCGGGAGAAATACGAGAGGTGCAGTTTTGTTTTTAATGTTTTATTTGCTAAGTTATTATTAGTCATCTGTTCTGTAAGATACTTTATCTTGTGGGCATAGACATAGGATATAAGGAATAATTATTATTTTTCTTTTTTATTACCGTTTGCTGTAACTTCGTCTACCTGAAACAGTGACTTATGAGTTAATCTCTATATTTTATTTAAATCCATTTGTAATGAATATTCTAATTTACAAACTTTCACATTTATAATATTAGTAAGAGTGAGTTTATAAAATGTAAATACGAATTCAATGAATGTTTAAAAATACATATTTTTAAACATTCATTGAATTCGTATTTAAAAATACATAGACAATTTTCAATACCCATTTTTATATTCAGAAAATAAAATAATTAGTACAACATGTGACAAATATTAAATTATTTTATTAATTTATTTTTTTATTGTATTTATAGATTGTATGATTCACACAAACGAGTACAAAAGTTAAATCAAGTCTTAGAAGATAAGTTATTGCAAATGGTAGACAAAATGAAGGGAGAGAAGAGTCAGCTGACCAAAGATATTGCCACTTTGTCAGTAAGGCTTGCAGAGTCTAAGCATAACTACAGTATGCTGCAAAAAGAAAATGTATGTTGTTCTTTTATTTATAAACAATAAGATTGAAACAATAAGATATTTCAAAAAAATTACGTTAAATAACATAAAGATACATAATATGAAAATACATTAAATAAAAAAAAAAAATATTGTTATTTTTACTTTCAGGAGAGATATAAAAATGACATGAATCTAGCAATCCAGCTGCTACAATGTAAACCTGATAACTTTGTATCTCAGAAATTGGATAATGTAAGTAAAACACGTTGATTCAAATGACTAGACTCTTGTGTACGAGATACTTGATCAATTTGTTTTCTTTACAGCTTCCTGTTGATACTCAGGCACGAGTTTCACAATATGTAATGTCGAAAACATCAAAGCCATCTAGTTCTACTCAGTCAAAAAATGGTAATGAGAATGATACCTTTGACGCAAGTGAGTACGAATTTAATATTTCGGCCTCATTAATGTCTAAAATACTTGAAGATAGCATTCAAGATACTGTCACTAAACATTGTGATACTTGTACATGTGCTAAATCGCAAAGTAAGCCATTCTGTTACAATGACAGTTATTATTCTGTAGGCACACAAACTTTATTAACTGGAGAAATAAAGAATTCACTTTGTATGAATTGTAGTTCTGAAATAAAGTCTGTACATTCCAATTTAAGTACTAGAAGTGTTTCACCACATGGTATTAAACTTGTGGATGACAAAATTGTGAATCGTGGTACTGCTAGTTCCATGTATTCACCTCAACCTGTTTCTGAAATGAATAATGAAAATTTTGAAAATGTTGTTGATAAAATTAATGTAAACTTTATAATTAATGACAAAGAAAATAGTCATATAGATGTTTCGCAGAATAATGATGATCAAAACCTTATGAAAAAGAATGTTAACACAAATATAGAACCGACAGTCCATCATAAGCTCTGTGACCGTACAAAAACTTCAATTTCTAGCAAAATAAGTAGTAGTCATAGTGTAAGAAATGATGATTTACTCATTAAAGATGCTCCCAATACTAAAGGTCTTCATATCAAAGATTATGGTCGAACTGGAGATAGTTCTAGTCTCAGAAAAAATTCACAAAGTTCTATGGGAGGAATAAGCAGAACGTCGTCAATAGCTAAATCGACGGTAAGTACACATAAGTCCAATACTCAAGTGGGCCCTGGACCAAGGTTTTGTCATTTACGTATGCAAGCTGGCTCTAAAAATATCTTGCTAGACAACGCGGAACCTGATGTACCACCTGTTTTATACAGGAGACAAAGTAAATGTAACGAGAACTCAATATTCAAAGATCTGAATGATGATCTAGAAAATTTCATAGATTTAGATAAA
The DNA here is from genome assembly GCF_026898425.1 of Galleria mellonella. Lineage (NCBI taxonomy): Eukaryota > Metazoa > Arthropoda > Insecta > Lepidoptera > Pyralidae > Galleria > Galleria mellonella. Next base: position 2,440,681 of record NW_026442045.1, on the reverse strand, counting down.
ACCAATGATAATAATACAAATATTATTAAAAATGATAATATTGTTGTAGAAAGTACGCTTATCGATGTTCATGTTGATAGCAATAATAAAGATTCTAACACGATCACTAAAGGCACAACTATAAATCCTGTATTATTGAATGTTTCTTCTAGTCCGTTACAACCATTAAAAACTCATAACTTCTCTAATGGTTCAGAACATAACAACAATAACAATTCTCTGAGTATTGGTAGTCAACAGAATGCTTCTGGAATTGATAACCTGCTAAGTGATTTTAATCCTGATTCTAGTAACATTCAAAATAATAACACAAATGAAGAGACTAAAAATCAAGAAATTGTGACTCCTGTAGATAATCACAATGTTAAGATATTTAATTTCGATAGATATGAACAAAACAAGTTAGCTAGTCAATATAACAGGCCTTTGAGAAAGATAGATATGTCACAACTTCATTCTATTGAAAATACAAAAATTTCTAAAGATTTTCCACCGCAAGATTTTACTAAACCAGACAAAAAGGTCAGCTCTGCTGTAAAATTGACACTTCCCGCTGTTGTTAATGTTTATCCCAATTTGACGCAGACACACTTGAAAGTGAACGAAAACAAAGTATTTACGAATGAACAGAGCACAAGTTCTCTTTCAAGTGACGATAGCGCTGCATTGTTACAAAAACAACAATTGCTTAGGGTCGCTGAATGGGTAGAAAAAAATTTAGAACAACAAAATAATTATAATGATCCGTTAGAGGACGAGGTCAGTTTCAATAATCGAGCGATGAGACGTGATAGTAAACTGTCTAGACTAACAGAAACACTAAATGAATTGGCTCTTAATATGCCGCATCCTGTAAGTAAATATTCAAAGTCTTATTCTAAAGATGGTCGCAATTTGTGGATCCATAATAAAGTCACTCAAAATGAAGAAAAGTCCGGAAAATTTAATTCAACTAATACGAAAGTTGTTAGTAATAACGTAGTTAAAGAAACTATATTCCCTGTGGAAAGTGATGAAGTGTCAGTCACTGAAGTGAATGATGAAAGTACGAAAAACTGCGTTAGAAATAATATTGAAGACTTTGATGTAGGCAAAGAACTAAGAGATGCATTTAAATCTAATAGCGATAAAGAAATTACACCTGAAGATTTGGCAAGAATGGAGTATAATGTGAAGAAGTTCTTGCTGAGTGGACCTCACTGGGTAAATCCAGGCTCTGTGGGAAGAAGTCGGCGCACTAGTAGCAAAACTGAGACTGATGTATAATTCCATTGTAGGTTGAAGGTAGTTGTAACTTTCTATGTTTCGTGTGTTCCATGGATTTAATGTTATTTGTGATAGCGGCATTGTAGCTTCTTTTTGTTTTATTATATAAAAATAAGGGCTAAATATTACATAGAATGATTGAACATGTCACTGGGCAGCCATATTTTGACCAGCATATGTTACATGATGGATTTTGTACTTGAATATGTTTTCCGTTTTTATTTATCTATTACCCTGCGTTACTAAATATTTTGGGTTTAAGGTAATCAACCTTATAAAATGAAACAATACAATCGTTGAAGATAAAATACATTGAATATTCTTTGAGTTCTTTATGAGTTTAAAAATTCTATAGGGCTTAATTGTCAGATGATAATATTATTACTAAATTTGTTCCAAAAACTACTGAAGTTATAATATTTTTAATTTTGAATTTAATATTAATAATTTTTAGAATAGTCCATTTACCGTAAAATATCTATATCGGGAACGATGCGATCATTATAATAAATATGTTCTTTGTAAATTCTTGTTTATATCGCTAATCGCTAGTTTATATATACAAAAGTATGCATTTTAAATTCCGTTTTTATTCTAAAATCTATGGAATCCTTTATTTATTAGAATTTCTTAGTCTATTTAATTCTTACCATGAGGTAGTTTTTATTAATTGCCATCTACGGTAAGAAACATAACGTCGCAGTTTCTGTTGATTTATAAATTTTTAATTCTATTTATACAGTCATACACACATTTTACAGGACATTTTTTTTTTTAAATATGTGAACCATGTTAAATAACAGTTAAAGTTTAAACAAGTTTTTAAATATTTAACGTCGTATATTATCAATGAAAGACAGAAAAATTGATTTCACTTTGTATTTCTTAGCAAAGACGGTTTCTTGTGCACGCAGTATAAATAAAATTTTTTTTATGTATTTAATCTGTAAAATAAAGGCTGCCCTAATCTAGTTTAACGTAGAATAAAATCACTAAGAATTAAGTGGGTGGGGCTTATTTTTGCACTACCATGGAAACTCTATATTCAAAGAAATGGAACTTGAAAATATTTTTTCTAAAAATTAATTACAAAGTTTATCCATCGAATTTGGTTAATTTCGACGTAGGTGATAACTAGATATTTTAGCTATATTTAGTGCAGTATAAAAGTGCCGAGTTGTCTAGGTGGTATTATAAGGCTTGCCTGATACGTTAATTCATGGGTAAAAAATAGATGCTTCTCAGTATGTGATAAAAATTAAGATTTATCGCTTCAAGTGTTCAAATATTTTATTAGTACTGCTGAATGAAAAAGTTTTTATGCTTGTTAATTTTGTTGAACTTTAATTTGAGATTTTTAAGTAGTGTTTCAATATAATTGCGAATTGCGAACCAAATTTTTATTTTTTCAATATAAAAATCAATATAAAAATTTATATTTAGGTTGGATTTGAACGTGCACATCAAGTCGTAATCCATGATGTATAATACCATATTATAGTCGTCTAGACAAAGTATAAATGAATCTACTGATAGAATCGTTATTGCTAGTCAGTCTATGAGATAGAAAGAGCCATGTAATCTGCCTTATTTTTGTCATGTGAGCACTGAGCGAAGCGATTCAATCGATAAATTTTACATTTTGTCTACGAGGGCTGAATAATTTTCGTCGAGCCATGTATGTAAGAAATAATCTTACATCTTTCAAACAAACCATGCCGTTGATGTGTACCTAATATTATATAGTTGCCAATCTTTTATACAAAAGTAGATATATATATTTTCTTTTTATGTTTAATATTTATGTTCATAAAACTTTTTCATCCAAAAGTTACAGTAATCTAGACACATAACTTATTTAGCTTTATAACAATTTAAAAAATTACTATAAATGTATTTTTCTAATCTGGCAACTTCTAGGTAAATAAAACAGCTTGTTAGTGTATTTTTCGTTACACTTTGTATAAAAATAATAATTATAATGTATTGTTGATAATCTTAAAGAATATTTCTCTGTTTTTGGTTTTTACAATTATAAATCTGATATTTATGATGTTAATATCTTTGTCTCTTGATATTCCACGTATATATTAATGTTAGGGTAATTTATTGAATACAGGCAGACATCATTAGCATCCTTTTAAGTTAAAAAAAAATTATTATTCTCCAAAGAAAAATTAAAAAACAACTTTCTTTACTAATACGGCGCGTTCAATTTCAATTTCATCGTGTATAGTAGGCATGGGTAATATAGATACTGATCTGATATCTATATATCGTGTTCTTCTGGACAATGATGGTGAAAAAATATCATTACCCATATTGGTTGGATATCAATTTTCGAATATGTCTGTTATACAATATTATTTTTTGGATAACAAATTTTTAACATATTCGTTATTGGACCAGTGTATAGATATTGCTATATGTTATCCACCCCCTAGTGTATAGGTACTTCCGTACCGTCCCAGATCTCGTCGCTGAATGATACTCCTAAGAGGTTGTCATTTCAGAAAATTACATGTACCAAACAGTTTATAGTCCAAATGTATGCCGTCGATCTATTGAATAGTATATTGAAATGTATAAATAATAACATTATTATCTATAATAGTTCACTACACAAAGTATCATGCCTCCGCTTACACGTAAAACTATTTATACAAAAGTATGTTATAGTATATTAAATGGGCGTTTTTTGTGTATATTTTCCTAATTATGTAATTGAATGGAATATATTTTTGAAATATTAGTTACAATCGAGTATACTGTAGCTAGGGTAAATGAGAGTATATTAGTTTGTAGTGAGCAGCCCGCCAATATATATTCTTGTAATGTCATAACATTATGTTAATGTTATAGATTTTAGCATCGACAGATGTAGCGTAGTTTTGTTCATTGTGCATACATTGTTGACAGACATTACAAGGAAACATATTTTTGACATCGAAATTTTGAATTTGAGCAGAAAAAGCCCTGGTTAACATGGCTATTAAAAAAAAGATTGTATATAAAGCTATACAATTGTGAATGATCTATTAATTTCATTGGTTACGTGTTCAGAAACCCTTATATATACAATAAACATTGCGATCTGGCGACGTTTCTGATTCATAGTATTGTTATTTAAAAAAGAAAAAATATTTGTTGACAAAATAAAGATAACAGTATAATTGTAATAGTTTGTATTACTAGAAAGGCAAATCAGATTGTGTCGGGAATTTTTACGGCGCCCCGAAATAATTTCTTTATAGAATATTATTGTAAAATTATAACAACAGTCATGGTAACATCATATACAGGTAGGTTATAATCTTAGGTTATACTATACGAAATTATAATATTTGCATAATAGCCGAACTGCTAAGAAAATTATAAAAATGAAAGTTATACTGAAGGGCTTCTTAAGGGATTCTTTTTCTATACGTAAAAAGTTGTATTAGTCAGGTTTTATATATTTCTTAGTCTGTAACAATTCTATGGATTGGAGTTAGCCATGAATCAGATAATTGTAAGGAGGATACTTACGTGTGTGAGAGAGATAGATGTACTTATCTACGCTACAGATAGAGCACTTGAAAAAAATCATAGTAATTAATATTTGGCGGTCTGCTTGGTCCTCTAGTTGTACTGAGCACAAATTTGGTGTTGTTTGTTGTTAACATTAATGGGGCAACAAAATAACAGTAATAACAAAACATTCCTAGCGCATTTCCAATGTCGTGTATTAAGATCACCTAAATCATTTAAAATTGTTTTATTTTAATACTTTATCAATTGTTTTATAATTTGTATTTTTTTTAGAAAGTTAATCATGAGAATTTATATTTGGCAAAGTTACATCACATAATGAAAAATTTATCAAGATTTTTAAATATTTAATGAAAAAGCTATTTTTGGAAATGGGAGTGAACGTTAGGTATTGAATTTAATTTAGAATGATGAGTAATTGAGCATTTACAATAAACCCTATTATTAGATCTTCCATTCAAAAGTCTGATCTGATCTGAATTCACAGTGTGAAAGAAAAAATTGGTGCTCACTAACTTTTTCAGCATCATCACAAGGTAATCTCATTGCTAGGTATTGGTTTCCCAATAAAAGGATACTAACCTACTACCACACTAGTCAGATGATTTAGTATAAGTTTTTGTTTTGATTTTTCTTTATCATACTTTATTGTGTTTTGTTCGCTGAGATGTCTGATATATGAGGTATGATACAATATTTTTGGGATAAGTCTCTACTTAATAGAATAAAAAAATGTTTCTCTCCATGATGTTTTCTTATTTATAACTTATTGACGTTGCCAATGATTCTCATGATGTATGACGATAATATTGTTTGGTCTCATTTTTTAGATTTTTTTTTGTTGTTTTTATAACAATTATCTAGTTTATAGATATATCTATATTTAAACCAAATTGCTATGGCTGGTTCCACTGAGTATAATAGCTTTAGCAGCGAATACTTTGTATTGATTTATGCCATTATTTATTAATAAATGCTAAAATATGTAACTGTATTTTTTATTTCGGTACATGTATGTTTTTACCTTTATCTCGGCATTGTTCGTGTGAATCGAGTTGTACATAAGAATCCTCTGAATTATTATTATGGGCCATCTAACCTACCTAAAACATAAGAACAAATCTATTTATGTTCTAAGTACTATATGAGTCCGTAGTAGATACAATACAGAAGGAATTGTACATCTGTTCACTTAAGATCGAAGGTACCAAGAAGCTTGGCTAGCAGTGCGTGTAATAGCTTATCTAGCTAACAAGGAGGAAGGGCTTATCGTCGATCGAAACGACACCTCTGACCTTTGCATTTCCAAAATCGCTCCGTGCATGTCCATTGTTAACGCGGCCTTGTGGTGGCGCGGCCATTGTTCACGGAGCGATTCCTCAATTTTCGCGTTTACATGAAATTTCACCTTGGATGATTTACAATTAAGAGGGGTTTTTATCTTGTTTATTATCTGTGTAGTAGGTAGAGTTTGTGTTAAGTAACAACAGCGCGGTACAGTGGTAACATTGGTTGCATAATTTACAACTAACTTCAACGTTAAGGTTTCACGTAACACCAAATATTCATTTTTAGATCGCTAGTAGCAAAATAATGTACAATTAATGGTAATATATTAATTATTATTAATTAATTTACGGTTATTACCCTTGTACATTCTACAGTTTTCTTTCAGCTTATGTATTCCGAATAAATTCTGTACAATAAAGATTTTACAATACAATACACTTACATAACAACAAATCATTAATAAGTAATTAGCATTTGTGGCACAGAGTGGGCAGATTGCTTTCCGTAAAAGAGATCTACCAGAGGGAGACTTTTTACAGGGTACAGAGGAATAATACCTGAATGTTCAGAAATGGCAACGCATCGGGGGTATCACGGGCGAAACAGTATACTCTGTTATGTCCATGGTACTGGCAATGTCTATAGGCGACGGTTACCACGGTTCCATCAGCTTGTTTGTTATTCTAAGTGGCATAAAAAAAGATCTCGGCTTCAAATCCCAGTCGGGCCAATTTAAGAAAAATATTTTTCGGAATTGACTCTGATGTGGATGTTTTGAGTTGTACTCCCAGATGTTCGTTGCCTGTTTTCCTGTTTTATACAGAATATCCTAGTACGAGAACCAGGTAATTAGCGTGATTTTTTGCCATTTATTATATTTTATATTTATTAAAATTCTTATGGGCAGTAGCATTCCTCTTAAAACATCCAAAACATTAAAAATCTAAAATGTTGCCAACCCATCCGCTAAGAATGTCAAGTACTAGTAAAACCCCTTATGATGGATAGGGGAGATCTATGTTAAGCAGCGGACAGATAATGGCTGATATGACGACGATGATAATTAAAAAAAAAATCCCGCTATTAGATACCTCAGGAATCGTCAAGAATCTTCAAACAATTTGGATCTATGAGGTGAGATAATATAGTATTAAACTCTATTGGAACGAGCTGTACATGTTTTAAAATTTTCAGAAATTTTTATAGTCGAAAATTCTAAATTTCTGTTGAATTTGTCACCTGATTTGATCGTCCAACTGAGACTAGGACTTTATCTTTACATATTATCTCTTACTTGGTGCCTAGCCAGCATAAGTTAATAGCGCACGCGTCATTATCAATCCATTCTTAACCATTAGAAAACGTATATAATCTTTCATGCTTATTATACTTCTTGGACAGGAAGTAATATTGCAAGTAATAGTTAGATGCCTATTTTCTATGGGTGTGTTACAAATATTGCACGGTGGCCAGACCACTTGCGGCGTGGCAAAAGCAATAGAGGTAATCAAATAGATGTGAATGACCCCTGATTCGCGCCACGCGACAGGTGGTCAGCCCTCTACAATTTTAGGGATATCGTACACGAATATCGATGACAAATAAGTTCCTCACAATTACTTGGTCCTCAATAGGTGTTGAATTTGGAGAAGGCGAGTTGGGTAATTGCCCATATCGGCAGAAATGAGAGGTGGTAAACAATTTATAGATAGATAGATAGATAGATAGATACTCTTTATTGTTTCCTCCAAAAGATTACAATAGTAAACTTATTATAAATATAAATAATTACAAGAAATAATCACAATGAGAAAACAATGGGCGACCTTATCGCTAAGAGCGATCTCTTCCAGGCAACCTTTGGATTATAATTAGGGTGTGTGTTTTTTTAAAAAAAAAAGGATTCGGCAAAACCAGTTATTTTGATTTAAAAACTAAACTACTAACTTGATGTTGATGAAACTTCTATGGGATTAATCTGTAATTATATTCTTACGGATAAAAGAAACATTTTCCAAATTGGTTTGTAATCGATGGAGTTTTGAGGCAACAAATATAAGAAATGCAACTGAATTGAAAACCTCTTTCTGAAGTCGATTGAAAAGCATGTCAGATGTCACTCCTTTTTTAAAAGATTTTGTCTGTCGTCATTATTTATAAGATGTCCTTATCAAGGGTAGCAAATATTATAATTATTTACATAGCGTGGCGAAATAGTTAAATTGCGTTCTGGTCTTCAAGATACAAAACCGTATTCAGTGTTTTGAGAATCCAGAGAACGAATAGGAATATGTCAGCACAACTCTAAACACCCAACCTCTCCATTTAACAAACAATTTGCGAGCCTTTCTGGATCATTTGTGCTAATTGACAAAAATAATGGTATTACGTAGCATGATTGCTCATTAACTGCTAGATAGATTAAATTGCATTTATTTAGCAGTTAGGATGAGTTGCACTCAAGTATCAATAGATGGATAGTAATAATAAAACGTAATCAAAAGGTCAAGTATCCCAATAGGGAAAGTTTATTTCCTATATTAGCTCGGACAGGATTTAAACTAAGAACACAATTTACATGAATAGACGTGCCAACAGTTCACCACGTTTGTATTAATATCTTAAATTTAGATACGCACTAACACAGTTACCAATATAAACACCACATTGCTGTGTACCGAAATTAGAAATTAATAGACAATGAGTTTATGAAGTAAATGGCCTGTTTTGTACCTATTGCTTTTTTGCATTTAGGTTACCCTACTTATCTCCAATAGGAGAGATCTAGGACAGTTGAAAAGTTTTTTTACATTTGTAGCAATAACTTTTCACTTTAATATATTTTAAATGAAAATTTAATCATTAGAAATTTTAATTATATATTAATTAGTTTTAATTATTAATTAAAAACATCAAAATTATTACAACATCCATGATATCACTATAATTAAAAATTATGTAGGTACTACAAAAATACCGGCTTCAATTGTGTCAAAACTAATTATTTTGATCTAAAAATAAAAATACTGAATCGATTGTGATAAAATGACCAATCTGTAAGTATATATTTCTACATAAAAAAAGAATGTTCCAAATTGGTTTAGTACTAATTGAGTTATGAGGGAACAAACATAAAGAAAAATAGAATCGAATTGAGAATCTCTTTCTATTTGAAGTCGGTTGAAAATACAGCGTGCGGTGTGCCTTATGTGTTTTACTACAATTGATTCCCTACGAGTTTTTTCTTCGCAATTACCTTTCAATTTTCCACCGTATCAGAGATGGTAGACTAATATGAATTATTATTTGTTTAGGTATCTATCTGTTATTAGTGTAACTAGATTGTAAATAAGTAGTTATCTATGTTTAATACACATTTCATTACGGGAATGCCTTCCCGCCTTTGAAAATCATGTAAAAATATTTATTTCGTTACGATAAATTATGGCTGGTCTTTATTTTTGCATACTTTATACCTACTAGTTTCGTCTAATCTCCCGGATTTCGGAGTTCTCTAAAACTATTACCGAGATTATTTCTTATATGGTATTTATTTATTTTCTTTCTCAGCTTGAATATGAGGACATATTTATATGGATATGCAAATAAAAACAAAATTTGAAACTGTTTGTTTTGCTGTTTCTTTTTGATTGCTGTAAAAAAAAAATGGTCGCTTGACTAGTTTTCAATTTCATTGTGGTCGTTGTCCGTTCGATGGTGGTTTGCATCTGTCACGTTAGTATCGAAAATTGAAATGGAAATTCTATGCCATAGAAAGTGGGTAGTGGTTGGTGTTGTAATTGGTTTCTATTATTCTTAATACTTTCTTACACATACTTTTATACAATTTGTAATAGTAAACAAGCTGACGATCCTCCTGAGTGCGAACGGAAAGTGGTTTTTAACTATGGGTCGCCCATAGACATGAACAGCTTCATGGAGATATTATAAAATGCTGTAACGCCTCATGTTATCTATTATTTAAATGATTTATATTTTATGTTTTTAAACGTTTTTTATTATAATTTAGAAATATTGAAATATTTTTATACTATCGAGACTTAACGCGATGAAAAATTTTCTACGAAAATAGTACCTAGACACCAGTTTTTTTTTGCCGACATTTCGACGTATATTACACTACGTGAATTGTCCTGTCATAAAAATACAGGTATTACCTACATACCTATACTATTTATCTGCAAGTTTTCATTGCGTTAAGTCCCGAAAGTGTATTCAAAACATGTGTCAACAACGAGAAAATTATAATTAACTATTGAGACAAATTTGTTAGTGAATATATTGAATTGAAATAAAAATTAACTTAAGTTTATCTAATTACAGTTTAAGTACCTGCTTTGTTATTATGTATATCTATTATAATATGCATAAACATAATGCAAGGTAAGTAGTGCCGGCCTTCTCACGGTCGAGGCGACAAAGAGTTAATGTATAGAATCGTATGATTTACCGCTACACCGGTAACTTTGCCGTGGAAATATGAATTAGTTGAGTTCACACTGTCGAAATCACGCACGAAACCTGGGTCGGCGACGCTGACATAGGATCAAGATTGAAGATATGATTTGTACCTACTTAGCTTTTTTTTTCATTAAATTGCTGACTGCAAATATATTTGTCCCTTTTTTCGCTTATTAGGATACATAGTATCCTGTCTCTCAAATTGGAGTTAACACACGTTTACTGGGGAGAGGGAAGGGATTATTAGTAATGGGGATGTTAGTTCTTATTGTATGCAATATACCCAAACAAGTCGACTTTCACAAGGTCCCCTTTCTAAACTATCATGGTAAATTCACTATAAATTAACCATGATAGGCTGACTGACCTGCCTTTATCCTCATCTTTTCATCCTTCACTGGTACTCCGCTATTCTATACCGTTAGCGTAGGCGGACACATCAGTCCATCTTCATCCATTAAAAAAACACACGTCTGAAAGATTTTATTAAAATAGATACGTTTCCTCGTAACATGGAGTTTTTATAATACTCGCATTTCAGTAATAGTGCTTTATATGTCAAAATTATATATTCTCTTCTACACAACTATTTGATAGAAGTGTTCATTGAAGTGCCAACCAAGTATACAGCCTGCCTGATGGTTATAAAATTTCCGGTCAATATAACTTATTCCAAATAATACATATGCAACGTTAGACGCATCAGTAATTTTAAAAAAGAAAATATAAATCGTCAGCTCGGGTCATTACAGCAAACCAACAAATATTTTTCACATTAGGTGGTTTTCAAATAAAAGCTTTTGTGCTGAATTCAATAGAACTTATGAAGAGAGTAACGGTTTATCTAGCTCTCTACCACTGCCACTGTACCACTAATTTGTGTTAGAGATGGATAATTTTGTTTTAATATTTTGAATATTTTAGGGGTGTCAAACCTGCAGGTAAATAGATATTGTATTATTGTACATTAACTATTACTTATACTGCAATTATATATAATTATATAATAACACGCAGCACATCAACAAAAAATAATAAATTATCATTTATTTCAGTGTTAATAAATAAAATGGAAGATAAACTACTTAACAATGATGAAAATAAGATATTAAAAATAAGTATTCGGTGAGGTAAATTTTTGATCAAGAGTCTGACTTCTAATTGATAAAAATTATGACGGAACAATGGACATGAAAATGTTATGATACCCTATAAAAGTAAAGTAAAAAGTAAATAGGTTTTTGTCAATTTATGGCCGTTATATGTACTTAATGACGTCATGTAGACTGAATGCAATTAATGAAACCTCATTCATAAAATTCATCAAGATATTTAGGTTACAAACTACTTTTATTTATTAAGTACTGCATAAAATTTTCCTATGAATACAAAGTATAACGTCTATAAATCATTAAATTGATATTTTGACCTATAATTATATGGTACTTATTATTCTATTACCACGCATTATTGATGTTGTAATGAATTAAAAAAATTGGACCGTAAAAGGCGCGAAAGTAATTGGGAGTAGCGCTTAGCACGATGGCGACCTTACGCCTTTAGTACGTGCACTGTCACTGTTAGACGTCGTTGACTACAAACTTGAACTTGTAAAATAATATTAAAAATATTCTATTATCATAATTACTACCTATTTAGACACATATTCCGTGTGATGTTCTAATAAAAATACAATATATTACAAGTAATTTTTAGAAACAAAATTATTACTTACCCAGAGCCATCTAATCTTAAACTATGCACAGCTTGTATAAATATTAATCGCGTACTACGCGGTTTCAGAGATGTTTCGTCCCACGAACACTCAGGTTGTGGAATGAGCTTCCTGCCGAGGTTTTCCCAAGAGACTACAGCATGGGGTTCTTCAAAAGGGGGGGGGGGGGGGTAAAGAGGTTTCTTCAGGGTCGGCAACGCACGCGTAATACATCTAGTATTGCAGGTGTTCATAGGCTACGGTAACCACTTGCCATCAGGTGGGCCGTATGCTTGTTTGCCACCTCAGTGGTATAAAAAAAAATGTATATAATTTTTTTAGTTCATAGGCCAGTACAGATGTACTCATGAATCCTAATATTTGGATTGTACTGTAACCTGCGCTCATTAGAAAACAAGGCGGTACATGTATTAAACTGCTATACCACCAATGTTGTCAATTTATTTTTATAATATAGGGAGTAAATGTGTATGCGGTTCACCTGGTGGTAAGTGATAACTGTCGTATAATATATTGCCCTTATCCTTTTTAATCCTTGAGATAAATGTCGTAAGAATCGATTGTGGGAATACTCCAGAGCAAGAAAAGATAAACTAAGAATATTATACTAAGCAGTTTGACGAGATTGGAAATGGTAAGTTATTCTTTCTACTTTTAAGAATAGAGACCTGGCCATAACGGTGGGATGTTAATGTGCTAATATGGCAAGCGGCCATAGTTGCCTATGGGACATACATATTACACAGCCAGCTAGATTATCGACTTAGAGAATGTTACTGCCTGCCAAGTTTCTAGATTAAGTCTAGGCCATAATTTTTTTATCATAAAACATTAATATAAATAGTAGGTATGGGGGTCTATGCATTATACCATTTTAGTCTGCCAGAGTTTTATTAAAGACCTTGGTAGATACTACGTAATGGATCTGGTACAGTATAATAATATCTGTGGTATTACGTAGGCCGGAAGTTTTATACGAGACTGCTACCTCTAAGTAAATAGCAGACTCTTACGAATCATTACACAAATTTTCAAATCCGCTTACAATTATCATACCGTTCATCACCGTTGGGAATCATCAGTCTCACACCTTAACTTAAATGGTCGCGTACAGTGCGGTTTCAAAGGGGACTTTCTCTCTGTACCGATAACAAAATGTTTCTATTGTAACCACAAAAAGTCACAATAATGATATTGCAATTAGTTTATCTGTACTCTATTTGGCGCTGTCTGTACTCGAAACATAGACGTAGTACTTACTGACCTAAGAACAAGGTATTACATAGAAGGAATAATAAAATGTAAATCATATGGTTGCCTCCTCTCTTCTTATGCAAATATAATTAGTAAAAAGAGGACGAAAGATACACCATCACCATAATAAGAATTTATTTTATTCATAAATCAGCTTCGAGTTTATATTGTATAAATTAATGTACTACTTTTCCATCTCACTCTTTATATTAAAATCAAGTTCGAATAGGTAGGTACTATAGATTAAGGATAGTACCTACGGTGTAGGTATTTGTGTTCATTTTTAATAATAAGAACTAAAAAGATTGTATTTATTTTTCATAACGTAAACTCCCATAATATAAAAAAAGAAAATTGTAATTATAAAAAAAAATTATGAAGTAAAAAAAATGTAATTTAAATATGTCAATTTAAAATCGCGCGTAACGATTTGTCCGTACGTCATTTTTAATATATGTTAATATTCTTCTTATATTTATGTAATTTTCAAAATTTTATGTAATGAAATTTAGTTGTTCTTCTTAAGTAAATTTTTCTCTAGTTTAGCACTAACTACTCCAGATCTATTTATTCCAAACAACATAACTAAGGTGTGTATGTCTCACTTCTTTAAAGTAATTGTATTTTAAAGTGTATTCATATAGAATTTATTATTAAAAAAGGTATTTTCCTTACAATAATACATTGTTGTTGCTGATAGATGATAGAGTCGTAGGACGTTAATTGAAGGGGTTAAAGGCACATTTAATTTTTATGTCATCATTATTTGTGATACAATATTATCTAAATTATAATGTTTGTGATAGGCAGAAATTTTAAAACTCAATTAACCTTGTCTTTCCGCCATTATGCATTTTTTTGGTGGAGCCACTTTTGCAGAGCTTTGCTGTCCTATTATATTAATTTATAATGTTGTTTATAGGTAACCATTGGCAAATTCCCATTATAAATCGAATGGCCAGTGAGCACGGCGCGTTAAATGTTAGGGTCGATTCCGGTCAGATCTGTGAAGCAGATAACTGGCGGCGTCACTGCGGGTGCATTAAGACCAGCGATAAGCTGAAGGAAATACTGAAGTGCTTCCCTTCGCCGCCACCACCCTCGCCGGCTAATGTCTCCCAACAATATGCTAAAGCCGTATAGTATTTCATTCTGTTACTTGTAACGTCGTTTATGTGTAATTTACAGTCCAGTAGACTATTTTTACCCGCTACTTCATTTGTTTGATCGGGATGAGATTACTGACTTTGATAAAAATAGCCTATATCCATTTGTTATAGTATGTGCATATCAAATTTCATAATGATTTCTGTTAAAACGCTATAAGGAATCACACAAACTCACATTCACATCTATATTATTAGTAAGGCTTTTTCTAATAGAAGTTGTCCTGGTCCTATACCTAAACATACAAAGGTTTTTTTAAGTAACGTAGACATCCTAAGAGCTCGGACTCTTTCTCGAGATTGACACGGTGAATTATGATCAAGAGGATCGAGGGGTTTCACAGTTACCAATCCGTCTGTCCAGCGTGGAAATTGTTGGCAAAACCTCTTTTTAAGGGAGAGACCTGTATTCAACAATGAATAATTAACGGCTGATATGATGAATGTCTAGTATAGTATATAATAGTAATAAATATAGCATATAGCATATATCATATATGTGTAAGTATATTTGTTATTCATATATATTTATTCGTTTATATATGTAAATTTAGTATGTATATCCATTATTAGTAGTACCGCATTAGAGTATTCTGACACTTCCCTATGGTTGACTGGGAGAGAATGCTTTTAGCATTAAGTCCGCCATGTACACATATTTGTACTAATGAATAAATAAATAAATAAATAAATAATTCCCTCCTCTCAGTGGTTCAAACGTAAACATAGTTGTATACCTACTTCGTTATAAATAAATCAATCATTACTATAGATGTATCCTTCCGTCATTTTCATTCTAACTACAAGATATTTATTTTATATTTTAGTTCGACAATACATGTATCTCCGCTTATTGTATCCATCAGTCGGTACCACCACTGCAATATGACACTAACACACTTGCATCTAAAAAAAGCAAGTACTACAGTGAACTTCCTGAAAAAGTAAGTATTTACTTATGTAACTAAATCTATCACTTATTTGCGTACACAGTACACGTGTATGTGTTTTTAAACGAAAATAATGTGTTTTAATAATAGTATTTTCTACAACATTAGGGTTTTATTTGTAAACTACAATTTCCAAAAGAAAGAAGTTTTTAAATTGAATTATGTTAATTATTGAGATACGATAGGTATCTTTGTTCGATTGGGATTTATATTTTTTGTTATTTAAAAAAAATATATATGTCATGTTTTCATAAAATGTGTAAAAATTTAAGTCAGTTATTTTTGTAAATATGTTATGTGAAATTATCTAATACATAAATTACTCAGATATTAAATTACTTTCCATAATTTGTCCAACTGTAAAAGTGGGTCATGCTGTGATTATTACATGCATTATGGCTTCACATATTTTGTTCACAATACTATGGTTCATTCATTTGCCAAAACCACCATGATCTTTATCATAAATAGAAAAGGCTATAGAGGTAATATGTGTCGTGGTTCTTTTTAATGTGAAATCAACCGTTATAGTTCAATCAGTGTTAAGGTCTGCGCAGACGATGGACATGGCCGCGGACTTAATTCCCCTTTGTGTAAATTCTACACGCGTATATGGTTTTTTATGATACTAAGAATAACAAGTCAGCTTACGGCCCACCTGATGGAAAGTAGTAACCGTACATATATACAAATGAAAAGCACACTGGATATAACTTTATACACTGTAGCGTCCACGTCGTAAGTTGCCATTCCCGAGGAATAGTGTTTCACAGTGTCCTGTAATTTTACTGCTCTACTGTTTTTTTATTTATTACTAGAGAAACCCTATTTATAGGGTGTACTAATTTTGTTAGATGAGAATTTATTACACATACGAGAACTGTTATTTCTTAAATTATTATTATTGGTATATCGATTGAATGTTCTTCAAACCGAAACAGTTATGTAAGGATAGCTGCTTTACAGCAAATACATGAGCGGGACAAAGGTGCCAATATAGACGACTGTGTTTAAAGATTTCTCTGATAATGAGTGTTGTAGTTTCTATTTTTAGGGGTTTTAAATATTTATTATGTGAGTACAAACCTATTGATATAATAAATGGGAAAGTTTATAATGATACATGGCTGGATGGATAGATAGATGTCTAACACGATTTCACGCAAAAACTATGGAAGGGATTTAAATGAAATTTGACACACGAGTAGGTTATATCCTAACTCAGCATATAGGAGACTTTACGTACTTATTCACGCGGCCAGTGCTACGGGATACAGCTAGTAAAATATAATAATAATATTATCTTCGGGATGTAAATCCGATTTAAATTTATTTGAATGATTGTATTGGACTTGAAATTGTAAAAAGACAAAATAAATGAAATAGCCGTGTAGGTCCCAGCATAGAATAGGCCACCCCTACCTTTCCCGCGGGTGTTGTAATAGGCGACTAAGGGAACTTAATAGTCGAGGGACGGACAGTAGCGTCCCCCTTAAAACATCATATAAAGCTAAACTGTGGTTGTCAACCCGTTTGCCATGGGGAAGGTTTACTATGTTCAGCAGTTAACGACTGACACAACAAAGATAAATGAATGGACTAAATGTCAATCGTGTGCACAGGCCATTAAAGATGCGTTGTTGTGGTGACGAAATGGCACGAATTACTTTACTGGTATAATTTGTGTCACTTACTACTTATCGTTCTATCTACTATTAAATTACTTAAAAAATTATGTTTTTACTTCGCCTCTATTTTTTATTTCTATATTATGCAATATCTTCGCCAATTCTAAACTGATATTGATAAATCTTTTTGTAATTACTAGTATTAATCTCTATTTTGATCTTGTTTTAATTTTTCCAATAATTAAGTAATGTGTAGGTATGTATGTTTTATATTTGCATAGATTGTAGTAGATGTACGTTCAATATTGTGTGTATGTATGATTGAATTGGTTTTTGTTGTGTCAACTGAATTAAATGGGTTTGAGTCTGGGATGTTCTTATAAGTAGTTTCTAATGTTAGTTCCGCCGTATGATCCCGGCATAGAATGGGCCATCCTTTCCTTTCTCGTAGGTGTCATAAAAGGCCACTAAGAAAACTTATTTGTTGAGGGATAAACAGCAGCGTCTCGCTGAAATAATCACCAAAACCGCAACTATTGGCAAAGCGCCCCCTATATGGCGGGACTTATGTTCAGCAGGGGACAGTTAACGGCTGATATGATGATGACGATGATGAATGTTAAATGTCTGTTTTTCATATCTATTTCTCAAACTTCGAAGATACATATTTATTGTTAAATTTTTATATTCGCTGAAGCTAATCTTTGGCACTTAAAGGTTTTCTACAAAAAAGTTTTTTAATGATAATGAAATGGTAACCCCGCTTGCGCTATCGATATACGTTGGCGGGGCACCAGTGAGAGATGATAATGAAAATAAGTCAGTCTATCGTGACGAGTTTACTAGGAATAATCACGATAGTTTCAATGAGCAATCGAGTGGAGGTAGATCTGACAGAGTGCATTGTTAGCAATGCGACTGTTAGACTCCATTGCTAATAATCCATTTTCATCCCTATAAAAGAGTTATTCTTGCTGGTCACACAATGGTAGAGACAGGGGTCAAAAATATTCATTCTTTCCTGTCAGGGGGGGAACATTGGTAGGGGCAAATGGATTTGGCCAAATAATATTGGCAAAGGCTATGCGCACAATCTTCAGTTAATCTGTATGTTAACAACGGTTTAGTGAAACATCGTGACACGGGGTGTGCTCGGGTCGCGCGCCCTCTCTATCGGTCATCGCGCTCCTCTTCCGCGATCGCTTGTCGTTACTGAGAAATGTTTCCTTTTGTCTTGTTGCCGACGAACTGCTTTTACTATAACTTGTCCTTCGTTTTTCCCTCCAGTTTTATCAGAAAGTTTGAATCTAAACTTAATCTTGCAATAAATAATTATATGCAGTTATTAAACTCGATATAAGGTCTCTGTAAATTACTTTCAATACATTAGTGTGAATGGGCTGTGTCACTTACTGTCAATTGAACCACATGCTCGTTTGCGGTTCATTCACATATAAAAATAATCTGGCGTGATCATTTATTGACATCGTCAAGATCTTTATTAATCAAGTCGATAGGATTTAAATATAGTTCAAGTTGTTAGAATATAATATTGAAAGAAGTGTAGTTACGCAACAGTACAGGCGAGGCGAACGATTTTCATTTATTAACTCTTTATTGTTTCTTTTAAAGAATAATACAGATTATAAAGAATAACAATATATCTATAAATAATTATTACAAAAACTGAATCACATAAAAGTAAGATAAAGAGAGTCTTATCGCTAAATAACTATCTCTTCCAGGCAATTTTAGGATGGCGAGGTATAAACAAAATTGTGTCTGGTCAAGGCGTAACATATAACGTTACATGTGACGTGTTTTTTCTAAGTATTTATTTATGTATGCAGGTATATAACTAGTCTATGGATTCTAAACTGATAACGTCGTAATAATTATGTTACGATGTCTAGAATCTGAGGAATAATAGTGCAAAGCAGCTGATATCGTTTGAGCGTAGGTAGAACGATGCGGTAATGGACGCTCGTGACGACCGATACGATCGGGCGGTCGTGACGAGCTCGCGCCCTTCCTACTGACTGCAACTGTAATTAATATAAAATCAGGACATTGTCACTAGTATTATTATGATATTTGTAAACTAGTTGATATTAATAAGCTAACGGTCCACTTAATAGACAGTCGAGGTCGTAAGGCTATCGACATGAACAGCATCACAAAGTACATTGTGACACCCATGGTACCACTCATGGTACAAGCACATGGTGTGTAGACATTTTAAGGACTGTTATGCGTCCGTATCCTGTATTTTCGATTATATATTATTCTTAAAATCGAAACAGTGATTTCACCGTGGAAATTTGAGTGGGACTGAGGTATCCAAGCAGACGACCAAATCTCCATCTGGTGGTTTCAGTTTCGGAGGCTGAGATATGTCAGTGAGAAATATAATTACAGGGTATGGGGACAAACAAAAAACGCTTTAGTTATTAGAAAAAGCAAGGTGTGTTGGGCACTATCAGCGTTACCGTATATTTTGTGAGGTCCGGTCTATAGGCGACTACTTTCCTTCATGTGGTGGGTTTACCATTTTAAGATACATAAAACTAATAAAAATTGGTACATACTAGGATCACATTAAAGTTTCTCTACAATCTAGAATATACCTAATATTTATGGCAGAACGAAGGTCGTCTAAATACTCTTGACATTATAGGGCGCCACCTTCTTGTGCGTAATAGTAGGACAGTAAAAGTCATACCTGTACTTCTTGGAATAGAACACATTACACTGTGCATTACACATACTCCCAATCGTACTTAATTACTGTACCTACCTGGTTTACTAAATAATGTGAGATAATACCCAATAGAAAGTGTGTAAATTGTTATGTGTCACCATATGGCAGTGTTTTAATTATTATTGTAATAAATACGTGAATTGGGTTACTCATACCATCGTTGTGACTCCTTTAGCTATTATATCAAGTGTCGTTGAAGTGAATGTTTATTAACTACCTATATATGTAACGGCATAGAACTGGCCGCTCCCTCCTGCTTCGAGGGTGTCGTAAGAGGTAACTAAGGGAATTTAACCGTCACGGGATAGGTATCAGAATACCTTTTAAAACATCATCAAAGCCTAACTACAGTTGCCAATCCACCTGCCAAGTGTGACAACTATTGACAAAATCTCCTTAATGTCCAGTTAACGGCTGATATAATAATATATATGTATATATGTACACCATTACTAACAACCTCTCCGCTCAACGACTCGGATTTGGATCACCTACTTAATCTTTTTTAATAAGTCCAGCAATGTTCTAACGAACGGTGCTCCTAATAGTATGACACGTTCTGAGTCCACCCCAATCTAGATTTTATTGTTTACGCAACCGCACAGCCTACGTTCAGGGAAATAGTTTACATTGCTTCGTGTCGGAAAAATCCTTGTAAATAACAATTTCTGCCTTCTAAATATTTACCGTAACATCTGACTATAACAAGGGGCTAATGTTTAAAATTACTTTTGTCCAAATAAATATGTATTTTTTTTTTTAAATGAAGACATGAATTTAATAATTTTTATTTGTTATCTAGGAACCCTTTAATAATAAAACAGGTCCCTCAATTGATCACGATTTCACCTCATGAAAAGCGATGATATGATGATACTTTTAGGATATCGCTTATAATATATCTATACAAAACAATTAAAATCGAATTTGAGAAAAGACAAATTTTGGCTGAAGAGCTGATTGAAAAAATCTTTCAATTAAGTTCATTCGTAATTTTTTTATCACTTACCTAATAATCAATGGAATATGATTTGCATATATTTATATTATTTCCATCAAATAACTATTCATAATTTTTACTATAGATCGATCTGTAATATTACGTTTTTAAAATTGGTACAGTGTACTTTTAACGAAAATGGAATTTTGATATATAGATTATATTTATTTATTTATTTATTCTTTATTGCACAGTAAAATTTTGTACAAATGGCGAGCTTAATGCCATATGGCATTCTCTACCAGCTAACCATTGTAAACCATAATAAACACGATTCTAGGAAAGATGTTTATATTAAAATGTAGTTATTTAGTTAGCATAGGTATATTAAATGTAGAGATATTGAAAGATATAATTTTATTATTTACATACATATAAATTTTTTTATAAGTGTTGTAAATACCTACATAAGTGAATTATTTCCTTCCTTTTTAGTTGCGAAATGAAAATTTTCATTCCTTTGTTATCCGGTAACAATACATAAATTTGATAAAGATTTACCGGACATAATAGCGGATAGCGCGAAGGCCCTATCCACATCAGATGCATAATCACTGATATCACTATTTGTTGCAAGTGTTTCGTGTTAACATAATAAAGCCTTGCTTGTACACAAATGAGGTTACCGACACGTTAATGTTTTATTATAATTATTTAGATACTGATCTCTCTAGGTTAAGACCAAGAACAGTTTAGTGTTTAATTGTATTGCCGAATTAGTTTAGTCTAAATGTTTGTTCAAGTGGCGAATCCTCGGTCACGCTTAACATTAACGGGTTGTTGCATTTGATGAGGTTGGTTTTATTAAATTCTCGTTGGTTAGTATTAGGATAGTGACGACAGTTCAATCGGAACGGTTGACTTCGGTCTAGGGATCCCAAGATCGAATCCTTAACCTAAACCATCGATTTTCTTTTAAATAAATATGTCTATGATATAAATATGTATGTTTTTTGCTTCGTGCTGTAGGGCAGGGTAGTTGGAGGGCAAGTAAGCCTAAATGAAAAGGCATTTGTATTCAACAAAAGGTCTACTGTAAAACTACTTGGCACCTGTGGTCGTGACTCTTACATAAGTAATGGTAAAGTTAGAATTATTTTTAATCCATGTAAGGTCATGTAAATTCAAGTCCAAAAATATAAAGTATATTGCGCTTCATTTAGAATAAAATATGAAACGCAAAGTGTATGCACTTGCGGCGTTTATTTAAGCCTTCTATCTTTAATCGCATCTAAAATCTGTCCTACAGACATCCCGGGCGGTAAGCAGTAGGTCGTGGCAGATAATCGCTGAGTTGGTCCAACTGGTGCAGTTGTCAGTGACGGTAACAGCACTCGCCCTGTATTACCTTATATACTGCTACATGCAACTTGTGTACTACACATTGCGTAGTGCGCTGTATTTCCACAATGCTGATGGGTAAGAGTTTATTAATTATATATTTTTAAATACCACAGGATATTGCACAGCGCCATCTAGTCTGAAATTTATTAGAGCTCATACTATTGACACTAGTTAGAAGACCACGCCTCACCTAACTGGGAAGAGCTCTAACCCAGAGACACTGGGGTATTCGCCCCCGAAATTGAAACCGGGGCAAAGGGGTCCGCCCCGAGTCCGTCACCTTACTTTCGCAACGGGAATACAGATGACGAATGATTGATTAATTTTGATTTGTACGATATATAAACTCAAGATAATGAGTTCAAATCTGACAAGTACTAAACAGTATGCGTTCGATTGTGTGTGATTTGAGTGACAGTGATAGGCTCGCGCCCTGCCTCGTTAAATTCGATTAACTTGGCGAAGTCTGGGTATGCCCAGTATTATGTTTACCACATCAGTAACAGTCGTGAACTTTTACCAGAAGGAGAGTTTGTACAAACGTCATTTGCTTGGGTACTTCTGTCCTATTCGTGTTTCCATCGTGAAGTTGCTGTGTTTGAATGGCTGTATTTCGGTTTGAAGGGACATGACAGTGAATTTAAAGGGTACAGAGGTATATACACCTTAGTCCTCAGGAATGGCAACGCATAAGGGGTATCCTGGGCGAAACAGTAGGTATACTCTGTTATGTTCATGGTACTGTTCATGTCTATAGATGACGGTTACCACATCCCATCAGGTAGGTCGTCAGCTAATTTGCTATTCTAAGTTCCATAAAAAAATCGGTAGATCTCAATATCAAGGATTACACATCGAGAATATTTATCTTTATATTTTTTATTATTTAATTAATTTTTGATTATGTTTCGTGTTACAGGCCCATGAAGATAACTATAGGCGTGGTGACATTAACATCACTGGTAGTGGGTTTTAATTTGTTGCTACGTGTGGAAAGACTCATCGGAATATTCTAAAATATATTGTTACTACTTGTATTTAGTAGTATTTGTTCAATTCGTGGAATCAAAGTAAATAACAATTATAGAGCATTCACCTTTAATAAATAAAATTAAAAGAAATGTATAACAAAGCTTTAATGTTCTAAATTAAGGCGTGAACGAGTAAATTATTAAACTGACTGATAACAAAGCAAAACAATTTTTAATTGTTCACGTTTACGATGTGCGCTAAATAGTAGCATTTGATTAGCTTCTAATTACGATCAGGTTTTGTCTTTGTGACGAATTGAGCGGAACAGCAGCGACGAAGCTCACACCTGGACATTGTTCCCCAAATAGTTCAGTGAGCGATCAAGTTCCCCCCTCTTATGATTTGTACGGGCCCAATCATTTTTGCTGCTTTAGCTGCTTTTTGATTAAATCTAGCAACTTTTGGAGACCCGTCAGCGATGAAAAATATATGATTTGGCCATTATTACTAGCTTTTTTTGGATTAACTATAAATTAACTTTTTTTTAATATATATTTTGGGAGTAATATATTTACTTATAAATAAAGAATAATAGGTGATGAATGGAATAGAGTAAGAGGACCTTTTTTTGTTCTTTTATAATTCGTTATAATAGGTTTAACTTACAAAGATCCAAGCAAGCAATAATTTATAAAGAAGGGAGCTTCTTGAGTGGCAACCCCGTACAGGTAAGGACTTCCTTAGGATAGTAGGATTGTAATTTATGGTGAAATTGGGATGAATTCTTATGTTGATAATGACAATAAATTTTATAGCACATTTTTTGTTTGACAGTTTTAAGCCACTTCAAAAACCTATCTAGCCATTTTTTGGACACAGTTTGGCTACTTAGGTTACAGCCGAGATGGCAACAGCTGCTCAGTGCTGCGGGAAGTATTTCGCGGATGAAGTAGCACGGCGGATTCTGTACATTTGATCGTCGGCCGTCGTTCACCGCGCGCACGGCACGGCGCGACTCCGCCGCGAACTTAGCATGCGCGATTCTGTGTTCCACATTCGAAATTTGTTTTAGTGTAGCCAAGTGTAAATGACAGTTCAATATTGTGTGAACGAGTAAGTGCGTGTAAAAATGATGTTTAATGTGAGGTAAGCGGAGTATAAAATTTTTTAATTCTTGTAATTGGAATTAAATTGACATAAACATTGGTCAAAACAACTTAAAATATGTATGTGGATTGTTAATATTTTCTTTAATTCCATAAATAAAACACGTAGAGAATTATAAATATTATAAATTATAAACAATACAGTGTTATAACATTATAAACTGTCAATAAATTAATATTTTTTTTAAATTTTGTTTAAAACGAGTTCTGATATACTGAGCATGTGTGTAATCTTAAAGATGTTTTTAGGATGTTCCGCCCGCCTTAGCTTGTAAATTCTGTATTAATAAAAAATCTACTTAAAAATAAATTACATAAAATTATTTTAAATATGGGGACGTTCTTAATTCGACGATATTTTGTGAGTGGGTATATCACTTGATATATTTGCTAGTTTTGAATCGATTTTAATGAGTCTACTAATTTTAACTTTGACTCATACTAAAATACGATTGTAGTCAGTTTTTTGGAACTAATTCTTAAGTTAATCTTAACTTACAATTGCGAAAATTAATCAAAATTAATTTGATCCATTAACTGTGTTTACATTTTTGCGTAAGTGTTTATTATGTATTGGTAATAATAGTAATGTAGAAAAGAATATTTTTTTAAAACAGTTTAACCATTGTTGTAGATAAATAGATTAAAATAAAAATTACAGATTAAAACTAAACCTAAATCTCTATTTATCTAAACCAAAATTTTTAATCTATTTGGAACTTATTACATGATTATTTTAGTAGGTTTATTTAAATATATTATAATAAACAAGAACAATATACAGTTTTCGATCAGTAATTCATATTCGTAAAATTCGGCGTGCAACAGAATTATATTTGTACTAGTTCTGTGACCCCGCTACGCTTGACCGGCTTAAATAGCATCGCTTATTCGCTCCGATCGCTTCCAAATACAGCGTTTCAGCAGGTGTCCAATCCAATGGTCAATCGTTCATCGATCAGTGTTCATTGTTTAACTTTTTTACCGTAAGTTTTAATTTAAATTTGATATTTAATTAATATATTAACTAATCGGTATAATAGTCGTTTAAAAGACAAAGTGGAAACGTTTAAGTGACAAGTAGCTTCCCATTATTTCTAATGTATCCATTCTTGAAAATTAATTTGAAAATTATTGTAAATATAAAATAAAATAATAGGTTAAAAGACCTTATTGTTGAAGCGTTGGTAGCTTTTGAAGACATTTTTTTGAGAATTTGGAAAAATGAGTAGAAATATAATATTACATTATAGTGCGAGCGATAATTAAAAATAACATATACCTATAGTAGATAGGAGGAATACTCACATCCTGCTATCTTGCTGTGTGGTCCTGATATACAATTTACCACCCCTTGCTTTCTCATGGATGTTGTAAGAGGCCACTAAAAGAATTTAATGGTTTAGTAAAGGGAAACAGCAGTTCTTCTTAAAACATCATCAATAATTAACTTCGGTTGTCAACCCGCCAGCCAAGCGTAGTATCTACGGGTAAAACTCCTCTTATGGGGAAGGCTTATCCTCAGTAATGGAAAGTTAATGACTGACATCATAATAATATAAAAATACTCACATTAAAATAAGACTTAATTATAAGAGAACTGAAATAATAGAAAATAAGATTTTTTTGTTTATAACAGATAACTCAAAAAGTATTTAATCGATTTTAAAAATTCTTTCACCTACAAAAATCGACATTATTAATGAGTAACACGGGTTGTATTTTATTTAAAAAAAAAACGTGTAAAACCGGGCAGGTGACTAGTTTTGCGGAAGATTAAAAGAAAACAGCAGAAGGAATAGATTTTGCTTGTGTGGCTAAAGTATAAGAAGAAATCTTAGTTTTTAGGCATGTTGCTTTATATTAATGAGGTCCAGGGCACAATTCATAGCTTACTAGTTTTGAATAAGATTAAAAAAGTAATAGAAGGAATAGATTAAGTTTTTAAAGGATTAACAAAAAAGAATTATCAAAATTGGCGAAGATATCGCGTACGTGACATACCCAAAAATAAACAATGGTTCTGAAAGCAAAAGAAAAGTTACCTCTTTTTTGAAGTCGGTTAAAACACATATGTCACCTACCTAATTATTGAACACTCGTCGGTTTATCACCCGGCGACGAGACGAGGTGCAAAAAGCCGCGATGTCACGCGAGCCGTAGCGCGCGCTAACGGTGCGTTCCGCTCCAAGTGCGCACTACCCTTAACATTAGCCATCCAGTCTAGATTCAAATGTTCCTGGATGCCTGGATCTGTACCAAATTTTAAATTAGAAGTCATTTGTATACAGGACGTTTGGTTCTGTTTATATCACTATCCTACTCATGTTTTACCGCCAAACAGACGTCCTTGTTTGACTATGTTCCAGTTTGAAGTGTGGCATTTGACAAAAAAATTATGGGTACCAAGATTTATAAAAACACTTTCAAAACCCTCAAACATTAATTATTTGTATCTACATTTATTATTTTAGGGGTTCCATGGGCGTTATTGAACTAATATAGAACTAAAATATAAACACACAGTCGCCCTAGGAACTCCCGTTGCAATTTTTCAGGACTAGGGTATCTTTACGCTAATTATTCTGTGAGTTTACAGGTACAGCTCTTTAGTGATAGAAACTGATGTACATAATGCATACGATTTTTGTACGTACATAAAGTTTTTTATTTGTACTAAGCACAGTCAGAGGTGAACTTATTTATTACCTTTTTCTAAATTATATAAGTATAATATATTAACAATGTTTAATATTGGCGATGTTTAATAAAGCCTTGGTATGATTTCGTTTTTATTACTATTACATTAATGTTGCTTCAAAATTTAATAAAATCGGATTAAATTTCATCATATTATCATCGTCGAAATAATACTTATAATATATTTAATAATTAAGGCTATAAAAGCATACATATACTTTGATATTGCCATATATAATAAGTACTCTTTATAACGTTTAGCTTCATAATATAGCAAACTCAAGGCTCCCAGTGTTTTCATTGCAACCGGGACCTTCCCGTAATTTATTATTCCTGTATGAGCCTAATTAAGTTGTAAATTATTTTAAAAATTTTTAATATAATATTGCATAATATGTTAATTGCAATAATAATCGACCTTGACCATAATGGCCTAGTTAGCTTGGTGTGGCGGGCAGGAGGAAGTGGTAATGAGGCCGAGTGATATAGGAAACGGTGCGAGGCCGACGCGGTTCCGACGGGCGCCTGGCCGTTATACCTCACCGTGGTACACTGAATAGGCCTTTTAATTTTTTTTTAATCTAACAGATTTGCTCCCCTTTTGTTTTCATAGAAGCTTTGTCGAGTCGATTTTCTTTTTAAGTGAGTCCAATAGAGAGGTGCTACGTTTTACATGTATTCTCCATAAATATTTACCTGATTTTACATGCATTCGATGCGTAAATTGAACTTATTAAAAATACAATAGAAAAATAAGATTTACACTTAGGATTCATGCTTAGGAGTCACTCCGATTACTAAGAAAACAAGGGAGTAATCAGATGTATCACTATAGGAATAACGGAACATCGTTACTCCTGTAAATGCCAGATACGGATAAGATTTACTTGCGCGTTGATCCCATTTTAATTTTTTTACGATTTATATCGGAATAAAATCTTAAAGTTCAATGTGAAATGAACAAAATTAAATTACAATATAATTTATATCACAGGATATCGCATCCTAAAATGCCGTGTTTTCCCCGGATAGAATGGATTACCCCTTTCTTTCTCAAAGCTGTCGTAAGAAGTTTTCAAAGGAATTTAATAGTCAAGGGATGGACAGCAGCGTCTCTCTTAAAATAACACCAATGCCTAACTGCGGTTGCTAACTCGTCTACCAACTCGTCTACCAAGCAAGACAACTACTGGCAAAAACCCCCAATAGGGGTAATAAACAGTTGTCGGCTGATATGGTGATCCTAAAATATGTTTATTATAAGAACCGTAATGTTCAACTATATATTATAAAAATACTTAAAATTACACAATGGAAACATTTTTTTTTTGGAAATGAAGAGTAAAATGCATAAGTCACGATGGTCGCGCGTTGATAGAACAAAAGACATAAACGAGCATCGAGCACCGGTTACGTGTACGTTCCGAGTAAACGTTTACACCGTTAGATATTTTACACGTTAACGCTAAGAAAATGTTACTATTAATACACTATTTTTTACTCGCGATCACGGAAACTGTGAATTGTTGGGTGTTAAATGTTGTGTAGGATAAAAAATGTACCTACCTGAAATCTGTTTATTTATTTTTATTATCGGAAATGTATTTAAGTATTATTTTTTTGTTGTATTTTTAGTTATTTATGTGGTTATAAGTATGTAGTTAAATAACAGGTATACGTATAAGTATGTACATTTAGTTGGGATTTATTAGTGCGTATTATATGATTTACTAGTTGTATCCTGCACATTTATCCTCGTGAACCAGTATATACTCGTAAAGTATCGTATGTGCTAAGTTTGGATATAACCCACCCATGTGCTAAATAGCATCATAATTATTATGATTAGATATTATTATTAAAAATATTATAAATAGAGTAATGTAATGTTTTATCTATACGACATATTTACATATCAATACTCTGATAAGTCCAGCAGTAGCTAAAATGATGATGATGATAATGACTCTAAAACTAAGGGTAAATATAACATTTATAGGCTAGGGTCTATATACCTACAGATGTACAGGGATGTCTTAAGAAATTCCTCTATAGGATATTTTTGTAATAACGGAATTAATAAAGAAAATAAGTAGATATACAATATAAATAAAATATAATAGTAGTTAAAGATCAATCATGTTATCCTTTTTTAGAACTTTTTCACATATTAACGTTGTTGCTGTGAATAATTATAAAATAAAATTATTTATATATATATATAAGTAACGGATTGCATCGTAATTCGACCACGAACGAGCATCGATTATAATTGGCCAAACTATAGACTTCGGCACTTCAATTACTTGCGGTTCCAATCAGAAAGAAATAGTTCACAGTTCAGGTTGTTTGCATCTAAAGTATTTACATGCAAATGTTATTTTGTCATTCTATGTATAGTATCCTTACTAATATTATAAATATATTTATAGACTGCAGTGATCGTTTACCATCAGATGGACCGTATGCTTATTTGCCACCTTTGTAGTATAAAAAATATACATATCTCGGGTACGTGTATGAATTGGTGGGTATAAGCTAATATAAAAAAAAGTGGACTAAAAATATGTCTTAGAGGTCTCTTTCTTATTGAGTACAATATAGGTAATTTCTAAGAAAGGATATATGAAAATTCTCACGTTCATGTACGCGAAGCCGCAGAAAACAGCTAGTAGGTATTTTTATAAAATGTTTAAATTGATTCGTTCTAGGTTATTTTTCCGTGGGAAAACCTTAACCGTATAGGTGCTATTCTTAATCTGTGAAGTAAACAAACTCTTTTTCATGATTATTATAAATCTAAATTTATAATATTTTTTTTTCTAATAGAACATTATTTTGAATCGAATTCCAAATTTGAATCATATACATCGACATGTAGCAGTACGCGGGTCCGTTACGCCGGTGACTAATGTTAATGTTTTGTTACGCACGCATTTGTGGAGATTTTGATAGTGACAACTGTTTCTCATTCTCATAGTAGAATTTAACGTGATATTTCATGGTAGGTATCCCACGATGTACGTGTTGCGATTTTATGGAACACAAATGTTACAGATATCTGTATAATTTTTGCATGACTGTTCATTTTGTAATGGTGCAGTGGAGGATAATATTATTATTTTGTCATGTAATACAGGATTGTTTTGTTATGAAATATTATGACTGCTATTAAGACAGACAAACTCAGCATATTGACGCACAAAAAAAAAGAAAGAAAGAGTTGACTTACGTCAATGAGCTTTTGTGACAGTAATTAACTAGGTACCTAATTGTGATGTCTTAACGCCCAGTTTTCAATAACAATATTTTTTTAAAGATTTTATTTTAATAAAGGTCATCATCGTTATATCAGCCGTTAACTGTCCACTACTGAATATAGGCTCCCCCTACAAAAGAGCGATTTTACCATTAATTGTTACGCTTGGCAGGCGGATTGGCAACCGCAGTTAGGCTTTAAGAGGGACGCTGCTGTCCATCTCTCGACCATTATTAAGTTTCCTTAGTCGCCTCTTACGACACCCACGTTAAAGAAAGTGGCAGCCGGAAATGTGAATGGAGGTTGTCAGATACTAATTTTGATTAGGTAATATTCAATTGTTATTTTTTTTTCAAATCTGTACTATTAGCAAAAGCTTTACAACCTTCCATATTAGTAACAGTGGTGGTTCATCTTCGAGTGTTAGCAGTCGCACACATACTAATGGTAGCGAAATTAAACAAAATAATTCATATCATTTAACCAGTGACATGGACTTCCACAAGATAATATCTAGTTCAGTAAAGTTTTTTTTTTTAGAACACTGGGGGCAAACGAGCATGCGGCTCACCTGATGGTAAGTGACTACCGCCGCCCATGGTCACCTACAAAACCTACGGCATTGCAGGTGTGCTACCGGCCTTTTAAAAAGAAATGTGCTCTTTATATATATATATATATATATATATATATATATATATATATATATATATATATATATATATATATATATATATATATATATATATATATATATATATATATATATATATATATATATATATATATATATATATATCAGTATATTAGTCTATACATTACTAAATTTATAATAAATTAGTTTAAATAACATTGTTACAATTTCATGGTTAGTTTTTATAGGTTAATTAATATAAAAGCAATTAAATCGATGTAATCCAGTGATCATGGTTTTTACTATGTGACAATAGTACAATGACTTGCAGATTTCTAAGCTAATTTAATTTTTTATTTAGTACAGATTACAGTTCGATGGTGAATTTTCCTAGAACTGATAAAAAAGATAAAAGTTTTCTGTAGCGATAATTTTTTATTGTGATAAATATAATAAATAAAAAAATATAATATTACTGAAATGTGCATGCTGCGTTGAATGGATGGAATTATTCTTCAAGATGTGTAGCGAGTACTGAAAATAAATAGTAACATTAGCCTCAATGTAATATGAACGTATAATACAGAATACCTGTTCTTGCTACGTTGTTGTAAGAAGTATTTATAAGCTCGTAACATACAGTAAGTATTAAATAATAAGCTTTTATTGAAATCTATTCGGTCACTTTCTTGTGATGAGGTAATAGAAAAACATGAATTTTAAAGATGACAGATTAGAATAACGTCGCTTATTGCTTCCATACGTATGTATGTTGAACTTGACCGCTCTTTTTCTTATTAATTATGCATGAGAATATAGTAACACAAAACTCATCAAAAGTCCACACAAATTATTAAAAGTGGTATTGTATCTTTTTGTCGAATTGAAAGGTTAACTAACAATTATGATTACACCTGCAGCAAGAAGAATTTAATGATCAATAGTTAAGCGACATTATTTCTTAATTGCTGTATTGAAAGATTAAATCTAATTTAAATTGTAACGGTTATAATTCTACTTTTTATAAATTCATAAATACGTAAACTTTTTGTTCACTTATTTATATTCACTCATCATCATCATCATCAATGATTTATTTGGATTATATCTTTGGTACAAAATAAAAAATTTCTACAATTATTTTCGACTAAATAGATTTATTTATTCAGCGTTTTTATGTGATATAATAGTGTTTAGGATAATACAAGATTATGTACATTTATCTCAGATTATGTAAACACATTTACATATTATTTAGTTAATAATAAATTTAAAATACAATATTCTTTATATTTTTTATATATTAATACAATATTTAAAAAATATAAAGAAAATTATATAAATAATTATGAATACAATATTCTTTGTGTACAACAAACATTAAAATATTTTACAATATAATAATTATTATAATTTAAATTATTTGAATCGTTTTGTGTCAACATTAAATAAATATAAACAAAGCATAGCTATATCATACATCAATTGTCAGTCCTTTCCCAGAGGTAGTTAGTAACGCCTAAGATAGCGGATTGTATAGTATTTTTTTTTCTATGGTGTTCATGGTGTTGTTTAAGCCTGTTGGCGACGGTTGCTACTTTCCATCAAGTTGCATTGTACCTAACAGATGGAAAGTGGCAACCGTTGCCTCGGTACACATTTTTTTTTATTATACTGGAAAGACTAAACACGATGGCGAGCTTCTTTGTTATTAACATCAGTGGTAAAAAATTTATTGCTTTGCAAAAAGTAGCAATATACAACTATGATAAACAAAAATAAAAAAAAAAATATTATTAAATGCACGAGAAATATATAACCGAATAGTGACCAAACCTATTATTAAAAGAATTACCGAGTTCGGTCCAGATTTTAAAGATAATGCATTCAAAGACACAAGAAATGAAAATAGGCGGTTTAAGTGCCTCTTATTTATTGAAGTCGCTGAAAATTAAATATATTACCATTCTTCCGACAACGAACAATGTAAGTTATTACGTTTTTTTATCCAACAAAAAAATTATGATATTGTTGTAAAGAACAATCGTATCGTAACCACAGAAGTAATCGAAGTCATCGATTCGTTTCCATTTTGGTCGTGCTCTGTCATTACCCTGCCGTGTCTTTTGACCCTGCATTATCCGGCAGTGCGGCGGGGTCATTACGGACAGCGTAATACAATAAATTGTAATATTACGTATCACGAACAACTTTACTCGCGTTTACATTTGTTTGCTAATATTATTACCATTAGAATGTATCACGTTTCTTATTAAATTCGATTCGCCCGTGCCATTTCTTTGAACGCCAGGATCGTGGATTAAAAATGTGGGCAACTATTGTAATTGTCTAAATAAAACAATGATAAAATGTTATCAATTTTTATAATACACTAGTTGAAATTGAAAACTTTAGAATCCTTTTAATGGAATATTCTACCAGTGAAATAAATGTTTTTTTTTTTTTTTTTATAAAGACGTGGATATAAAAATAACAATAAATTTAAGAGTTACTCACATTAAAAGCTTTAAAGAAATCAAGTTTAAAGAAAAAGTAAGTGAAAACACAGTATTGCAGTATTACATGATAAAAATTTTTGACAAGTAGGTTTTATTCCGTAAAAGACAACGACTTATACTCGTATAGTAATATAATTAATGCAATAGCTTCACAAAGAAAAACAGCATTTTTAACTCTATCGATTGCAAAAGAATTGTCAAAATATCCCATAACGTACATATAAAATTCTTCATCACGATTTTCCGAAATCAAGTTGTTGATCCGAAGTTGCTGATAAATTAATACTATATCGTATGTGAATGAAAATTTAAATAAAGATTAATATACTTTTATTAATTTTTGATATTTGCTTTGTTACAGGCTCTTAGTTCTGGGTGGTTTACTTCTATTTATAAGGGTAAGTTGAAAATGTCTTTAAACTTTTAATTAGTATAATGCTGGTAATATTTGTAATTAGATCACTACTCTTCATTTCCGTGATATCATAAAAAGTGACTGGCGAGCAAAGCACCATACATACTCGTAATAGCAAGAGAATGAAAACTCAAAAGTTCATTCTAAGCCGGCTGGTTAGCATGTATTGTAGTATATATATATATATATATATATATATATATATATATATATATATATATATATATATATATATATAATATACATATTTAAGATAACAAATGTTTAATAAGTAGTAATGATTTACATTAATTGTTTAGCTAAGAGAATGAGAAAAGTAAATTATCTTTCTCTTATTATATATTGGTGTTTTTTTCTCTAATTTAAATTTACAATTTTGACAATGTGGTGACTATTTGATCGAATGGGATCAAAGTACCTAGTTTACTTGCACTATACCAAGTATGAGTATGGCAAATTTCATGGCAATTGATTAAATCATCAAAATATCTAGAAGTAATAATAAATAATAAAAAATTATACTATTTTTCATTCTAGCAAGCACAAACAGCGGCAAGTCATCATGATGACGAAAGCATATCAGCGGAATCTTCAGAGTCGTCCACGGAAGTGTCAGTGGTGTCGGTCAGCTCATCATCGTCAGCGTCCTCGGAGGAGCTACACGAGGGCTCGGGGGAAGATCCACCTGATCCATCGCCATCCACACCGACGAAGGTAAATCTATTATATATATAAAAGAGGATGCTAATTGGTTGTGTGATCCATATATCAACACACAGTAAAAAACGTTGAACGTAGAAACTTGAAATTTTGCAGATAGGTTTTTTATATAGTGTAGGTGAACAATAAGAAAATAATTTTGAAAATTCAACTCCTATCGAAGTAAAACAGTGGCTGAAAATTTGTATGAAATATCGTCAGACTAGAAATTTTATAGAACAAGAAACAAATGATTGCGGGCAAAAGTTAGTAATATATTATTGTAGTACTAAAATTATATTTTTTATGTAGTCTTTATTGACCATACAATACAATAACAAAAATGAAACAGAAATAAACAACAAAATAAACGTATTGCTTATAACATAATGCTAAATTGTTATAATAATTTTCTACCTTATTATGCCCTTTTTAGGTAGAATGTATTTGACTACACGGAAGAATTATTTAAATATAATTCGACAATATCTCAAAGTTTTGAACCCGCCAGAAATTTACTATATTTGTAATATAATAATAATTTTTTACTTCCTCTAAGGCTGATGTGTTATGTGCGGTGCTAAATGGCATCCTCGAAGGCAATCTCTCAGACTTATAGTATGCCAACGACTCGATATTCATCATAAATATTGCACAATATATTATGATTCTAATCACATATTTAATGCGTTTACCATACTTAAGTAATAAAGTATAATATTTCCGTACTTAGTAATTTTATTGCCATATTTCACTTTAACAACTGAAAAAGCACAGCCATGCTTTCATATCTAAATTTCACAGCTGTAGAAACTTGAGGTATTTAGTAAACAATCTTGGCATGACTTTTTAAACGATGTCTGGTTCTTCCAGGTTCTTAATTCGTTTGATTTTTTTGCGTATATGTTATACGATTTCGTTGTTAATTCTGAACCGATTTTCACAATTCTTTTTTGCAATCGATATTCAATACTCTCGCGTTGGTAGCATTTTAATTTTGTGTTTGTGTTGTGTGTTTTAATGAAACAGGCAAAAATAGTTAATCAATTGTAACAATTTTTTTTTTAAATTCTAATTATTTACTTTATTATATAAATAAAAATAAAAAAGCAGGTAATATCGTCGAACTGCTGTTGATGTTGTCAAAGTCTTTTACAACTAAGGGTGAATAGAGAACCTTACCTACTTATTGAGAATATTGTATTAAAAATGTCGCAAGGTAGTTTTTGAAAATTTCTGATTTAATAACGCATAACGCATAAAGAATTATTCTAATTTATAATAAATGTTAATAATATGATTACAGTTTTTATTTTTTTTTTCAGAATGAAACTCGAGAAGCTCTTAAAACAGATGGCAGTGAACAAGATCCCGTAAGTCATCATTTACTATTTTATTAACCATTTATTTGTTTGTGGGTTTTAGTAACCCATTGCGTTTCCTGCATATTGTTAATTTGTGTAGTACTTGGAATTCGTTTAGTCGTCTGAGCGTAATATCTATATATCTTTACAATCTTCTACATTTATAATATTATTAGTATTATTGATACCTGAGAGTACTTTGTTTATGTTATACAGTATAAACAATGGATATTTACATAAGTTATCATAACAAAGACTTATGAATGGTCATAATTGATGTTATATTTTTTTTATTATAATAAATATATCATATATTAAAAATCGCTAACGATGATAGATTAATTGCTTATAAAAAAAATATTTTCAGAGACTGTATATATTTTATATATTTGATGTATTAATTAAATTGATTTAATTATTAATTATTCATTTTGTTTATGTACATATTGTTACTCTTTTTAATCTTCTTTGAAGGGAACAATAAAGAGTTTTCATTCATTCATTATTTGTAT
Source organism: Galleria mellonella (assembly GCF_026898425.1). Lineage (NCBI taxonomy): Eukaryota > Metazoa > Arthropoda > Insecta > Lepidoptera > Pyralidae > Galleria > Galleria mellonella. Next base: position 2,404,034 of record NW_026442045.1, on the reverse strand, counting down.
AAGTGTACGTATTTACAGAAACTGATAGATTAATTTTACTATCGTAAGCGTTATTTCTCATTTCCTTGTAATTGAGGTGAGCACAAAATATTTATATTTGGATTTTTTTAAGGGAAAGAGGTTTTTTAATGTATAATAATGGAATGGTAATTCCGCCTGCGCTAGTGGTATACGCTGGCGGGGCACCAGTGAGAGATGATAGGTGAGAATGAAAAGACAGGTTAGATGGTTTCCAGGGGGGTCCACGTGGAGGTCGACTTGACAGTGCATGTTGCTAGGAATGGGACTGGTAGTCCACAATACTAACAAAAATTCCCCCGAGGGAAATGGATGTATAGTTTTACGTAAGCGATATTATAAGGCAAGCAATTAGTCTACAAAAAAATAAATATTTTAAAATGTATGTACGTAGATAAATCTATTCTACTCAAATATCTTTCTAGAAATATATTTATTCGCTATCTATATCTTAACACCTGTAAAAATTTATCTGCAATTAACCATTTGAATATGTCCGTACAAAAATTACGGTATTTTTACCGTATTTTCAGTTAGTTTATTCGTGTATACAATAAACAGAATAATTAATTTATGGTTCACCTTGATGCGAATATAATTGAATGTGGTAAACTTTCTGTGGTAAATACATTAAAGTTTACAATTTGCAACTGTTGTCAAAAAGGCGACATAACCACATAAATCACGCGGGAAAACTCCTATAAATTAGCGGTTTTACGGTACAATACCTTACTAAGCCTAGTGCTCTTATTTCCACCGACCTTACTCTCACTTTTTCTAAAAAAAAGTATAATCCGTGGTTTTGATAAAAATGCCAGCCCGCCGATTCGGGGCGTAAGGTGAACGGCGCGACTAAAACGATTCATCGCCGACAATCGTCAACTCGGCTACACAATTAGCCACAATTACTTGCAGGGAAATGGGTGAAAGGTTTCTGTAATGACTACCAATTTACACCCATTAGTTCGACCATTGATGGAGTGATTGATAAAATTCTTAACAGATTGGTGACTAAAACTCTATACTGAAACGTGATTAGATACAGTCTGCGAGTATTCTTTGCATTCGTCTAAATTGAAGTAACTTGATGTTGGTTTTTCGGTCACTTTTTATGGGTATACAGTTTTTTTTTGTATAACTACACGTGGACCTACTTTTCGAAAGTGAAAATTCTATTCATACAACAAATTACATCGGTTACTCAATTGTCTACATATTTACAATATCGAAGTACCTACCCTTAAATTGGAATTACTATCCGATACGGTTAGCTGGTAATTACCTATTCAACATCTGTTGTAAGTTTGTTAGTTTTAATGAGATAATAAAAACGTACTATTTAAATAGTTTTAAGAATTAATTTTAACATCGTATACATATATTTTATTATTAACAAAATATTTCCAAAGAAAAAGGGCCTTGGTATGGAAAATAAACCAAGCTATTATTCAATTTCCTAAGTTTTTTGTATAGAGTAGAAATTTAATATAACCTAGAACAATTTGATAAAGCTCTCATTTTCATAATTTATTAACAATCCACTACTATAATATGCATAAGATAATTTTAGTACAAAATAAAAAAACACCATTACGCAAAAATATGATATATGTTTTGAGATATATAGGTTTACGTAAGTACAATAAGAGTTACGTACAAGAACACAATCAGGTGGGTGGCTGCAAATATATTGCAACAAAAATTGACACATCGCGTTATAATTAAGTTTTAAACAATGTTGTTTTTTTTTTCACGCGTGAGTACTCATCCAATTCTAGTGCCACACACGTGTATTGCGGATTGCTCAACGCCTAGCATATACATTCGTAGGGAGTTCGATGGAGAGGCCACTGTGCAGTGGTAGCTTGTGCAATATTACAATAGCATACATGTTGTAAAGGGCCAGTATGAACATATTAATTAAGTTATAAGCGTTGATGTAGCGCCGCGTCGCTTATTCTACGCGCACATGCCCAGAAATGAAGTGCCATCACGCATATATATATGAAATGACTTTTTTATTGCACAAAAGTGGCAATTAAGTATTCGAGCCGGTTGTTATTGTAGCATAATGGATGCCTATTACACCAAGAGCGTCACATGCGCGTAGGCAACCTAAAACCTATTCCGCTTATAAAGCTTTGATTAACTTACAGTAGGACCGTAACGCTGAAAGCTGGTGTTATTTGATTACAGTCTTCCGTAGGGCATATGATTAGATGCTTCGTTGTCAATAGTTTCAGATTATGAGCGAGAAATTTCGCTATGACTTTTAGTTTTTATATGAGCAAGTTACATTATATTTTTTGTATGCTATACATTTGATGCTTAAAGACTAAGTATAACTAATATATTTTTTTTTAATTGATAGTTTATTTTATTTCATCATTGGCTCATTTTTATTGACTTGTATTTAAAATATTAGCCAATGTTTTACATTTATCCGTTTATATGAAAATTGGTAAATAATTTTTCAAAAATGCTGAAACACATATTTTATACCAAGAAATTAAATAGAAAATGTCACGTCTTCTATTTAATTTTTTATTGTTATTTTTCTGTTAAATTAATTAAATAGATACTATTTATTAAATCGTCCGTACTTAATCCGCAACTATTCACAATTGTGAATTAAGTTCATGCCATATTGTCATCAAATTATAAAATAGATATATCTTGAATGTTAATGGAATAGAGATTAATAAGTTTGTGAGAAGCTTAAATAGTTGCATTGTTGACACTTGTTTGTTGCTAGTTGCATGTGTCAGATACTGATCTCTGACCTGTTGTCGCCGGCGTGTGATGAAATAGCTGTAGTTTGGTTCACATTGCACGTAAAGCATGAAGGCTCCAACTGTCTGCCCTACATCATATGCACTTCCCTTCACATGGACTATTCAATTTAGCTAATCATTTAATTAAATGACAGTGTACTCTTGCTTCCTATTGTATCTCCTTCTCCTATCGTGGGAGCTACAAGCCTCTTGTCTTGGTCTGTAATGCACAGGTACAATGATTTTTATCTACAGACTTTAGAATTGTAAATTAAATAACTGTGACAAGGAAACACGGTGGACATTGTTAGGTGTTGCACGTAGTTATTAATTTGAAAATAATTATTTTTACTAGCCATTACCCATTTTTTTTTTTACCAAATTTAAAGGAATTATTTAAGCCGCTAAGGTGCTGAGAGGTAATAAACAAATTCCCTTTCACATTTATAATATTAGTAAGAATTATGATTGTTTAGTTTATCTGCAATATTTTCGCGGCATTATACTCTCACATTACTATAACACACCCACACATATTATACTTGTACATATCGGTCCCTGTAAATGCATAACTACGGGGATGTATGGAGACTCCTGCCCAACTAGAGTGTAATTTTGCGCGGGAGATCGGACACGTTGTCCTGGGTTATATTTTTGAAAAAAATTTTTTTTTCGTACAACTTAGAATGGCAAACAAGCTGACGGTCCACCTGATGGAAAGTAATAACCGTCGCCTATAGACATGAGCAGTACCATGTACATAACAGAGTATACTATTTCGCCCATGATACCCCCATGCGTTGCATTCCTGAGGACTCAGGTGTTATTCCTCTGTACCCAGTAAATTCACGCCATATTCCATCCTTCAAACTGAAACACAGCCATGCAAACACAGCTGCTTCACGGTTGAAACACGAATGGAACAGAGGTACCCAAGCAATCGACTTTTGTACAAAGTCTCCCTCTGGTTGGTGCAAATATTCACAAATCAACGGTTTATTTGAGGTGGGTTGAACGATAATTTATTATTTTATTTATTTTCTATAGATATACACGTAAATGATGTAAAATATGCAACGACAATGCACCTTTCGAAAGTCTTAAACCAGCGACCTTAGTGTAAGATGAAGTAGGCGATAAAAGCTAAAATTCCACCGAGATGTGTCTATTTAAGAATAATATTATATTAATAGATTTTAATGTATAGATGCATTAGAACAGCTACCCTCTCTACCTTTTTTTCATACATTATACTATTAATACTAGTAAATCAAGTATTTATTCGCAACGAGCTATAGGTGTTAAATCGAATTTATTAAAATAATTTTAAAGCTAGAGTCATTTCTTATTCGAACTTTCGTATAAGTAATAATGAATCCAAGATGATCTTGTTGAATGATTAGCCCGATCATGACTCTGAGATCTCTCGAATCTGTGTTTCCTTTTTATATGACCTTTCCTATGTCAAATTCCCAATGATATACGACTTCTTGCTGGTCAACAAATATTCTCACCCAGATTTTCACTTTTATTTCTCTACTGTCCATTATTACACAGCATGTTTTGTTTGTTTTTATCAAGATCAATTTGTTACAGTGATGCGGCTACACGTAAGTAGCCGATGAATTTAGTGGCCCAATTTTATAATGCGTACAGAGCCCAACTCGCGGTGCGGCGTGCGAACTGCCCTGGCATACTTATTGGCATTTATGAGTTTTTTGTGCCAAACCTGAGGGTCGTGACTGTGAAATGGTGCATTACCGGTCGACGGTAATTCGATAGTTTGTTTTGAATGTTTTGTCGACTAGATAATGGTTGCAATCTCGCCAACTCCGGCTTGATATAGTTTTGTCTATAACGGGTTTACATTCAGAATGTTTTAGGTCATTCGTCTGCTAATTTATGTCTTAATATTGTTTGAGTTTTAAATAATAATTCGAAAGCACGTTCTTGTTTAAATTATAAAGCCTGGGACTCTTTACAATTGTTGAAATTTAAAATTTTCTGGTAATGATAATAATGTGACCAGTACCGCAGTGCGCTGTTATGAGAAAGAAAATCGACTTGAATGGTCTGAAATGCATTAATAGGATTGGACAACAAATATGAGTATATTTGTCTCTGAAAACCTTTATTTTAGGTACCTATAGGTTATTTACAGATAGTTAAGATGGGGTAAAAAACTTTTTGTTAGTTTGGCCAAATTTCTCGGACGGCTTTGATGAAAAAAAAAAATTACTAATTCGATTTCATTCACGTTCTTATGGACGCATTTATCTAATAAAAAATATATAAGAGTTTAATCTGTCATTTATATAGTATATAGTAGGTAAGTAGTATATATAGTAACTATGCATAGGTGTTTACATGAGTAGACAGATGTAAGGAAAACTAACGAATAAACTGAATAATTATACATATAAATTATGGAATAATTAAAATCTTGCATAAAGTTGGGTATATGGTGAGTGCGAAGACGCGTGCGGTGGAAGTGAACAATTAGGTTATTTATCTCATGGCTATCAGATGTTACTCAATGTCCGCAACAATTGTACACGGGCCGCAGGTGTTGGCACATCATCATTTTAGAAATTATAAATAACATAATTCACTAACATAATAGGTACTTTCTGAAAAAAAGTATATTGAAACGGATTATCCATTTACTTTTGACCAGCAGAAGGTTATGGCCACTGGTTACTATTTAACTGGTAATCAGTATTAAAAATAAAATATTGTGGCAACAAAAAAAAAATAACCTTATTAATATTATAAATGTAAAAGATTGTGAAGATGTTTGTTACTCTAATTCACTTACATAAATGGTTGAATGCATTCTTTATGTACTGATTGGCACAGGTAAAGTCGCGGGGAGCAGCTAGTGAGAAATATATTAATTTATGACAATAATGCCTTTATATATTTAACATAATGCGGCAATCTTTGACACTTAATTACTTTAGTACAGTCAGCTATAGTTATCAGTTAGTTACATAGCATTATTACAATAGAAACTGATGTTTTTTCCGTAAAATATTCTATTGTAAAATAGACGCTTACAACGATAAAATTATAGCATTGTATAACAATGACAATCGATAAACCTTATACTATGGGCCATTTCTCCGGTCTTTTCTTATGAGAGAAAGATATTACTAAATAAAAATACTAACCAATTTTAACGTATCTACCAACAAAAGAAAATGAAGTTAATATTAAAATATAAAAAAAGCCAAGTTAACCAAATAATTCTTATTATATTCGCCATTATGTAAATATACCTATTACTATGAGATATACATATGTATAATATATACATACACCGATATTGAGTAACCCTGTTCTTTTAATAATTAGTAATATTAACAATTATTGTAATATTTCAACATATAAATTCATTTCAAACAGACTATTTTTACGCTACATAAATTTTGGTTTAATTGAATATTAACCTTCGTCATTGCTAGGTGTTGAACAAATATAATAAACAACAAAGAGATTTCAAATAATACATACTTTTCTATTAAATATACAGAATCTATGGCCGTTAGGATAATCGTGTTCTAGGAACAAGACTGCGAACTGGCAAGAGTAATAGAACATTCTTTGACTAAGTACGAAGGACTATAAGTTAAGAGCTGAAGATCTTGCATAGAAGTGGTCTTATAAAGCTAGATTGTAGTGAGGTGATAAAAATAATGGTGATGATGATAATGATTGTTAGAGAATAGAACACATTGCACGCACGCATGAAAATATTTACACGCACACAATTGCGTATGTATGTGTATTTGCGTATGTCTTATTTTGTTTATGTAGTAGTGACAATAATGGGTCATAATTGTAATAAACTTTTTATGCGACTAAGAATGACAAATAAATTAATGGTCCATCTAATGATGAGTGGTAACAGTTATTTATAGAGATTAGCAGCATCGTAAACGTCATAAAGAACAGATCTGTTGCCATTCTTGAGGACTATGGTGTAATGTCTCCGCAAAAGCAGAGATCCTGTTTATAGGAGTATCTAAAATGTACCCCGCTCATACATAATACAAGATGTCGATGATTTTCAATATTTTTAATGCTTCATTTTCTTTATTTAGGTGGTATTTTTATCAGAGAAGAACAGCTACATCCCTGTGAGCATAAAGCCTCGTTCACCTGCTGCTGAGAATGCATGGCGGGAACCGCCGGCGTGGGAGCGCGAATACCGTCGCCATAGAACTAATACCAGCAGAGTACAATGTATGTAATAACTAATTTTTTTTAATATTTAAAGTTTAATTTACATAAAATTAAATATGATTACTTGAAGAAAGATAACGTTATCTATTTGACCCTATTTTAATGTTTATATTATGCGATATTTTTACTAATATTGCAACTACTACGATTTCTAAAATTCATTTTACAATTAATAAAACAGAGTTAGTTTAATACTTTATTCCGATTTATGGTAATTTTATTCGCCGAAGAAATCCTTAAATTATTATAAATATTTACGTATTAAAAAGAACAAAAATATTTTTTTGTTGAACAGATATTGAAGCAGAATGCCAGGATGATTTTATGAAGATTAGAGTTGGATTCAACGGGTCGTTTGCTGGACTGGTGTATTCAGCAGGTACGTTTTTTGGCATCATTTATTATATACGTACTTTATCATCATCATATTAACTATTAACTGTCCATTGCTAAACATAGGCCACCCTCATAAAGGAAGGTTTTTGCCAGTAGTTGCTACGCTTACCAGGTGGGTTGGTGACTGAAGTTAGGTTTTGGTGATCTTTTAAGAGAGACAGGGACTCTGCTGCCAATCCCTCGGCTTTTAAGCTCCCTTAGTCACCTTTTACGATACCCACGAGAAAGAAAGGGATGATAGCCATTTCATACATACACACAAATAAGTTGCAAAATTATTATTGATACTTTAGTATCTTAGACATGTATCTATCTATCCAGTGTGAAAATATTCTTTACTCATAAGAGTGCTGCATATAAAATAGATGACATTGAGATTATGACAAGTACTTCTCGAAAATAAAAATAGCCATTGTATTTAAACACGAGTATATAGCCTTTATTGTGTGTGTGTTAAGATAAAATGGAAAAAAAATAAAACAATTACAACTGTTAACTAGATAGTTGCCACTACATTGTTATAAACTTCTAAGCGGTATATCGTAATTCAATCGCCTAGTTGTGAATGGACATGCCATTCTTCGAGTCATTTAGAATAGCCATAAGTTTGGAATTATATGTTCAAGTGGCGCTACTGTTATTCAGCGCTGTAGTTTCGTCAAATATTGAGTAGATATGTTAAGTATTGAATTTGGGAATCCCATTCGATATTCACTGAAGTATGAAGTATATATAATAATGTCAAATGGTTAATAAATGTTTATATTTTGTATTTCCATGAGAAATACTGAATATATGTTTTTCTATTTCATTCTATTATATTATATAATTTATAGAATATAAAATACAACATTGCAATGAAAAAATATAAGTATTCTTTAAATATTTTATTTTTTACCCGCCCAGTTTGAATTTATGAACCTTAAATTCATATCATCATCAATTAAACCACTAATTGTCTACCGCTAAATATGAGTTACCCCAATAGATCATGCAACATATTTGAAGTCATTTGTATATAGTGAAAGATACGTATATACGAGAGTTTTATTAATGTAAATCAGGCATTCTTCATCTCCAAGACTTCTTAAGAGGCATATACAGCATGAAATAAGGAAAATTCAAAATTAATTCGTAAATCACTCCATCTAGGTACTATGATCATAATAACAAGTTAAAGACTCCTACTTAGTGGAATGTTACTCAAGATTATTAATATATGAAAAGCGCAAAATGATAATACGTTTAGGTTTCAGATAAATAGATATAAAATGCCTATTGTAACTGTGAAACTAGTGGACGATGTCATGCTGATTTTACGACCATGTCTGTTATATTTAGAAATTGCGGTATGAAAGTATTTCTTATAACTAATCACTTGACACTTTAAGATACCGTAATGTGATTATATACACTAGATGAACCAGTTTTACGATTTATTAATTTTTGTAGGACTTACTACGAAGTAAAAAAATATTTGTAATACTAATAAAACGTAGGTATTTTTTTGTGATGATTAATTGATGACTGGATAAATTTCCAAAAATTATACACATTTCTATGGATATAATTTATGTGTGTAATTGTAACATGTGTATAATTTCTAGACGATTCAATGACATATTTACTTCTACTTTATACCGATTTCTGTACATTATTATAACGATATATTTAATTAGCGATTACAAACTACTATTAACGTATAGAAAATGAGGAATGAATAAGAAATTGTATACTCTGTTACCGTATTAATTATATATACAATAATAAATTTTATTGATTCAATATGTTAGATTTAATTGAAATTATATTCAATAATTGAACCCAAAAAAATTATAACAGAGTTTGAACCCATTTGGTTTGATGTTAATTTAAAAATAGAATCTGGAACATTCCAATGGCAAACTATAGGACAGTCGAGTTTGCATTTCTTTGTTGCACAATAAAGAACATTAAAAGTTAGTTTATAAAACGCTTTTAACTCGTTTATACTATGATTTAAACTGCTATTTATTCAATAAGCCTATCGTTTTATTGATAGATAAATACGCGACATAACAAACAATTTTATTGAACCGTTAACGTCTGGTGGACTTTTTAACGCAGGCCATTTACTTTAATATCCGTTAAGGGAACAATTACATATTGGAACTTTAATTTGAAAGTGGTTCTAGTATCCTCGTTGCCTACATTTCAATAATTATTTAATTTATAAATACATTACACGCTAGAAACGAGAGTTTGAAGCAAGTGCATTTTAGTAGTAGTAGGTTTCTTGTGTGTTTAAATAAGATGTTATTAATTCGTATATTTTTTTTTGGAAGGTTTTTTATGATATCTCCATCAATTATTAATCGATTCGTACTGTTCTTTTTCTATAATTCAGTTTATTATTATATTAGATAGTTAACAATATTATCCAGATCAGATTAATGAAGTATGTGTTATACATGAATTATGATCCCTCTTTAATGGAATCTGTAAATTTATTTCTATTGTTTATAAAAGTTGTTTCAGTGTTTTAACTACGGTACTTTAACTAAATTTGCTATTTTCATATTAAATTATCTTCACGCTACTTTAAGACGGACTTATAGAAGACAGTGTTTTTATTATTTTGAATTGTTATTATTAAAATCATAATGTATAATTTAGAAAAGATTATGTAATAACGTCTATAAATTTTATGATGGTATAGCTCTACATAACAGTATAGAGCTTTATGTTTTGTTATTATATACGTGCAACTTAAAATTGTATACATATATATTTATTTATTTATAAAGGATTTTTTTAATTATGAAAAATAAACCTATCTTTTTTGCCTAAATTATTCGCTAAATATCTGTAAATTTCACAGGTTATTCCTACGACCCGGATTGTATGTACATCAACGGTACAGGGCGTGACTACTACGAGTTCTACATCCAATTAAATAGATGCGGCACGTTGGGCAGAAACAGCCAACACGATGATAACAGGAAACATCCTACTGTAAGTATTCTTTGTTTTGAAATAGGTTATAAACCTAAGAATATAGCTTTATAACAGAACTATTTCAAAAGTTGCAGTTTTCTTTTGGAGATAATATAGCCACTTTCAATTATTACATTAAGTCGAATGTTGCGTACATCATAATGGCATTAACAGATGCTTCTGACTACGCCATTTATGATTGTAGTCATGAGCAGTGGTATTATATACTATCAAAATTTTTTTGAGTTTAATCGTTATGCTCACTATGGTACATAATATTTAAAAGGCCATAAGTATTTAAATACAAAATTATGTTTGCTAAAAATATTACATTTTATGGTATTACTATATTTATAACATTATATGATACATAAGCTGACGTCCTACCTGATGGAAAATAGTACTTAACATTCGCCTATATACATGAATAACACAATGGACACCACAAAATATACTGACATTATATTTTGCATTGCAGAAAAACCTGATGTGGAACACAATCACGGTACAGTACAATCCATTAATTGAGGAGGAGCAGGATGAGCACTTCAAGGTCACCTGCGAGTATGGATACGACTTTTGGAAAACTGTCACCTTTCCTTTTCTCGACGTTGAGTGAGTTCAATAATAACAATAATAATTGCACTTAAGATTTTTTTAATAAATAAAATGAGAAAAGAAATTGGTGTCTCTGAAGTCGGTGTGACAGTGGATGACAAAGATAGTATAAGATTTCCTTTAGCAATCAGTCCTCTCTGATTACCCCTTAGAAGAGCTGCTGTAAAAGTACAGCATGCTTAGTATGTGCATTTATTTACCTCGAACTAGGTAGGTAAATTAAATTATTGCGCTATGTAATGTTATTATTTCCGCTTTTTTATGAAAATATCCACAAAAAAAAACTGACCAATTGTGGCAAAACCATTTATTTTGATTTAAAAATTAAACTACTAAATCGATTTTAAAGAAAATTCTATGGGGCCAATCTGTAAGTATCTTTCAAATAAAAAAAGAATTTTCCAAAAATCTTTACAACTGACGGAGTTATAATGTAACAATAAAAAACAATCAAATTGAAAAAATCAATTTTTTTTGAGCTCGGTTGAGAATTTAAAATGGTAATCCCCTCTGCGCTACTGGCACGCTTGCGGGGTATCAGGGAGTGACGATAAGTAAGGAAGAATTCAGGTTATTCGGTCCATTCTAATTTTCCAAGAATTTATCTATTAAACCATTATAATCCAGGGGAATAAATTGGATTTCCACTTAACAGAGTTATTACAGATTATAAAAACTATAACACAGTATGCTACTTGGAATCGCGTCGTTAGTCCCTATTAAAAACAATTCCCTTCACCCCTCGTTTCAGGGTAGCAACGGGTAATCCAGTGGTATTCACACTGCAGCCGCCTGAGTGCTATATGGAGATCCGGTCCGGGTACGGCGCTACCGGCGCCAGGGTTTCAGGTCCGGTGCGAGTTGGCGATCCTCTTACCCTGCTTATCTATATGAGGAGTGCTTATGGTATGTAATGAATCTGTTAAATGTAATTTAAGTTTTATTATTCTTGTCTACTTTTTTATTAAATATATACCCAATTGTGAGATGATGAAGTAACAATACAATGTGTCATCACACTTTTCATTCTCTGGATATTTATTTATTCTTTATTGCACAATAAAACTTTGTACAAGTGGCGAGCTTAATGCCACATGGCATTCTCTATCAGCTAACTATTACAAGTAGGAGAAAAATAAATAAAGATATAATACATAAATATAAGAACCAAAGCTCAATATATTCGGAATGTTCTATTTCTTTCGTCATGTCCTTTTCACAAAGTGATCATGGTCGTAAAATTCTCCTTGGCAATTGAAGTCTGCGGAATGTCCTTCCACCTACTACTTGCGTGTGTGAATCTTATAGTATAGGGATCCTATACTATAAGATTTAAATACCAAGCCGCTGGTCTTCCTAATTATAGGGACGAGGTTAATTCTTCCTTTTATGAATATTTGTACTCAGCAGTTGGATGTTACAATTGGTATAGACTGGGTGATTTTTTTGATCCTAGCTTGATCTCGTTAGGATAAACGAGATGCCTTCTAATGAAACGAATCATGCGTATTTATATCTGTAACTATATTTATCCATAAAATACGGTAAACTTTAACGGTGTTATAACCATCGCGTGACACACTCCATTCCTATCCCAAAATATTTCAATACCGAAGTTCAACGATCCCTCATCTACAATAGACAACTAAGTTTGAACGTTTTTAAGTGTGTCAAACTTTTACTCAATTAATGAAATTGTATCGATCATTTCAGACGGGTTCGATATAGTGGTGAACGACTGTTTCGCCCATAACGGTGCCACAAAGCGGATTCAGCTTATAGACGAATATGGGTACGTATAATTTCATTGCTGTTACGCCAATCAGGTAATTTTTATTTCTTTATTTTTATGATTCTGTAAAGATAACAGGATATTTTTTTTACTGCACCTAACTTGAACATTTAGTTATGCTCAAGTTAGATTAATAAAAATATATTGGTCAATGGTCTCATATCTTAAAAGTAAGGCACATGAAATGTTTTTTGAAATATTATTTAGTGCACGTTATAGTAAAACCAAAACATTTTTTTTGGTTTCATGTTTTAGTGAAGTATAAATATCCAGTTAGATATATAAATCTCGTTAAAAATTTTACACTAATTGACATACAAACGTGTTTAGTATGTATGACAATTAGTACTCGTACGTGTATGTACTTAGCTATACTTTTACCCTAACATCGTAGTAGTTAGTAGTAAGTTAAAATATTATTAAAAAAGTCATACATTTATTTTGCAATAGGTATAACATATACATAAGTTATATTCAAGTAAAGGTACTTTTTTCTGTTAGTTAGTTAGTAGGTATAGAGTCGTATTGAGGTACATAACTACATATTAGTTTTGCAGGAACCGTCTAGCAAGTTCCTACTAAAGATGTACGAAACGTCTTTTTCCAGGTGCCCAGTGGATGATAAACTTATATCACGATTCCGCGGCTCGTGGTCGGAATCCGGCGTGTTCGAGACGCAGGTGTATGCGTACATGAAAACGTTCCGGTTCACCGGCTCACCAGCCCTCTACATAGAGTGTGATGTGCGGATGTGTCATGGAAGGTGTCCTGTAAGTATACATCGTCGTCATCATTATTTCTGCTCTTCATTTTGACACTTTTTTAATGTGTTGAAAATAGAATGGTAACACTATTGACGTTATCGGTATACATTGACGGGACACCAGCCGGTGATGACAGATGGGGATTAAATCTGGTCAGTCAGCCCATTGTGGCGGATTCACTAGGACAACAATTATGGCTTTTAGGGCAGATAGTTTAATCTGACAGGAAAATAATAGTATGAGACTTAATAACTCTATGTCAATAAAAACAATGTTTAATTCATAGGTATATTGCTATCCACTTCTAGCTGCATTGTACTCGTAACAATGCATAGCATTCCAGTGCTTCTGGAGTGGACTGTCTAATGAGTAATTCCCGGCGGTTCCTGGAAACCATTTAGCTGAATTCTAGTTGTATTCATCACGATGAACCAACAGCCTGTCTTTTCACCTGTCATCTCTCACTGGTGCTCTGCCAGCGTTCTATTAATATCCGTTAAAAAGTCCTTACACGTCTGTTCACGTTCCAGTCGCAGCCGTGCCACTGGCGCAACATGAAGAGCGTGCGGCGGCGGTCGGTGGAGGCGGCGCGGCCCGCCAGCGTGGCGCCGCGCCTCTCCGAGAACATCTCGCTGTTCCAGTCGCTGCGCGTGCTGCACGAGGGCGAGGAGGACGCGCAGTTCTCATCTAACACGAGTCAGTACATAGTGACGAATATCCTAGTCTATTTTTAAACGGCTTCCAAAAGAAGACTTTCAGAGGGAGACTTTGTACAAAAATCGATTGCTTGGGTACCTCTGTCCCATTCGTGTTTCAACCGTGAAGCAGTTGTGTTTGCATGGCTGTGTTTCGGTTTGAAGAGTGGAATATGGCGTGAATTTACTAGGTACAGAGGAATAACACCTGAGTCCTCAGGAATGACAACGCATGGGGAGTATCATGGGCGAAACAGTATACTCTGTAAAAAACTGTGAGAAGGATGGGTTGTCTGTATGTAATATCATTGGTACAAGCATAGATAATATACTTAATACGATACTAGTATTTTTTTTAAAGGATAACAATGAAATGGTTACCCCACCTGCGCTATCGGTATACACTGGCGGGGTGCCAGTGATAGTTAATAGGTAAGGATGAAGGCAGGTCAGTTAGTCCATCGTGAAGAATTCGACAAGAATTAACCATGTTGGTTTCCAAGGGGAGGGGCGTGGAGGTCCATCTGCTAGTAATGGGTCTAGTAATTCGCATTAGTAACAATCCCTCCCCCCCAATACGGCAATAGAGATAGTGGTGTATTTGTGGTCAGGCGTGTCGGCGGAGGGGCAGACGTGCGTGCGGACGTCGGTGGTGTCGGCGCTGGCGGTGTCGTGCGGCGCGCTGCTGGCGGCGCTCGGCGGCGCGCTGCTCGCGGCCGCGCGCGCGCTGCGCCGCCACCGCCGCGCCGCCGCCGCCGCCGCCGCCGCGCCGCTGCACGCCTACGTGCCGCACAAGGGACGGATCAAGTAATACCTACCTCGCCACCACCGACATACAGGTTCATTGGTTATCAGGGTGATCAGCGGAGAACTGGCGCGGGCTGTGACGTACAACCGTGGGACGTGCGAACGTTACAGGTGTGAACTTAGTGTAGACATGATTCACAGCGGTCAAACATCAAGCTCATTTATTTATATGTATTTTTAGTAGTGCTGGTTTAAAAAAATAAAATGTTTGACAATAGATAACTAGTTAATTATTATTTGTAGACAATTGTTTCTGGCATGAAATATAAGAAAAAACAATCCTTTAATGGTTCAATGCTCGAGACGGGTCTTTATATCTCCCATCATTTTGGGCAGTGTGTTTGTGAATAAAAATATCTCGAATTTTATGTTTGACATAGTGACAGACATAATAAATTGATGTAAACTTTTACCTATTTGAGATATAAATGTGTAGACCAGAAAAAGCCATTCACTATTGTCCCGAGATAATTTTCTGCAATCCTCATAATCACCGTTATAGGTGCGAGCGTTTGAGAACTTTGTTAATAATCCTGATCATTTAAATAAGCTCAGACATTAATTACTCTATTATTACAAAATGACAGTTTTTATTTGTTTCAAATCTAGTAAATATATACTCACATAAACCTAATTTAACTAGAGCTTTCGTACAATTTTTCTGTGACGTGATGTGTGTGACGACGGTTGAATATTTTTTTAAACTACATATTGAAATATAACCTAAGGGTGTGTATTCTCAAAGAGTTAATGCGTATAATGGAACATACTGGAAACAAAGTTTTATGTCAAATGTCAATATTCATTGTAGAGTACTAAATAAAATGTTTCTGGTGTTATAAAGAGTTAAATAAATAAATAAATACATCACAAGAACGTGTAAGCAACGTAAAATATATTTTGTTACGTTATAAAGTCTTCTATCAGTCAAAACATACCCTTAGGACTATTTATTTCCCCCTATGCATTTTAGTGTTTGATTTTTATTGTAGTTTGTATGATATTTCATGAAAAATACTCAGAACTAACCAATTTTAATGCCTACAGTCGAATGCTTATTTTATAGATTGTTTCTAATTACGTACATAATGTGTAATATTTTTAAATCAATAAATAGTGATTCTACCTACATCTATGCAAATTATATTGTCTCCAATGTGAAACAGTGTATTTGAATGTAATCGAGATTTAAATGTTTTACAATGTATAGAGTTTATGTTCTGCCTGGATGTAGTACAGTCAGCATTAAAAGTTGATGAGCAGCTACACATTTTTAATACCCATAAACACCACTTTATGTGTAAGTAGCTTAATAAGCTTAGCATTGAAGTTAGATGAATATTGTATCAGGTAAAAATAAGTTGAATACATATATTAAGTATGCCATAGAGTGTATTTGTTCTTAAAATTTTAGCGTATTTATTAACTTTTGATGTTGACCTTACCAGATATAATTGGGCCATATAATTCTAAATTACAGATTATTTTTATATGTTTTGATCGAATATTACAATCCACTTGACTATAATGTGTAATAGGTTACCAAATGAGCAGAATGTCTATTTTCGATTAAGAATACGACGACGGTATTTTTAATTGAAATTTATCATAGATAGGTATATTTAGCTACAAATTAGTTTAATATAACTGTCAAAGTTTAATAATGTGTATGACAAATAGGGAGGACCTATATTTTCAGCGAAAATATATCTCCTTCTGTTTGTCTGTTAATAGTTAATGTGTATTTTTAATAAATATAATAAAAATTCAGTTACTTCTCAATATTGTGATAAACATTTAAGTATTAATAAATATTATTAGATCAGAATTATTTATTATTATCTGTAAGAACAACGAAGTTCAAATTGTAAATATTGTGATAAGAATTTTAAGCATTCCGATATAGTTTAGTGGTTTACAATAATTATTTAATAAATACATTAGACGTACAAACTATAGTTATAATTATATCAACTGAATAAAATATTAAATCTCTTGTGTTGTTATTGTTTATTCCTAGTACATACTTAGCATTCAGGTAAATGCTGGGTTTAGCCAAATACTAATAAATAAAAATTTTGTTGTTTTTAGTGTTTTATAATATATATTTAATTTGTTTTCCTATAAGTATAAAAAAGTTATTGGATTTGCGCCAAATGACACAAATATTAAATAATCTCGAATAACAATGCATAAAATATCTAAGGTAGAAAGGTTTTTTTTGCATTAATAACTCTTACAACAGGGGGGAAAGGGATTGTTAGTAAAGGAGACTTAGAATCCCATTGCTAGCAATATACCCAACCAGGTCGACCTCCTCGCGGTTCCCCCTGGAAACTATTAAGGTTAAATCCTGAAGAATTCATCATGATGGGCTAACTGGCCTGTTTTCATTCTCATCAATCACCCTTCACTGGTGCTCGGCTAGCGTATCCCGTTAGCGCAGAGGAGGTTACCATTCCATTTTCACCCATAAAAAAAAAACTCCTACAACATACTATATACTACTACATACTACTATATAATAGTTTTAAATATATAATATACTTTTCTGTTTACTTTTTTAAGACTAGGTTCATTTTAAAGACATTTTAAGATTACCTAATAGTGGTAAGTGATTAAAAAAACATCATACGTGTGCGGATCTTCGGCACCATATATATATATATATATATATATATATATATATATATATATATATATATATATATATATATATATTCAATACAGTACAACATCAATTAGTAACAATGGAAGCAAAGGTGAAATTATCTCTAAAAAGGATCTCTTCCAGTCAACCTAACACAGTGCCACTGTAGTAGTGAGTGGGCAGCAGTAGTGCGAAATAGAAATCTAAAAAACAATTTTAAATCATTACATATGAATATAAACAAAGGTTTGAGTGTATATGAATGTTATATATAATACAATATGTACATACTTAATAAATGAAAACTCAATGATGACTTCTTGTAATCAATAATAGTAGTAAGTGATGATCAAGCGACATTGGAAAGAATATAATTTTAATCTTTTCTTGTCGGAATCAATACAGGGACTATTTTGAATATCCAAGGGAAGTTTATTCCACAGCTGTGCAACATTATTTTACTTTATAAAGAAATCTTTGTGACTTTCTAAATAGACGTATATTTGATATTTAATTGAATGTGGAAATTGTCCACATTTTTGCTGTTATAACAAAATGAAACATATTTATATAATGTATAAACGTATACATGCTCGCCATGGTGAATTAATATAAACCATCTAAGCAAATTTTGTCAATTTCATAAAAATAAAATACAAGTTATAACAACTTTAAGTTTAATTAAAACAAAATTGCACACGGTTTACAATAAAGAAAAAAAAAACAATATAATATAAAACACAATAACACAAAATAAAAACTGAAGCATTGTCATGGGGAATAATCTTACATCATAGTAGGTATCGTTGATTAATTTTACTTACAACTACTTTGTGACAAAATACTGATAGCAATAGATTCAAACTCAGATCTTTAGTTTTAAATTTATCCTATAATTGTTATTTCACGGTGGGTAGTTTTTGTAAAACGTTCTCAAGATATTTTATGGCACCTTCCAATATTTGTACTTCACATTCCTTCAACAGTTTGATATTTTTCCTGAAATATAAAAAAATATCCATATTATATAAAAATATAAATTAGTCTTATTTGTTTGAATTTGGCATTTGGCGTTTGGCGTTCCATTGTTTCTGCCTACCTAATGGGAGACAGGCGTGACAGATATGTATGTATGTATGTATAAATTAGTCCTGTACTTATTAGAGGGATGGGCAGTAGCGTCCCTCTTTAAACATCATCAAAGCTTAACTGAGGTTGCCAATCTGCCTGCCAAGCGTAACAACTTCTGACCCGAACATGAGGAGACCTATGTTCAGCAGTGAACAAACAACACCTGATATGATAATGATGACTCAGTAGAATATTTAATAACATTTCCGTTATTCTTTTTTTTTGCATCGATGGGGTATATTTTCATAATAACATAAATTTAATAATTTTTTTTTTCAATTAATTTCCAATTACGTTTTTTGGACTAAATTTCAAAGTTACTTAAGTAGCTGTTTCCCGGAGCTTTGGTTGAGTACATCTAGGATATAAACTACACGTGTACACAATTTTATTTTTTTAATTTGATAATCTAGATAATTTTGAACCAATTTTACAATTCTCTTTGCAATTGATAGAATTTACTACCGTGTAGGCCTTATATTAATTATATAATTGTAATTGTTATTTCTTTTTAAAATATTTAAATATCCATGTCAACCAAAAATATGCATATAAAATCATGTATAAAAAGTTCAAATGTTCAATTGTAAGTACCTGTGTGTAGATTCAGGGCCGTTTTGTTCTGTATCGTTATTAGTTTTGTTGTATGAAGCACGTATGAGTTCGCAACGGGTTAGCAGGTACTTGTACGCGCGCCGGTCGACGTCCGCGCCCACTGCATCGACGCTAGAGGACTCGGACGATACCAGGTCACTGGGCAAACCCTGGCTCGACCACTTTGCCAATTCCTCTGAAACATAGACATATTTTTACAAATGAAAATACACAGGTTTCAGTAGTACAAGCTTTTTCACTTATAAAAACAGATTCCAAATTCCAACAAGTAATTCATATAATAATAGACTTTGCGAACTCCATTGTTTTCGAAAATAATCATGAACCTTTATTGAAATATGCCAGGAAAAATACTACGATTGCACTAATAAAAGCTTATACAATAATCATAAATTAATATTACCCAAACGCGGTTTAACTAAGATTAGTAATCCTTTCTGTGGAAATTGGGTACGGAGTAAGACTTTATAACAAACTGCTTGAGTCTGTTTTTGAATTTGTCTGAAAACAGGTTTAAAACTAGCATAAAACGCTTTCTTTGCAAAAAGCCATATTATAGATTTGACGAGTTTATAAATAAAAAAATAATAATATACAAAAAAAAAATCTATTTTTATATTGTTTTTTTTAGTTGTTTATTATATTATTTTTGTTATTATCATACTATTACAATTATGCGCGTTTACCGATAGCACAGGACTATTTCATTACCATCCATTAAAAAAAATTACGTCCCACTCTTTGGTACAGACCTCTCCACAACCAGAACATATCCTAAATTAACACTAGCTGGCCAGGTGGCTTGGTATGGAAATTGTTTTTTTGCGCATCAAAAGGTACATAGTTAAATATGACATTTTGTACTTCATATACTTTGATAGCCGTGTGGTCGTGATATATACTAGGCCACTCCTTTCCTGTGGGTGTCTTAAGAGGCGACTAAGGAAATTTAATGGTCGAGGGATGTGGAGCAGTGTCCTTCTTAAAACATAACCAAAAGTTTGATTCGGTTGCCAACCCACCTGTCAATCGTGGCAACTACTGGCAAAACTTTATGAAGGAAATCTATGTATTGCTGTAGTGATGTAGTGGATAGTTAACTAATGATATGATACTTAGGTTCAATTTTGCAAATAATCCTGTCACCTTTACTTTTCCTTTCTTATTTCTGTTTAAAAATCTAACAATTCATAATATGGTCGAAAATAATTATCACACAATAAAATAACATTAAAATTAAAGTACTAACATCTTTTAAATCAACGTAAAGACCTAAATAGTTTATTGTATTATGTAAATTTATAAAAACACATTATGTAAACCTCAATAATCGTTTTATGGCCAGTTGATTTAGTAGTTTAATTGAAGCTTGTATTCGACCAGTCTCTCAAAATAAAACGAACTAAACATTATGCTCACACATATGTAGTTATGTAAGAAGTACTCTAGATAAAAATTTATTACTCTGGATGCTCTGTTTAATAACTATTGCGGTGAGTGTTATGTGTTTTGTTCATACTGGGATATAAAGATTTATGACTATATCTGTGTGTTCATTTTTAAGTCATATCAAAAAGGAAAAGGTCTCAATTCGATTGTATATTTTTATATGTATATTACATAAGAGATGTAGTCGCAGATTAATTCTAAATTTAAGTCGATTTTAATAATTGTTTTTGCATTTAACAGGGGTTTATTCCGTATTGTTATGATTGAAGCAGCTTTTGTGAAGAAATAATAAATAATATATTTCTAGTAGATAAAGTCTATTTGAATTACGGTTTAAATTAAACTTGAACTTAGATATAAATAGATAATAATATTAATTTGGATATAATAATATTATTGCATAATTTGGATTTTGTTAAAATAAGCGACTACAAATTGCACAATTTAATGAAAATAAATCATTGACGCATAATATACACATCGACAAAATCACAAAACTACTTATTATTTTTTCTATTGATACGGTCACATCTGAATATTACCCGCATTTAAAAAAAGATATGAATTTGGATTTTAAGCTAGTTGATGAAGCAGGTAGTTTAAAAATGGATTTATTTTGCAATATCTTAATTTTATCTACAACTACGTGAGGGACATAGCATTAATAATAAAGCTATCAATTCAACGATAAATCGAATTTGGAATTAATAATTAAATGAACGCATTTTAAAAAACGGAACATAATTTCTGATGAATTAAGTACAAGTTTGACCAAAAGAAAATAGATGGGTACTACGTAACACAAAAAGTGTAAATAATGATTAGATTCGAAACAGTTAATGGACCATGCATATCTAATTCAAGCATGAAGATGTCGTGTTTGTATTGTAAAAGTGTTTAGAAAATATTGCTTCTTAGAAAATCAATTAAATAGACACATCGGAGCAAGTACTGAGAAGCAATTATATATAAATTATTATCCGAAGTGTCCCAGTGAACTGGATAGAAACATTGTGTTAACCGCGACGATACGTTAATTTATTTTGATAATATCACGCCTGTTCGGATTTTAATGTTAAAAATAATAAATAATTAATATAAGAAAAAGAAATTGAATAAAAGTAATCTAGTGGCATAAGAACACTATCAGGGTCTACCTCTAATCTAATAATGTCACTATCATTATCGGGTATGCACGAGTAGACCATGGTCCTCAGCAACAGCAACGTGATAATAAATGAAATTTTTGACTCAAAAGTTACAAGATAACATGTTCTTTCATTATTATGGTAACTTTATCTAATAATTTACTATTTATTTAGTTGTACTTAGAGAA
Organism: Galleria mellonella; assembly: GCF_026898425.1. Classification (NCBI taxonomy): domain Eukaryota; kingdom Metazoa; phylum Arthropoda; class Insecta; order Lepidoptera; family Pyralidae; genus Galleria; species Galleria mellonella. The sequence goes on along the minus strand of NW_026442045.1, from coordinate 2,381,765 downwards.
ATAGCATATATTGAAATTTTATAGTGAATCCGTCAAGATAGGCTAACTGTCCTGACTTCATTTACGTCTATTATCCCACAATGGTACACATTCTAATTTTATTCATTAAAAAAATGAAAGATACTCTAATCAATAATACAAAGATATATATTTTTTTAAAGTGGTGCTTACCCTGATTCATATTAAATATCCTGATGAAGGCGAGCAGCTCAGCGCTGATGGGTGTTTCACCACGGTATAGGTTGTAATGTGTCACTCCGGCGAGACCCAGTTTGCTTAATAAGGATAGCTTAGTTTCGCGCAGTGGATCACTTGAACTTATACCCAGAGATAGTGATAGACTATCGTATTGGTTCTTTGGATATACAAAACTGAAAAATAAATAAGAGTAATTCATATTAGGGAGATTTTGTACGGATTCATTTGCACGGGTGCCTACATCCATTCGTGTTTCTGCAGTTATACAGCTGTAATCGCAAGGTTGTGTTTCAGATTGAAGGTTAGGGTATGATATTACTGGGTATGGGGGCATAACATCTTTTATAACTTGAATACCATCTGAGGTATATTCATGTACTGGCTAGTACTAAAACCTTATTAGTGGCCAGTACGTGAGCATAATATATTTGATCATCTTTAATTCTTTTTTCAAATTTGTCTTTAAATATCCGTAATTTATATTTGTAGAAATGTTTTCAAACATTACCAGTGCAATTTGGTTTAGAACTAATAAAAATATCGGATAACAGACATACAAAAATTCCAGGCAAATTGAGAATCTTCTTTTTAAAGTCCTTTAAAGGTAATATACGTTTACTGTTTGTAATGACTTCTGTTTATATTGGTTCATTAAAGCAATTAAGTGCGCGTATAACTGTTCCTGAATCATAACTGTGTTGCAATCCGGTTTGTTATGCAATTTATGTTTGTTGATTGATTATATCAACACATACGGTGGATTATAGAAGAGACGATGACATTTCTTCGTCGATTCTATATCTCACAATAGAAATTGCTTACACGATATATAGAGAATAGAACATACCATGTAAGGGTTAGAATTTGTAGAATGAGATATAAACATTGTTTTTAACAAGTTCAAACAAGTGGACATAACACTATAACAAACACATCACGACTACTCACAAGACCTCTCACGAAATGAATAGAAGCTGGTGATTCAGAAACATACATTGTACCCATGTTCAGCAATGAATGATTGACCATTGTAATGATGATTATGAGCTTCGCCAGTCGTGAACCGGTTTTTTTTTATATTGTGATAAATTTCGCAAGTACAAATTATGTTTTATCCCAAAAATAATAACCGGATTAACTTACGTGTCTTTTATGTCGAAAGTGTCCGTATAAAAGTGTTCTGGAATGCGAGAAAGAGGAGTGGGGAGGCCGTCCAGTAACCTTAATCATGAGTGGTCATGACGCGAGCGGTGCGAGCCCATCTGTGACTGATTTTATTAATTAAAAGTTACTCTCGAAACTAAGAATGGAAATTCCATATTGTATTTGTGGGGATGATGCGTGAAGGAAAAAGAAATGTTTCAGAGATATATGAAGTTCAAGATGACCCACGTTCAGGACGTCCTTCCATACATTCCGACGATGTCCCTCCAAAATGATGGAAAATTATCGATGTGCTCAGACGCCTCAAAGCTCGTGTGGCACGAGTTCGTCCACATCAGAGGGGCGGAATCTGACAATGTTCTCTTGTTGTCCGTAAAGAAAAATTCCATTACGGTTTGGCCTATTCTTCTTGTTCCCAAAAACCAAATTGGTAATTTGGGGGACATAAATGAGATAAAAAAAGCAACATTTTTCAAGGAGCCTTCTCATTTTCCAAGTGCATTATGTCACAGGGGGAGTAGTAAAATTGATTTACTTAATTGTAAAATAAAATTTTTAAAAATTTTATACGTACTTTCCGGACAAACCTCGTATGCGAGTGTCCGACTATATTTCGGGACCGTCCAGTAACCTTAATCATGAGTGATCATGACGCGAGTGCGAGCCGGACTGGATTTTATTAATTAAAAGTTACATTAAGAATGGTTCCATATTGTATTTGTTACGGGTTAAAAAGAAATGTTTCAGAAATATATGAAGTCTGGATCCAGTCAAAGTATACATAATGTAAAATGGAAATTATTACATACATCACGGAATCTGAATGTTTTGCCTAAAGAAAGGTGTATCGGAATATGTAACAACATTTTGGGCTTCTATTTTCCGTTTACTAGTTTATACTTTTTATTGGAGAAATTGTTCAATTGCACTGGGAAAGTATTTCCTTAAAAGGATTTATTATTTAGATTTCTGTTTGTATGTAAAAAAAAAAAAACAACATTATTATGATTTAAAACTTCCAATTTCGCTTTAGTTTCTGGCATATTATACAATTTTCTTAGATATTATACAATGACTGGATCCGAAATGAAACATCTTTTTTAATGTGAAAATGTTTACACAAATGAAAATTTACCCATTGTGCAAGAACAGATCAACGTTGGATCTCGCACCGTAGAATATGAAGATCTGTTCGCCTTGTTGGAAGTCGCGCAGTGCGTAGCATTCGCCTCTATTTAGTTCCTTGTTATAGTCGGTTGTGATCTGCAATGTCAGTATTCCTTGTGTGAACATTACGTGTTTGAAAGCACTACTTACGACATAGATTATTGACTCGATCTATGTCGTAAGCAGTGCACAATGCACTTTGGTTTATAGTTATATAAATAAACCATTTTTAAACCTTTATTCGACACAAAGGAAATTAAACTTGTTTACCGATCTATTCACGCGAAAATATTGTCAAATAAACTTAATGATTATTTTTAAATAAAAATGTTACTTTCCATCGTGAAATTCGTCATTTCATATTGATTTTATTTATTTATTCCAAAATCTTGTAATGTCAAAAGAAAAAAGAAAATTATTGAATTGATTTTTTAGAAAAATAATAATATTAGAACTTACAAAGATATAATTCATGCCTATTTACCTTGGTACTTGGATTTGATGTTAAAATTATGAACAAGCACACTTTTTACATTTTTTTATGCAACTTAAAATGACAAATAAGCTGTCGGCCCACCTGATGGAAAGAGGTAACCCTCGCCTATAGACATGAGCAGTATCATCGACATAACAGAGTATACTGTTTCGCCCATGATATCCCCATTCGTTGCCATTCCTGAGAACTTAGGTGTTATTCCTTTGTACCCTGTAAATTCACTACTATATCCACACTAACATTTACTCAAATTACCGATTTCACCCTTAATACATTTGAAAGGGATTCTTAAATTAAAAAGGGCGTAAACGATCAGAATTATTACACTAACAATGATTACAAAGATGCGTTTGTGTAAAATTTTAACAACCTTAACATTAATGAAATTGATTATTCACATACCTTTCCGTGTTCATGGTTACACATATCCCATAAGGGTATAAATGACGTGACGTCACAGTCATCCAGCTGTATCATGTTCTGCCGCGTCATTACAGTGGACACAGCCCACCTGTGGAGTGACCAATCACGTACAATATAAATGTATGGACAGAGCATGTATTTAACTATATAAACAGAGGTCAAAGATGTAATAGATATGTAAAGATTAGCGATATGCCTTGGCTCCGCACGGGTTTATTTAAAGAAATATATTATTTAAAGAAATATAGCCCATGTTATTCCCTGAAAATGTAGCTTTCTATAGGTGAAAAAATATTTAAAATAGGTTGAGTAATTTTTGAATTTATTCATTGTAAACAAAAAAAAAAAGAATCTTTTATCTGTACTAGCTGGCCCTGCAACTACGTTCGTCTTCATTATCTATTATACTACGTCAATTTTGTACAGAATTTTATACACTTTTATTATTACATCATCACTATAAAATAGTATCAATAATTGATAAAAAAAAAAAACACAAACAGATATTTAATTATTGTATAGCTTATTATGTTAAGCCACATTTAGCTTAAAATATTATGAAAATTTCATTATTCAAATTCAATCATTCTAGTCGTTTTTACGTGTAACGCTAATACAGAAGAAATTTTCTCATATATCGCATTTTAATACACAATTTTGACTTAGTTACGTCTAGTGAGAGAATGTGAACTATTTTAGTCATCTCATGACCGGCATATTAACCATTAAAACTGAATATTCTCTCTCTTTTTCTCTCTATTTGATAAATATCTACAAAACTACAAAACACTTTTATCATATACATACATATTTTTGTACTGTGGCATACAATAACATGCCACTGTACTTAAACGTTACAGTCGTTATGCTAAATGACGCAATTACAAAGTGTAAGTCTTAATATATAACATTAAATATATTATATCCGATTGTTTCATATCCATAAACCGGCAGTAGTTTCACAAGGGTTTTGCATATTTATACAACAATAGGCGTATGTAACAAAATGGCATTTTACTTTCATACAATTGCACGAGACAACATCCTATTGTTTGTTCGGAGACAATCTCAGGTTTCCACTTTCAATTCTATTATAACACATTTATTATTGAATTAAATTGAAATATTTTATCGGTCGCACTGAGATATACCTACATTTCTCCGACACGATAATTTGCATATTTATTTACGTGTGTTACGTATACTTTCTATGTCATTCAATGAACGTAAGAGGTTAAATATTCTAATAGATATTTTATATTTAATTTGCATAAGTGACGGGTTCTTGCCATGATTTAAAGTAATCGCGAAACAATAAAGTTTTACATGATAATGGTCGGGGGATGGGCAGCGGCGTTCCTCTAAAAACATAACAAAGTCTGAGATTGCCAATCCGCTTGCCAAGCGTGGCAAATACCAGCAAAATCTCTCAATGGGAAGTCCTATGTTCAGTAGTGGACATTTAACGGCTGATGTGGTATAGTATATTAAAATAAAGATTATTAAATAACTTTAGAATCTATTCCGAGTTATCAATAAATAAAAAAAATATGCTCAACTACAGCTACTAATGAGATAGTGAGAGGCATTTTCGACTTTTGTTATAATTGATACAAATATATAATAAATAAATAATGCATTAAAAGATTTAGAAAATTTATTATGGCATCAACCACTTTACGGAACTATAAAATTATATTTAATTAAAACTTCTTTGCCATGAAGTGTTTTGACTTGTCACACACTCACAATTATGTTTGTGTGCTTTCGATTTTTATATGATAAATTCTATCAAATGTATTCTTTCGTGGTCCAAGTTTTCTATGTGTAGAATATGCATATCGATTCCCAACTTAACGGTTTACCACAAATGGCAATTTTAAACAAAGTATCGATTTATTGCCTTTATTGACATTTGACAAAAGTACGTCCGGTGATCCGCATGTGTGTTCAATATACTTTCACAACATAGTAAGACTTGCCAAGTATTTATAAACATAACAGTTTATGTAATAACAGTATCGAGCATCGAATAAACTATGGAAGTGATAAATAATTCAACTAGTAGTATCACCAGTACGCTAGTTTCTTTATAGGCAAAATGACTATAGAGACAGTTTTATATAGTAAGATGAAGGCTTTTGAGTGCTTATTTTCTTATTTCTAATCGAATATAAAATTGACTACTTGGAAATAAAGTTGAAAATATTAACAATCACTCTGATCAAACACTATAAATACTTACTATATATATATATATATATATATATATATATATATATATATATATATATATATATATATATATATATATATATATATATATATATATATCAAATCAGCTGACTCGTTTTTTATTAATGTTCTATATACTCACGCACACAATGTAACTTGACGTATCTATATTTAATTATTTAATAAATGAGTTTTTGCGCAATAAAAAGGTGCAGAATTTATAAGACAAAATAAATATTGAAGTCATAAAGAAATTACTCATAACTGTTTATTACGCAAAAATGTATGAAAAAATTGACCCGCTTTTCTCGAAGCATTTGTATGGAGACACTATCTATGCAATCTAAGGAAATTTGATATAAATAACTCTTACCTAATATTATAAAAGTAGAAAACAAATCTCTGAGGCGTAAACAAATATTATATAATAATTTAGCATTAATAATAACTAAAATTACTATTTATGAATTTAATTAAAATACGGATGATTTAAAAAGTTATATACTTATCTGAAATATAAATTAAAAATATTTGTTTAATTCAAATTCCAATTAGACAAAGTAGATAAAAGGAATTGTAAACAAAAGTTAAAACACAGAATTTATATATTGTATAATTTTTATTTTTGAAAATAAAGTTTCCTCAAGTTATCATCACCATTTCCTTAAATGCTCGTACCTATTGCTTAATCAAATCTGCAACATTCGCGCATACAAAGTATAAGCGTTAATGATATTACAGAGATTAGTAGACAACACTGAGAAGTGGTTAGAGATGCGGTTAGTAAATAACGAGAAATATGAAAGTAATTCGGTAAAATTGTTTTCCGAAAGCAGTGTTTTAACGATTCCATTACGTATTCAATGTTGTGCAAGCGGTGGTTTGTTGACAGGCGATTAACATATTTTAATTATTTAACTTAGTCATCATATCATATTAGTTATTAACCATTCAATACGGAATAGGCCTCCCCCATAAGGGAGTTTTTATTAGTAGTGCCACACTTGGTAGGCAGGTTGCAACCGCAGTTAGGCTTTGGTCATGTTTTAAGAGGACGCTGCTGTCCATCCCTTAATCATTAAGTTCCCTTAGTCGCCTCTTACGATACTCACAGGAAAGGAAGGGATGGCCCATTCTATGCTGGGACCAGACGTATACGGCATTACACTTAGTAATGAAGTGAAAATGTCCTGTTCTATATATTTATGGCGGTGTATAAGATGTAGGATACATTTTCAATAAGCGACTGTTGAGATGATATTTAAAAGTCGTACCGTCATGCTGTGTATAAAATAAAGCAATAAACAAGAAATAAAATAGAAAATAATTTGATGAAAATAAGCTAATTATAATTAGATAAAACTGTACAAATTTAAAATAAATAAATATCGTCAACCATAAAAATTGAAAATATAATTTGTTAGCAGATTAACAATTCGCTTTTGTTGTAGTTAGGTTTATATTTTATTTTTAATATCCACTTCGTGGTCAAAATAAACAATTGCATGTACGTGATAGAAAATATTGTATAGATACAAATAATTTTGAATAAACGAAGTCGCGTTTTAAGTATGCCACATATATTCAATATAATGAGCTTCTTAAACTTCCTCGTAGAGATCTCACAATATAGTTAAGAGCTTGTGACAAAATTGTGTCATTTGAAGTCCAGTTACGTTATTTGGAAGTTACATTTTCTACGTCTCTTGTTTATTTATTTATTAAAATTAATCATATTCAATTTTTATTTTTTATTTTCAAATACAAAGTTTATTATAGTCTCAAACATGAATAATCATCATCATTCATAAATTCTAGCAGACATTTAAAGATTAATAGAAGTAATCCTTATTATGGGATATGTACTCGTTATTTGTTTTATGAATAGTACAATAAGTCTCTTATAATTGCAGTTCTTCTGTATAATAATATGTTACAAACAAACAAAGGTCTTCAACAGGTGATGGATAAGTAAATAGAGATTTTGTTTTCATTTTCAGAAATAATGTTTAAATATACAAATATACCAAAAAATAACATAAACTGTATAAAAAGTAAATAATATAAAATTACAATGAGCTCTCTAACTAAAACAAACAATATTACGTATTTACTGAAAGTAAAAGCCGTGTGTGAAACCGTCATCGTGAAACAATGACCTGCAATGAGTTGATAATATCGACATAGACGAGAGTAGCTTATTAAATTCTAAAATTTAACAATAAGTAAGGTAAGCAAAGTGCTTGTTAAGATGTTGGGATTGTTTTCTAAGTTTGGATTTATTAAAAAAAAAAAAACTTAACGAAGTGCGTTCACACAGTTTCTATTAGATACCACATAAATTAGGTTTAGTTATACGTGCATTTATTTTTATTTCGTTATACAATTAATTAAAGCATATAATAAATATGGTAAATACATGGTCCACAAAAAGAGTAAACTTGATAAAAAAAAAGTATTATCTCACTGTTTTATTTTAACATAAATAAAACGCAGCGCTTTTATTTAACAATAATTTATATCGCAGACATACTTATACATCAAATTTAAAACATCTGAATTTAGAATGACAGAGTCGGTTAATAAGTAGAATTGTTTCACAACAATTTTTTTTTTTGCTCATAAATCAGTCATTAAACTAATATGGGGAATTTGTTAATAATTCAATCATTAAATTAATATAATTATAAAAACATATTATTAATTTTATCAAAATCAGTTCAGAATTAACAACGTAATTAAAATAAAAATAAAATGTTCTTCTAGATGTCTTAAAAGGTATAGGATTTTCCCATTGCACAAATTAATAAGATTACAAATAAATGTCGCGAATGCATCTGTTTTGCGTGCGCATATTTCGCCATAAGAAGGTGAACATGACTTACTTATATTCCAGTCAAATTTCGATTTTCTAATATTTCCTTAATATCGAATAAAATTTACACTATTAACAAAATTATAGTTTTACATGTAATGTTTTCAATTGATTCAGAGCGGAAGGAGTTTGCTATCAACTGATAGCTCTTGTGAAAAATAATATGACATGCTAAGTATTTTATGGTTTATTTTTAAACAGAAATTTGCGAGAGTTCAACACAATTCCGTAAATTGGTCCCCGGTGAAGTGTTCCAGATTCCGACATAAATTATATAACTGACATACAAACGAACAATTTATAATATGAGCATGAGCCTAATAAGATTAGAAAAGGTCTTTAATCACGTAAGGCCATTAAAACCGCAGCATCTCTGTAGCTCTCTTTGTCCTATTATGTCAGACAATCGCAATATACAAATTACGAGCAGTGATTTGTCAGACTTCTATTCGAAGCGGTTATACAAGCAATAATTTAGCGAAATACCGCTAGAAAACTGAGTCTTAAGAGAAATGCCTATGCGCAAGTAAGCGTGAAAATCGAATTTCTTGGGTCATGATGATGCGGAAGTCTGTTTTACTTGTATTAGCATAATTTACTTAATGTTTGGTTTCTATTATATCTGCAGATTTAGAAGGCATATATAATGTCTACCAATCGATAGTACTTTATTGACTCGTGTGTTGTGTAAGCTTTGGTACAATAAAATATCAAAAGTTATGCGGTCCAGCTTTTAACAACAGTTATGGCCCAAAGCAAGAATCTTTGGCCAAACCATTCTTATCGCAATAACAATAAATTTAATTATTGGTATCTATCTATTTCATATAAGAAACACAATAAATACATTTATGTATAAAATAAAGTTATTTTAAACCATCTAGGGTACATTAAGATAAAAATTTTAATACACTCAAAAACAAAAACGTACTTGTTGAGATATTTTATTTGAGGTGAGGTGTGCGAGTCCAATTGACACTTGGTTAAGTTATTATTTTATATTGACATTATTTGCCATTATCAATAAAATGAAACAAAAAACTTTATCATTATTCCTGTATGCACACTATTATAAACGACAAGAACTAGTTGAATTTCTGACGTGTCGTGCAGTAATGCCAAACGATTCTTCTGTATTATAATGTGTTACAAACAAACAAAGGTGATGGATAACTAAATAGGGATTTAGTTTCCTTTCCAGAAATAAAGTTTACATGTGTATAAATATACAACCAAAAAATAACATGAATTTTGAACATTGTTTTATCTATCTACTTGTGTAATTCACTATAACTTTTCTGTATAATTAATGGAGGAAATGTTTGTTAAGTAAAACTGATGGATAGGAATGTAGCGTTCATAACAAAAAGTGACAGCATAATATAAAAACCTGACTTTTTTCGGTAATTGTTGATGCCTTGCGTGTAAACTCTACTGCTTACATTGTATGCTGACTTCAAATACTATTTTACTTCCCTAAAGTAGATTTGGGTATAATGGTTTGACTGTTACTGTGTATTAAGTAATAATCCGTATCTGTCGATTTATATATATATTTTTTTTATACAACTCAGAATGGCAAATAAGCTGACGGCTCACCCGATGGAAAGTGGTAACCGTCGCTTATAGACATGAGCAGTGCCATGAACATAACAGAGAATACTGTTTTGCCCATGATATCCCCCATGCGTTGCCATTCCCGAGGACTCAGGTGTTATTCCTCTGTACCCTGTAAATTCACGCTATATCCCACCCTTCAAACCGAAACACAGCCATGCAAACACAACTGCTTTACGGTTGAAACACGAATGGAACAGAGGAACCCAAGCAAATGACTTTTGTACAAAGTCCCCCTCTGGTAAATTATTTGTTGTGTATTTAATGATATATGATTCCGTCGACACAAGCCTAGAGCTTAGTGCAGGAATCTCTTTTAAAGTATGTTACCTTATCCAAGTATGTCAAATAAAAAATCAAATCTATAACTATTTTTTTTTTCTAATGTAATTCTTAATTAAATTGGACATTGATAAATGAATTAAATGGCACCATTGTAATATTAATTGCAAAAAAAAAACTCGAAAATATGTAATGAAATAAATATTTTTTTTTATATAGAGTAATGGAATGGTAAGCCAAGCAAATAATTAATGACTGATGATAATTTGCTAAGTGAGATGAGTATAAAGCGGTGCATTCCACGGGGCTGGCAGCGCGACGCGTGCGCACATTCCGTTTCACATAATACATATATCTTCGATAGATATGGAAATAATTCTTATACTTCTTCATTAATCAATATTTAAGGGAAAACAAATTAAAGCTAGAAAGGTGTAGCTTTATCACTGTCATGTGACATATAAAGTCAACCTGTATGTTTTTAGAGAGTTAAAATGACAAAATGTGTAAATATTGAATTAAAAGATTCCATTGCATTAATATTCTTTATAAACAATCTCGTCTACACAATGTAACGCCTCCCACTTTAGTGTTTATTTGTATAAATATAATAAAATTGTAACTAAACCTATCTGTAATAAAAAATTTATATGTAGGATAAAAGCAACAGAAACCAAAATAATATTTTTTGAATATTTATATGTTCAATATGATGCAGTTTTTGCGTAATACCGGAAGTATTATGCAAAAATTGCACCGTATTGGATGGTTTTCACAGTTGTGTTCCTGAAGGTAGAGTTTAAAATCTGGTGATACATGTATTATTTTGATACACTATCTAAAAGCAGCTTATTTCTTTACTTCATAATATATGCGTAGAAAAATCGTGGGGAAAAGCTAGTCTATAAATTCGGAAAATTATGAATCTTCAATACGTAGCCGATACATCTATCAATTTAGTGTGGGAAGCTCGAAATTTTTCGTTGTACGAGGTTTGTCCGGAAAGTACGTATAAAAGTTTTTTAAAAATTTTATTTTACAATTATTCAGGTAAATCAATTTTATCCCCTTCAAAGTACTCCCCCTGTGACATAATGCACTTGTGCCAACGCCGTTTCCACTGTGAGAAGGCTCCTTGAAAGTCCTCTGGTTGTAGGTTTCTCAGCTGCCCCGTCGTAGCTTTTTTTATCTTATTTATGTCCCCCAAATGCCGCCCCCGAAGTACCAATTTGGTTTTTGGGAACAAGAAGAAGTCACACGGGGCCAAATCCGGCGAATAGGGGGGTGTTCGGTCACCGTAATGGAATTTTTACTCAAAAACTCACGGACAACAAGAGAGGTGTGGGCAGGGGCATTGTCGTGGTGAAGAATCCAACGCCCCTCTCGCGCCAATTCTGGACGAACTCGTGCCACAAGAGTGAGGCGTCTGAGCACATCGACGTAGAATTTTCCATCAACTGTCTGGCCTGGAGGGACGAATTCTTGATGGACAATCCCCCGAACATCGAAAAAAACAATCAACATTGTCTCGGCCCTCTCTGAATCTTTTTAGCCACTTGTGGACGGTTGGTTCCTTCACAGCATCATCCCCATAAACTGTTCTGAGATCGGCAAAAATTTCACGGCCATTCTTGCCGAGTTTCGAGAGAAACTTGATTACGACGCGCTGCTCTTCAACGGAAGCGGGCTCCATGCCGACGGGGTTTCGTTAAGAGGTAACTTCACAGATGGCGTGACAAGCCAGTTCGCACCGCACGGCGGTCAGACCAGAACTGAAGCATTGTTAGGGACATAAGGAAGGGGTCCTGCGCTTACCTGGCCTCCCCACTCCTCTTTCTCGCATTCCAGAACACTTTTATACGAACTTTCCGGACAGACCTCGTATATCAACTCATGTTTCATGAGTAAAATATTAGAAAAAAAATCTACCTTAAAATATAACTAATTATTACTACTTTCAAATACTCTCTATTTAATTATTCTGTCAACCGTGTCTTGCTACGTACTCCAGTTAGATCCTAATTATTGATATTATTCTAAAATAAAAGTAAGACTCAAAATATGTTTGTAATAAAAGTCAATGCAACCGACGGAACTACAGTCGATTTTCTGTGGACTCACTTGAACGTGTCGAGTCGCCGCGCGCAAACGTGTGCTGTGCCCGCTATATTCACTTTCACATTCAGATACAGAAAAACGCGGGAAACCTGCATGAGAAATCTTGCATTTTCCTGTCAGTAATATAATTGCCTTCGTGAAGTATTAACCGCCGCATTATCGGACTGTTTACAAATAGGAATGATGTGAAAACAAAAACAAATCGACACAATCAATTGCATCGAGAGCCGGTTTTGAAAAATCAACAAATAGCGCACGCGAACTCGCTCGTTATTTTTTCTTCTTTTCTTTCCTTATCTTTACTCTTTCGCCTTCGACAGTTTTCTTTGGAGCTCTTGAGTTGGAGTAAATTCGTGTAAATTTAATTCTTTCCTAATCAACAGTGCAGTGTTAGTTTAGTGGATATTTTGTGTGGACGTACTATTGACGAGTGCGTTCTCAGCTTCTAAAGGTTTTATTGATATAATATGGGTGTTATTTGGAGAACCGCCATGCCTTTGTTGAGCACGCTTGCCGCGCTTATTATCATAGTACACTCAGCTGAGGATGACTTGGATGCCGATTACCGATACGATTTGCGATCGAGAGTTTTAGACACAGGGACGCCTAGTTACGATCAGGTAAGTTTAAAGTTTAACTACCCATATATACATAGTTTTTCATTTATATATATTATCATAACAGGGCCTTTATGCAATAGGCGTATAAGAAACAGCTTTCTATCCTTAGAAATCTCCAGATTTTGATTCGTTCACCTTCATAAATCGATTCATATATGCATGTCGTTGTTAGAGTCGATCCACTTCCGGATAGATTGTTAAAGATTAACGACAATTTTAAATTTTATTTTATTATAATTTTTTTTATTGCAAATTATAAATTAGCATCTCATCACCTTGCCTGGTTATATATATATACTAGATATACTTAAAGATACATTATCATATTTTTATTTTGTTATATCTTAAGCAAATAAAAATTATTAACAATCCGACGGTTCCCCAATAGAAAGTGGTAATCATCGCCTATAGACATAAACAACACCATATTTATAACTCAAACTTGTGCGCATTGATTGGCTATATCTTATATTTTTTTTTTAAAAGATTATTTATTGTTATTTTATCTCAAAGGTAGAAAGGAGGCAAATATTCCGTATCTTGTATGTCTTATAAGAATAACGATAGTTTTCGTTGTAAGGCATTTTCTAATTGTTTATATCTATACTTATAATCTAGAATAAGTTTACTGTTGTAATCTTTTGAAAGAAACAATAAAGAGTATCTACCTAAGATATTAAATATAAGCAAGTATGAAGGGTACCTCATACTTGTTATATGCTTAGGAATACACATGAAATAAGATGAAGTACGAGACAAGTGTGGCCCCAACATAGAATAGGCCACACTTTCCTTTCCTGTAGATGTTGTAAGAGGCGACTAAAGGAAATTAATCGTCAAGGGACAGGCATCAGGGCCGTCTTTAAACTTCACTAAAAGCCTAAATGCGGTTGCCAACCCGCCAGCCAAGCGCGGCAACTACTGGCAAATTCCCCTAATGGGGAAGTCTTATATTCAGCAGTGGACAGTTTATGGCTGATATGATAATGACGAGACAAGTGTACTCCTCGGCCAGAAGCTAATAAAGAAGTAAATCTGTCATATAAATATATATGTGAGTGGGTTTTACATTTTATAGAAAGATCTAAGACTACATTACAATTCTATTTTGATAAAATTGATGCATCACAGAATTGAATGCGAACACGAATACTATAAAAATTGCGAATTTAATAAAGTATTATATTTGTTGATAAAAGCAATGTTTACTTGTATATCTGTAATAATAGTTTGTATTTCCTTCGGAATAATTAAATTCTAGGTGTTCTCATTTATGAGGAAAGTTACAAATGGAGGATACAAGAGATGTAACTAATCCAAGGATAGAGATTTCTTTAACTCGATTGTCTCAACCTATACTGAAAAGGACTTGTAAAGACAATTATCACAAATAATAAACATACTTAAAATTTCCACTAATATTATAAATATGGCAGTTTGTAAATATATTTGAATATTTAATACTCAAAGTTGTAGCGATTAGAATTTTGGTATTATATATATATATATATTCGAATGTATTATTTAATGAATTATATATATATATATATATATATATATATATATATATATATATATATATTTATATGGTATATATCATTCGAAAACTAGGCAACTAGTGTGATGAAGTGACACTTATTATTATAGCCAATGAACGCTTGCAATACCAGAGTTGTCGGTTACAAATCCTAAAGAAACCTAAACAAATGCTTATCAGGTAGTTTTGACCTTTTAGGGCAATTTTTTTCCGTAACAACCCATTGACGTTTCACTACTAAGCACAGTGTCTCACCATAAGCGGAGGATATTAGCCTTTTACTTATTACAACGTTGACCTGGCAGCTTGGTATGGGTTTCATTTCAAGTTTTCTTGCATTGAAATACTCTTAGTCTGTTTTTACCATATCTTGGAGAAAAATGATAACATTGTATTTTACTTCGCCATAATACGAAGCTATAATGCTTTTTTTAATGGGTGAAAATGGAATGATAACCTCGCCTGCACTATGTTGGCGGGGTACCAGTTTTACTTTTCATCAGGTGGGCTGTCAGCTTGTTTGCCATTGTAAGTTGTATAAAAAAAAATGTCAATTGACCCATCATGAAGAATTCGACAAGGTTTAAGAGGAGACTGCGTGGAGGTCGACCTGATAAGGTATATTGCTAGCAATGGGGCTGTTAGAATCTATAATTAATCTCTTTCTCCCCAATGCATTTATTGTGTTTTGTTTTCAAACCAAAATTTGTAAAGTGCGTTTCATATCACATATACGAAGCTAAAAGTAAAAACGGTAGAACGGAAAGGATTGTTAGTAATGCTACTAGTCATATTGCTAGCAATATAGAGTATATCAGGTCGACCTCCACGTGGACCCTTCTGGAAATCATCGTGCTGAATTCTAGGTGAATTCATCACTATGGGCTGACTGACCTGCCTTTTCATTTTCACTTATCATCCTTCACTGGTGCCCCACCACCGTATATCATTAGCGAAGGCGGGGTCACCATTCCATTATCATCCATTAAAAAAAGGTAAAAACAATATTTTAGAGTTTGTACTTTTGTACAGACAACTAATAATGAATCGATAGTTCATATAATAATACATTTATACGTTTAAATCTTTAAAGAAAAGCTGCTGGTAATAAGACTGTATAGGGAGAGAACACGTCGATTGGCTCCATAATGGTCTAGAAACTGGCCGGTCTAGAAATCAGGGCAGAGGCCTGAATCAGCAAGTAGAGCATGATTTAAGTATAGTTTGTATATGTAACAATTAGATATTGATAGATAGTTATCTACTATATCCGCTTTTAAGTGACACGTGATGTATGCACATGTATGTAAATGAATGAATGAATTAATTTATTTGCATTATACAATATAAGGAATAAACAAGACAATAAATATAACGATACAATTGTATAAGTATAGTAAGGGGGTTTTATTGGTAAGAGCAATCTTTTCAAGACAACCTTAGGGTAATGGACTAATATGTATGTGATATTCTTTATCAATATATTAATAATAAGATAGAAACATATATAGGTATTTTATATTAGCTTTAATAGGAAAATTAACGATATTTTGGTTTAAATTATTGTATTTTCGTAGGGATCTCTAATTTTTTTAAGAATTATTAATAATATAACCCGTATTACTCGTTGATAAAGTAGATATTAGGTTAAAGGGTTTTTAAAAATCTTAAACAGTTTTCGAGTTTATCGATTACAAATAAACAAACTAACTTTTACATTTATATTATTAGTAAGGATATAATGTTCATCATATATATAAATAAATAAATAACCCAAAGCTTAAAGTTATAAAATAAATTATAAATTTTAAATCAACAAGAAAAAAAAAATATATATATATATATAAATATATATAAAGTGTTTACAATACTGTTAAGTTTTAACAGATTATCCATCAACGAGACAAAAATTAGAAGTAGATCACAAAACGGGAAAGTTCATTGTACTTTTTGTATAATTCTAAGCTGGTTCAGTGATTTGGGCACGCGCTGTGGCGTGACGTAATTAGGAATTTAATTATCATTTTGAAGAAACACATTAACTAAGTTATTTTAATTTTAACGAGCTTAGCAACGCACTGAAATTCAGGCCGCAATTAGCTATCAAAATTAGGGCCCAATACCTCCTTTATTTATATATACCTTTTCCATGTATAAATCATCTTTTTTATCTTTAAGTGTTTCTTTTCCAATGTTTTCTATCCAAAGATTGTATGGAAGAGATTGCTAAGTAATAAGGTCGCCTTAAAATTTACTGTATT
This sequence comes from Galleria mellonella, assembly GCF_026898425.1. Classification (NCBI taxonomy): domain Eukaryota; kingdom Metazoa; phylum Arthropoda; class Insecta; order Lepidoptera; family Pyralidae; genus Galleria; species Galleria mellonella. Next base: position 2,364,772 of record NW_026442045.1, on the reverse strand, counting down.
TATTGTTTTTTAAATAGTGCAATAAGGTGTAAATAAATTTAAAAAAATCGCAGATATTCATAATTAATGAAAATTTAATTAATGTACATAAACTATTTATATATAAAAAATTGCATTATAAGAAGTATTTGTATATTTTATTCATATTTTTAGTCCTTTTATGGTTCACACAAATTTTCATTAAATTTGACATACGTACTAATACATATTATCTATTTAGAATGGACAAGCTACTTTTTTGGGCGACAGGCGTGACAGATATGTATATATGTACATAATATACTTTTTTAAACTATCTCATAGTGTAATTGGGAAAATTAAGTTGCCGGTTAAAATTCGTATTGTTACATATAACATAAGATACACAGTAAAAATATATAACGTATAATTTATCTACATAGCACATAGATTTCACTTATTATGATTTGATTAATATAAATACTTTTGATTTCAGCTTATCACTTAATCGCAGATTACTTAATGCTCGTAGTTACAAACTTAACGCATGTAATTTAGGAACGGCGAAACCGGTTTGATATGATTGTATAACGTTATGATTACGAACATCAAGTTATCATATACTCATTATTCAAATTATGTATTGGCAATGCAGTGGCGCGAATGATCGGATCGTGTCACATCCGAGTCTCAAGTTCTTTGCCGAGAAACCGGTACCAGCGCTTTCCACTTTCATCTGTATTGTGTTATGCTAACAGTTTTGTAACAGCTTTCTTCGTTAACGATGAGATAACTAATTTATATTTGATCAAGCGTAATTGAACGCTTCAGATTATTTATTTTTAATTGGACACATATTATGATTAATTATTTTTATATACAAGTCAATTGCACTTGTTTTTCGGGATTAAGTCAAAATTATACACATAAAATATAAGCGAATTAAAACTAATAATTTTGATGTAATTTAAAGAAATGTGTTCAACGGCGTATTTGTTTTTATTTTATTTTGACTCTATTTTAAATAAAAACCAGCTATTTTAATCATGTCAATATTAATATATATACAACGGATCTGCATTACCATCAGTCCCCAAACTAGTAGCACGTATGAAAATATTAATTTACCAAAAACCAAAATAAATAAATAAATAAGGACTGATAATATTGTGTGCGTTTGCGTGTGCGTGTACGTGTGCGTGTGTGTGTATGTGAGTACGCGCGCGTGTGTATATGTATACTATAATCATTTATTCTGATATTTTATCCCCCATAATATGTTTATGTTTAGATATACGACGCATACAGATATTTAATTATTTGATTTAGTTAGTTGCCTATATTTAGTTTTTAATTACTTGGAACTCTGTTTCGTGAGACGGTGCATTGAACCACTAGATTATCATGGTTTTATAAGTATTTGTATCAAAATCTAACAGCACCGGTGTATATACACTTATGAAATTAAATATAAAATTACGAGTATTATGAAAATGGGATTATATTAGCATTAGTTTACACTGACGAAGTATAACTGAGGAATAACGAAGGAAATTATATCTAATCCTGTCGATTTCCAGAAAGATCTCGACCGCCGACATGACCCGTTATATTGCTAGCTGGTATCCGTCACTAATAATCTGATATATTATGTGTAAATAATAATGCACAATTTTTATAACGTTTGAAAGAGAAAAAAATATATACAGCATAGCAAGGACCTGTTCTATATTTTATCGCGATAATGTCTCAATCATTTCAAAGTCTAAATTATTTTATATTTGGAACGACAAATAAGCTGACGATCTGGATGAACAGCATAATGGGTATCATAATATGTAACGCCTCTCCTGAATTGCTATACCTGCGTGGACTAAGACGTTATGCCTCTGTAGTAAAATTTTACTGCTATACCCATCGATCCATCAAATCGAGGAACCGTCATGCATGCACAACTCTGCTTGATGTGCCATGAAGAAAGACTATTCATTTTGCTTTGTACAAAGTCTCTCTGGTGAGATACGTAAAACAATGCGTACTACTTTATATTCCTTTATTACGATGCTAACTATAAAAGGAACACGATCTGTTATGTGCATTAGGTGTGTACTAAATGGTAACGTGTTTGCACGCCATATGTTTCTTATGACACAGATTTTAGTCTTAGATTTAACGATGGTTTTTTTCGCATTACTAGATACATTTAGGTACGCTACAAAGTAAAATGTGACATAAAATATTACATTAGAAAATGTTGTTTAAGTAATAATAGTCTATCTATAATAATTAATCTATCTACATTGACCTATTAACTCCTTAAATCCTTCTATATCAGTAGTAATAATTATATATATTGATTTCTAATAATACAAGCGATTCGGTGTGGCTTTGCATGGAGTAGACTATAGAATTTTCGAAAATAATATACTCGTATATTCTATGTTATTCGCTCGTAATGTAGCTTTCTACAGATGCAAGAATTTTTAAAATCGGTTGATATTTTTAACCATTACAAACAAACAATCAAATCGTTCCTCTTTATAATATTAGTATAATAATATAGTCAATTTCGTAGCGATTGTAGTGATTCATTTTGCAATTTATAGGATTTTCTTCCTTATTTGTTCCATACAATGTAGTCATTATTAAAGTCAGTTTTTTTGCGAAAGAAAATTTTCAAATATTTTTAATAAAAACATTGGTAAATATATATATATACCTACGAATGTAACAAGTAACAAATTTATGGCCATAGTAATTATCTTATGATATCTCGATGATCCGAGTTGAATCTAAGTTTTCTCACTGCAGATTATTAATGATGAAGTTCAAGAGCTTCCGACATAAATGTACTATTATTACAAGCCTATAAGACGTATTAAATATTTAGCATTTTAAAAAATCTTGTTGCTTATAGTCGCAAGTTGAAAACATACATTGTTAGTAATACGTATCTTCAGTGAGAGTTCCACAAAAAAACCGATTTTAATTGTATCAGAACCAATTATTTTGATTTAAAAATATACTACTGCATCGATTTTGATAAAATTTTTATTATTCGATCTAAAAGTATCTCATTTCAGATAAAAAAAAATGTTTAAACCGTTTAATAAACGACAGAGTTATAAGATAACAAATATAAAAAAATACCATCGAATTAAGAAACTATTCCTTTATTTGAAGTCGGTTGAATGAATAACTAATAATACAGTCTAATATTGTAGTAGCCTTAGAAATAACTACTAGTTAAAAATATAAATAAAATCATGTGTGTGTGTGTGTGTGTGTGCATATATATATATATATATATATATATATATATATATATATATATATATATATATATATATATATGTATATATATATATATATATATATAATATAATATAATATAATATAATATATTATCGATTTATTTCAATTAACGTACACTCATCAAAAGTGTCTAGGGATCATGTACGTTTTAGAGTATCACCGCAATTGAGGATTATTTTTTAACTTTTTTTAATCGTTATTGATTTTTTTTAGTGAATTTCACTATCTGAAAAATAGAATTTTCTTTACATTTTTATTAAAAATAGAAAACCAAATATCAAACACAATTCCTATAAAAGTGTCTAATAGCGTTTTTACAAAATCATTACAATTTGTACATTGGAACTGAAAAAATTGCATCGATATGGAGCAACGACATCATTTGGATCCGAGTAGAGATGATGAGAGCTGTCGGAATGTTGCAAGCTGATTCCCTGCAACGTACTGTGGCTGTCGCTCTTGACATTAGACAGAGCGTCATAAGCCACCTCTAGACACGTTATTGTATCGTAGGCAGCGTGGACGAGCAACATGGAGGACGATCTCGCATCACCTCTAACAGACAGGACCGATACATAGAAAATACTGCTCGATAGAATCGTACTATGACCGCTATGATATTGGCTACGAAGCTCCACCGCTCTTCAGGCTTACAGATAAGTGATCAAACCATTCAAAATCGTGAAGTGGGTCTGCGTTTTTGAAGGTCGTTGATAGTTCCACATATAGCAATCAATCCCATTTGGATCAGGGGAACCTTAATGGTCAGATTTATGAGGAGATGATCATTTCCGACGTGATCATCTTTTTTCGAAACCGGTTGGGTGATTCGTTTCTGCTTATGCACGACAATGCACGTCCATACAAGGCTAGAGTCGTAATTTCAATTATTCTTAATTTATACAAAATATTGGGATAATTTGTTAATTTAAACATAGAAATTAAAGTAAGAAGCCAGACTGGAAGAATAGATTTGGTAAATATGAATGGAATAATTTTTTATGTTGAAAATGTATTTAATCTTTAGTCACTTTTGATGCGTGTATATTTTAAGTTTATGCTCGATACTAAAATCGAAGTAAGATTACGAAGTATATAATAGTAATAATTTTACGCCATACTTTACAACGGTAATATTAATACTTTCGTTCTTATGCGTCTAATAATCGCTGCTATTGATGTGTGTACCACTTGTTATGCAAATAAGTCATATCATTTCGCTGTAAAAATAACAGTAGACATGAGAGGCTTTCTACATCAAAGCATCCACGATTGATTGGCTTTGCCCATGTGTAATTAGAATTTAATTACACCATAGCAAAAACGTTTTTGCCGAATATTCAACAACTCCACGAGAGTTTCACACGCGACTCGCGAGACTTTTTATATGATTAACAAACACATTGAGTGTATATGGAGCGCGTCGTCTAAACGTTTACATAATCAACGTATTTCATAAATACATAAGAAAATGTGTGAAACCAGAGATGTCGCGTATGGGTACAATAACCATGTACCTTGTAGATTATATCGCCATATTATGTGGAGTCTACAATTAAAGATTCATATATATATATAATATTTTAAGGAATTGCTATGCTTTGAATCATATGCCTTGTTCGTTCTAAAATGCTAAATCACATTACCTATAACACTAACATTACCACAGACAGGCAGTGAAAGTATCTCAAGTTATGACAAAAAAAGCAAAGATAAAGGGATTTCAACTGAGATAACAGACACAAAGGAACATAATGTTAATGAAATATGATACGTTGGGATATGAACAAATCATGAAGTAGGTACAGCAGTCAATATGCTTCTATTTAAAACTAGTTTATTTTAGGATAGGAGTAATGTATTATTTTTTACTAAAATAAGCCCATCTCTTACTAATGTAATAAAAATCTAACTAGACGATATACATGGGAGATATATATAAAAATTGATATGAGAGGTCTTACTAAGAACAATAAAAAAACCAGTGATACCACTATATCACTTCTAGATATCGTATTAAGATAAAACGTACACCCGATTTTAAGTTAGACTTTCAGAAACATAACTATGAAAACCTCATCCAATTTGGTCCAAACTTTGCGTGATACCGGGACAAACATACAGACAAGTAGTCAAAATTTCAAAAATTTAAGGTTTCGGCTTTTATTGGACATTTTAAAATTTCTCATATTAGATTTTCTTAAATATTTATCATGTATAGACATCATCTATTTGCAATTTTATTATATTACTAGCTCTTACCCACGACTTCGTCCGCGTGACTGTTTACTGACCGGGATAAAAAGCAGCTATATCCTTCTCCATTCTACGTAGTACGTGTATACTAAAGTATGCCATTATATATATAATGGTGTTATAAAGTAACAAACAGACTCACTTTTATATATTTATAGTATTAATAAGGATTATCACTTAAGTAAAGAATTTCTAATTTTTCTTCACGGCTGCAATTAGGACTATTAAATTGGACCAGTTTTACTTCGTGGTCGGCTTTTTAGGAGAGTTATCAAAAACCTTATTACAATGTTCAATGATTATCCACTTCCTACATAATTTTCTAATACCCACATGCTTCGAGTCTTTAAATTATAGATTGTAAGGCTATACAATTTATAAAAATAATTTACTTTCGCAGCAATGCGATATTTTTGTGGAATTGCAATTATCAAGCTCTATTTATATTAGTTTGACATTTAAGAAGTTTTAGTATTTGGTTTATTTAGGCACTGCGTGACTAAGCACAGAATTACAAAATTTAATATTTTACATACTAAGAATTAATTTTATTTGTTTTCAGCCATGGAGAGCTGTACAATCCGAGTCAATGTTACATCAATCTAAAACAACGAATTGGGACATGGCCTCATCTGATGAGTCTCATAAACGCCGAAGACCTGGTCGAAAGCGAAAACGACGCCCCATAGAATTAGCTACAGAAGAGGCTATATTAGAAAATAAATATGTCTACACTAATGAACCGTCACCGTCTTTTCATAAACCGAAATATATTAACTCTTACGAAGTAACAGATGCACCCAGGAGGAGACGTAAAAAAATTAATACAAGAAGCAATCGTTGGACTGATGAGTCTGTAGATACAGAAAAACCTGTACGTAGAAGAGGATATAGAAGGAAACGACCGACTCTAGAAACGTGGCCTCAATTAAGTGAGTTCTCTGGTCATCGGACAGATTCGTCTTCTATAGAAAGTGAGAAACTAGATGAATCAGATTTACAAATGGAAAGTAACGTATATAGTAAAGAAGATCGCGGAAGTCTGCCTTTCGTTAAAAGTAGAATTGAAAATGATGAAAGCAGAAATCTAAAGATTTCTGATATCACGCCAGCATCTGAAGATCGCGAAGTATTGGAAGTAGATACCAAGGATAATGTACAGAAACCACAAATGCTGGAAGATAAATCTTTATCTGAATTTTCTTCAGAAATATTTTCTGAGCCAAAAACAAAAGCAGAAGACGAAGTGGTAAGCAGGCAGAAAAAAATTAAGGAAAAGGCACTGAACATAAAAAATGATTTAGATAAATTACAGGTAAGTTTTAAAGTCTTACTATTCTTATATGTGAATTCCAGTTTGATGAAGTAACTTAGTATCGAATTTTTTAACAATAATATGATTTATTATTTACAGTATGATATAAATACAATATCCTATTTAAAGGCGACCAATTGTTATCTCCATTTTATTTATTTTTAATGTTATCATTTAGTATTTTTAGTGACTTTAGAATTTTGTATGAAGCTACAATAGTATCAATTGTTTTAGACTTAAATTTTTAAATATAGTTTATGATTTTTTTTATATCACTTAGGCGGCAAACAAGCATACGGCCCAACTGATGGTAAGCGGTTGATGATCTTCTCCAATAAATATAAAATCGTTGTATAGTAACTAAGTGGCGCAAATTGGTGCTCGTATTTTTAAATTTGTCTATATTAACGTTGCAATATTTCGAAATAGTGTAAATTACCAACATTAAATTATTAAATTTAATTAATTTGAAAAAGTACATTAAGTTTAGTTTCTGATGCGTTTGATTTTACAATGCATGCCGAAATGCAGAAAACTTAAATTTTTTTTTTTAGTTTATCACTTTTTTTTAGTTCATTGCTCTTGAAAGTAATTTCTTTATATTACAGCTTATAGGATTACAGTCATGAACATATAATTATTTATACGAATGTGTTGCATCGAAATTAGTAACAAATTAATATTAATAATTTAAATTCTAAGACAAATGTTTATTACCTCAATACAGACATAATTTACTTGACGTTAAAAATGAAAATATTGTTTTACGCTATAAAAGATTCAATAGAGAAATTTAAGTGCAATTATAAAGCTAAGCATTCTACTAGTTCACACAATTTAATATTAGCAAACAGGAAGAAAACATCCATGATTAAATGCAATAATAAAGTACGACTGATATATGATAGGAGGACGATAGATTCGAATTTCTTTATTAATGGAAGAGACGGTTGGGCGTATACGTATACTTTATTATGTATTTGTATTAACGAAATAATAGCAATCAATAGCTCATATTTAAACTTCATAGTATTTTAATCACTATAAAAAAGAAAATAATTGTTAATTGAATGCAATTTCATAGAATTTTAATCACTATAAAATACTTCTGTATTAAAAAATAATTCAAATTTTTACTGTTCCTTTTAAACAAAACTGGAAATTCCGAACAATATTTTGTACATAAGTCGATTATATGGGATATCTTACTCGTGTTTCTCTGTCGCCAAGGGGTTGTTTTGTAAGGCATTTTGAAATACATAGTTTATGATAAGGCAACGTAGAAGGGCTGCCATTGCATCACCTTGTATTCTGATATCCATATTGCTAATTATTTATTTATTTAGGCGAACATTACCTTTAATTTCCATTACGTGGACAATGAGTGTGTCATTCCAAGTTGTAGAAAAACAATTGGCTAAAGTAAATTGAGCTGTTATATCTTGGCTATCTAGAAGTTAATATGAATATAAATTTTTTTTGTTACCTTTTTAGTAAGTTTCATGTATAATGAATATTATTATGCTTCAATTATTATAATATTATTGTGATTAACTAATAAATAAATAGAATTCTAACATGACGTTAAAAAAATAGATACTAAATTAATAATATAAACTAAAATAATTAATAATAACCGTTAATAATTTTCAGGATGGCGGACCTATTGATCCACTTACTTTAAAAGAAATATTAAAAAGATCAAATGGAACAAGTTTAAGTGAAATTTTACAACAACACAATTTGTCTCTTGCTGATTTACTTCATGGAAAAGAAAATGTTTTATCGATACTGAAAAAAGATGCGTCCTCTTTGGAACAGGAAAACAGTCGGCCTGTCCTAGATCTTGAAGCAGATGTGCCTTTAATTACGAAAGATGAAACAGAAGAGAATTTTAAAACATTACCACCCATTCATGATCGAACGGAAAATGCAACTGTTAATAGAAATGTTTCGACTATGAACCTAATACAAAATCTAAACAATACTAATAAGGAAATAGATTTAAATCCTATACATCCCAAACAAGGAATAAATATAAACGAAAATATCAAAATTAGACAAAATAGAACGCGATTTATGAACAGACGACGTTATCCTTTAGGTATTCGTAAGAAATTACGAATGAGACCAATGGTAAACAGTACATTTAAAAATCAACTAAGTAGAGATATGATGGCTTTAAATGTAAAAAGGTATTATAACAGAAGAAATGATACTAAATCTCAACAATGGAAAGAGATAGTACCATTGATAAAAAACGTTAGTATAGACAATGAAATAGATGATAACACAGAAGCTATAGAAACGACAACAGTATTTATAACAACTGAAGACACAACAACAGTATTAGATTCGGAAACGTATCCTTCTACAGTTACTGAGGATATTAATATGAATGTTAATGAAAGCAAGAATGCCATTGAAATATCTAACATAGATATGACAGAATCTACTACGACAGAAATAGGTACCACCGAAACTGTTACAGATTATATCATAACAGACAAACCGATAACAACGCCAACCGTGCAATTACTTAACGCTTCTACAATAAGACGACAAGCGCATAATAATAGACTAAAAAAGAAACGCTTAAAACAAAAGATTTCAACAGTAACGACGCCTCGAGATAGTATAGTAAAAAGTAACATCAGTACTGTTGATACATTTATATCATCAGAATTTATCGCTAAAGCTAGACCAGATTTAAACACTATAGATGAAAGGCAAAATTTTGAAGTATTAGAAGATTTTCTAACCACATCGTCTTCCAAAAACGTTGAAAACAATGCTATTTTAAAGGAAACTTTTTCGAGCAGGCCTTCAATTTCTAGAGTTTCGTTATCAAGTACTACAGAAGAAACAGCTAAATTTGAAATTGAAGAAATATTAAATGATACTCGCAGTAAGTATTTACAATACAACAATTTACAAACAATGTTAATCTAAGAATTTTAGACATGAGACTCATTTAATAATAATTTTTGTTTGTTTTATTACAGCTAGCGCGAGACTGTCGAAAATATTAATGGAAAGAAATATGACTTTGAGTGAACTTGTAGAACACAGAGAACGAGGATCAAGTCATGTTCATTTGGCAGATATATTTCATAATGCATCCAGAGAACCGAACCCTCCTGAGCCTTTCCTCTCTAAATCTCTTATAGAACCAATATCAAAAGAGACATATCCATTGAGAGCTTTATTAGATGCTAATTTGCATGATCCTGTAACTAAAGTCACTACAACAGTTCCTTTACAATTACAGGAAAAATATATGAATATACCTGTAGTCATGAATTTCGGTAATAATGTCAATGAGAATGCAGAAAATATGGGTATAATGTCATTATTTAACAATTTTACAAGTAATGATACAAATACAGTAAGTAAAGTTTTACAAAAAGATTCACAAGGGGCACTATACGAATCATCTGTAACAACTATAAATTCCACAAATATAAATGATGGAGTAAGGGAAGGACGTTTATTAAACGATAGCCAGGATTTAATGAATTGGAAAGAAATATTTTCAATGATAAGAAAAATTGGTAGCAATAAAACAGAAAAAAATTTAGATACTTACACAAAAGGTAATTAATAAAATATAAATTATAACATATGTTTGAATCTACCATTTTTGTTAATTGCTTCTCTCTGCCTACTCCATAAGGGACTTGATATGAAGACATATTTCTATACATAAAAAGAAGCTATTGTAAAATAATAATCCAGGCTAATACTAATTTCAATATTTCAGAATTATTGCCATCAGAAACCTACAAGAAAATCACATTAAAAGAAGATATTGATGGAGATGGATTGATAGTTCTGGAAGATTTGCAACATCTTAGAGATTTTGATAGCCATATAGCACCTGATTCCAATGAGAATCTGCAAGTGAATTCTTATGAAGAAACAGATGTGCCTACAAAGCCAGGTATCTTAGATAAAATACCCTATAACACAAAGTCGGTCACAGTTGCTATCGCGAGTATCGTAGGTCTTGCAACAATTTTGTTTTTGTTAACATATGCTACGTTTAAGTGGCGACAACAGAGGAAAAGACATAAAAGGCGTAGTTTTTGTGACGGACGTATCCCCACTCCTGTTTTTGAAAATAGAAAAGGCAATAAAAATAACAGCAGTACACGAAGTATCAGTCCAATGCTCTCATCTTCTAACATTTATACAATGAATACAGTAGATTCACATCACGGAAAGGATTCTCCCGAATACATGTGGGATACATTAAGAAAACCATTTCAATAATTAAAGTATTAGACTGAGCTTGTAAGTATAAGGGTTTGTAATACAGTAATTCAGAATTAATAAGGGCCTTTTTCACAATTAGTAATTATATTAATAATTATGACATAAAATGTGAAAAAGACTTTTTGTATTGATTTAACGTAATTTTAACCTAGTGACCTGATTTTAATATATTTAAGGCAAATGAAGTAAGATCATATATGTTGGTTTTCTTTTATATTTATCTATAAATTATGATAATATTAATAAGCTAAAACAAACTTGATCTATTATATTTTATTTGACATATACTAAATTTGCGTCTTCAGTATTACGTGAATGTAATGTGAGATATCATATATAAATTCTGTGTGATTTCAAATTCCATAGCTCCTATTTAGGATAAAATAAAAGTAATTCTTTTATGACAGAACTCTACTATTTTTATTTCTTACCTGTAGTTATCAAATGTGAAAATTTCTTGGAGATTTTTCAAGACTGGTATATTAGAAGTATGTATTTTATTGTAGAAATATGCATATTGTCTTGCAATACTTTTATAAAGTTTTAGAGCTGACTCAAAAGCTGGAGAAGGCTGTGTGATAGAAAAAAAAAATATTGTAACTACAATACCACAGAAAAACGTAAGACAAGCTTAAAAATATTAAAACCTAAATTTATAATTTGAGTAAAGTCAATTTATTACAGTTAAAATAAATATCTTCTCTATAAGATTGATTATTAACTCCATTTAAATCATGACCTAACAAGCCTTTAACATTCCTTTGCTGGACAGGGAGATAGATCGTTATTACCATGTTGGCTAGGCGGTGGCGAGATATAGAGTATTGATTCCAGTTTACTTTTTCTTGGACTTATCTATTATGCATTGCACCTCTAGTTACTTTAAGAAGCAATAAAAAATAATGAGAGGGATTTTCGATAAAAACCTATCACATTTATAAGTTTATAAGCAAAAAATTAAAAAAAATATATAAATATCCATATCATTTGCATTTTTGTAGCAGATTTTTATAATATAATCAATAATGCAAACTATATATATTTAAAAAATTCTAACATTCACCAGAATTAAAATAGTGGTTAAATATTCATTTTTTTAAGTACAATTAAATGTTAAATTAGAAATTCATAACAAACATTAAATGAGTATAAATAATATCAGAAAATATTACCCTGAGTTCAGCTAGTTCTTCAGCGGTGAAGTAAAGGATGGTTGAATATTTTTCTGGCAGAATATCAATATATGGCTTCCAAAAAGAATCTGAAATCAGTAAAACAGAAAAATTTAACTTAAATACAGGTAAGTTTTATTTTTATGTTTCTTATAACATAAAATATCTAGAATTTTATATTTTATTTACTAAAAAAACTCTTTAATCATAACAAAATCATTATGAGATCTAGATGGTAGAAAAATCTATGGAATGCAAAAAAAACACTGAAATTGATTTAGGGTGAGTGACTGTGTTATACATTTTTATGGAACTTCATTATAAACTGAACAACAGAATAAAGAGTAGGTATAAAATCAAAACCTTAAATATGTGAGAAATTTTATTCACTACAATGATAACAGTTAAAAAATATCTTCCACTACCATATATGTAATATTAAAATCTTTTGATTATTTAAACTAGCAAGACCTATTAATGTAAATCATACTGAAGAATGTTACTGAAACATTACACTTTAATGTAAGTACTAAAATGGAGTAAAAAATTTCAGGTCCCTTGACCAGATAGATGAAACTGATTATATTTTTAAAATTTTTACTTATTTTGTTAAATTGTAAGAACTAAAGGCACCAAACATAATCTCTTTATTTATTTAGTACTCAGCATGTTTAGTAAATATTATAGCTTTTTAATTGAACATTTGTTAATAATTAATGTTATAGTGAATGTCACTGTCTCTAATACAGTAGTACAGACGGGAGAAAGGATTGTTAGTAATGGGGATTAGCAACCTCATTGCTAGCAATAAATCCTATCAGTTCGACCTCCTCGCAATGCCCCTTTGAAGTCATTGTGATTGATTTACTGTTAAATTCATCATGAAGTAGCCCTTCATATTGAATTTAACAGTAAATAAAACTACTAACCTTCTTCATTCTCACTTATCATCCTTCATTGATTAAATCAACAAAAAACTTTTTAATTTAGTTGTTTATTGAATGCACTGTTATTTTAATAGAAAGGTAGTTTTTTTAATTATTAGGGGCTTTTATCTTTTTCAGGTCTATCAGCCATATCATACTCTGAACTGATTTCTTAGATACACATTTGTTAACTTTGCCTGCTCGCAGAAAGAGGAATTAATAGGCATCAATAATTTACAGAGATGTTAAAAAAATGTATAAGACCAATATTTATTTTATTGAGGTGACAGTAGCACACAATTCCTCTTTTAATTGAATTTATACTACACTGTAATAGTATGTATTGCACATCATATATAGTATCACAAATTTGGTTTACTAACTATAATAAGTATATAGAAATGGATAGTAGGTACTTAATAAAATGTTCTAACTATGCAAATTATGTACAGAAATTAAATTACTTGTAAAGATATCCATTCTATGTGACTAATTTACTATTAAAAACATAATTTTATATTGGTTTTAGTCATGTTTTCTTTCAATATGACTAATTAATAATTAGAAAAATAATTGAATACAGAATTAGATGCTCATGATTACCTGGATTATTTTTTTCCAATAATAAAAATAATGACAATGTTATGTTGGGCATATTTTGTAGAAGAGGATCCACACTGATAAAATCTGATAGTTCAGATTCCTTGGCATTTTGTACAGTCAACATAAGTTTACTGGGCACTGTGAGCAATAGTGAACCCTCTTTAAAGTTCTTTGTTGCTTTTAAACCAAATTCATAGCCTTCAAATTCACCAATTTCCACACCTGTAATATTTGTTAATACATAATTATTATATATTATAACAAAAAATATTAAGTAATTATTGTTGTATGTAAAGTATAAAAACTATAATTTATAAAGAAAGGTGGATGTTATAATTTTAAAAAATAATATGCATAATCAATGGAATTTTTCAAAAAAGAGTTCAGACTTCTGACAAATAAATGCAAATACTATATGTAAATTAATATTATATGAAACTATCTACATTAATAGTGATACATGTCATATTTTTGATGTAAATATTTTATACTAAAGTTAGTGGTTTAATTGTAGGTAACAGTGAGTAGTCATAGGAGTATCTTATGAAATATATTCACGGCACTACATAAACACAATATATTATAATGTTATTGAAAGAATACCTTCAAATGTAGCTACATTTTCGTTTAACCATTTTAAGAAATTTTCTATATTTAAGTGACGTGGATTTTGTTTTGTTTTAATATTGAATGGTGCTTCAATAATTAATATTTCTTTGATGACTGCTTCAATTTGTTTGTGAAGTTCCCAGCTATTTCCAATGTTAGACACTTGAGTTATTATACTTGTTAATCGAAGTAGTTTATCCGCAAGAATCGCAAGTTCTTTGCGCTTTTGTACTATTCTATTATTTTCCCTGTTAGCATTCTTTTTAGAACTTAGTTTTGACTGTGATTTTCTTCCCATTGTGTTAAATATATTACTGAAATAATACAGCCACTATTTAATAGAAGAAATCTATGTCAACACCAGATTTATGAATATGTAAAACGTGCGAAAAAACTAAAAATAGTTTCTAAAAAAATTTAAACATTTGCACAATTCCATTTCCAAGTGAAATGAAAGATGAGATGATATGACTTGACCTCGAGATGACAGTGACAGTTGACGTTGACAATGACATAATCTTCATACTTTTATTTTTTATCTTCAACTTTATGATAAATAGGTAAAGGGAATAAAGCCCATACAGCCTAGTCTGGTATGTATGTATCTAGGTCTAAGAACATTGAATTCCGAAATCTAGGCTGTAGGTAGTTTTTTTTTATGAAATTTATAACTAGATATTAAATCTGCTTGACTGTGTTCTTGATGAAAATATAGATAGAAAGATAATTATCTTTTAGTAGCTCTATAGTGTAGTTCGAGAACTCTCTTTTGGAATTAAAGATGATTTTCCGTAGTCTAATTATTTATACTAAGTAAGCAGGACAGTTGGTAATATTTTTATTATAATAGCGACATCGAGATATGCAAAGAAATATAAACAGGTGTAGGTGTACAATCTATAATTTATATTTCTTTGGCATAATCATTACATATAACGTATTGAAATATGTTTCCCCATTGACTATCTAAAGTAGCTTTTCCCAAAATGAGCAATAACGCCCCCTTGTAGGCGCTGCAGGCCTAAAGGGAGGCGGTAAGAGACCCAGAAAAAAAAATGGGGGCGTTGTGTAACACACAGGTGCCACGCTAGTATGTACCCACAGCGTTGGCGTGATTAGCATTACCAGTAACCCTCTCTTTTCCTTTAAAATATTAGTGTAGTATCATATTATCTGTATCCGGGACGTGTGGGTCTCCATGATGGATTTTGAGGCTAAAATTAAAAAATAAAATGTATGAAATTTCATAATCAACGAAATAATAAGATTATTGACCTCTTTATGAAACATAAGGGACACATCATTGCTAAAAGTAATGAAGTTAGAGTTCTAGGTATAATACTAAACAATTATTGTATATGGAAGTCGCATATACATAGACTATGCAGTAAAATTAATATATTTGCATACGTCTTATGGCGTATAGTTAATATAACTGATATAAAAACTTTTATTAGCATACCATGGGCATGTAACTTCTATTCTCAGACATTGTATCTTAATATACAAGTCGGTAGATGCAAAACAAGCTTTCATTGCCCAAAAAGTGTATCCGTTCTATATGTAGAATATCTCAGAAAACAAGCTTTAAGACATTAAAAATATTGCCAGTGCCTAATGTATATTCGTAAAAAAGCACCTATATTTATTTGAAATAAACTGTAAGGTAATTTACAACTACCGTAGAAGATTCCCTAATAAACTGGTGCTGCCCGTAATGTCAAGAACATTATATAGTGACACCCGTTACCCGATAGCAATACCGTTCTACAATAAGTTACTTTCGGAAATAAAAAATCTTCCGATAAAGAGATTTTAAACAATATTATTTAACTTTCTTTTATTTTTATCATTTTTAGTGACATTATTATTTATTTTTTTATTTTTCATGACTGTGACATTGAAAATTTCTAACATTGATAATTGATATTGTATTTAATAAATTTATTGAAGAGTTGTATAACATTTATATGCGACGATGAAACATAGCTATCAAATTTATTTTTATATATAATATCATGTAACTAAATACTTATATTTATGCAAATAAGACTTGAAAAACGAGAGTAAGTATTATTATTTTTACTGTAGTTATTATCAAAAACAAACAAATCCATGACACCCCTTTATATCTATGGTAAGCTACAAACTAGGTAGGTACTTTTAATGACGCCCTGGTTTATGGGATGTCAGCTCGTAAAGACCTAGGGAGGCAAAGTCAGTTCACTGTAAGTAATTAATTTTGCCCGAAGCAGCAAAATACTTTCCACTCCACACCTTATTTCTTCTATGCGTTATCTACACTACTAATCAAGGTAAGTGAGTTTTGAACACACTTTGATCTTAGTAGTTAGAAATAATACAATAAAAATATTTTTCTCTTGCCATTGAAAAAAAAGAAAACATCTAAGAAAGCGCTTCAAATAAAGTTACGAGACAATGTCACAGTCGATTAGACATTGACTGTTAAACTTTGTTTGGCTGGCAGTGGCAATGATGCCGCGCTCACTTGGCAGCTATGCGCTCAGTTCCTCGAAAAGTTATTTGAAACCGCCCCAGATTTCGAATTATGAAAGAATTGCCCTCCAAATTATTTGCATTAAGAAACTTTTCAGCTGCGGCAACATGATTAATAGAAGACTCGCCTTCCATATTTTAAAAATATTAAGAGACGGGAATTCACGTTATCTTGTAGACTTGTAAAATAACATTTTAAGTAACATTAGCTAGACATTTCAACGTTATCATAATCGGGTTTATTTCCACTTCTTGGAATCTTTCAATAAAAAAAGAAAGAGAAAGACTTCATTACAGTGGGCCAACTGACTTGATTTCATTCTCATTGCTTCATCTGCCACTAGTGCTTCGTATTTGTATAAAATGGATATATGCTGCTAAATTTAATCTTTAGTCATTCAAAAGAAGCCGTGTAGGTACCGGCATAGAATAGGCCATCCTTTCCTTTCTCGTGGGTGTCGTAAGAGGCGACTAAGGGAGCTTATGATAGAGGGACGGGCAGCAGCGCCCCTCTTAAAACATTCCTAAAATTCTAACTGCGGTGGCCAACCCGCTTACCAAGCGCAAGGCTACTACTGGCAAAACCCCCCTAATGTTGGTTAGAGAAGGGATTGTTAGTAATGAGGATAAGTAGCCCATTGCTAACAATATACTGTATCAGGTCGATCTCCTCGTGGTTTCCCGTGGAAACCATGATGATTGATTTATTGTTAGATTCCTCACGGTGGAGTAACTGACCTGCTTCATCTGCACTTGTCATCCCTCATTGGTGCCCAGTGTATATCGATAGTACAGGCGGTATCATTCCATTATCATCCATTAAAAAAAAATAGGGGAAATTATATTCAGCAGTGGACAGTTAATGGCTGATACAACACTATTTAAAAGAAATTGACAAGCTCACGACGTACAAACTGTACAGTTGGTAATTGCGTAGATACTTAGTTTATGTGCCATGTAGCTAATATTTGAATACTAATAAACCTAAGTACCTAATGAGTGCGGAATGCAAATGAGTTCAATAGGGTATAGTTGTTATAAAGTGTAGATAGATTGGGTTATCCCATGAGGTAACAGTCTGAGCATCTGGTAGGTATACTAAGTCAATGTCAGTTAATTCCCATTATACACTCGGTAATGTACTGCTTGCATAATTTGAATGAAATGAAGTTACCTTTAGAGTTTTAAGTAGACGAAATATGTTTTTTGTCCTGGTTTTACCTATTACAAAAAACTTTGTGTCGTCCCACCTGAATGTTAAAGATTCTAATACGATAAATTGAGCACAGGCCACGGCTATTCAAAAGATACTTATGCATTAATTAATTATTAATGTCCATTAATTTTTAGAGCTCTATCAAGATAAAGAGAAAAAAAAAAGAGAGAGTGTAAATTATCTTCAAAATAATTTTAGTACTGATTGTAAATTAAGAATTCGGTAATTCCATCCGTGTAGCGGCATCTCTCTTAAAACATCACCAAAGCTTAACTGTGGTTGCCAACTCTCCTGTCAAACGTAGCAATTACTGGCAAAACCCCCAAGGAGGAGGCCTATGTTCAACGGTGGACATTGATTCAGACGGTGCATTGTTTACACATATTTAAATACACTATCGGGACTAATCGTGATAGTGTGTCTAATTATGATATGAATGTCTATTAGATAAACTTTTTTTTTTATATATACTAGGTCTACCTGATAAAAGTGATAATTGTTGCATACATTTAGTCAAGAGTAACACCACAAAAATAAGAATATGAAAATATTAGAAATAATATGCGCTTTTGGCACCTAGCGTATAGCGTTGCTCGACCTCCTAAGGACTAATGTGTTATGTCTCTCTTGAGCAAGATTACACTAGCAATCTTCAGAGTCCAGATTAAAATAACAACCTATATATTATTTCTTCACAGTGGAAGTGTGTAATATCATAGTGTAGAGAGTCTAAGGTATTTTTTTATACTGTGGTAATGCGTTGAGTACATGCCTAAGACGAGTAATATAATACTCTATAGGTACAAATATTATCAAAAAGTACGCATAGATCACCTAATTACGGAAATGTGAAATATCCATAAATTGGATCTCAAGTATTCCTAAATATATATACATATATTAATTCACCAAAGTTTGACCAATACAGTATATGTTTTAAGAGAAAAGCCATCTGTTTGATGGCTCTGGACTTCCAGTCAAGAATCGAGTCGTAAGTGATGTCTTTAAAGAAAGGTAAAGTTAGTATAAGAAATAAAAAACACTACCCAAATATCGTTTGTAATTTTATGATTATTAGTTCCAGAAAGATTATGTAAATATACTAACCTATGTTATATTTATGTTGCAGCATGTCGAATCGCCGCAAGAATTCCTATGCGAAACACCTTTCATAATGAAGTCAGCACTAGACCTAGGTTAGGTTTAAAGTTTCTCCGCGTAGTCTAATGTCTATAATGCGTTGAAACATTTAAGCTGATTGAGAATTCTATTACAGGCTATGAGCTCAGCACTCGTGGAATATATTAGCGACGCGTGAACTTTATGCAAAGCTTAATATCTTATACCGTTTAAAGGCGGCTAAGTACTTCAAAGAATTTAATCTATAAATGCTTCAATAATATACCTGTTCAATTAAATTTATTCTTGCTTTTATGGATTTTGTAATTGCATTACGTAAACTTCGTTATAAACAAGATTCTGTTAGTATTTAAAGTAAGTAGCTGCTCACTTATTTTTATCTACAATAAATCTCCATGTAATCTCCATAAAAATCGTGTAACCATATAGGTTAGATGATTTCTATATAGTGTTAACTATACCCATCATGTAATAGTCACTATTTTGTTGCCGTACTAGTAGAGTCAACTGCTCCGTTTCACTGTCCATCTATAGGTATCGTACCTAATAGATAAAAAAGTAAAATAATCGATATATAGGCAAGCATATTGTTAGTTAGGACATTGACGATACAAACCCTCCTGATATAGGTAGTAACTATTTTAAATATATAATCGGGACTTATTGCGATTTAAAATATGTGTAATTAATGCGAAAGTTTAAAATTAACTATAGTAAAAACTATTGACAAAATTTCTTGAGAAATGCACCAAGTAAAAAGAGGAAAATGCATAAAGTTAAAACCTCTCCGTTCCCAGCGGATCTTCTTGATCTCGAAGTTGAACATGTTGTAGGAAAACGATGTATGAGGAGGACAATACTTTCATAAACGATAAAGAACCTCTATATCTTAGATTATACAGGTAAAATTGCAATCGTCAGCGACACGTAAACTAAGAATCTGGACGAAGTAAGAAATATATCGTATCGTCCTTTTTGTCCTCAGGAACAGAGTGACTAAGATAAGATTCCTATAAAGAAAGTTGCTCAATGCCAATCACTCAATGACAGTGGAGTAGACTTATTATGACGTACCTATATGATAATGAAAGATAATTATTATGGTGGTTCCGTTATAATTATTGTAGATACTCAAATTCATACATAAGACCTCTAAATAGGTTTCAGAGGTGTTTCCTCTCTTGAATTCTCAGGTTCTCGAATGAATTTTCAGCCGAGATTTTCCCTAGGGACTGCAAAGTGGTGTTCTTTAGAAACGGCGTAATGAAATATCTTAAAAGCTGGTAACATGTGATTGTATTAATGGATATTGTCTACGGTAATCGTATACTGTCAGATGGGCTGTATGCTTTTTTGTTAGTAACAATAGTATATAAAAAAAGATATAGAATAGAATTTGTTAAAATGGTTTATATACGAAATCTATGAATAAGAGTGGTTACTTGGTTAATAAATGTAAGTTTGCTTAATGACGACGCCGTAACTACATGCTATCCAAAGTAAGAAACAATATTTTTTTAATGATCCAAACTTAAATTTCACATCCATTAAAACACTATTCTTAATAGATTAATCCTGAAAATCGATAGAAGTAAACGCCTTTCCATGTAAATTTTACAATATAATGGTATCTACCTTTATTCCGTTACATATTTATTTTAGATAAAATTATCTTTATAATCTAAGTAAGTACTATAAATATTGATACAAAATCTTAAAATATTACTTTAAAAATTTCTCTAAGGTCACTGCCAATTGATAGAGTACCTAGGGGACTATAATATGAAATATAAGATATAATATATGTAATTTAAATATTTAGTCACCAATGACTAATATATTAATACCTAAACTTTTGTTTACATGCATCGAAAAGCTTCCTTCATCTATATTATTAGCTGGAATAATAATGGCTAGAATGAAATCATGAGTACTTTAGGTATGACAAAAAAACTGGTTCAATGAGATAAAACTACTTTAATACCTATATGAATAATATACTTCAAACATAATATATAAGAAGAATTAGAATACGATCTGTTAAGAAAAGCTAACTTACACTACCTAATGTCATTAAAATGTTATGTTTCTATGACTTGAAAGTTAAGACTGAATTTATTGAAGATTATCTTTTGTTTACGAAACTCACCTTAATAATATCCTTTTAAATCATATATGATTTTAAATAAAAATGTACAAAAAATAATATCCAATTATGTACACCATATTGGCATTATTTGACAAATACCTTTGACTGTAATCTTTAAAAAAATATTACATATGACTATATTATATTTATACATATTATATTATATTATATTGCATAGTAGTAAGTATGTTACTTTTTGTAAATAATGTACAGAGTTCGGTTCATATTTAGGCTAATTTTGGATTCGCTCTATTTATCTTAAGCTTAACTTGCTTCGAATTGTGTTTTATTGTTATTTGATTGTTATGTCATTAAAATGACACATACCCCAGAAAAAGCCCTCCATTTTGACAGTTGGGTAAAAATAATGTTAAAGGTCTTAAAACAAATAACTTAAACTTAGTTATTACTTTATTTGTGTGTCATCCCACTTTCGTACTAGTGATGTGATCGTTGGCCGTGGCGTCATAAATGACGCTCTTAATTTGTGACGACGCGAATACAACTTGTGTGTTGTGCAAAAATACGTATCGATATTTCGATTGTCGAAATATTCTAGAATATTCTATAAAGAAATAAAATATATCCCAATTACAAGGAATAATTTATGTATATTGGTAGAAGAGTTTTTTAGGGCTCGTCTGGGTAAGTACCATGGTTATATCTATCCCTGTCGTAAAACAGCAATATCTACGTTTCAATCAAATCAGTTGTGGAAGACATTGTTGGCACAGTATTCTCTGTGATGCATGTTAGATTACCACTTTCCACCAGTTGAATTTCCATCTGATTTATCATTTGATATTCGTAATTTCATAGATAACTTATCTTGCTATCTCATAACATGTCATGACGAGTTTTAAGTTAAATGCATACTTTTTATTATGTTTAATATTTGGAGGCCACGATTAGGTACTGTATTATTAAATCACGATTTACTAATACTACTTCATATACAATACTGTACAGGGTCACAAGGATTAGATGAAAAGTGCGTTCTCATAATTGGAAGCGTCTTCTAGAGAGCTTAACTTAAGATATACTTAATAAAAAAAAATATTTGATGTCATTACATAACGTACAAAAGCTTTTTTATCGACATTTTTAGTTGAACACGAAATCACTAATCGAACGTTAGAAACGAATCATCGAATCAATTACGAAGGATTACATCACCGAAGGATTGAGTCATGGCCGATGTCTATTACATGTTGGTTAGGTCCTGTTGTCCGTGGGCTGCTGATCCTTTAGTCATCATGCCAAACCGTGTAAGTCACTACTGACCGCAATAATGTAAACAATCATTTTGTTAGCGCACATCTGACGTTCACGATGATAAGTGATGTTTAGGGTTTTCGATCTTTGATCAAACAACAACAAAAAAATTATGTGAGACTCCTCGTTCGAATCGATTTAACGATTCGAATACAGAATAAAATAATCGGTGTCTAAAAAATTAAATATCGTTAATGTCTGTTGATATTTTCATAGTGGGTCTCTATACTTGTGTTTAGAAAATCATGCAGATCTAAAAGTAGGTACATTTTACTTTTTCTTAAACTGATCTTATAGTAAAGTAAACATTAAAATTTTAGTCTTTTTAAATAACTTTAATTATAACTCTATTTTTAAAATCCAAATATCAAAACTATTTTATCAATCTTTAATCTGTTAACTGCAAATGATATAAATAGATAGATTGGTATATCGAACATTAGATAGATCGAATAATTTATTAAAAAATCGAGTACCTACCAAAAAATCGATTTTCGATTAACTTGAATTTAGGTCGGAAACCCTAATAATATTCAGTACAACGATGCACTCCGGTCGTGTGGCGTCGCAATTTTATCACCCCCACAATTCCGGTGTAACATGACTCCCGTTCAAGGAGAAAATTGAATATTCTAGTCGTTTAACCTATCACATAAGGAGTCGCCCACACATATAATCTTGTGCAAGGTTTACTTTCCTATCCGTATTTATTGTAATGTATGGCAGATTATCCTATAAAATGATAGTGACCACTCCTTATTCTAGGCAGGTACTTAGTATACTATGGTATTATCTTTCAATATTTGCATTAAATACGACTGTTTAGTTAATATTTACTTGACTCAAACTGATATTTTCTCTCTATGTCGTTGTTTTTCGAGACTGTAAAGAAAAGATCGTAAAAGCGAATGGAATATGTTAATTAACTAGATTGTAAATTCTCCTGATGTATTTTGTCGATATCTCAAACGCACAATAATAAAGCTGGTGAAAGCGAGTTTGATTGTAGTTTTCTGACACATTATCTCAGTTAATCGACATGAAATTTACTAAGAAACTTTTTTTTATGAAACTTGGAATGGATAAACAAGCTGACAACGGACCTGTTTGAAAGTGATGAACTGGATATATAGTGATAAACAATAGGTATAGTCACCATGAACATCACCGGTACTGCCATGCTCATGGTATCCATCATTTAATACCATTCCTGAGGACTAAAGTATTATTCATGTTTTAGGTTGTAGGTATTATTATGATTATATTCATCACAATTTTCATATTTCAGTAGTATTTCCATGATACTAAAGAAGAGCCTCTGTATGACCTCTTTGTTTAATATCTAAATCCTTTGCTTTATAGTTCCGGAGATTTAATAATTAGTCCTTGATATACATAGATTGTACCTTGGGCTAGGCGGATTATAGTTTTGCATGGTTATGTATGAGTCGATTAGTCATAAGATATTTATAACTATTAAACAATGTGTGAGTTTTTATGATATTTTTTTTTACAAATAATAAGACGATTGAAACGGTAATCCGTAAATCTTTGCATTCTTCTCTATTTAGGTAATGGCAATTAAATTTAAATTTATTTTCGGATTAAATATTACGCGAGTACAAAGAAAACATATTTATTTTTAACTGCAAAATTTCAATTATGATTATAACCAAAATTTTGCAGTTATAGATGTAGTCGAATATCTTTTTTGAAAATAGCTATTTTTTTCTACTTTGACAGTTATGTTCCCTTTGATCTAAAGGCGAGAAGCTAAGAGGCTACGTTTTCAGGTAGCAATCTTGCTATAAGGCTGTTAATGTGACTACACGAGAATAAATACTTGCATTTTTTCAGTAGAAAAATATGTGTTTGAAAATATAATATTCAAAATATTTTATCAATATACATTAGAACTTTCAAGGTTCTGTAAAATTTGTGTGTATTTCAACGGCTTAAATTTACTTACTGCAAATAAGTGTTTATCAAGTTACTAAATATTTTTCAAAGAGCTTACATATTGAGAATATGTATGTATGTATCGCCTCTTCATTTATTTTAAATGTCAAGGACTAGCAACTCAAAAATCTACTTTACAAGGCAAAGCTTGGACCATTACTAGCAAGGAGTTAATTTATTAACCACTTCAAAGGAGGAAATTCTTAATTCAATTGTATTTTTATATGTATCTTTTTTAATATGTATTTTATATGTATATCGATTATGAGATATCATCATCAATTACGCACCATTTTCAGGGATTTTTACAAAAGACAGGATCTTCAGTTCGTGTAGAGTTAGGTAGGGGTAATTTATCTTATATTTATTTCAAACTATTTTTGCCACAAGTCAATTTAAGACTGACCTTTTGGGAACTTTTCGGAAACTTGTGGAACTTAATTTATATTATACTTTACAATAATATAATAAGATTTTAGAATCTGGTAGTTAATTGTATTACTGCAAATACGGTTAACCAGTATAACAACTTTTGTTTTCTGATAATGTCAATTGTTTTGTCGATGATCAGTACAGTAAAATAAACTGTTCAAAATATACACATATTTCAATATAATATATACTATTAAGTAGATAGAGCGATTAGCAATTTATTTTATAGAAGATTGTAATAAAAAATCGAACTTTTGAGTGGGCGGAGTAGTCGACAAAGCTTCAATATTCTTATTTGATTTTTAATAAAAATACTTTTAAAACAAACCGACGGTCATTACAACTATAACCTTGTAGGCAATTAGTAAAATATTAAATATTTGATATTTAATGCAGATTATTTATTAAATGATTATTTTACTAAGTGGTTCAGTCTTCAGGTGATGGTTTATGCTAATTTTGATTTGCGTATCAAAGAGAACCGAACTATTTTAAATGTAAAGTCAATTTGTTTGAATACATACGCTCACTAAATATTTAATTAACTGCGATAGTTAAAGAGCCAAGAAGTTTAACTATGTATAAAACTACTGACTATATATAAGCAGTATCTTGCTGCTATTTATATGTATATATTCCAAAAAAATTTTAACAAAAAATAAAGATTACCTTTAGAGAAGGTTAAAAATGCGTACACCGATTTAAAATAAATTTTGTGTACCTCAAGGAAGTGTATTAGGTTCAATTCTAGATAATATTAAATATCCGGAATGACACTTGAGTTGAATACTTACTATCAATCATAATAATGATAATAATGGGAAGTCAATAACAGTTAAACAGCGCTGTCTATTATTGGCATCAAGTTAGAATGCAAGTTATAACCATATTTTTTCTCTGTCGCATCCGGTTCATGTTACAAACGTAATTTATGCAACCCAATTGAAGCGTTAATTATTATGTTTACCATACATAATTCTTTTGCAAACTCGTCGTATTAATCAGATAGACAATAGACCTTGGGTATTGCTTAGAATTAACACCTTCGAACCGTGAAGGTCTCCAAAACATTTAAATTAATTTTGTATTTTTGACTATTAACTTATCTATCAATCGCTCTCGTATTTTTGAATTCATAATGAATAAAAAAAGAGGACCTAGATTTTTTTGTAGTATTAGAAGAAATCTTTATATAATCTGGGGATTTATACTATATTCTTTATTTTTTATTGTACACAAAATATAATGTTAACCATAATTCATTTGATACATAATGTACAAAGGCGAGCTTATCTCTATAATAAGAGATTTCTTCTAGCAAACCTTTTCATGTATTTTGTATGTTATTTTAAAAATAAAAATAGTCATATGATCTGCATACATTGTATAAACACATAAGATATGTATACACAAAGAATAATACAAACTACACTTTATAAATTACATAAAATACAAAACCCTGTAAACATAAACATATACTTACATATACATACATATATATACACATATACATAATACATCAGCATAGTGATAAGTAATGCTCCCTTAGACGACGCTTAAACATGCCTATACTTTTCGATTTCCTTATTTCGGATGGCAGACTATTCCATAGTCGAATGGATATAACTGTAAAGGAATTCTCAAAAGCCTGAGTATGATGTGATGGAGTTTTTAGAAGTAATTGTGTCTGAGGGCGAAGTGGTTTGTCTCTTGAATATAAACATTCATAACGCTCGCGGAAATAACAAGGAATGGAGGGAATATGCAAGATATTGTAAAGAAGCATCAGTATATGGACATTCAATCGAAAACGTGAAGGTAACCATTTTAATTCTTTTCGATATTTAGAGACATGATCAAACTTACATTGACATGAGCAAACCATAAACGAAACGAATGCATAAATTTTGTAGACGGTCAATTTTAGAAAATAACTTTGAAGTAGCGTCAAGAAAACATACATCTGCATAATCCATAAGAGGAAATAATAATATTTGAGCTAAATTGACCTTTGTTTTAATAGGTAAAAATTTTTGTAGACGTCTGAGTGAGTAAACAGTCGCATGTACTTTTTTACTTATCTGGTTTACGTGAGACGTCCAGGAAAGATTTCTGTCAAAAAGTACGTCCAGATTTTTAAAGACATTTGTATAAGATATTATTGTCCCTTCATACATCACAGGTGGAATAGTCATACGATCTAATCATGTATCTGCTTCCGATAATAATAACTTGTGATTTTGTTGGATTCACTAATAGACCATATGCATTTGCTCATCTTGAAATGTTTACCAGATCATGATTAATCAAGTCTATAGCAGTACCGATATCACAAATGTAAAAAAAAAAACTGTACAGCTGCAAGTCATTTGCGTATAGATGAAAGTAGGATGAAAAACGTCCTGCCAAGGAATTAATGAAAATAGAAAATAGAAGTGGTGACAGGACGCCACCCTGTGGAACGCCGGTAACAAGACCACACCAGTCGGAGCTGGTTTCATCCGACTGAACACACTGCATACCCCCCACAAGATAAGAATTATCATACCAGTGGAGATATATTAAGTAAGTCAAGATTACCGAGAAGAATATCAAAATCTATTGAATTAAAGGTACTAACTACTAAAATCGAGTAAAGTGAGAATACATAGCTGTTTCCTGTTGTAATAACAATATAATATTAAAACATAGAATAGATGTAAATCGTTTAATGTTAATGTAATCGTGACATAAGTTATTAATGACAGATCACTTAGATGATAAAAAGCCTATGATAGTAGGAGGTGTTATACCACATTACTCCCCCAATGGAAATACAGTTTTTAGAAACCGTAACGTGCTGGTATTTTCCGCTGGCGTAGCGAGCGACGTGGTAACTGTGGCCGCGGATCAGTAGGGGTAATTTCATCGTTCCTCGATGCTGAGTTGGTAACAAAAATACCATCATGTGGTGTTGAACCTTCAGGATGTTGCCTGCTGGTAGAGGGTACTGGTGATGATTGTCTTCCACAATCACCACTATGTTGTAGTCGAGCTTCTCTATTTGTGATTCGTTGATAGTGAGTATATGCTGGAATGCCATCTTGACTGCTAGATAGTCTTGGGCGTAAATGATCGGAATGTTTGCGCTGTCGGACTCCATTCGAAAACTGTACCTCATAGGAATATGGTCCGTTGCGTTTTATTATTATACCTGCATCAGATCCCTTCCCTGTGGGTTTATTTACCCAAACTTTATCTCCGTGTTTGTATGTTGGCGGAACGACTACCTTCTGTGTTGGTCTTAATTCTTTATACAGCCTCATCCGTTCTAAGTCGTCTTGTATGTTGGGTTTTAATAAATCGAAGGTAGTACGCATTGGCCTTCCAAACATTGCTTCAAAAGGAGTTCGGTTTGTTGATCGACGGGTTGTGTTCCTATAAGCTTGAAGGATCCTGCTAAGTCGTTCATGCAAATCGATACTCTTGTCCGAAGCTAACAAACGTTCTTTAAATGTACGAACAGCACGTTCTGCTAATCCGTTTGTTCTAGGGTGGTATGGGGTCGTTCTAATGTGTGTTATACCAATATTTTGACAGTGAGTTTTAAACTCGTCAGATATAAATTGAGGACCATTATCGGTAACGATATATTTGGGCACGCCAAATGTTGCGAATATAGTATCTAGATGAGATATTGTTGATCTCGATGTTGTTGATTTCATTGGTATAATCTCTAGCCATTTAGTATAGGCGTCTATCACTATGAGCCACATATATCCAAAAAATGGGCCCGCAAAATCTATATGTAACCTATACCACGGTTCTGGTGGAACTCCCCAAGGATACACTGGCGCAGCATTAGTATTACTCCTTGAAGCTTGACAGAGTGTGCACCGTTTTAAGAAATTTTGGATGTCTTTGTCTATGTTTGGCCAATAAACATGCAGTCTCGCTAGTGACTGCATAGCATTGACGCCGTTATGTCCGTCGTGTAACATTTCAAGCATAGCAGACTGTAACTTCTTGGGTATACATAATCTTCCGTTCCACAAAATTATTCCATCTTCAAATGACATTTGTTCTCTTTTTTCGTAATATGTATGCATATCGTTTGATAGTTCTTTCTTTTCTGGCCAGTGGTTCGTTAGATATTGTTTAATTTTGTTAAGGTTTGTATCGCTACGTGTTTCTTTTCTGAGCTCATGTTTTGTTACAGGTATGTTACTTAGTCTAAGGTGTAGGAGATGTGAAAATTTCGGCAATCCTATTCGTTCTTCTATTGTTGTATCACAATTAGGTAGTGGCAGTCTTGATAATACATCAGCTGGGCTATTTTCCTTGGCTGAATGGTAGTTAATAGTATATTCGTAACTATTCAGAATCATGGCCCATCTAAGCAGGCGATTGCTTGCAATTTTAGGTGTCTCTCTATCTTAGCTAAAAATACGTTCGAGAGGTTTGTGGTCCGTTAAAAGAGTAAATTTCCGACCATAGAGATATTGGTGGAACTTTGTTACTGAGTAGACAATACCTAATGCTTCTTTATCGATTGTTGAGTATCTACGTTCCGTTTCAGATAATGTTCTGGAAGCAAAAGCGACGGGTCGCATTGTATTGTCTATTTTATGGAAAAGGACTGCACCAACTCCCTTATCGGAAGCGTCACTGCTGACGTAGATGGGTTTACTCTCATCATAGTGAGCAAGGGTTTCATTCGATGTCAGAGTGTTTTTCAGATCGTTTGTTATTTGCGTGTCCTCGATGGTCCACTCCCACTTTTGATTCTTTTTTAAGTGGCGATACAAGGGGGCGCATCTAACATGTAAATTGTCAATAAATCTACCATAATATGTAATAGAACCCAAAAAGGATCGTAATTCAGCTACGTTGGTTGGAGTAGGCATCTTCTTGATGGCTTCAACTCGTTCTGATGTTGGATGTAACCCATTTTTGTCAATTTTATGACCGAGAAAAGTCACACTTTCCTGTAACCAAGAACATTTGGAAATTTGACTTTTGATACCTGCTTTTTGTAGCCTTTGTAATACTGTTCTGACTCGTTTTATGTGTTCTTGACGAGTACCAGCTGTAATTAATATGTCATCGAGGTAGCATACAACCCCATCCAACCCACTTAGAATTTGGTGCATGATTCTTTGGAAAACTGCTGGTGCAAAAGATATACCAAAGGGTAATCGTTTATACTGGAAGTAATCTTTGTGTGTTGAGATAGTTAAGTACCTTCTAGACTCTGGATGTACCAATAGTTGAAGATAGGCATCCTTAAGGTCTATTTTAGTGAATAATTGTCCTCCTGCTAGTTTTGAGGTAATTTCTTCAAATCTCGGTAGTGGGTAATCATCTACTTGTACGTATTGATTGATTGTTACCTTGAAATCAGCACAGATGCGTACGTTTCCATTTGATTTTATCGCAATAACTATGGGTGATGCCCACTCAATCGGCGTTGCCATGGTGTCTATTTGTTCTAAGACCCCCTCACGTACTAAACGCTTCAACTCCTCATTGACTTGTTCTTGTAATGCGAGAGGAACTGGTCGCGGCCGGAATGCCTTCGGTCGTATATTACTGGGAATATGGATTTTCGCGCTATGACAGTTAATTGTTCCCAACTTTCCGTCAAACAATGTTTCAAAATCTTTTAGAATAAGATCAATCTCATAGCTATCTTTAGTGTTCATATCGGACTTCGTTTTTGTTGTGGGTTCCTTAATGTTGCACAGACGGGCACCAGGTGGCATAGGCAAGTTGAATTGTAGACACCAATCTAAGCCAAATAATGGCAGGTCATTATGTTGTGTCACATAAGCCGACAATACTTTCACTGTGTTGAAAGCCTTCACGGAAATGTCACAAACCCCTAACGTTTCAATCTTAACGTCAGTATAGGCAACAAGATTCTTACATGTTTTTAATGATGGCCGTCCAATTGTTTCCCAAAGTCTTTTACCAATGACGGAGCGTACAGCTCCAGGATCATATAACATTTCAACTAACTTATTGTTGAGTTCTGTTGATATCATAATTTTGCTAACCGAATTTGGGAAGTTAACTGTACAGGTATGTATGCTCTCATCCCCTGAATTTTCATTCTCACTATCATTGAGATTTGATTGTTTTTTTGAAAGAAATATGCCTTGTATTATATTTATTGATTTTAAGATGGCCACTACTTATGCAAACGTTTGAGAAGTGGTTCAATTTGTTGCAAGCATTGCATCTCTTCCCTTTTGCAGGACATTCGTTTATGTTTTGGTGAAAATTTCCTCCACAGAATATACATTTTTTTGAAGAATTTGGCGTTTCTTTTACAGATCTCTTGCTGGTTCGAGTATTGATTTTGTTTACGGCTTGTAATTCGGCAGTTGTTTCAATGGCAGTGGTATTTGTTATACGTTGGCTCTGGATTTCTGCTTGTTCTAGTTTGTTCAATGTAGCTATAACATCAGCGAGTTTGGAATCATTTGTTGGGTGTTCTTTTATAAGTTCTTGTTGCCATACAACATTATTGATACCAATTACTAATTGGTCTCTAATACGTTCTTCTAGTGTGTTACCAAATTCACAGTACCCGGCGAGTGAACGAAGTTGTAATATGAATTGTGAAATTGTTTCGTTTTCATTTCTATATCTTGTTGCAAAAGATACTCGTTCGGAAAGGACATACCTTTTTTTGCCGTAATATTCATGAAGTACTTTGACAAGTTCATCGTAGGTTTTTGACGTTACTGCAGATGGGCGAAAATAATCCACAAGTATCTTGAAAGCTGTTGAACCAACTCGGGAGAGAAGTAATTGTTTCCTCTTGTTATTGCAATCTGGGGATCTTCCGTCCAGGCCATGGAGTTGCAGTTCTATTTCAAATCTTTGTATATAGTATTCCCAATCTTCTGTGTTATTGTCGAATGTATTAAAATTAAAACGTTCTAACGACATACCTCGTCGCCAGATTAATGTTGTAATAACAATATAATATTAAAACATAGAATAGATGTAAATCGTTTAATGTTAATGTAATCGTGACATAAGTTATTAATGACAGATCACTTAGATGATAAAAAGCCTATGATAGTAGGAGGTGTTATACCACATTTCCTATACTTAGCGAGACGAATATCCTCAGTTACTTTTAGTAAGGCAGTGACAGTACTATGAGCTGTACGAAACCCAGACTGAAAAGGAGTAAGGAGTTCATTTTTAAAAAGATAAGATGACAATTGATCATATATTAGATTTTCAAATACTTTAGATAGAACAGGTAAGATAGAAATAGGACGATATTCGGAAAGGGACGTGGGATTGTTGGTTTTGGGAAGCAGAATAACGTAGGCTTTTTTCCAGGCAGCAGGAAACGAACCTGTTTCCAGAGAATAATTTAAGATGTGAGAAAGAATTGATGCAAGCTCATCTTACAGAAGACGAAGCATCTGAATACAGATTTTGTCATCACCAACTGCTTTGGAAGTAATTGACAAGATGGATTTTTTAATATCACACGTAGTAATAGTTAAGAAGGAAAATGATTTACAATTGGGTTTAGGCATGTTTTTGAGTTCTCTAAGAATAGTCTTTTTAATATAATAATAATAATAATAAAGCCTTTTATTTATTTCCATATTCCTAATATATATACAGTATTGTTAGTATCTAATCTATTTTATATTTTTTCTTAATAACTAATTGTTAGTGTAATTTTTCTTCGATTCTTGGATATGGACCCCTCTTTGGGTGAAGGCCTCCTCCATCTTTCTCCACAACTCTCTGTTTCTGCCTATCATAAACCAGTCTTTTCCTGTATATTCTAATATATCATCAGTCCACCGTCTTATTGGTCTACCAACGTTCCTCTTACCTCGTGGTCCTGTCCATTTCGTACTTTGAAACGTCCATCTATTATCAGTAAATCGTGAGATGTGACCCGCCCATTGCCATTTTATACGTAGAGCATGTGTGACTGCATCTGTTAATTTAGTTCTTTGTCTGATTTTTTCATTTTTAATTTTATGTATTTTTCTTAATCCTAATATACTTCTTTCCATAGCTCTTTGTGTTGTTGTAATTTTTTGTTTAACTTTCTTTGTAAAAATCCATGTTTGGCTAGCATATAATAAGCAAGGCAAAAGACAAGTGTCAAATACAATTTTTTTCATATTTATAGAATAATCTCCTTTTAAAATTTCTTTAAGGGACCAAAATTTTTTCCATGTTATGTTACATCTTCTTCCTATTTCTTCTTCGTTGTTTATTTTGTTAAATGATACTTGTTTACCCAAATATATGTACTTATCTACGTATTCTATGTTGTTTTCCCTTCTTTTAATTGGTATTTTTAAGCTGTTGGTCATTATTTTAGTTTTTGTAGTATTCATTTCTAAGCCTACTTTGAAACTTTCCTGATCTAGAGTATATATCAAATTCTCCAATTCTTTAGCTGTCTCAGCCAGTACAACAATATCATCTGCGAATCTAAGATGGCTTAAATAGCACCTATTTATTTTTATACCCTTATTTTTCCAGTTTAGGTTTTGGAAAATATTTTCTAATACAGCAATAAATAATTTAGGTGATAAAGGATCCCCCTGTCTAACTCCTCTTTCTATTTTTATTTTACTTCCTTTAGTTTCTAGTTTAACTTGACTATAATTATTTGAGTATATGTATATTAAAATATTTATGTATTTTTGATCTACATTAAATTGTTTCAGGGCAGTCCATAAAGAATTATGGCTAATGCTATCAAAGGCTTTATTATAATCTATAAATGCTAGGTATAAAGGTCTATTAAATTCATTGTATTTTTCTATTACTTGTTCTAATGTTTGTATATGGTCTATTGTGCTAAATCCTGAACGAAAACCGGCTTGTTCTATCGGTTGTGCTTTATCAATTTCTTTTGTTATTCGTCTTAATATTATAGATGAGAAGAGTTTGTATATACTCACAAGTAAGCTAATTGGCCTATAATTTGCTATATCTAATGGATTGCCCTTCTTATACAATAATACGATATCTGACATACACCATTGTTTTGGTACTATTTCAGTATCTAATATCATGTTGAAAAGCTGTGTAAGGTATTTAAGTAGAACAGGTGTGCTAATTTTCACAATTTCATTGCTTATTCTGTCTGGACCAGGGCTTTTATCAGATTTTAGTTGTTTTATTCTTTCATATATTTCATTTTCGTGTATTACATCGATAGTTTTTATTTTACTAGTGCACTTTATTTCTTGTTCTACTTTAAATTCTTCGTCCTTTTTTGTATAAAGTTCCTTATAAAAATTTGTTGCT
This sequence comes from Galleria mellonella, assembly GCF_026898425.1. Taxonomy (NCBI): domain Eukaryota; kingdom Metazoa; phylum Arthropoda; class Insecta; order Lepidoptera; family Pyralidae; genus Galleria; species Galleria mellonella. The sequence goes on along the minus strand of NW_026442045.1, from coordinate 2,330,358 downwards.
TGGACTAATATATCGTCTCTGGATACTATTGTATTGGATTTGTTACCTAGCCTTTGTATCCATGTATTATGCAGGTTTAGTTCTTTAAAAGCTCGTTTAGTGCTTTTATATTTTTTAAAATTTTTCTTAATTATTTTTTGTCTATAATCACTATAGTCTTTCCTAATTGACTTTTTTGTTTCTTTATACAGTTGGCTTAATTCTACTTTCATGTCTTTTGTTTTATTTTTTGTAAATGCCAATTCTGTTCTTCGTTTTATTAGGGACTTGGAATTTTCACTGAATATTTTATTTCTGTTCTCTTTAACTCTACTATTTGTATTGATCGTTGAACTATATAATATTGCTTCTTCTATTACATCATAGTAATTTCTTTTTAATATGGTCCTCCATAATTACCGGAGGCGCCGAAAAATGACTATTCAATGCGTTGCTATCTAAATTAACTGGATACGAGTTTAAACATTTATCAATACCTTGTATTTCAGAAGTTTCCATAGTTGGGCTGGCTTAAGACTATCAGCTGATTCATGAAAGTATATATAAAATTCGATTACATCGGTATAATGACTAAGATAAAAATAATATTATGATATAGCAAGAATAATATTTTATTCAATGGTGATTTTTAAACAGTGAACCTGCTAGTTAATTTGAAATTAACTGACATTTAATAAATAATATTAAATAGGCAATAGGTGCTTAGTCTTATAGTAAAATATATTTATAGGATTAAACATCTATCATGTATATTAAAGTTTTTAAGTACTAAATAGATTTTAAAATACCTTAGATGAAAAGAAAATCATTAAAAAAAATTAACGCTGTATTAAAATTATATAATAGATAAATATTTATTGAATTTATTCGAAGGAATTAATTATCTGATTGAATTGAAAGAGGCGTTTTATTTCTCTAATACAACAATACATACACTTGACACGTCGATTAAGAAAAATAATGATTCCAATTCAATTTTTATAGATACAATAAGTAGACGTTCACAATAGATGCTAATTCACACGGTAAATGTCAGACTGTCAGGTTTAAAAGCGTACATACAATTATTTTGATCGCTACTTGTTGTTGGTCAATGCCAAAATATTGACAGGCATTATAGAGTTATTGATTTCATTGACAGATCGTCGTGGCCATGCTCTTTGATTGCTCATGCGTTTATTAGCTTTTAATCGTATGTCAAAAGTTTCTGTGAAAATATCAGCTAGGTATAGACAAACAATACGAATACTTGTCAGTAAGATTAGGTACTGTATTTTCGCGCGATTTTCTCGCAGACACTAGGTCCTGGCATAATTGGCATGATTAATAACATTTTTAAAATTTTAAAGTCAAACTATATATTACTCATGGTACAGTATGTAGTTTTATCATCGTGGTATCAAAAATTAAAGTAGTTTCCTTTTTTTTAATGTAATAATCTTTTATTACATTTTTATCTATTTTTCTATAAATTTTTTTTTAGGGTATCAAAACTAAGCACCAATAGAGTACAAAGTGTCGGCTTAATGATAATAATAATTATATAATAAAATAATATTCTATTATGTATGTTATCGTCAAAATTATATCAAATTTTAAATTTATGGTAGGTTAGTAAAGCGGCGGTAATATTTATTAAGTTTTATTAATATCGATACATTTACTATAAATAAGCGAAAAATTTAGATGACAATTTTTCCTACCGATTATATCTACATCATTACATATTTAAAGAGGCACATAAGTTAAAAATAACAACAATTTAGACGAGTTGTTTTTTTTTTTATAAAATCCCATTACGTGACATAATTTGTTAAACCTATAGTATGTCGCTGTCGTAACTCAAACATGACAGTAGGCCATTAATATTTTTGAATACCAAATAATCTTAATGTCTTCCCATTATCAGGGAGCACGTGTTGCCACTGAGAAATTCTTAACATTTGGTTATTTTTATTGATGGCACATTTGGTTATTAACGATAGAGACGTAACACCCTCTGTCGCCGCTAGATTTACAACTTTGAACAAAGGACATCAATTCTAACGTGACATGTGAACTGAAATACGAGTACGTCTGTGATTCTTTGTGAAAATGCTTGTCGCGTGCTGAACGATAGAGTTGTATGGATTCATACAAATAATACGTTCATTGTTAATAAAGTAGCCTATAGAGGTTTAATGAATTGCCATAGATTATTCATTGGCAAAAGATAAAACCCGTAAATATAATGTTATCAATAAGGTATAAAAATTGTTTTATTTGTTTATATATATATCGTATCATTATTATTTTTATGATTTTGTTAATAATATATATTAATATATTCTCTTAGTCTTTGAACTCTACAATAATATTTGATATAATTGATCTAAATAAAGGCGCATTTATTTATTACAAAAACAGCTGCAGCAAATTGATAAATTAGTAACACTTCACACACTGAGTAGTTTTCTTATCGTCACACACTTTTCAATTGTATAAAGTTATGATTGTCACATAATATTTATAATCATGTTATACCGCAGATAAATTATTCCTCATAAATTATTTAAGATCGATTCTCTTTTGGGCCAATTCTAGATATTATTTTATGTATATTAATTTGAATAGATATGATCTGAGTTATAGGTACCCGGACACTATACAAATATTGCGTGAGACTAAGCAATTCCTTTGCTTATTTGGCACCTAATTTTTTAGTAGTAAATAAATGAAACGTTATTCATTACTTTTTTCTTAGCGACTTTTTTATATTGTTTATTCACGCATATGTTATATATTAATGGTAAATATTTAAATGTTGATAATAATATCTATATTACTTTTCATGTACCCGCACTACGTATCGCTGTTTGTTTTAATCTCAAGATAGGTACTTAAGATTCACTTTGAATGACGCCTTAATACTAGTTTCATTAAATATTCGAGTCTATCTTGTCATTTCCTTGTCATGAGAGCTGGCTCTGAATCCTTTACATATAATCAACTAGATTACACGGAAGTGCATGCTTAAAATGTTTCATACCTTCCTACACCTATATATCTTGTCAACATAAAATTTATGAATGGCGACGCAGACTTAATTATCGTTAAGTAATTCATAAAATTAGATATAATGTATTATATTTATATTGTATATATTTTTATAAAATATTATTATCACGACTTTAATACCTAATGGGATAATCAAAGGAAGTTTTCGAGCTGCCGTTAACATAGTAAATATAAAATTTGACATGCAATAAAAGTGAATCTATTGTTATCACGATAGTTAAATGGTAATTTAATAAATTCAAATTCAAAATATCTTTATTCATGTAGGTCTATTACAGGCTCTTATGATATCAAATCAAATCAACCGTCAGTTTGAAATGATTGAAACTCAGCTCGTATTCTTTTCAAATAATATGTTTTTGTTATTGGCCATACACTATATATGTATACTATATAATTATATTACGTATGTTAAACTGACAAGCGTCATTATCTATCTAAAATCAATATTACCCGAAATCCGATACAAATATTTTATGCGTACATGATCGATTTTATTAATTCAATATCTGATTACTATTTGGTTATGTACATATATTATACACATGTGGTTATACGATAAAATAATAGCCCTATACTCTGATTCACTTAATTTATCACATGATTTATTCGCCAAATAGAGTGATAATGAATAAAATTTGTGTGTAATTTAGCTTTCGATAAATTAAGGAAGTTCATTAGTAATAATTTAAATTTGCTCACTAACAGAGAAGAACAATCTGTTTACTTCTGATAAAAATATACTCACATATAAATAAAGTTGCATTGTGTGTGAATTTTTGGTGCTCCAATCGATTTTCAAATCGCTTTTAATCATTTTTTTTTAAATTGACTTTAATACCAGGTTAGCTAACTTTAATTGATTTGTAGCCTGTACAAACCCACTGTTAACAACTAGCTATCCTTAATTTTTTGTGAAAATGATCAAGCTCATTTCTCTACAGCATACGTGCTCACGAATGCCGTAGAGTCTATTGTGAACTCATTTCGGGTTTGGAGACAATCAAGATAAAATAATATATATTAATAATAACATATCTTTTACATAGTTTAAAAATATGGGCTGGATTTTCCTTTTAAATATGATTAAATACCTGTGTTCCCTTTCCTAGATTTCCTTATGTATTAACAATTTATATTTTAGATAATATAATAATATATATTTTGTCCTTTTCTATACAGATGCTGTATTGTGCTAATATACAGGTTGTCACCAAATTGAATTAGGAATCGACTGAATAAAGTTTTAGACATGGCTTGTATGTATTAATCTGATGATGCATAACTACAGTAGTCATAATTCTTATGAAAAATGATTAGATAGATACCATCATACCTAATACTTATTACGTTATGTGACTCGCTTTGGTACCTACCATCGTTCTTACATATTTTCACTGTGAAACAGCAACACATCCTGTATTGTGTTTTAATTTGAAGGGTTAAAACCGCTTCGTATTGACAGAACTAATATAAATTCTTGCAGAAAATTTTTAATTATTAAATTTATTTTTAGGCTCAACGTGATATGATTGTAGATAAATAGTCAGTAGTGGAGAAATTATAAAAATAAATTAAAATATGTGTAAAAGAATTAAATTGTAAAAGTAATTAAATTATAAATTTGATCATGTGCATACACACATACACTTTATTAATGGTTATAAAAACTTACAGATAATATACCCACAAACTATATTCCTCAATTTTTTTTATCTTCAGTAACATTAAAATCATTGTATAATTCAGTAGGACAGCTATTACATATTTGGTTAGACTAGTCATTATGATGGGCTGTGTCCTCGATGTCATTTATTTGTTATATAACAAATAAATTAAATTATTTAGAATAACAATTCTATTACAAATGCACCAAAATCGCTATTGTCAAACTACAGTTCATACTAATTCGTTCGCGAGTATGACGGTTGAGTTGAAGTAGATAAGATAGTAAATATTTGATATAAAAAGTGACGTGATAATATCTCTAAAAAATCTAAAAACCGAATGTTCGGAAACTCGTAATAAATTTTTTAAGTTTTAGACAATTTAAAGCCGCTGTATATTTTGTCTTAGACGAATTACTCTGTATTTTGCAGTGTCATTATGTATTATTAATTACTCTGTACCGTTATCATGTAGTCACAGAATAATTAATAGTGGTATAGCATGTACTATAAATATTCTCATAATTCTTAACTAAGATAGTAACTACGAGTATAAGCTTATTTACTGTGTTTAATGTATCTTACACATCACAATAGCCATTAATTAATAGCCATTAGTCCACTCCTGAACATAAGCCTTTCCCATTAGAAGGATTTTGCCAGTAGTTGTCACGTCTGGTGGCTGGCAAACGCAGTTAGGCTTTGGTGATATTTTAAAAGGGACGCTGCTGCTCATTGCTCGGCTGATATTTCTAAATACTATATTATAAATATTCAGAAAGACATTCAAGCTAAATAATGTATCAATATTCGGATTTTTATATATATATATGTATGTATATATGTATATTAATCAACTACCTGCAGTAGTCGGATAAAAATGCTGTACATTAGAATATGCGGAAGTGTAGCAACACTATTCTTACGTCTCTCGCGCGTGTCTCGCGGCGCGATGTGGTAGATAAATAGTAACGGATGGGATCTCTTTGTCCTGTCAATATGTCAAGTGTGGGCCTCCTAACTTTTAGCTGGCGTTGACATAATATCATGGCTTTGAGTTGACACTGTACTAGCTAGCGGTAGCTATACTATTATAATTTATAGAATCATATTATGTGTGGTACAGCTATCGTTAGTTTGTTATTTAAAAATGGAAACTAGCTTTTAATATTACCTTCAATTTCACCATTCGGTTCTCATTTAGTTCAGTTGATCGCTATTTAATACGGGTGGCGAGATACCTGTAACGATGATTACGTTGGTACATGGTTTTAGAAAGGTATAGGAAAAGGTGGAGATGATTAATAAGATATGCTCTTGTCTTCGTCATCAGACTTACTACATATTAATGTAAATATGTGATTGGTAATTTTTTATTCATACCCTTTAAACGGAATCACAGTTATAAAAGTGCACCTATTTTTTTTTATGGGGAAAATGGTATTGTAACCGTGTACTAGTTATTGAGCATGGAAACCTTAGGTTACTAACTATCCCTTCCCCCCAGTGCACCTATTTGTCGAAAGAAATATGAGTTTTTATACTGGATGATAATCTAGCCGTAACTTCGCCTACGCTATCAGTATATGCCGGAATGGTATTAGTGAAAGATGATAGGTGAAGAGAAAACCAGGTCAATATGCCTAACATGATGAATTTAAGAATTAATGCAGCAGGCTGCAGGGAGAATTACGTGGAGTTCCACCTGACCTTCTAAAGTGAGTTAACAATTGCATACAAAATTATAGCTGAAGTCTGATGGATGTTAATTTTTAAAATATCTGCGTATCTTTTTTTCACTAGAATCTGAAAAATAGTTGTTTATTTCTAACAAAATACATGAATGCTTTTTAACAGTTATAAAACTTTTCATAAGCCATTAATTATATGACAAAACGTGGACAGAATTCATATTTTGTAAATTTTATTTTGGTAATTTGTGTTTTGTAATATTTTTTAATACAAGTAGTTATTTATATAATACTCGTATACTAGCTACTTACTTCTTAATGGGTAATGATAGAATAGTAACCCCGCTTGCGCTAACGATATACGCTAGCCGAGTACCATTAAGGGATAAGTAAGGGATAAAAAGCAGGTAATTTGACATAAGGTAATAAATTCAATGCACGATGTCAGCTAGGAGAGACCACAAGGAGGTCGATCTGACAGGATATATTGCAAGCAATTAGTGACAATATTGTCACCCCTATATATATTATATATATATATTAGTATATAATTATTCTATTTGTCATGATATAACCTAATCGTATACTGAATTTCAATCAATTACGTTCAGCCGTTTAAGCGTGGTTGAGTGACAAACAAACATATAAACATTTTTGCAAACTTTCACATTTATAATAATAGTAAGATTGGTAGAAAGACCATAGTAATAGATTCATATCACGTAACAAAGAGAACTTTATTTAACTTATGTGATACGAATCTACGAGAGTGGGTGGTAGCGTTAGTAGCTTCACGTAGCATCAGTGCTGTACCGCTAACTTTACTAGAATATTAATTACGAAAGTTGTATTTATCTATACTGACAGAAAGTAATTGGTAACACATTGCATATCCAGTCGATATATGAAGCAATATTCGTTATTTGCATATTCATATTAAAACAATAAGTGGTATTACACAAATGATGTATTTTATTTACTATTGTTAAGTATAAACAACGAAGTTTGATTAATCATCAGCATTATATTAGCCGTTAACTGTCCACTGCTGAACATAGGCCTCCCCCATAAAGGGGATTGGTTAAAAACGTAAATTCATATGAAAGTTCAAATCCGAAACTTCTGTTTTCTTAAATTAAAAACAAATCTTTTGTCTTTTTTAGTAAATACTACTAATGTACCATAATCATCATTAATATATTTTTTTATAATAGGCTTTTATAATATGATCCATCATCTTGTAGTTGCGGCCATTGTGAAAAAAATACTATTAATTATTGCATATATATTATATTGTAATCAGAAATAAAGAGGTATCCAAATTTTAGTAAAATCGCTTAAGAAAAACTGTTCTAATACCGCTTGCAAGATTTGACTTAAACAAATGAACAATAGATAAATTGCATGTATTGCTTGTAAAAATTATTTATACAACGATATATATCTGGGGGGAAAGGGATTGTTAGCAATGGAGTTTGACAGCCCCATTGCTAGTAATATGCCTTATTAGGTCGATCTCCACGTGATTCCCCCTGGAAACCATCGTGAACAATTTTTGTTGAATTCGTCACGATAGGCTAACTGACCTACTTCATCCTCACCTATCATCCTTCACTGGTGCCTCGCCTGTGTATACCGATAGCGCGGATGGGGTTACCATTCCATTATCATCCATTAAAAAAAAAAAACGTTATATATCTACAATTAGAGAATATATTATATTATTACGTCAGGTTCTAGGTATAAATGGAGAATAATTATTTACTGTTATAAATTATGGTATTAATTTATGGAAATTCGGAATTGGTAATTATTGAATCATTCCAAAATCGTATTAAAGGGTTTTCCTTTAGTTAACAGTGTCACGCACGACAATGAAGTCACTAAAAGTCTGCTGTTAAAAATTACTTACAATGTTTAATATTTTTCAAATATTATTTTAAAAGCGCTCTTAAAGAAATATAATCTAAAATATAATCTTATTGCATATTTAGTTTTTTTATTATTAGAGAGTTAAGCCAGCAAACAATCCAACTAATAAAAATCCGTTACTGTTGCTAATTAAAAAAAAAATCAGAAATATTAAAAAATAGTTTTTTTTTTTAATTATGCCGGAACAAATATACAGACTGACAGAGAGACAACATTTTTAAAAAATATTGTTTGGCATTTGTTGGTCTTATTAAGAACCCCCATATGATTTTTTTAAATATCTCCTACGTACAGACGTCGTCTAGTTACAATTTTATAATATTAGTAAAATATGAGTGATACTCAACACGACGATAAATTACGTCTTTTTTTATTTTTTAACTTATTAAAAGTCAAAAGTTATCACAAAACAAATATGAGTCATATCGTTGTATAATTTAGGTAAGCAATTAACGCTTTTGTTAAATTACATAACAAAAAAAAAATAAGAGGTTGAAAACAATCTTTCACTATGATATTTTATTCATTATCGCAACAATTTTATACAAACTGGTTGGTTTTTTTTTTGTTTAATGATTCTTTTTTTTGTAAAGGTCTGGAGAACATACTTTCGCATAATCTAAAGACCTCTTTCATATCAGTTGTCTAATAGACAGTCTAAACAGAGCAATACGTACTAAATTGTCATGTAATAATTCGGGATATGCCAGTCATTAGACCACTGGTTATTTTTTACACTGTGGTAAAATACTTACTGTGTAACTTTTAATCATTTCAAGGCCAATCAGGACTTCAATTGCACTATTCTACTATACTGCGGAAAAAAAAAATTATGGATGATAATGGAATATTTACCTGTGTGCAATATTGGTATATACTAACGGGGTATCAGTTAAAGGTGTTAGATGAGGATAAAACCAGGTCAGTTAGTCCAACGTGATGAATTCACAAGAAGAATAATCTACGATGGTTTCCATGAAGAACCGCGTGGAGGTCGACCTGATGGAGTATATTACGAGCAATGGGGTTGATAAACTCCATTGTTAACAATCTCTTTTCTCCGAGATATAAAGTTGATACAATACTTATTAATGTAAATTAGTGAAAAAGGTATGTCTTATATTTTTATAAAAGTTGTCGTAGACAGTTTTAGTTATGTACATAGGCATAGGTATTTGCCAGACTTATGGTCCACCACTTCCCTTCCCATGGGTGTCGTAAGACGCGACTAAAGGTATTTAATGGTGAAGGGTTGGGTAGCAGCCTCCCTCTTAAAACGTCATCGAAGTCTAGCTGCGGTTTTTTTTGATGAGTGAAAATGGTATGGTAACCCCGCCTGCGCTAACGGGATGCGCTAGCGCTGGCGGAGTACCAGTGAAGGGTGATACATGAGAATGAAAACAGGTCAGTTAGCCTATCATGATGAATTTATCAGGAATTAACCATGATAGTTTTCAGGGAGACTCGCGAGGAGGTCGACCTGGTTGGGTATATTGCTAGCAATGGGATTCTCCATTACTAAGAATCCCTTTCCCTCCGTCTAGCTGCAGTTGCCAACCCGCCTGCCAATACGGCAACTATTGGCAAATCCCCCAAGGGAAAGGCCTACGTTCACCAGTAGACGGTTAACGACTGATATTATAATGATGATAGGTAATATTTACCATTATGATAACAATAATGTTTTTTTTTATTTTATTATTAACGTTAAAACTATTTAAAAATAATTTTAATTGGCAATTGAAAATAAGGAAATCTATGAATGAATGAAAACTTTTTACTGTTTCCTTCAAAGAATGATACAGATTAATAATAAGTATACAAACAAAATAAATACTTAGTTACCTATATGTGGTAGCTTTTAATTAAGTTATTGTTGTGAAATAAGTATATTTAATTATTTAGTTATTATAGCTGTAAGCTTACCTCAAAAATCATTATATAAAATATGCAAAATTTAATTTTTTCATATTATTTATCATTCAATTAAATGATAATTTTTTCAGACCATTTTAAAACTCATATCTGCTTGTCACGTGTCAGCGTTAATTATAGTAATTCTAGAAAATACTAGGTTTACTTATCAGTCTCCAATGTTCGCTTAAGGAATGTTACAGTAACAACGGATTAACTTATCACTACGAGGCGTAGGTCTTTCCCTTTAAAAATTACTCTTTTATATTAATATAATATTATGAGAATGTTACTGTATATTTTTATATTGTTGGTATTAATGCATAAGAAGTTTTTACTCTTTCATAATCTTCAACACGCTTTTCAACCTTCAGGTTCCATTTTCAAATCCAAATAATTTAAGATTGTATTTCATAAAAAGAAGTGGTCAGGTACGAGTTGAATTCACACGTCGAGGGTTCAATACATAAATATAACATTAAATAACCTTTATTACTAGATGACATACTCCAAAATGATACCACTTCTATAGTTCCACTAGTGTTTTTTAGATATATTTATATATTAAAATCATAGTTATTAAACATTACATCAAGAGATATAAGAATGGTATGAAAAAATTTTAATAATTCTTCTTTTTTCAAATATACTATAAGGCTTCCAGCCAGTACCAGTTATATTTCTCATATGAAATAGTACTTATGCCCGTATGTTGTCGGAGATATCAGTGAGAAATGAAACCTAGACTGTGGCCTAGATAAGGATGAAAGCAGATTGGCTATTCTGTTTTATAAAGTTTCGTACTTAATTTCGGAACTCACGTTCATTGTCACTTCACCTGAATTTTCACTTCACTCAATTTTCATAATCCGTAAGCTTTTGGAATGATAGGTGAAATGAGTTTTACTAAACTGAATTCCTAAGGATACGTATTCCTAAGTAACACATCATCATCATCCGGGTCTTCTTACCCGCCTTAATAGTGTAGGCGGGTGAGGTGGGGTCTCGGGGTAAACCCCTTTACCCCGGCTGCATCTCCGGAGGCCACTACCTCCGGGTCACTGGGTTTTGAGCCGGCATACACTGGTGGTCTGTGTATGCCGGCGTGGTGTCTTCTTGTTGTGGCCTCTTCTTCTTTCTTGTAGTGTATATATATATATAAATTTTTTTTTTTTTTTTTTTTTTTTTTTTTTTTTTTTTTTTTTTTTTTTTTTTTTTTTTTTTTTTTTATATTTTTTTTTTTTTTTTTTTTTTTTTTTTTTTTTTTTTTAATATATAATATTTTTAATATTGTAATTCTCCCCTCTCGCCCGTTCCCAGATATATATAATAGATGTTAATAATAGATAAGTGTTAGTAAGGGTCGACACAAGAAGTGTGTCGGCCCTCCCCCCGCTTGGACGCGGGGGATATAATTACACACTTGGAACGGGCGAGAGGAGGGAATGAGAAAGAAGAAGGGAAATGGGGAAAAAGGGTAGGTAAGTCGTCATACTGGTAGACGAGGCAATCACGATCACTATTCGCCTGTGCACAGGAGGTCCCTAGGCGTGGGACGGCCGTCCGGTGGACGCGCATGCAGCGGCGCGAGGCCCCTCAAGTGTTGATGGTGTCCGTTGTCGGCACGGGCGAACATTTTGCTCGCCATGTCGACAACGAACTCCTCCACCGTTGGGACCCCTAAGCCGCGGGCGATAACGTCGTTACGGACGTATCTGCCCGCTCCCGTGCACAAGCGGAGAGCGATGTTTTGCTGGGCCTGCAGCCGGCGCCTAAGCGTCGGAGAGCACAGTGCATACCAAGCGGGTGCGGCATATGTTAACCGTGAACGGACGTAGGTCTTATAGATAGAGACCCGCGTCCGTAACGGCAACCTGGAAGTTAGCACCGGTCGGAGAAAGTCGCGCCGCGCGAGCCTGCGCTATGGCACGCGACACCTGCGGCACCATTCTCAACGACCGGTCGATGTCGACCCCTAGGTATCGCACGGTGCTCTCCCACGCGATTTCCTTATTAAGGAGCCTTAAGGGCGGCGGCGGTGCTGTACGACTGCGGCGGACAAGTAGCGCGACCGTTTTGTCAACATTGACGGCCATGCGCCACCTGTCCAACCACTCCGGCAGCAGGTCCAGTTGCCGCTGCATTTGAGCGGCGGCTCTCGTCTTCCAGTACGACGACGTGAAAAATCCCGTGTCGTCGGCAAACAGAGCGAGCATGACATCCCGTTCCAGGGCCAGTGTAAAGGGCTGGCTGTCCAGGACAGGGATGTCATTCGTGTACAGCGCGTAAAGCGCCGGGGAAATGCAGCTACCTTGTGGAACTCCGGCGGCCACTGGGCGGGTGTCGGAGCGCGCGTCCTCCACCGAAACGAAGAAGCTACGGCCCCTGAGAAACGACGCCACCAGTCGCACATACGCGGGCGGCGTGCTAGTATATTGTAATAGTTTATATACTAGGCCGTCGTGCCAAACACGGTCAAATGCTTTTTCGATGTCTAAGAAGACACCGACCACCACTCGACCGTGGTTGTGCTCGGCGGCCAGGTGGTGCAGCACGCGCGCCAGCTGCAGAGTGGTCGAGTGCCCGACCGAAAGCCGAACTGTTCGCTCCTAGGAGTGAAATGTTCGGCCATCCGTCGGAGCAGCAACCTCTCAAACAGTTTGGCTATGTGCGCCAGTAGCGTGATGGGGCGGTAGCTTCCTGGCAAACGGCGATCCTTGCCCGGTTTGGGGAGGACGATCACTCTACCCAGTTTCCAGGACTCTGGAAAATGGCCTGTGCGGAGGATTCCATTGAAGAGCCTGGTGAGCGCCACCAGGCACCTTCGCGGCAGCTGCATTAACTCGGCGTTGGAAATTCCGTCGGGACCCGGCGCCTTCCTCCTGGGGAGGCGCTCCACGGTCCTCCGCAGCTCAGCAGGTGAGATGAATTCGACACCCGCGAGCGGCGGGGACTCGCCCGATAGGAATTCCTCTACGCGCCGTGTCACTCGCTCGTGGTGCTCGACGACAGTGGGATCTGTGGGAACGGCAAGGGGATGGGGCTGGAATTGCCCCTGTAGATGGTTGGCTAGAATGTCTGCCCTGTCCTTGGCTGCGTACCTTCGTGTGCCCGTCGCGTCTAGCAACGGACACACGGGTGGTGGCCGTGTTGACAACTGTCGACAGAGCCGGTGCAGGTTGGTGTCGTGATCGGTCGCCTGTTCGATTAAATTGTCCCAGGCGGCCCCACGCCACACCCGCACCCCCTCCGACAGTTGTGCAGCCAAACAGTTGAGATCACGCTTGACGCGCGGACAACGCGTGCGCGCCCATAGGCGACGAAGACGGCGCTTCTGTACGAGCATTTCGTATAGATCGACGGGTAATTTCTCGCGGCGGCGAGACGCGCCCGCCGCTCCCGAGGGGGTATGGGCGACCGTTGCCGCCTCCTTGGCGGCCACTATGGCGGCCGTGATGGCCGTGGAGGCGTCCTCGATCGCCTCAGGAGTGGCGAGCTCGCCGCTAAGGGAGTACCCGTCGAGCTCGCGTTGAAACGCCGTCCAGTCTATCCTCCTACTGGGGCGCGACGCTGGAACGAACGTGGCCGCTACGTCAAGCGTGATCAATACCGGGAGGTGAGACGTATTCAAGTCGTACATCACCTCCAGGTTAATGGGACAGGGGACATTCTTAGCCAACACTATGTCCAGGACGTCAGTTGTGTGCCTGGGATTGGTTGGGACATGAGTGGGTGAGGAGGGGCCTAGGATTTCATTCTCGGCATCATGAAACAGCCACAAACCGTCCCTCGTTACGCGGGACGACCCCCACGCGGTGTGTTTCGCGTTGAGGTCGGCCGCCAGAATGGTCGGCTTGTCGCTGTCCATGATGGCTCGGATATCGTTCGAGCAAAAGCGAGCGGCGGGCGGACGATAGCCTGCAAACAGGCGGACCTCTACCCCCCGCGTTCAACGCTACACCGTTGGAACGCAGGGAACGATATTCAGTGTGCCCAATCTCCGTGTGGACGACATCCCTCCGGACAAGAACCGCCGTACCACGGTACCGCACTCCCGCCGGAGAGACCTCGTCCCGCCTATACACGTGATAATTAGGCACACTGAAATCGATATGTGGGGCTAGCTTAGTTTCACCCAGCAGAATGACATGTAAGTCCTGCTGCTGGGCGAAGAGTCGGAGGTCGCCTGCTTTGTCGGCGACTCCCCCGGGATTCCAGTAGGCAATACGAAGCTCAACCGCGCCCGTGTAGCCTTTCCAATGAGGCCAATCCGCCGAGCGCGGCCGACTTAATGTCCGACCCGGTCGCGAGCGCCTTTAGAAAATCGGTCAGCAAACCCAACACTAAAAGTAATGGGTCTGCAACCGACATCTCAGGCGTGCTCGCGGCCGGCGTCGGAAGGAATCCGTGGGGACGCCTTGCGTGGCTAGGGAGCGAGGGGGGCACACATCCGACGTCCTGGTTATTATTATTGCTAACTATAAAATTATTTCTTAACTGTATAATAGGTTCCGCTTCGACGCCTTGATTAGGCGTCGACTCGGCGCGCCGTCCGCGTCGCCTGCGGCCGCGGCGCTTCTTGGTGCCCACTGGAGCGCCGCGGGCCGTCGGCGGGTTGGCAGGTGTGGCGAGTGTCGCCCCCGCCGACGCCGACGCTGGTGGTGCTCCGCCTCCGTGCCCGGCCGGCTCGTGCCGCACCGGCGCGGGTTGGGTGGCGGAGGGCAGTTGTGTCGCACCATGTGCGACTGTGGGCGCCGTATGGCGGGTCGTATGGGTGAGGGGCGCCCTCGTGCGCCCCCTGCCGACGGTCTGCCACTCTCCCGGCGCCGCCACGGGTGCGGGAGGCATCGGCGCGGTCGGCGCGATGTTTCGGCGGCGCGCCTCCCTTTTATACACCGGGCAGCGCCGGTCGTTGGCCGTGTGGGCCCTCGCGCAGTTGGCGCACGTGGGCGGAGCGTCCCTCGGGCGGTCGCAGGCTCCCGCGGCGTGCTCCCCGCGCAGCGGACGCACCTGACGGGACGGTGGCAATTAGTGGAAGCGTGGCCGTACGCCTGACAGCGGTGGCATTGAGCCATCCTGTTGGCGGACCGCCACGCCTCGATGGTTACGCCCGGCATTCTCAACAGCACCTTGGTGCTGTAGAGCCGGGCGAGGTCGTCCCTACTCATTCGCGTCAGCTGCGCGTGGAATAAGCATCCCGGGCGCCCTCGACGCGCCGGAATGGTCCTCACTAGGGACACTTGGAAGCCTAGGGCCCTCAAGCTGGCGGCCACAGCGTCCGGCGGAGTGTCGGCGGGTAGGCCTCTGATGGCCACCTTCACCGGCAGCTCCTCCGCCAGGCTGTAACAATACCAGCTGAGGGCCGGCTCGCTGTCTCCCAGCTGTGTAAGGTATCGTTGTACGGCACGGAATTCCGTTACGCTTTTTGCGATAAAGCGGATTCCCGTGCCGTACGGACGTGCGTTTGGGATGTGGCCCAGTATCTGTTCCAATTGACAGAAATGGTTCTGCCAATTGGGCAGACACTCGGCCACTATGGGTGGGTATGACTTACCCGTTTGGGACTCTTCGTCGACCGGTGCGGGCGCCGCCCCCACGCGCGGCGCGGCGCCGGAGGGCGCCGTAGTCGGCGCCGGTCGCGCCGCCGCGCCGGCGTACGTGCGACGCTGCTCCGGTCTCTGCGGAAGAGGTGGGTGTAGGGGGGGTTGGGGGATGGGGGCTGGGGTACCGGAGCGGATTCCCACATAGGACGTGTCGTCCATGTGGAACTCGGTCCGGTCCTCGAAGATAGGGGGGGGTGGGCAAATAGAGTAGCCTAGATACGTGTCGGCCGCGGGGGTCGGCCCCGCGACGCGGCACGCTCCGGCTGGGATTGGGAAGAGGTGGAGTGGGTATCCAGGGACGTGTCAATTATGGTTCCCGGCGCCGGCCCCACCGTGGCAGGACGGGAGCCGCCCACCAGCACGCGGAAACGGGGGGTGGGTACAATTTCTGGCTCCTCTGTGCCCACGGCGACGGGGACGGAGACGGGAACGGGACTGGGTGCGAGGCTGGGAAGAGAGGCGGGGGATGAGTCCTCGACGCAGGCTCTTTTGTCGTCGTGAGCCACTGATGACTCCGACGACGTATAAGAGGAAGAGGAAGGGGCAGCGCGTTTGGTGGCGGCCGTGGGGGGTCGGTCCGTGCTCGGCGAGTCGGGCGCCGGGGAGGGGGACGGGGACCGGGGAGTATCGCGCGGCGGTGTGCACTCAGGCACACGCCGCGGAATGCCCGATCTCCCGGCCGACCCCCCGGCGGTTGGCCCGCCGGAGCGGGGACCGAGCCCCAAGGCGGACGCGGGTAGAATTTCCGACTTGGAGGGATCTAACAGATCCCTCTTGATGATGGGTCTATCGGGGGCGCCGCGGTGGCGGCCCCGTTGGGGCATTGTTATTGCGTCTTGGACTGCGGAGATGGACGGGGGTGAATGGTTTAGGGGGGGGAAAAGGAAGGCTAGACGGGACGGAGGGCGTCGTGAGGCGACGAGGGGGAAGAAAAATCAGGATACTTACGGGGGAAAGGTGGTGGCTTGTCGAGGGACGGATGATTTCGCAAGAAATCACCGCCCTTGACTCGCGGCTCCCGGCTGCGGCTGGGGGTCGCCGGGCGAACCCGCAGGGTGGAGACGCGGTGCGTGGGCGCGCGGCGCGCGGCGAGGCCGGGTGGCGAGCGGAGCGGGGGCGCGACTGGCGAGACACCAATCGCACGCGTCGTCGCTCTCGCTCGCACACTGCTCTCTCTGTCGCGCACCGCACTCGCTCACGCTGTTGGGGACGCCGACGCCCGTCTAGTTGATCGCTCACTTCTCACTTTACACTGCTTCACTCCGCGTTGCACATGTAAATCAAGATAAAGAAGATGAGAGATTATTTATTTTTCAACAGGCTAAGTAACACACTACCCCAGTTCACTACGCCGTCACCTTAAGGAAATGGCGCTGTGATCGATCTTACTTGTTCACAGAATACCAAATGTAAATCACTCGCGGATGCACTAGTGAAATTCAAGTTTGTTTTAACAGAATGGCACTACTGTTAGGCCAACGTGACCAATTCTAAAAGAATTAACAACTATCCCTTATTTATTGCAGTATAGTCGCGGCATAGAATAATTAACCCCTTCCTTTTCCGTAAGTGTCATAAAAATTGACTAAGAGAATTTTATGGTCGAGGAAAATGCAGCAGCGTTCTCCTTAAAAACATCTCCAATATCTAATTGCGGTTACCAACCCGTCTGTCAAGCATGGCAACTACGTGCAAAACTCCCCATCATGTGATCCCCAACTCGTGATCATGGGCGGCGATTGTCACTTACCATCAGGTAAGCCGTATGCTCGTTTGTCCCTGTATTATAAAAAAATATTTTTTTAAATACATTTATATTATAATGTACACAGAAAACACACAGACCAATACAAATAGACATATTCATGAATACAAATTAATGTTGCGAAAATTGAACCCGCAATCAACAGAAAGTGCGGTAGTGTGTCAAACTTCTGTACCATCAAATTCGTGTATGTATGTGTCTGTGCGTGTGTGCGTGTGTCTAGCTAGGTACCTACTACCATCTTCTCACTTGGCTAAATGTAAACAGAATTTTTTATTATAAATCAATATTCTAAGCTTTTTTTTTTATCATATATTAAGCACAATGACTGATTATGTTATCTGTATACTATACCTACTTACCATTCAGAAGGCCCCTTTTTTAATTAAACAAGCAAAGTTGATGAAGCACGTATCAACGTACAACTTGTTTTGGTCGATTAGAAAAAGACATTAGTACCTATGTAGGAAGGTTACATTTTTTTAGGTTATTTAGAATCTTTGAAATAAATTTTAAGTATTTTTTTTAATTAGGTATGTAGGTACAGCAATTACAAATATTACGTAAGTATATTTATCAATTATTTTGTTTTCCTTGAATACTTTTCACAGTTTAATTTTATAATTTAATCTAAGTTATATAATTCTTGTAATAATCCTCGCGATAGAGCTCGTAAATATCATTCCCACCGTAATCAAAGCCTAAAGTGATACTCTGTAGCTGAACGATAACGATCTCTTTGATTAGATTTCGCGCCAACTTTATTACGTAGCTGGAGTGAATATTTTGGATGAAAGTCACATTATTTACTTAATACAAATTGTTTTATCTCGCAGGCGATGCTAAAATTCATATCGTTTGATTATGTATACGACATATCACTAATTCAGTCCGTCACAGTCGCATATCAGTTAAATTTTATCAAAAACTTTCAGTTAATCGCGAATTGAACGCCTTGTGGTAGGTATGCTATCAATGGATCCTTATCCAATCAGAACAATGTATGACGTGATGTAGCGAGCGTCCAATTGGTGTATTATAACGTGATATTCTATTTCTGTAGCAAGGGGTATGCGCGCGCCTATACCAACGTGTGTGTGTACAATACGCTAATATGCAAAAGTGTGCGTGTGTTGTCGAGGCGCGCGCACTGTTTACCGCGCGGTTCTGTGGCCGGCGAGCGTCGCATTCACGTGTTTGTCGTGCGAAATCGAGTTTTCCGGCGGCTGCCGTGCTGCATTAACGTCCCATGGTGATTTCCTTCCAGTTTATTGGTGCTAATTTGTGCCGGATAACGAAAACATTCGGGGGCCCTGCCGTTCTAGCGTACTTTTGGCGCGGCTCATAAAAATTATAGGTGTTTTCGGCGGATGCGATGAATAAATTCTGTAAATCGAGTCTGTGTGTCGAAAAGGTTTGTGAGAGCTATGTTTTGATCGGCCGGCGTGCGGTGGATGTGCCGGGTGTTGCGGACGCAGTCCGGCTTACGGTGCTCATTTTGATCTCTGTGAAACTGTGCAGGCTGTTTGTCTTGCGGGCCTTCGGACTCGAGGACAGTTTCGCCAAAAGCGCGAACAAGGACTTTTCGGAAATATTATTCTTCGTGCCTGTAATGTGCTAAGGTAAAATCTGTGAATCCTTGGCTTCCAGCTTGTGCTAACTGTGGTTACATCTTTTTCCTTCGCACTTTGTTGCTAAATGCCTGTTTTTCATAATATTCATAACTTTCATAATCAAATAACAAGTTACCAATAACCAAATTCTGAAATTAAAAGTACCCTTTTCTATTTTTAATCTTTACAAACTTTCATAATAAAAGCTTATAAGAATCTTGATCTGTCTACATTTTATTCTTTAATAATGTACCTAACCCATTAAACTTTACTTAACATAAAATTTACCTACATACGTAAATAAAATACAAGTAAATTATATACGAGTATTATAGACCCCTGTCAGTAACGACCGAACTAATAATGACAAATTTAAGATGGAATGTTTATAATAAAAAATATTAATTCGATTTATACAAAACAAAACCTAGTTTTAGAGAACTAGGTATTATTGGTTGGTATAAATATATTATAATACCTCTAGGTTTTGATTAATTCTAATTAGGTTTATCAATGAATTAATAAATGCTATCGACAATTTTCAATGCACTCGTCACCCTATTTAGTTAATATAGAGCAACGAGTACAAACGTGTATGGAATAGAGCTGCATGCATTGTGGATATTTAAAAAGATTTACTTAACTGACATTTGGTCTTTAGTCTGAAAATGAATAATGAATGAAAGATAAAAAATGTGTCTTAAAGTATTTTCAATATTATAATAAAACAAATCTGTTTAAAAACATTCAAAAACAAGCTTTTGTAGCTTGTAGACTTCATCAGACTCTAGGAGCCACACACACAGAGATAAAAATCAAAAGAGCTCAAACACGACGGATTCATCATGCGTAATTCACGAGTTCCTATAGCTATTTTCCATCTGCACCAGCTCGATGTTTCCATAATATTATAATATTTAGTCGCCGCCTCAAAGTGGTTGACAAGTAGATTGCAAAACTTAAATGGAAGATATATTAGTCTAACGTAGTCTAAGTCTTACGTAGTAGAGCAATAAAAAAGAAGTTAAAAATCACACCTATATTTCCATTAGACTGCATTTTCAATAAAAACAGTTTGGCGAAAATGATCAATAATAATAATCTATTGACATAACCAGGTTTGAATAATGAACACGAAATATTTACATAAAGAATTTTGTGCTACTCGCTTGAACAAGTACTACAGTAATTTTTATCATGAAGCAATAATGTGTGCATTATAGTACGTAAAGATAAGTAAGCCATTACGAACTTAGACAAGAGTCTTACCTACCTATTACCTTAGTACTCAAACATCAAAAGGAGAAATGTCACAGCTATTCTGGTTCGTTGTTGATAATCTCAAGATCTAAATCGTTCCAAAACTAAACTAGAAATATTTATTTAGGATAACCTTCGCGAGTTTATTGCTATAACAGGCAATAAAATTATTGCCTGTTATAGCAATAAACTCGCGATTCCCAAATATAAAAAAGGTTCGGTTTTTATACTCAACATTTGGTTTGTAAATAATTTCTATGGCCTGTTTACATCAATATGACACGTGCAATTCAAGGCCTTGGATTATACTTGTACCAAATTTTAAACTAAAGTTTAGGTTTAACATTGAGAGGAAAATTTACGAAATATTTGCTACAATTATTACAATTGTTTTCTTTACTATAGATCCTAATTATCTCAAAATCGACAAATTCCACTGATCGAAGTGCTTATTACATAATGTGTGTTGGTTTTAAACATATTAATTTCTGAAGAGCATACTTTTAATCGAGCGTTTTGAAATCAAATATACGAAATTTGTATCTATATAACATAATTAAATACTTTTACAAAAGTTAAGCCTCTTCTCCAGAAAAAAAAGATATTCAGCGTCCAATTTTAACTTAATAATGGAAATGTCCACAAGCTACAGAAATGTTATTCATCAGGAATCTCAAAGAGAGACGAACAAGTGATACCTATGTTGAATTTTCTAGAATATACTAAAGTTTATTCTGAATATACTAAAGAAATTAAGAATATATTGCAGAAAAAAATTAATTAGTTACCTACTCAAATGCGTGATTAATATTTTATACTTTGACCATTGAAAATCCTTGCAATCAGTAACTATCTGATTGTTCAATATTTTGATAAATATTAAGTAATTATCATTTTTTGATTAAATCTAACTGTCATTTGTAGCAGAAAGGATTGCTTGTTCAGTTTTTTTTTTAAAACAAAATTATCTACTTACGCGTTTGCATACTACTACTAGTTACTAGTTTGAAATACTTTTTGAGTGGTTTTTCAACAAAAAGTGGACTTAAATCCTCATGGCTTGTGTTTTCCTAAAAAAGAAATGAAAGTACCGTTCTCATAAACAAATATTTCCTAAGTTTGGAATCTGCATAACTTTATTATACTTGGGTGTGGGCGCGTGTGGTTGTTTAATAGACATATCATATTTATCACCACCTACTTTTCTGTACCAAAAAGTCGAAGGAAAATAACTTGCAAAACAGATGGAAGCTTAATAATATAGACTACTAGTTAAATCCCGCGGTTTTGCCCGCATCAGTCAGTACATTAAGAACCATATGTACTAAGTTAGGATATAATCTACCCCTGTACCATATTTCATTCCAATCAGTTCAGTATTTTTTTGCGTAAAAGAGTAAAAAAAAACAACTATCGTTACAAACTTTCGCATTTATAACATTCAAAATATGCAGCTAATAGACGCTTTGCTATTAAAAATGCATATGCATATTAATGATATAAAATTTGACATTTATCATCAAAGTAGTCATAGACTAAAGAAAATTTAAATTATTCTTTTAATTTTAATATAAGATGATTATAAACACATCTTCACAACCAATTAACGACCCACTAACGGTCACAGATTTCTCCATAAAAGAAGTATAGTGCTTTATTATATACATTTTTTTTTTCAAGTGTTTATTCTTTTTTTTTTTTATTATACTGACATTATTTTATTGTAGCATCTTACGTTAATATAGGGATGCAAATAAAAAGTAATATATTAAATCCTTATTCTGTCACCACGAGAAAATATCGAATAATTACATACAAGTGTAATCTTACAAGAGAAATTTCTTGAAACCATTTTTACCTCGAAATTTGGTATGCACATACAATATTGGATGCAGAAGGACATAGGCTTTTTATTCCTATTAATCAATATTGTTATCCCTTTACGCGTGGACGAAGCCGTGAGTAAAAGGTAGTTACCTCATTAAAGATTAAAAAAAACGTTGTTTTTCTTTCAACTTGTAGGATAAAAAACATTATATTGTGATATAAACATTAATGCCATTAAGAAAACTATTTATATCATATTATTATTATACACAGAAATGTTTGTGGTTACAAAATATTTAAATGAATCTGTACTACCGTATCGTACCACGGAATCGGACGTATATGAATGGATCTGCGCCTACGCTCGAATGAATGTCTTTTTTATAAACGATCGTCGGACGTAGCACAAAATTATAATTGTTTTAACAATGCACCAAATGTCCTCGGTCTTAATAGAGGTTACATTTAACAATAATAATATGGAGAGACTCAAACACGCATGACGCTGGCAATTTAAGGTAAATAAAAAGAAAGTATACAGTCAAATTTAAGTTGGTAGATTATCTTTGCTTATATTGTGAAGAAAGAGGTTCTGAATATTAATTAACTCATTATTTGTCACTATTTTAAGAAAAGTTTAAGAAAGGTTTGTTCCCATAAATGGAGGATTGCCGCGCTAGTAAGGCGGCTTAGGAGAGTATTTTATTTCATTGATTTAATGTTTTTTCTTCATTGATGTGTTTGGCATTGTTTTCCTATGACATCCTGATTATTTCTTTTGTTTTCAAGTGAAAGGCTCGCTCTGCTCTATTTGAAATTTCGAACTTATTTTTAATTTTCGAAGGAAAGAATCCTGCTTATTTCATTTAACCAGTTATCTACCTGTTCCAATCATTCAGCAATTAAAAATAATTAAAATATATAACAATACCATTCTGTGATAAAACAGCCTTTTAGCTTCTAATAATTGCCCATTCTTTTAATCTGAACAAAATGCATAAATACTATTACATAAATAAATATATAAAAAAGTAATACTCTATAGATCGTTAGGAATTTTTTACTTTGTACTAGCTGCTGTATTTTGTAGATAGTGAATAAACGTGAACATGTCGCATGGCTCATTAGGTAGTTACGAATATAAACAGGTGAAGTTTTATCATCAGACAACTCTGAGTTTAGCTTGTTTGAAGTTTATAGTGAAAGTGTGTTGTGGTCAAAGCTAGTTTTTTCTCTTTATTTGTAATTAATTTACCCGTTCCGGCACCATATTAAAATTCTTTCTAATTCCATAACTATTATTAAATTTTTGTCGTCACCTATAAATAATCTAATTTTCTAATGACTAATTATATAAAAAGTGGAAATAACAATAAAAAATGTAATAATGAATGCACAATTAAGTACACATGTATAAAGCTCACTTTAAAAATTGTGTAATATACAAATCGTCCACACATGTACGTTCAGAAACACACATACAGATACGTATAGGACTCTACAAGGCCTTCACACAACTGAATGGATGTTAATTAGTATATGCTTGTTTTAAACACTTCCACGTTTGTGTACGCCCGCACGTAATACATGTATAAACGTTACGTATACCAGTGTGTAATTGCCATAGATAATAAACCCTTAACATTTAACTGTCGCCGATTAGAGAATAAAGGAATAAAACAAATTAGACGAAAGAAATATTCTTCCATTTAACAATACCTCACTTAATATACTCATAATTGTAGTATATCCAATGTATAGGTACCCACACATTTATATAAACGTGTTTCGTGTGTTAGAGATTCATTTTATGGCCAGTGAAAATACAACGTTAGAGCAACTGTACACAGATTATTTTACCTTCGCACTACCATTTTCGATACAGACCTGTGTTAGTGTGAACGTGAGAATAATATGTTCAAACTTTTGTTATTTTTTATCAAAACTCCAGCACTTAATCACTTCCTACATACAGCTCAAAGGGCGGAAGTCATGCGTTTACAGAAATAATAAATTAACGCGTTTGGTGTTTCAAACGTTGTTTCTTCAATGTCCTTGACAGAAGGTCAATTGGACGTCTACATTTGGAAGGAACTCATTGCGACATGCATCATAACATTAACAAACCCGACTGTTTGTTGTATATTCGGTAATTTTCGAGTGCTTGTTGAACATTTGAAGTGGGTATCGAAGGACCAATAATCGCGCCCACGCACTGATTTGCGTTTGACGCTTACAATGCGAAAACGAACGGCTATTGAAATTCTTCTTTGCTTTAAGAACTGCCTCAAGCTATTTTTTTTTTTTGCCATTGACTGGTCTTGACTATTATGTTATATTCGATAATTAAATAATTAGAATTATTACTTTTAGAAGACATATTTATTATAATATTTTATAATTGACGTATTTTATAACTAATGTAATATCAAATCACATTTTTTGATGGTAGACTAAAGATTAATTAGATTAGTTAATTAATAAATGGACATTCAATTTCATCAATGTGATAGTAAAGTTGTCACCCGTCAAAGTGGCCATAGTGACCGTTTCAGATTCTTTTATAGACAAATATAAATTTCCTTTTACAACTTAATAGCAAAGTATCAAGCTTTCAGACTCATATATACTTATATGATTGACAATAATTACTATTACTAGTAATTTTTTTTAATTTTACATATGATGTAAATTTTTTTTATTGGGTGAAAATGGACTGGTAACCCCGCCTGCGCTAACGGGATACGCTAGCAGTGTACCAGTGAAGGGTGATCGATGAGAATGAAAACAGGCCAGTTAGTCCATCATAATCATTTCATCAGGAATTAACCATGATAGTTTCTAGGGGAAACCACGAGGAGTTCGACCTGGTTGGGTATATTGCTAGCAATGGGATTTTTAGTCTCCATTACTAACAATCCCTTTCCCCCTCATGATGTACATTTATCAGGCTTTCCTTAACACGTATAATCTGTACAATGATAAGGTATATTACTAACATTCGACATAATCTAATGATTATTGATTTTATAAGGTTTACATAACTTATAGTTATTATATGGATTAAATTGAGTAAGTAATTTTTAAATATTATTTTGTATTCACATATACTTGTGTTATATTGGTGTTTTAGTGTCCAACAACAGATCTGATGTTGGATTCGGAAGATCGCCATATGATTTCCGTTGTTGCTAAAGTTGTCACAGCAAGCTTCAATTGTCTTGGTGACTAGTAGGTAGTTAGCTGACAGATTGTAATCAAGGCACGGAATCTGAAAGTAATGTTATTAAGATAGTATCTTCACTTGATTAATAAAAAAGGATATTTCATAATTTAATTAATATTAACTAATAGACAGCTAAAATATCCATGATAAAATAATATTCATAAATCTAAATAAATTTTGTATAAGAAATAGTTTTGTATGGAATGTTTAAAAATATTTTCTATTTTGGACATATATTTCATGATTATATATATATATATATATATATATATATATATATATATATATATATATATATATATATATATATATATAATATCAATATTTATAGTTTTACAAAAAATATTATTCAATTTTCGCTTCTTATATCCATTTCATTACACGCTGCACATTAATGACTATATATTAAAAACGCCATATTCATTGATATAGGTATATGTATCTAACCATATAGAGAGAAGTAAACTGACTCTCGGATAATGTTGTTTGCAAGCGTCTCAAAGCTAATATTTGTCCAGAAACGGGTCAGGCAAAGACGCCTGAGCGGCCATTTGCAAGTGCAAATTTTCCGAGATAAAAATAATCTAGGGGAGTTAATTAAGATTAAGTGATAGAGATACGACCAATAAAGTAGTTTCGGGCTGTGAATTAAATGCGCCATAACAAAGTTTACGTTATGGTATAATAACGATATAATTTAATTTATTATAAAATATTCTATAGTTATATTCATAATATATCACTATAAACTAACTTGAGGCTTGAATAAAACTAAGAATAGTCTAATCGATGTGGGTATGAATAATAAAAAGAGACCGATATTTTAAGTCCATGCGTATTTCGTCACACGTCAGGATTATTGATGTGCTGTGTAATAATAATATAATTCAATTATTCATAATAATATCAATAAAATCGTTATACAACATGATGCTAAAGCTTACAATAATCTAATCAATCAAGAGTTTAATAATGGTAGCAGCTTTGCGTTTTCAGTTCATGCGTATTTCGTCACGCATGAGGATTAGCTCCGCAAGTCTGTATTGCAATACGCATTATATTGTATATATGTTATTTCAGGTCCCTTGTATTAGCTAATTACTCATGTATGATATTTTGTTTTTGTATAGTATGGTAGTTATTCCTCTCTGGCTATTTTTATATTAAAGCTTGCAGTTTTGCCATATGTGTTCCAGTGTAATAAATTTGTTAATTTCAATTTGTGATAATCAATAATATTTAAATGTCCCTTCAATTTTTATATGTTTAACGAATTTTATCAACAGCGCCTTTTATTTTATTTTTTCTTTTATATAATTTTCCTATCATCATTATGCAAGGTTCATGTATTTACTACACATAATCTTATCTATATTATCGCGAGTAGTATAAGTACGTTTAGTATGTCAATAAAATTAATATTCTCATGCTTTATACTTGATACGGATATTAGGAATACTCTTCGTTACATATCGTAGAAAAGTTGACAACTAAAAAGTTAATAATATATTGCCTAGTGTATAATTCTTGTTTCGCCATCTATATAAAATATCCATAACTACTGAGAACCAGATACCTCGAAACTTTAGCGTAGAGATGAATGATATGTTAAGTAAAACAGATAGACTACCAAAAGATATATTTTACCGAAATTTTAGATACTAATAATACTAGAAATTAAATAAAATAGTATTACCAAGTATTAATGTATAAAATATATAAAGAATGAACACATAAGACGGTATATAAGAATTGGATTGAATGGAATTGATATATAATACACATTGAATGACTGTAGAAAATTGAATGACTTGTAATTGCGGTCAAGTATGTATCTCATGAATGAACAAAATGACCGCTGCAAAATTGCTTCAATAATAATAAATCTAGAAAGGAATATTTTTGATATAAAGTTATAATATTAACAATATTAACTACATTGTTAATATGGTACTTGTTGGTATTATTTTTGCCAATTTCGAAATTATCTATTTATCAAATAGACAATGTCGCACTTTTTCTTTCTTAACATTGTATGATTTAAAAACAAATTTGCTACAAAATGTGCATGCACTATACAATATGCAAAGAATATGGTAAAAATAAAAAAAAAATTACAGCACGAGTGATTTCACGAGCATAACTAGTCTAGATTACTTTAAAATCAATAAGCAATTAAGGGGACTGAATTATTTTTAGAATTGTAGGTGAAATGGAACTTCCATCCAGATGGTCGCTATTTTTTTTTTATTATGAAGTTGATTTTAAATAGCGTGTCTTGAACTTATTACTGAATATTCTTATAATATTAAATGTCTATCAAGAAACGATCGATATATTTTTGACATATTTTAGAATCAACCTAGATGCGATTGCGTCAAAGTCATTCCGCTGAAATGAAAATACATTTAAATATAATAACACAGTATAAGTATGTGCGAATAGTCTATTCTATGTAAGAAAGGTCAAAAAGATCTTTACCGAATGAACCGTTTATGTATCCATTAGCTTGAGTAATATGAAAGATAAGCGCCGTGTCGCTATACCAATACGAACGGACGGTTCTATACGATTTGTATAATAGCACACAAGGTTGATGGATTGCAGACTTACATTGTACAATAAGGAGTCTACATTCCTAGTGTGACCTGTGACCTCATTACTTGTGACAGCGTGTCAACCGCAAAATTCTACGGACTCCAGACTCGAGAAGATTCAATCGTACAATATTCAAGAATAAACAATGAATGATACTAGAATGCATGCAAATAAAGTCGCAGATATAACTAGCTAGTTAGTTATAATATAGAGAAACTTTTAAAAAACTTTCACTACTTCACTTCATATCTTTATTTAGACTTATTTATTAAGACACAGGATAAAAAGGAAAACATTAACATTTTTTTTAAAGTGTTCTTCCAATGAATCTAAATATTTTTTATAAAAAATCATAGATAATAAAACAGCAAACAAATTATAAATCTCCATAATGTACGGTGTGTCTAGCTGTAAACTCAGTACGGGTAGAAAAATTAAAGGATACTAATGATTTCTTTTTCACGTTGTATAAAAAAAAGAAAACTAAACATTATTTATATTTTGACAATTTTATCAAAATTTTAATTAAATATTTAGTGATTTAAAACATTAATATTCACATAAAAGCATTTTGCCTAGTAAAATAACTATAATTGTGTTTGACCTCCTATAAACCTGAAGTTTAATGTAGCAACTAATTGCATTGTGACCCTGCAGGCCAGTTTTGAGTTTGCTAAAATCAAGAACAAGCAATTTCATCATACGCCAAGGCCGGGAACTTGTGGGTTGCACTTATACACTATGTAAGTGGGTCGATTGATAGTGCAAGTGATAAAAACTCTCTGTACAACATCGTTAATTCTGTAATTATCGCGCCGTCCGCACATCAAACAAGCCGCGGTGCCACAACAAATTTGTCTAGCACGCTAACAAGGTGATTTTTTGTCTGTTTAGAGTTTAACTATTATTTATGGCTACTTATAAATATAGTGTACATGAATATTCTTCTAAACTGATGGAAACCAAAAACAAGTGGTAGAAAAGTGAGCAAGCATCTAAAAAATGGTTTTGGCATTTATAGATTACATGGTGGTTTAACGTAGAAAATATAAACTATTACTTACATATAAAATAATATTTAATATAATTATGTAATTTTAATGTTTATTTTTCCTTTCTGATCTTAGACTACGTATACTAGAAGAATTTCATCTAAGAAATAAGTATACACAGGCATATTATTTACATCTATAATTGCATTACATTGTAATTTTTTTATATAATAAAATTTAATTATAAAAAAACAAACAAACATATTATGCATACATACCTAAAGATATACGTTTCTGTTTTATATGAGATGATTTAAAAGAATTAGGTAAGTTAAGTTGCTTCCAATGTAGACATGAACTTGAGAGCCGGATGTTAGAAACGTGTAAAATTCTGATGGCTGTTGGACTTTTTGCAGTCACCTCCGGCTATAGGCAAATGAGACGCCTTAAGACGAATACAGAACAACATATAATGTTGCGTGATTTTAATAATAGGTAATGACTCACATGCTATGAAGCTGGTCGTTGTTCAAAACTTGTGTATGTAAAGTTCTCCAATAACGGGTTATGATAACAGTATCGATTGACCGGACGACTTGTAATACATCGTAAGCAAGCACTCCTAAGTGATAAGGCGGTGTTTTTCTACTATAGGTCTTATATAGTATGTAAGTAGTATATACCTGTTGGTTGGCTTCGAACCTGCAATATATTTGCATTAGACAAATAAGTATGTAAATGGGGTCGGCTTAAAAGCACCATTTCTTATCTCTATTTTTTAATATGTGTTTTATTAACCTACATGATTTTAAATGTTGTTAATGTGAAAATTAGTTTCGTTACGTTTAGGGGCCTTAATATTTCAACCAATCTTCATGAAATTTGGTATGCACGTACTATTTTTTTTTATACAACTT
This sequence comes from Galleria mellonella, assembly GCF_026898425.1. Lineage (NCBI taxonomy): Eukaryota > Metazoa > Arthropoda > Insecta > Lepidoptera > Pyralidae > Galleria > Galleria mellonella. The sequence goes on along the minus strand of NW_026442045.1, from coordinate 2,300,296 downwards.
AGAATGGCAAACAAGCTGACGGTCCACTTGATGGAAAGTGATAACCGTCGCCTATAGACATGAGCAGTACCATAGACATAACAGAGTATACTGTTTCGCCCATGATACCCCCCATGCGTTGCCATTCCTAAGGACTCAGGTGTTATTTCTCTGTACCCAGTAAATTCACGCCATATTCCATCCTTCAAACCGAAACAAAGCCATGCAAACACAACTGCTTCACGGTTGAGACACGAATGGGACTGAGGTACCCAAGCAATCGACTTTTGTACAAAGCAGGTGCTATTTATCCCGGTCAATCAACATATTCCGGTTACACGGTCGATCAAAATATAATTTTTATACAATTTAAATAACTTGACACTTAATTTACTATTTATTTTTCCTTCCAACTTTGACTTAAATTTACAAATTTCTAAATATAAAATAATTTTATACTTACTAATCAATATAATCTGTAAGATATTCATATCAAATAAATCTAAAATTTATATTATAAGTACTACCTTTTTACAATTTATTAATATGATTGACTCTTAGTGTACATCTTAATTCTTAAGCTTACATATAATATAAAATAATTTTATAAATACAATATAATTATTAAGTTAATTAAAAAGATGTATACCTATATTTTAAAACGTGATGACTATTAGGTATACAGGTGTGGCTGATCACGCATTGATATGCTAAAAAAATAACGTGTCATCTGTGGAATGATTTTGATATACAACATTTAATTTATCTTTTCAGTCTTTATTCGTATGAAGGTCATTTAAACCACGCTTTAGTCTTGAAAGTAGGCTTTTAGGGAGTGTTACAGCAGATTTACAATGTCATTCATTTTTACTAAATTTTAATTGTAACTAGCTATAATACATATATATGCGGTTTGTACATGCTACTTATGATACTGCGTGTTATTTCAGGATATTTAATAACTTATTTCTTCTGTTTGTTCATAATAAATTGTGAAATTATCAAATTCAATGCTGTTTGGTATTCTCTATCAATTAATTGTTGACTGTACCTGAAATCGATCCAGGAGTATTGGTGGCAAAATAATAAACTATGACGTACTGCTCATTACTGTACGTTATACTATACGTTACTAAAATAATTATGTAAAACTTCTTAAGGCTTCGCGCGTGTATACTTTTTCAGTAGGATTTTTTAACATTTCTTTTTTTTTTATACAAACCTTGTTCTGACAATTACAAACACAACAAAAAAGAAAGTGCAGCCTTTAGTGATTCGCTTACATATATACGTTTTTGTCGTACGTCTCGATTTTAGTAATATAGATAGAAATGAACGAGAAAATCTGTTTACGTTTTGAGGTTAAAGTGTCTTATGAGTTAATTTAAAATATTACAGTCTATCTGTGTACTAAATTTTATTTAAATCCATTTAAACGACATATGGTAACAAACATTGAAACATAACAAACTATTAGTAGCATAACATTTTATACTAAGGATAGTAGGAGTTTAATAATACACGTATTAAACAGATACATATGATTTTATATTTTTTGCATATATATTTAACGATTAATTTTGCATACAATTCTATGACTAATAATAGATGCTACAATGTTTTGCCGTTGATGTTCAAAATATAGCTACATGATCATACATTTATGGCACGATAATTACAACTCATTTTCTTCAGTTAAACATTTACAATTGTAAAGGGTATAATATAAAGTGGGAGTTCACGTGGACAACATGTTTACTTCTTTAGACAACATAAATATATATATATACTTATTATGTAAATTGTTTTAAATACCGATTGCCAATTATAGTAAGAAGAATGATGGTGTTTCGAAATATTATTTCTTGAATATTTTACACTAGATATAGCATGCGGCTTTGTTCGCGTATCTTAAGAACAGATAATTTCAATTTTCACTAGTCGAACGCTCTCTTTAAAGAATGCAGTTTCAATATCAACCCGTACACACATACATAAAATAAATAAATCTATTTGGACCAATTTTTTTTTCGACCTAATAAACAACAATAGTTATAATTTATAGCCGGCATATGACGTTCATTCCTAAGGGAATAAATGGTAAAATTATAAAAAAAAAACTATTCCATTTGCAATGTCATAACAGACAAGTCCAATTTCATTAGCCGGACGGGCGTTTGATCCGTTAATTCGGCACGACACGCTATTTACCAACCTAATTACTACTGTTGTTAATTATTTTTTATTTATGCCTCATTTTATATCACACAAGACTAGGTATTTATGGTCGATGTATTTAGTCCACGTAGATATTTACTTGCTTCATCATAATCTTCTCATCACTTTAACTCATCCAATACAACCGAATATGACCGGAGCTAGTCTTAGCCTATTTAGTTCATTTAGGCAGAATTTTAATGACACTAACAAAATGGTTATAGTTCAACCAAAATTAAGGATTTCCTATTCAGTCAAAACTACCAACACTATGTTATTTTCTAACTCGTGGCGTCCCCTTATGGCCGTACTGCATATGATTTACAATTATGAAAATTCTTAATATCCCTATATCGTATCCAGTGTTTGATTCTTTACCATTCTTAATAAATAACATTTGACACCTTTAATAAGTATAAAGATCAGTAAATACGAAGGAAATATCTTACAAAATGGTACGAGTGCGCGCGGGATAGACGAAGCCTTTGGACTTCTTTAGTCGTCACTAGTCTTCAATATTATTGCTCTTTAATTTTGCCACTTAGGCAATTACCCGGCTTGCCCTCTCTCTAAATTATCCCTGTTATACTGGTTGTTTCAGTAACTAACAAATACTCGTACTTATTACACAGGTTCCACAGTGTTCGCAGATAATTCGATTAAAGTAAGAACAAGTTTACATAAAGCATACAGCGATATGTTAGTTGTTTTTATTGCACTAAATTAAAGACTAAATTACATACCTCCAAAAACATTAACTGGGTTAAATATATTACGTCACGTAAGATCAGTTATATTAATTTTATAATAATGGTAATGGTAATAGTTTCACTTACAATTTCGAAACTAATTGATGTATGATATTTTTATAATAACCAAACAATTGTTTTTTTGTTTCAGGTAATTTCACAAATGAAATACTCTTGTATTTAATGGCGTAGGAAGCTGTAAGTTTGTTTTTATACAACTTAGAATGGCAAACAAGCTGACGGTCCACTGATGGAAAGTGGTAACCGTCGCCTATAGACATGAGCGGTACTATGGACTTAACAGAGTATACTGTTTCGCCCATGATACCCCCATGCGTTGCCATTCCTGAGGACTCAGGTGTTATTCCTCTGTACCCAGTAAATTCACGCCATATCCCACCCTTCAAACCGAAACACAGCCATGCAAAGACAACTGCTTCACGGTTGAAACACAAATGGGACAGAGGAACCCAAGCAATCGACTTTTGTACAAAGTCTCCCTCTAGGTAGGTCCTACTAATATTAGGTATTAACTAATAATTACAACGATAAGATTGTCAACTCGCTTAAAGTCTGTAAGGTTCAGTTTAGTATAAAACTGTAAGAAAGTAATGCTAATTGAATATTAGAATAAACCCATATGTTGGAAACATTACTGTAATCCATTATGGGGTAAATCAAAGGCATTTTCCCATTGTTACCGTTGATAAATACCTCTGAGAATATTATATATAATACTCAGTAAAATAATGGCGCGACATATTTTGTATAGGGGATTTTTTTTATAACGTCCAAACCAATTGACGTTTTACTGTAGTACATTACTATTTTAAAAATGTTAACAACATATTGATATTAAGAGTATTATAAACTGTAAAGATTGACAAAATTCTTATAAATAAAATCTTTTTTATAATTTCATATATTCAGTGAGATTTTCTTTCGCTTTTCGATTTCTTTCTATTTAAGTAAAATGTCATGAATAATTAATAGATTCTACGCTTTTTACTCTTGTTTATATTGTTTCTTTCCTTTAGTTGGTTACTTAGAAAGAAAATGTTTGGTAAAAAAAAAAAAAAACAATTTATTTTATTTTAATTGTAAATATAAATTAATAATCGACTTTACATTCAGTAGTATATACACAGCTATTAATGTTATCGTTTTAAATGAATTCAGAATTAATTTTACTTTTAATTTATATTTAACTGTTCGTTCTTTTATTTCAATTATTTATAGTGAAAGTGGGTGCGAAACGTGAAAGTTCACGAAATCGATTATAGTCGTGTTAGTATCGAACTAATGTGATAGTTTTCAAATGGATTATTTATTAATGAGAATCTACCATAAACAAGTAACCGCGATAGAAGTTGCCAATATCGGGACGGGGGCCGGAAAGCTACTGTCATAATAATAAAACAAAAATAACGGGCCTTGAGCCATTATTTCATTTTAATGTGGATATCGGGTGTGGACGTTTGTTGTGACACCCACATACGCACATGGTTTACTGTCAAAATCTGTTAGCGAGTAAACATTTTCGCTTTTTCTGCTACACAAAGAAACGAAATACGTAGGTAGGTGTGAATGAGAAAATCAGCTTAATAAAATTCCGTCTCTTTCAAACTTTGCATTAAGTAACAACCTAACTTAACCTTAGCGGAGATTTTGTAAAGGAATTCCTTATAAACCATAGGTGACTTTTCAGAAGGAATTTCCTAAAGTTTCTACAGGATATAAACAAGAGATTTTCCACAAATAACAACTAGCAATTATTAAAAAATAAATATTTACAATATATATCAACACTCAATATTAGATTAGGACCGTTGCAATAATTGGTTTAGTTAATGTGTTTCCTTATTCGCCTTACGGTTTATTATCAGGCTTGGTATTCGAAGCTCGGCTTAATAGAGGATGAAGAATGAATTTTTAACACAAGTTCTACACAAATAAAATAGAGATTTGGAAATGTACATGGTTTTGCACATAGTTTATACTATTATAAACAAAAATACTAGCTACGGCAGAGATATCATTAATGAGATACCGACCCTGAACTATTCCTCTTCAAAAAGATCGGTATCTATGTGATGTTTATACAACTAATTCAATGAAAAGGCCAACAATAATGCCAACAGACGGAAATTTTGTATATTTAGAAATTAATATCAAAATCTTGTAAAAGAACACCTTTTACTAGAAAGCTGCGTTATGAAATGAGGTTTTTGCTGCTTTATAAATAGATACACTTTACGTTTTCACAAACAAAATAACAAACGGATTCAATTATTAGATTTTCATCATTAAAAGTAAAATCGACAAAAATAAATGTTTATATTTATTTATACATAAAAATTGGGCGTAAGTAGTATTGCCAAAATACATTGAAGGTCGAAAAGTGCAACTTTCTTCACTATTATCGACTACTTTATCTGGGCAATGTGCCATAATGTTGAGGCAATACGAGTATAGACTAACAATACCATATAGTTCCTGTCATGTAAAATTGATATATATAATCAAATTTAATCCACTGTTTTTATATGATGATAATGATCCTGAGATAAAAATCATAGAAGTAATTGCTAATAGAAATTTGTAGATCACGTCCTATTGTATTCTGTCTTCGTCTTATTATCATTCTATTTTATATTCTATTATAAACATCATCTTCTTAGTCATTTCTGCTGTGAAGTAACAATGCGTGCGTAGTTATAAAATCATTTTGTTGTTATTATTTATAAATAAATGAAAAAAGTTTCTTTTGTGAAAATTCAAAACGTAATATATTTTCTAAATATTCAATCTTAAATTATGTTCCACAAAAAATCTATTTTAATTGTGGCAGAATCAGTTTTGAATTTTGTATTTTTGAAAAACAGAATTTTGTATAACTAAACTATTGAACCGATTTTAATAAAATTTCTATGGTACCAATCTAAAAGTATATCCTTTTAGATAAAAAAAAGAATTATTCAAATTACAACTGACGGAGTTATGAGAAAACATGAAAAAATACTACCCAATTGAAAATCTTCTTCAGAAGTTGGTTGAAAAATTCAATAGATATTATCATATGGTTATCCTATTCTATGCCGGGACCATACAGCAATAAAAAGATATGTGTTTGTGTAAAATTAGCTATCTTCAATGTGTAAATGTATTTTTTCTCCATGTTTAGTTCATTTTTCCAAAACATTAAATAGATATGTCATGAAGTGCCAGGTAGGCTGGGTGGTCTAAATTTTGGCAGTAGTCCAATGAGCTTAAGGTGTGATTGATATTGGATGTGGACGGTACAGTTAATTAGTCAACTGAAAGAATTAGTCTCTGCCACCTGGAACAAGTAATGAAAATTAGAAACATGAGATATATACGAGGTGTCATATAAATATATAAGTAGTAGATAGATTAATATGTGTAGGGTAGCTTACGCAATTTTGATGGCATATATATATCCCAAATAATATTATTAGGTTATTAAAGCTATGCTACTTATGATATTATTAAAAATATGAATGTGTAAGTTTGTAAAGATGTTTAAATATTTGTGTAAAATTGATTAACGTAAACAGCTTATTTGACTAAATCAATTTTAGTAAAATTTTGTACGTCGATATTCAATATCCTAAATTATTACACAGTACACATTTTATCTTTAGTTTACATTTTATTAGAAAATTTAATAAAAAAAAAATACATTCATAAATACAAAAGAATAGAAGACATGACGATTTTTAAAGAGCATAGTAAAAGGTAAAATAGAGGGCAAAAGAGGAAGGGAAAACAGAAGAATAACTACATGGGACAGATAAAGAAAACACAAGGTGTTATGTCATATAGGGAGGTCAAAGATATGGCATGGGATATCTGATGCCTAGATGGAGTAAAATGCATAAAATAGTTGCACAAACAAGAGAAAACTTTTAAATAAAAAGAAAAGAAAATTAGATAAATTATAGTCACTACTTACTATTTTGCCTTTGTAGGACCTATATAGACATCCTTTTCATTTTGTATAAAGAAAAAAATAATTTTTAAAGCAAAATAAACTAAAAGTATCTATAGTTAATTATTCCATACTAAACAAAATATTTAAATAATGTTGGATGGAAAATATTATTTTGTTTAACAGATCAGCGTGTTTTAATATCTAAAGTTGAACTTTGGTAAATGTATAAGATGTTATCTTTTTTACCAATACTTAATATACGAATATATACAAAATGAGTAGGTAATATGTCATTTTAAAGTATTTATAGCTACAAATAAATTTAAAAAATATTATTATTTGTTTAAATTAAAAGCTTCTGCATTTGACTAAACGTTTTGTCATTAAATTTATTCTTTATTGCTCAATTAGTATAAATAGATGTTTAATAGTCTCAAAGCTCTCGTTAAATAATCCTCTGGCTGTATACATAGACGGTGCCAAGGGAAAGATAAAACCTGTCAATGGTTTGGCACAGTAATGTATGACGAAATAAAAGCGGATATCCGTTAAGTGGCGAACATAGGATAGACAATGAATAATGTTTTGCCGTGTCCCATGAAAAACCGGCAAGCTGCCAATGAAAATAGGTCGATATGTGTGCGGTTTTATAGCGATTTTTATTCAATATCTCGGTCATACAAAATACGGTTGTTTAAATTATGTAAGCATTATGTAGATACTTATACATTTATCAAAATTTATCTATCAAAAAGACGTTACCCGCCTGGCAACAGTATCTCCTTAACACAAATTATTTTTTAAGAAGATTTCATTTTAAAATATAGTTCTTTTAAATATGAATAAATAAAAATATATTTTAATAGTAATCATAAATGTTTGAAATATAATTTTCATTAAAGTCACAATCTCGGTGTTGACATCTCCAGCACTGTAGAGTTCCGGAATTATCTAGAAGAAGCCCTTAAGTCTAAGGCGAGACTTTGCTTCCCTTTGTGTGTGTGTACTCCTGTTCAATAGCTTATATAACAGATTATATTCTGAGGAATTGTTCGAAATAATGCCCACAGCCACCTTTTATCATCACATCGCTTACCATCGACAGGGAAGTCATCCTCACACGCTAGATCCTAAATAGTCACGTAGTATAAGATGTGTAAGGTGGTTACAGAGGAATTTTCTTTCGCGAACGCTTAGGCTGTGGAATGAGCTCTTTGCCAAAGTGTTCCCTAGAGATTACAGTATAGAGTTCTCCAAAAACGGTGTATTAAGATTTCTATACCCTGTTAACCAAAGTGTTGCAGGCGTCTATAGGTTATAATAACGGTTTATCATCAGACGGGCCGTATGCTTTTTGCCACTTTTGTGGTGTATAAAAAAATGTTTAATTACAATCAGTAGCAATCCATTCTCTATCAAATATATAAGAGTACGTTCAGTTTTTTTTCAATTATTGGCTTTCTCCACTTAGAATTGACCATGGATGTCCCCTCTTCTCTTCAATAGTTTAATCGATATAGGAATTATATATGTCTGTATTAGGATGAGGAACTATCAAAGGATCTACCAACCAACACCAAAATAATATTTGTTGAATAAAATAGGGTTTCTACGCGTCAATTTAATTGCCTTGTTAACAATATAATTTACCTACTTATTTTCAAGCAATCCATTAGTTTTAATAGAATTTGTTTCCCTTAGATAATATAATAGTCACGCGGGCGTTTTGCCAGGCACGAAAACTACAAATAAATGTAAATTATTGCTGCAAACATTCTGACATCTTTTCTATTTATTCCTCTATCGAATTAATTCTTTTACGATTTTTATATATTTTGCAACATTTTTTATTCAAAAATAACGCAGTCACCCTTGACATAATAATTATATTTGTATCAAATAAAATAATTAATTACTCATATACTGTCATTACTACATATTTTTCTTGTTATGACAACATGTAAGAATAAAATGTATTCGCATTTATGGCATGACATGTAGCACCTATAATGGAAAACATGTCTTGCAAATAATTAAGCTTTGTACCTGCTGTCATAAATTAAAATTTAATTAACTGTACTATTATAAATTGTATTTAGAAATAATAATAACCTGTTTTAAATGAGAAAAGATAAAGAACATCAAACATTAAAAAATAGGATATAGACTTTTTTGTAGTCAGTTAAAAACTCTACCAATAGAGATGTGTATTTATCTATGAATACTCTATCGACACACTGAATGCTTAGCAAATGATTGGAATGTTTAACAGTAACAACAAAATTTATTGATACTCATGATTGTTGGTACTCATCAAAATTTTGAATTCATGAATATTGAATATAAAAACACTTCTTTATAAATTGTTATTTTAATTTTATTGACTTGACCGGTTTCGCCCTTAACCTTAAGTAGGCGAAGATTTGTTTAATTAATTCGATTTAATTTTATGTAATTAATGATGTAAATGAGTTAAATTAATAAAAGTATTATATATATACTATATATTAAATGTTGTATTTAGAAGTTTAAAAGTATTTTACAATTATCGTTACTATGTATTTATTTTCAACTTCAGTATGTCCTTTCGAATGCTCAGTAGGTATTCATCGTTAAACCATAAATTAAATATAAATCGTCAGCAAACTGCTAAGAAATCTAATACATGCTGTATATGGAAGATTGTTTAAGTTTCTGATCTCGAATTTATGTGCTGCTTAGAAAAAAATAGCTTATGTTTCTTATAACATAGGAATGCTTTGTTTGTACATTTTTTAATAAACTTAGTTTGCACTTTTGGTACGCTATATCTTTAAATATGTAGATTTTAATGATTATTTTCAATCCACACAAATGATTCCCAACGTGTTGTCAAGAATGAAGCAGATAGATATGTTCAACTATATCTGATGCTTTTAAGAGCTTTTTGCTAAAAGCTCTTTTATTGTGTGTTTACTCACTAAATTGATCGAAGCTCAACGCGGCCACAGTCATGCGTAGTTATGAAAAATCTTTATATGGATATGAAAAATGTTAGGCACATTTACTATATACATTTTTACAATATAACGGTTTGTTTATTTATTTATAGAAGTATTATACGCCTAGACAATATAAAGGGTGGACAATATAACAACACAATATGGTGTTATCTAGCAGTCAACCGTAGACAAGAAAATCAAAAAATATAATTAATTTGATAAATATCAGGTTATTATAATATTCAGTATTCTTTAAATAAAAATAATTAAATTAATACTTACTTATTTTTTTGTTTAAATATTTTCAAAAATGCAGCAATTATTGATACCTATAATAATAGACCTTCCGGGTAAAAATATTAAAATCAAATTATGGCTGTTAAATTGAAGTTCAATTAACAGGTTAGGCCATCAATTCGCCATTAGTTTAGCGAGTTGCACGATCGACTTGCGAATTATAAACGATAATATTTCTCAGGGCCGAAATATCAACGCTCAAATCGTGATTTTGTACACGAAATATATAAAAACTTTTAAAAAGTTATTAAAAATTTACAATTTACAAAATCACTACAGAATTCTCTTGGGTCTATATTGTGTAATTTGTCTATTCTCTTCATCTAATCAGCATTCTCAAAGGCTCATTTATGCAAGAAAATTTAATAAAATTATTCATATAGATGTAATCAACTAGGAAAAGGAATTACAATGCTGTACTTTTTAATATATCAAAACCATTATAAGTTCTTAAAAAATATCTAAATACTATAAATAGATAAGTCTATTATAATATGCTGTGTTGCAATGCATTTATTTTATACTTTCCCTATCTACAAATAGAGACTTATTAATTATTGTTAATATAGATTTTATATACCTGTAAAAAAGTCTTTTATTCTTCTATTCACTTCTTATTAGAATCATTCCAAGAAACAAATTCTTTCGCAAAGCCCATTCACCTTTTGTAGATCTTCCCTTTCTCTGTAGAATTTTTCTCGTAATATTTTTATCTGAAAGACTAAGTCTTCAAACATAAAACAATAAAAAATGTAGATTAAAATACAAGAATCTGCTGACGCCAATCTAAAACATAATATTAAGAAAATAACATCTCGAGATAATCCTCAACATTATGTAGATAAAAGCAAATAGAAAGATGTTTTGATATAGTTCAGTAGGGTGGGGTGACCTTCTGTTTTGAATTTGATTAACGACTTTCTATATGACAGAGCGTTGATTTTGTAGAAGCATCTACCCTGATAACGTATTCTGTAGTAGAGACAACGTAATATTTTTGGAAATATATATATATATATATATATATATATATATATATATATATATATATATATATATATATATATATATATACTATAGTTAATAGAGCACGTATTTGTCAGCCGTCCAATGTAGTTGGAGAGAAGGTACTGTTAGTATATATATATATAATATTTTTTAATAAATAGATTAAAATGTAATAGTAATCCCATCTGCACTATTATTTTATATTATGAAGTCAATTGACGTATCAAAAATAATTCACTAGGAATAATTTTCAGATGAAGATAAGTTTTACGCGAAAACCATTCCTAATTTTTCATCTATGCTGTTACTAATAGTACCTTTTCTCCAACTTCAATGGACGGCTGATAAATACATGCTCTATTAACTATAGTATGTTTAAGCAAAATTAAAAGGAAAACTAAAAAAAAACGACGAATATTTAACTCGATCATAAGACAATCTGCTGATGTCCAATAGTAGTAAGTACAAATAAAGAATTGACTAATTGATTAAATATTTCTCTTTTTTCTTTATTTTTTTTTATGCATAATAAAATAAAAATAATAATTTATGCATTTTCCTCCACCTAGCTTTTTTTTTTATACAACTTAGAATGACAAACAAGCTGACGGAAAGTGGAAGCCCATCTGATGGAAAGTGGTAACCGTCGCCTATAGACATGAGCAGTACCATGGATATAACAGAGTATACTGTTTCGCCCATGAAACCCCCATGCGTTGCCATTCCTGAGGACTCATTATTCTTCTGTACCCTGTAAATTCACGCCATATCCCACCTTTCAAACCGAAACACAGCCATGCAAACACAACTGTTTCACGGTTGAAACACGAATGGGACAGAGGTACCCAAGCTAACGACTTTTGTAGTATATGAATTTCATTTAAAGCGTAATCATAATTATATCAGCCATTTATTGTCCACTGCTGAACATAGGCCTCCCCCTAAGGTATTGCCAGTAGTTGTCACGCTTGGCAGGCGGATTGGCAACCGCAGTTAGCTTTGGTGATGTTTTAAGAGGGACATTAATTTCCCTTAGTCGCCTCTTACGACACCCACGGGAAAGGAAGTGGTGGCTTATTCTATGCAGGGACCACACGCTATTTTGTTGCGCGTGTTTGCGTTAAATTCAATAAAACTTGTATATCTTTTAATAAAGCGTTCTTGAAATATTACTAAATCAAGCTACTTATCGTCTAAGTATTGTTTTTTGAAAATGAAAATGAAAACTAACTTTCTACACCCACTGCGCCTGTTCGTGTTGTTTAGAATAGAAAATATTCAAACTCGCATGTTTGTTTTGAATTTATTAGCTCTGTTCTATTGAAGCCTTTGTTCTATTCATTTGTCTCATATGAACCGAAAACATTGGTTGTTTTTTGTCTTGCCTTTTGTAGAACTTTTGTTGTTAGTTATTTATACATGTAATGTTGTTACTTAAACTGCATCGTTGCATTGTTTAGTTTTTTAACTTACCACAATTAAAATAAGATCAAAATACCCTAGATATTCTTTAAAATATGTAGATAAAATAAAAAAAAAATTATAGTTGTTTTACCTATCGCTTTGCTCTGAAATTTCCGACACTCTATATTAAAAAACGCACATTCCTATTTGAAAAATTATTATGTAAGAATGACTTTGACTCCATACCCTCTACTCCCTTCCTCTCCCTCCGAGATAAGTCATGTAGATATTTCTTAACTTAATTCCCCCCTTTCAGATCTTTACATAATTAATGAATGACCCCTTAACAAACTCTAAAATTATCTGTTTAGAAAAATTACCTACATTGCATACTGACAAGAGTGAATAGCTTGTTTATCTTCTAATTCTTTAAGTAATAATACGTAATATGAATGTAATAATACGTTGGTATTTATCTGATACCGCCATTAAATCATGTCGAAGGTTTTTGATTAGGTGATAAATAAGAATAATTAACATATTTTATGATCCGTCAAATAGAAATATTTTTATTTAGTAATTCAATATTATAATAAATGGATAGAATACATTAGTATATATATCTTGTGCTTAAGTTTTTATGTCAATTCTATGCTAGTATTCTTATGGCCAACTTATTTTAAGATAAGATTAACTTATTATAAGAGCATGTCAAATTGCAAAACAAAAATTACTAATATGTACAATTTATTTACTTATAATATTTTCTGGGACTAGAAAACACTTTTTTTAAATAAAAATACGAATATTTTTATTTATAAAATTTACCAGAAAAAGAACAAATTCATTATATGTCTATTTTCAAATTATTTGCAAAACTTAAGTGTTCGCTGGAAGCACTTAAATTTTGCGGAAAATGGATTCCTAATTAGTAGTCACGTTAGATTCAAAGTGAAATGCAACTGCCATTTATATTCAGCCAATGAGTGAACTGCTTCGCGAACCGAGGCCACGCCTACACTGGATGCGCAAGCGCACTGACCATGGTCACAGATACCTATCGAACACCTACCGTAGATTATCGTGTAACATTATCAGAATTTAATATTATACGTACCGCAAGTAATTACGCAAATGAATACGGAACCCTAAGGTCGCGCGTATACGGATCTGAATCTCACATTGACTTGCGAATTTACATAGAAAAATACCCAGTGTTAAAATATTTTTTCTTTTTTGTTTCTTTTATTATACTATTCACGTACTTTTAACCCGTAAGATAATGTGGACTGGACCGCAGTAATCACGCACTGTACATACTAGTAGGTATATTTGGTAATATTTTTCATAATTAACCAATACAAATAAACACGACCAGACGTTTAAATTAACGAATTATCTCCACTATCGCCAAAAGCCATTAATTAGTGTCAGGGAGTCGGTAACGTTAGTTTTCCGTGAGATCCTCGATCGTGAGAAATATTTCCCATTAATCAATAGCAGGCAAGGTGACTACGGATCGACCTTGATAATAATTATTAAATGTTCGCGCTCGACTATAAAACTATGGATAATATTCGTATGATGTTTCCTACACAATATATATGAATATGACCCGCAGGCAGAAGACGTGACCTAGAAATAATCTCGTGTAATCGTGGGCGTGTAGCTTAATGGATTCAATATGAGTATTTATAATAAGAAAAATGCCATTTATTACTATTTGGTAATATTCTCTTTGACTTTATATGGCTATGAAGTAAAAATAGATACAATATGTTACCTCTACTTTTCATAAACGTTAGAGATGACAGCGGGAACGAATCTAAAATATGTTCATATGTAAGTACAAAAGAAGCTAAATTCACAGTAAAGTTTTTTTTTATATTTACCTGATTAGTAAGGCAATAGATTTATTGTTATCACCCTCTTTTTGAAGAAGAGACCCATGCCCAGCAAAGTCTAATGGTATCGGATTTTTAAGAGTGAATTTATAATATAATAGGTAAATTTATCACGATGAATCAACTGGCCAGCTTCATCTTCATTTATCATCCATCACTGGTGCCCCGGCAGTGTATACCGTTAGCGCAGGCGGGGTTACCATTCCATTATCATCAATTAAAAAATACCCGGCCTGCGCTATCAATATACACTGTGGGGCACCAGTGAAGGATAATAAATAAGGATGAAAGCACGTCAATTAGCCCGCCCTTATGAATTCCACAAGAATTAATCAAGATTATTTCCGGAATAACCGCGTGATGGTCGACCTGATAGACTGCTAGCAATGGACTGTTAGATTTCCATTATTGAGAATACTTTCTCCTTGATACTATTGGTTTGTACTGGTGATGACGACAATCTTCAGTAACAGTACACAAAGGATTTTATTCAAAATAGATTGTGTACTATCAAGCGTAGAAGCACGTAGCAGGCAAGATTTTCCGGAACCAGTATATATTAGACATGAGGCGAATTACGAATGTCCATACCAGAAATGTATAATAATTATAAGGATAAAGGACAGTTGACAGTGAACTTACACGCGGAGGGTTCAGTACATAAACGTATAAATATGAGATGAAATTATATTTATTGCTTTTCTTATACTAAATAGTTTTCATGATAGATACCATTGATATTTTTTTTATTTTGATCTATAATTGTTGTTACAATTTGGTCCGTATAAGTTTGGTTTTTACAGGTTTTTAAAAATTTCTCCAAACCGGTGTTAGTTATGAACTTTGTTTCATTTTTACTATATTATTTACATATACCTCTATAAACTCTAATTATTTCGGAGTTTTCACTTCAAAAACTTTGGAGATAAAATGCGAAGATAATCCTTTACTTCAAGTCCAGGTGGGGTTAGCATTCCATTTTTATCCATTAAATAAAAAACTTGTATTTTATTTTCGTGATTGGCACTTAAGACATATTGTAGATAAAAAGAAATAGATTGTTACTCCATCATCATACATACATATGTGTACTTATGGATTTTTAATATTGTTTATTTGAAATAGCCATGAACTTGTTTAAATAAACACATAAAATCAAATTACAAATACCTAAGCTTAAGTTAAGGATATATTAATAGGCATTGATTGATTAAATAGTTATTTGAAATCCATCAGACTAGGTAAGTATGTAATTTTATGGGCACCTACCTACTCCTATTAAGAGGCATTACAATGATTGATAGTTAAAGCCTACATTAGTGTGAGTATTATTACGATTTTAAGACGTTAAGATGCAAGAAACTTAATACATGAGCTGAGTGGTCATAAATCGTAATGGGGACCATAGCGATGAATATCTTGCCTCGTAAAGCTCGACCTAATCAGACCACCGCAATTACTGTCTTCGACGAGGTCACACTGCAAATATAATGCTACATTGTATACTTCTTCCTTTGAATTTGTTCGTGATGTGCTGGCAGTATCGCTTGTTTAGCTAAATGTATGAGTAGTTATCAGTAAAGATTTAATAATAATTATTATATCTATTCATGAATTAGCCAGTACACCTATACCATAAGCTTTGCTTAGTTTGGGGCGTACTATAGACGGTAAACTTGATTGAATTCTGAAATATAAAAAAAGTAGAACTTGCATTCTGGTTTGAAAAAGTACGAGATATAATAGTGAAATTATAGGATATAAATATTTTTCACTTTAGTAATGAAATTATAAGTGTCACAGAATACAATTTATATATTTTGTAAGTCAAGAAAAATACATAACAATAAAAATACTAGAAAACAATTGTGTTATCCAATACGTCCTAAAATAAGACAGAAATAGGTCGAATTTGTGTCGAACCAATATCTCAATTCCTAAAGTGTCGAAATTGGGTGTTCGCAACGTCGTAAACATTACAAGTCAAATAAATCCATAAATCATACGCTTAAAGCAATATTTACATTACCCGGATCCTAAAATATCGAGCGACACGTTCTCGATAGCATTTTTAAACAACAATATCTTTTTAGTTTTCGTTTGAATGGCCTGTTGTCGAATTAAGGGACGACCAAACCTGTTCCACGCCCACAATAATCAACGTTCTATATCAGGGTTCGCAACTAATGAAACAGTAAAATTTAGCAGATTGATATTATTTTAGAAGTGAGTTGTTTTATTCATAATAATATTTTTAACTGTACTGTGACTTTGTATGTGTTTATGTATCTAATATGCTAATGGGTTTAAATTAAACTTTCATATCTATGGACCTATATTATTACAAACTTTTTTATCAATTTACTTTAATGTTACTTATTGTAATGTAATACAATGGAAGATGAAGCTTCAGACTTATAAGCAATATATTATTTCTATTCAAAAGAGGTAAGACTAAAAGAAAGTGTATGAGAATACGGGTTAATGAAGTCCCCGAAAAAACATTCTATTATAGAATGTTGTTTCTGTTAGATTATACCAAATTTACGAAGTAAACTACCGTAAATACTTACGCTCTTGGCAATAAATCAATTACTAATGTAATCCAATCTACTAGACAAAACAAAACTTCAAGACATCTAGTTTGAAATAGCATGAATAATTCATTAACAATTTTGCTATAAAACTTGCTTAGTACCACGATTTCACCAATTATGACTTTTTCCTCCGATTCTGTTTTGGTTTAATACAATACGTCATTGTTTTAGTCATATAGTTATCGTTTGCATGTAAAATTCTACTAAAGATTATTTTATCATAGCAACACGATCGAAAGTATTCTAAAACGCGTAACCCTGTACATAAATATCAAATTGCAAAACAGCGGTTGATGGTGTCTTAAAAAAATAATAGGGAAATTTGCTAATATAGCTTCCGCATTGTACAAAGTAAACACATTTTCAGTTGTTTAAATCTCATAGAATTAAATAAAATTAGGTGTCGGAAGGAAATTTTTCTACTTATTATTTTCCAATACGGTAGAGACCCTCATTCATTGCATACACTGCATATAATGTTACTTGCGAAAGTTTAATAGCTTTGTTCTTTATTAGTTCTCGTATGTTACAAACAAGTTTATTTTTAAATATCAACACTGCGTATAATATTAATTTATAATAAGTAGGTATTAGTAAATAGGTAGCATTTAGATGTTATTTTTGGAACGTGATCTCAGTGGTTTGACTTCTTGTACGTTAGTGAAACAAGTCTTGTGGTTGAGTACTCGCTGCTTGACCATGATAAGCGCATTTGTTTTCGAAATGCACTTTTTAAACTGGCTCCTGGCTTGAAATTGCTTTGTTATTTTATACCAGTATACTTATAGATATTTCGTCGTATGTACTAAGTATGCTTTAAATTTTTGATCACTTGAAAACTTTGCATCTTAATTTCTTATAACTGAAAATACTAACAGTGGTTAATCTGAAAGATAAAAAAGTCTGGATCTATATAAATTAAGACATTGATGAGTATTTCAATAGGTATTAATAAAAATTATTAAAATTCTTTCATGGCAGTGAATGCATTAGCTTACAAAAACAGTAAAACAGTGTGTGTATTTTGTGAGATACCGTTTGCAGATTCACAAAGGCATAATAA
Organism: Galleria mellonella; assembly: GCF_026898425.1. Taxonomy (NCBI): domain Eukaryota; kingdom Metazoa; phylum Arthropoda; class Insecta; order Lepidoptera; family Pyralidae; genus Galleria; species Galleria mellonella. The sequence goes on along the minus strand of NW_026442045.1, from coordinate 2,282,142 downwards.
CGGTACCTAACTTGAAAATATATACATAGCGACACATTTTTTATTTTGTATTTAAAAGTTTCTACATGTCTGGGCAACTATTTCGTGCATCCTCCTCCAACCGGTTTAATCCCGAAACACATTTTTTATTTCATTATACGATATTATACCTAGAATCCCTTTTATCTGGCTCATATAATTGTTTCTGTTTACCTTTAACCGTTGATTCCAATGTATTCTTTATGAAGTTGTTATATCGTATAAGATAGCCTAGTAATTCGACTCTACTACTGGAAAAAAAAATTCACAAAAACTTATATACTACCATAATTACCACAGTCTAAAAATACTTTTAGAATTTACCGACTAGAAACTTAAAAGAGCTCAATTAAAAGTACCTGTAACCGACGAGTGAAATAATTGATGAATGTGGAGGAAGTGAAAGATGACTGTTTTTGTATCTGATTCGAACTATTAGGCGTTCCATTGTTTCTGCCTACCCTTAAGGTAATAAATGGGAGACAAAAGTGACGGATATATATGTATGTAGAAACGTAGGTATACTTTAGAGTAACAGAGTAATCATACCGCTATCGACACTTATTTTTTTAGTTGTTAATTTACAAGACGGTAACAATAGCCGATTATAGACGTAACGATAAACGATCGGTAGTCATTTGCTACAACATACAGTACAATTAAATTCTTTGTATATTTAAATAAACATGTATTGTGTAGTCAGCTGATATGATTAAAATTATTTATTACATGAGAATTAATTGCAATTTTTGTACTTTATTGTTATTGAATTTTGAAATCGATTTGCCTATTTTTTAGACTTCCACATTTTTCCAAAAGGAGGAAATACTCAATTAGGTTATTTTTTATGTATTTTACCGAAAGTTATTTTTGAAAGAATATAGTTTTAGATTAATTCAATAAAAAATTTCATCAAAATCGATTCAGTTGTTTAGTTTTTTAATTAAAATAATAACAATTCTAGATAGTGATTATGCTTGGTTCAATTTTGCCTCGATGGGAGCCGGTTTTTTATGGAGCAAAATTCACACCTGTGTTGAACTCACATTATCACGATTAAAGTTGCTATTTTTTGTTAAACCAAATTAACAAATTTTGTGAACAATGCATTTAGATTTCATAATATGCATACTATAATACCATACCCAAATAGTATCATAGATTTGGTTTTTCTACAGTCTTCCAATTAACTCCTCTCGTTTAACATTATACTGACATACATTTAACGTAGCATAATAATTCTACGATTATTATAAATGCGAAAATTTGTGAGTATTTATAGATATTTGTTGTTGTTCGCAAAAACTACCGAATGGAATTGAATGAAATTTGATACAAGCATAGGTTATATCCTTACTTAGAACATATGATATTTTATATATTAACTTATGCGGCCGAAGTCACAGTAGGTATACTACTATTTACTTTTGTGTATATTTACCATTTCAAAGAGTTGATAAACAAATATATGTCACTTATATAATAAAGACCAATAAGGAAAATTCATGGCCGACTAACCTGGAATGTTCCATTGCTGAAACTGTAAATTTTCGTTCAATTATGACAAATGTAAAAGGAAGTGTGTGATTTTAATTATTATTGATGAATATATCTTAATATTTTCCTATATTATAATGTATTAGTTAGTTATTTTAACAAATTATATACGATTTTATTAGTTTACAACTAAAACCTCTTCATAAACGCGGTCAATGTTACATCCTTATTAACTCCCAATAAAATAACAAAGAACCTAATTACTACCTAAATAATACAGGATTTTTTATTGATTTGACTGACTGACTTTTTTATATAGAGAGATTTTAATGTAATGTTTTTTTTTATTTATGCATACGATTTTCTTTAAAAAAAGCTTTTACTAACAATTGTATTAACGATAAATATTATTTGTTATATTTGTAATACAACAAAAAAAGAATTTAGCAAATAGTTCTAAAGTGGTGCATTTACTTGCAAACAGTAATTTTTATTTATATAACATTTAACTAAATGATCTTTATAATTAAATGATGGAACTAAATTTGGTTGAATGTGTTACAGAGAGACACATAATGCTAAGAAATGATATAATTTGTTGGCTATTTTTACATAGTAACAGTACACTGTAATAAGATAAATGAAGTCTTGGGTACGTACGTGGTACTAGTATTTATCTATGTTCTGTTGCAATATACAAATTTTATTGTACTAACATATTACAACCTTCAATACTTTATGAAGTATATTCTAGATAACGCAGTAACTTACATAGAGTGAATCGTATTTTTTTCATATCTCGTCATCTTAATTACAATATGCACAATGATTACATTCCGTAATTCATTCATCAAAGTAGGAATCTACAAATGGTGCCTAGTTTTATATGGTACGAACTATTGTAATTAACATAATGCCTGAGTGTCCAGGTATTATCGTTTTATTGGTTTCCTGTCGTAAAATGAGCGAGGTCGCAGTAACAAAGTATTGTTCGTGATCAATAGTTGCAGTTTTCCGCATACAAAATGTGAATAGGTACCTAATACACAGAACATCACTAGTTATACCTAATTATGTTAAAACGTTATTATTTGCTAGCTGTACACACAGTTATGCCAGCGTGAATCAATATCTTATTATAATATTAATTAAATTATTGTAGAAAATTAAGCGTGATCCAATAACAAGAACCTCTCATTCCCATCGGTTGTTAGTTTTTCGAGCTGTGTAACCAGCCCACGGCTATTTCAGTTTGCTTATTATGTTTATGTACAGGTTTGTAGAATTTTTAACTTGATCGTTTCACCTTCGTTACAATCCGATTTTGCTTACGGCAAAAACTATTAATCATAAATATACTTATAATTAAAATAGTATCACAACGTAACAATAAAATTAACAGAGGCCGCTACAAAATATAAACAGCGCCACTGGTTCACACAAAGTTAACTTATTTAAGTACATATTTGATGTTTTAAATCTATAAGTTTATAGTAGTAATGCTTACTGGTCTGGAGCGGGGGCCTTGCAGTCTAAGCTTTAATGAGTACGAGAACATGACATTTACACTTACTGATATTATAAATGTTAAAGTAAGTTTGTTTGTTATCTCTTATTGCTTTTCAATCATCATGAAATTTGGTATACATATACTATATGGAATGGATAGGATAAGTTTTATCCCGCATAATTATCATGCGTAAAGTGACGGATAAAAGCATATTAAGTATTATTTTACATTTAAATTAAACGAACCTTATTTTTTTTTTACAATAAAACAAATTTACTATCGATTTATAACAAAGCTATATATATATATATATATATATATATATATATATATATATATATATATATATATATATATATATATATATATACTAGCTGATTCCGTAAACGTTGTTTTACCACTAATTGCGAAATATAAAAATCGCCATTAAAATACAGGGGTTGACCGTAAAACGATGAAAATTTAAAGTTGTATGTATTTTTCCATGCTAAATTATAATAAAGTAAAAATAAAAAAAATTGTCAAAAAAATTAAAAAATATATATATATATATATATATATATATATATATATATATATATATATATATATATAGCTTTGTCATAAATCGATAGTAAATTTGTTGCACCCGATCCAACAAAATTTAAAAATCTAATTAAAACTAAAATATCACATTTATCTATATTATGTTAAGCTTACAGTAAAGATAGAATACAATGCAATATTTTAATAAAAAAAACTTCTTATTAGAAGACGTTACTATAAAAATAATTTATTTATTCCAAACATTAATTGCTACAATAGAATAAGTTTTATCTTTACCTAAAATATCAACATTAATTTATAATGTACTCGTTTATTCTAATCAAGTGAATAGGTATGTTATTTCCCGTGTTTATCTCATTACCATATTTTGATGATAATTATTATAATTACAACATAAAATTAGTCAAGAATTAGTAGTGTAGAGATATGTCAATGTACATGTAGGTATAAATACGTCCTACTAAGTTTCAAGTGATATATGCGTATATCAAATCTCATACATCGGTCGTGACTATGCACACAAGTAACACATTAAATGCTAATAGTAAACATATAAAACGGTGAAGGTTAAAATATTAAGGCTATATAACAATGCATGGAAAATGTCATATTATTGTAAAACAATAGCGTCAACCGAGTATAGGTATTCGTGTTTAATAATGATAATAATAAATTACAGTAGAATCTTGATTATCCGGACATCGATTATCCGGTTATATGATTATCCGGAATTATTCTTCACGGCTTTAATTGCGTCTAAATGACGTATGTGAAACCCTTTACATAATAAAAAAATATTATTGTTTGATTCGACTATAAAATCAATTATTTGTATATTCAATTATACGGAATATCTCTGGTTTAATTTTATATTCGTAATTCTACTGTAGTACAATTTTATTGCTTGGTATAAAGTTTGATATTGAAATTAATAAATACCACCAGATATATTCCACAGCGCCATCTAGTTCCAAATTAACCAGACCTTGTAATATTGATACTAGACAACTGGTAAACATACTTAAATACGTTTGTTAATATATATTTATATATACATATAAAACACCCAGACCAATGCAAACAAATATACTCATGCAAATGCTTGTATTGTGCGGGGATCGAACCAACAACTACATTTAAACATTTCGCCAAGCATATTAGATAGAGTTCATAATAACAGGAGGCGAGATTAAAATTATTTTATTATTATTGTGCAATCTTAAATGGCATGCAAGCTAACGGCCCACCTTATGGAAAGTGGTAACTGTGGCCTATAGGCTATCTATAGATATGAACGGTACCATGCATATAGCAGAGTATACTGTGATGCCTATGATACTCCTTGTGCGTTACTTTTCCTGATAACTAAGGCTTTTTTTTTAATTGATGATAATGGAATAGTAACCACCCTGGAGACTATCATGGTTATTCCACTAGAAATAACCACAATAGTTTCCAGGGGAAACCGCGTGGAGGTCGAACTGATAGGGTGTATTGCTAGAAATGGGTTCATTAGACCCCATTACTAACAATCCCTTTCCCGCAGTTGTGTATGCATGGTTATGTTTTGGTTTGAAAGTTGGAATATCGCAGTAGAATTACAGGGTACAGAGGCATAACACCTTAGTCGTTTCTACTGTCACATACCGCGGTTTCCCCTGGAAACTATATTTCTATTCCAAGTGAGTTCAGCAATAGGCCTGACCTGCCTTTTCATTGTCACCTATCATCCCTCACTGGTGCCCCGCCAGTGTATACCGTTAGCGCACACACCATTATCATCCATTAAAAAAAAACAACTGATTCCCGACAGGAACACGAATAAAAAAATGGGAGAGAGGTGCCGCCTTTTGCACAATTATAAATTATAGTAAATTGATAATTATTATTTCAAAAATTTTGAGTTTATTAGTCTAAGAGTTTTGTATGTAGTAGTTTAATAGTATATATATGCTTATAGGCGTGATGGAATTGCGACATCTATATCTATTCTATAATAAAAAATCTGTTTATAATAAATACTCACAAAATAAACATTATTTTACGTAGAGTCTGCGTTCGTAAACGAATGCATTCATAAATATTTAAGTATGTTTATTTACATATAAAAAGACTGTAGTCGACATAACAGCTTAAAATTTATTAACAACAGAAAAACTATATAAAATCTCCATATCTATGATGCGTTATTTTGTACATATTTTTTATTTTTTAACTTTTTACTATTATTCTTGAAACAAAAATTATGATTTAATATTTAACTATTATAAATAGGTTAAGAGTAATAAGCAAAGAGGGTCGAATTATTCTTATATATAACTTATTCTATCAATTTCACAACTTAATACCATACTACTTCTGAAAGCTTATGTTAATATTTATATCGGATTTATCAGCTTTAATAGGCAGTATTAAGAGCCAAAGCATAGGACTATGTTCAGCAGTGAACAGGTAATGGTTGATATGATGATGATGAATATTAAATTATTAATATTTATATATTTCTTTACTTATTTCAATTTATTTTACATACCTAAATGTATATACATTTATTAAAACTATGGGAAGACCTTTCACCAAGGGACTATGTATATTATTTGAAAAGGCATGATTACGAATTGTATACACTTAATCATAAAACTCATTTAAAATCAATAAAACTATTTTACAATTACGGAAACAAACCAAATGAATATTCGGTTTTTTTTTTCTTCTAAGAAACTATGAATAACCAGTGATATCAAGTGGCAACTTTGGAGTTTCAAAGTTTAAATAATATTTTTTTGTCAAGTATTAATACTCGTAGTTACGAGTATTTCATCAGTGGGTACCTATTCCGTGAGATTCAAAATCGCGCATGTGTTTAAATTGCAAATTTTCGACTAGAATCAAGCCAGACGTCGGTCGTGAAAACGAACAATACATTGCCAAACTTCCTTTGTTCCTTATACGTAGATGTGTATAAGTATATTGGCGCCGCTCTACCTGTATATCTGATGATGATATAAGTATCAGAACTGACAAAATCATTTGATTTCTCATTAATTCATATCATTTGATCTATAACATTTATGGTACCTAGTTATAACTGTTTTATGGCATATTTCATAGTATTTACATCTACATACATTTTAACAACATCAGAGTAAGAGATATAAATGAAACATGAATATAATCTTCTACTTTGTACTTACAAATTTTCAAGCAGCAATGTATTTTGTTATAATATTAACTGATTCACACATACTTATAGAAATGTACAGGACAATATGCACAATAGGTAAGTATAAAATACCAATTGTTTGTTTCTCCTATTCATCAATTTTCTAAGTAAATCATTCAGTTCTAGTCTCGTGTGGGTAGGTACTAATACATAGTTCATTAAAAGCTTGAGTGATAATTTTATTCAAGGCTCACGTTTGCGGTCTCGTAACGTGACATGGTTTGTATAAGATAATCAGTATTATTCTTATTAAGCATGGTATTATATATATAGTAAACTAATATTTGCATTACAATAATTTGCAATATTTTAATTATATGCCATTGTTTTTTGATAAATTTTTGACGGAAAATAAATAATTTCTTTACTTAATAATTAATGAATACTGTCTCTAAGCTTAAAAAGTTCAAAGGGGAAAAATCTATGCATTAATTAGCGATAAAATAAAATTTTGCCTTTTTCTTTAAAATACTTATAAAGTCTTTAAAACATCATATTTATTAAGTAATAAAAAAAAAATTGTACATTTTCTCTTAAGCGAAAAAATAGCTTTAATTTTTTTATCTCTCGTAATTTACAATCCTCTCAGCGACAGCGGCATGTGCGTCTTTAACGGCTTATCCTCGTTTTTTATAGTCTATGGTATAGGATTAAGTCGGTTTGTGTGCGTGGGGAACACACCCACCGAGACGGCTCGCCGAAATTATGGCCGATAGTTTTTGCCCGCCGCCAAGTGTCAAGGACACACGCCTCTTGCTTGTTGCTACGTTCACAAACGAATACTGAAGCGTTTAACTTTCTTTGAGATATTATTATTGTAATTATACGCAGTTGCCTTGTACACATATGAGATAATCTTGGATTTACGATTATATCTAGGTAGAGACATTATTTATAGACTGAATTTTTGAGAGGAGATAGTCATGAACAATTTATATTATTGTAGCGCAAACACACTATAGTTTTCTTATGAATCTTTGTTATTTGCGTTTCATATAATTTTAGTTTTGTTGTTGTTATCTTATGTATGCTAGAGATGCAATATCTCTCTATCTCTATGAACGTTTATTTGAAACTGTACCTAGAATAAAAAGATATAAGACTCTATAATTTTTATACTTAATTCATCTTGTATTTACAAACTTTGAAAACATGTATAGTTAGCAAAAATAAGTATATAATAACAACCCTTTTTTTTATCGATTCAACGTCTCATTTATGGTAATCAATATTAAAGTTTGTGAAGATATTATAATGTTTGTTATTTAGTTACGCTTAAATGGCTGAAAATATTTGAGTAAAGCATCCAAATATACTATAAAAACCATGAGATGTAGCCAATTTCTTATAAAAAATCAAAGGTCTACCGATCCAAATAGGTATGTCGAAAAATCGGTCAAAATAATTTATAGTTAAATAAAAACAAAAACAAATAATTTATAGTTGTAATAATTACTATTCAATTTAAGAAGTAAGACAAAAATATATTTTGAATTTTATGTCGGTTAATATTTTATTAAGTATGCCCATTCATTTATTCATTAAAGTAAAAGCGAAGCAGTTTAGTATTCAAATAGTGTTGTAGGTGACCATGACTCTACGGTGGATATAGAATAGAATGATTGATTAGAATATTATTATTTATAATCTATTAAATATTTATAGAACTCAAATATCTTGAGTACGAATCTACCCAAACTCAAAAGTTTAGTGTGTTATTAATATAAAAATTCCAAATATATCTCCGATGATGAAAAACTTCGTAAGAAACAAAATGAATACTTACATGTCGAATCGAGTAATATGTTCTACACAGCGATAATAATTGAGAAATGACTCCGACTACCTCATTCGGGATTACAATTGTGAGCATGCTTTTAATTCTTTAAAATATATAATGGATTTTTGACTATGTTTAGGTACATATGGACGGAAACATTATAGACTGATTACCAGACAGATATACATAGATAAAGTTATAAGCTTCCGTTTTGATCACGAAACTATAAATTGATAAAATAAAGCCACGGATGTTCAAAATATCATAGCAATTAAAAGTAACCTGTAAGTCATTAACCTTAATCCATATTAATAATTCTTATATAAAGTCCAATTACCAGTTAAAATATATTGTAATTAAACCACTTTGGTAACTATAGATAATTAAAAACCCACGGTTACCAGTTATCAAATACATACAATTTAAATACCGATCGAAATGACCGTATCAAATCAAAAATTACTTGGCTTACTTTCTTGCTATTCTTTGTCCGAAAAAGATTAAGCCCACCCACATAATGTAACATAACAGGATATAATCCTACGACTTTTACCAAAATATTTATTCAAAAAGTTGTAAAATTCGAAAGTCATTTAGAAATGCCATAGTTCATAAAAGTAAGGGTACAGTTCGCACATACAGATTATGATGTAGGGTTAACCGAATCCTGAAAATTATCACGGAAAACAAAGCTTTTTTAATGGATGATAATGGAATAGTAACTCCAGCTGCAGTGTCAGTATTCGCTGGCGAGGAACCAGTGAGGGATGATAGGGGGAGAATAAAAGTAGGTCACTTGGTCCGTAGTGAAGAATTCATCAATTTGGGGATAAGAAATTATGTTACGTTATATTTTCAACTTCGTCGTTACATGAATCCTTCACACGTTCAGTTACCTATTATGTTCAAATTTTTAATTACTATGTTCACCTTCCGACTCTATTGTACCTACATCTCGCTGATAAATGATGTAAATATTAATTCATCAACGGTCACAACCGCTGATTTTAGTGCTGTCAAGTCACAAGTGTAACTAAAGCTTGATTACGACATGGCCGCGAAATTTTATTTTTAATTATCTTCGCGTCAATTAAAAATACTTAGGCATTATAAATTTAAATAAAATAGGTAGATCTTACAATTCTATATGTAAAGTCTAACTACGAGTACTATTTTGCAATATAATAAACTGACAAAAATATTATAGTACCTATATATAATATAAATACTAATAAATACTAATATAATATAACTATAATAGTAAATATTATAGTATTACAAACATTGTATTACTTTTGGAAAGTTTGTCCTTAATGGTATGCATTTATTTATTAGACACTTACATATATTTAAAAGGCTAACAACGCATTGGTTACAGCCCTTGTGCACTCGATATGATAGAGCCTTTTGTCTCCCTAAAAACAAAATAATTCGCTACATAATAATCAAATTACTAGTACTTTATTCCATGTTTATTAAAATGTTTTATTATTTATATTAACGTTTTAAAAAAAATCGTCTTTAAAACAATTTATTGTATGTTCAACAGTGGACAGATAATGGCTGATATAATGGAAATATTTTATTACTATAGGTACTTGATAACTAGTGCGTTGAGAGTTATGAATAGGTAAAGTTTAATTCCAACACGCTATCGTGTATTGTTTGACAGCTAAATTAATGAACAAGTTTTGTTCACCTTCAGATAGTCTATCGAATAGTCACTATATTCCATTATAACTAGCAGAATAATAGGCACTGCGGCGCCCCTTGTTTAACCCATTTTACATAGACTAATTTCGATTCGTTAAAATGTGTTGTTTCCGCTCTGCGACTAATGGCGTTGCATTGTTTAACCAAGTACGTTATATGTTAAACAGTTGAAAAATACGTCCTTCACTACAGGTGAATTATACATTTTATACGTATAGTTCTGTATAATTATATGTAATTGTATATATTTTACATAGGTATTCTATTTATTGTTTCTTATAAATTTTGTATACAGTTTTATTTTCCTTTATGTTATGCACCTTAGAATAGCAAACAAGGGGCCCCTGATGGAAAATAGTAATAGATATGGAACATTTTTCCTATATAATAATATCATTATCATTTCAATATCTTATGCAATATTAATAATCATTAATGTGTAAAAAAGAAAATTGTCAATTTGATATAAATACTATTAAAGTGAGAAAAACGACGCACCTCTGTAAAAATAAATACAATTAATAACAAATTAAATAAGTATAAATAAAATACATACAACTAGGATGCGTTTAGTGCTAAACACATTTTGAATAGAATAGAAATAATCTTTATTTGAATAGACTTGTTTACAAGTTCTTTTAAATCGTTAATTTTATATGATTGTACAGCTGGGTTCGGGATGTTGTTATCTGCTGAGAAGAATCTACGAAAAAACTCAACATTTACAGATAATTTAACATTAGCACAGGTACTATAACTATAATTAGTATTAAGTTCTATTTATATGTATTATTGAATGGAAAATAAACAAGCAAACATAAGCAGACCAATCCTCACAAACAGCACCCGTTCACGAGCATGACGGATGACGGAGGAGTCAGCTAACATTGCGCTTAACTGTATTTTAGGACTTTCGCTCAATGTTCCGGCCCATCACGCCGCCACCAATCAGGACCTTATAGTGAGCAGCATGTTAAACTTTTACTATCAGTAGATAGGAAAATTGTCAATTGTATGTTGTAAAAATGTCATTACTATAGTATAAATACGAGTACCTTTGTTAGCCGAGAACATAGAGAGTATTTTTTCACGGAGACATTTTACTCTAACTGTTGACATCAACAATGTTACGTGTTTTCATTTTGTTTGTGACCAAAATTATTATCCAAGATTAATGTTATAAAAGTATACAAGTATATTATGAAACTACGTGATAAAATTTTTAATGCTACTATAATAATGCGATACGGCGAGTAATAATAGTTTGGCATAGAATGGGCCACCCTTTCCTTTCCCGTGGGTGTCTTAAGAAGCGACTAAGGGACGGCGAGAGATGGGCAGCAGCGTCCCTCTTAAAACATTCCCAAAGGCCTAACTGCAATTGCCAACTCGCCTGCCAAGCGTCGCAACTACTGGCAAAACCCCCCTTATGTGGGACGACTACATTCGGCAGTGGAGAGTTAAAGACTGATATGATGATGATGGTAATAATAATATTATTATCATTAATGAGTAATAATTATATATACATTATTAAATTTTGACAAGAACTTTTTTAGGTATCAATATTAGTGTGTGTGAGATATTGGTTAAATTGCTCCGAATAACAAGACCAAAATTAGGTATGACTTCCAGTCTTTTAAATTTTCGCGTAAATCCCTCATAATGCTAAACATTAATAAAAACAATGAATACAAGAGCCAATATTCAGCTCGTTCACTATAACAATGGAATTAAATAATTATGCTCAACGTAATACTTATTAAGTTAGGTACGTGCAAAACATACTTAAAGAGTATTTGCGTTCATTTTAACGGCAATTGTCAATAAATTGCCTAGACTACCCCACCTATCTGGGATTACAGTTGTAAATATTCAATAACGGTATATTTTCTTGTTTTACAATTTAATATACTTACTACTTGATACTTCATTGTTTATAATACTTACTTTAAAGAAATATTTCTTATAGATATATTTATTTTTTATTAACGGATAATTGTATAACAATTCTAATAGGAAGAATGCAATTAAATTGTCACGCATAGTAGGTAAGCTTGTGGCGCGCAGCAGGCGCGGTCGTAACTAGGTCACCCATTTCTCGATGCCCGACGCAAAAGGACAAAGAGACGAGTCGACCTCCGTTAATGTTCGTTACCTACGTCGTTATAGAAATACTTATACCATTATTTTATACTTATAGTTCAATATAAACTCTCGGCACCCTCGACTTTCATGTCTAAGTAATAAAAGAGGGGACTACAAGTAGCTTTGGAACGAAACGCAATAACGTGTTAAATGACCCGAATACGATTTACCCAAGTGTTTTTATTTCTAAACTATACTATAATGAAATAAATTGAAAAACAAGAACAAGAACTTAGAAATAAAAATATACAAAGGAGGACGTACAACAATAAAAGCAATCGGAGAAGTAGAAATACATTCATCAAGATCCTACGCAGTACCCAACGGATACGTTTATTTTTCTTTTTTCCTTTTTCGGGCACGGACGTCCTACTGCCTACCTACTGGATTTGCATATACGTTCTAGTTGCAGGTATTGACATCCTACGCAGTATATTGTCCAGTTTTAAAGAAAAATTACCTATTAATAATATATGTGCCTAATATGTACTTAATGACAATGAAGAAACAGATGTACTCGTATATTGTAAGCATAAAGATTTTTTGTAGGGCCATGAGCGACCTTATAAGAAGACAATAAATTAAATCAGAATATTTGATTAAGGTACTTAGCTCCCTCCGATTTATCTCAAAACAAAGATAATGATTCTTCTAATCAGATCCGCTTAGTGCGAGAGTATTAAATCTTTGGTAATTCTTGTAAATCTATTTGCACAGATGTATTTGATTTGTACACCAAACAACCCAGCAGCTACCGATATTTAACATTACGTAAAACGTTCGAGATTTTATTCGTGTCTTTTTTACTTTACACTTTTACAACATGATACGTGTCAAACATTGATTTAAAAGCATCCGGTTAAAATAACAGTTCGGTTAATTTTCTACATTAATTTTCTAAGAATAATATTAACCTTGAGATAGCTTGCTTATTGCATCAATCCAACCATATTTTGGTAGTGGCATTTTCCTCCGACTTCGCGACTGGAATAAGCAAATCCGTAGTCACAAGTAGGTTGGTTATTCTAAGTCGGTGCTTTATTGTATTTACGTGCCATAGATATGAGATAATATATAGATATACAGGGGCGGGTCAAGGTGACGAACTGCTTTCAACTTCGCCTACTATACATATATGGAACTAACATATTTCAGCTCCTGTTTAGATCAAGCAGTTTTGTCACGAATCGTGTTCTAATTATACGGCGTTGAACTCTAATTTCCACATAATATCTGATCCTGGCATCGACGTCGTGAAGCCTGTTAATTGCTTAATCCTTAAATGTCCTTGTGAACCGTGTTAGTGCTAATCTGTTCATTGCGATATGCGTTGAACAATAGACTGAGACTAACTACACACCACGCGGAAGAGCGTTAAAATACGTCGTAAAAAGTGTAGTTTCAACTTTATGACTCGTATTCAATTGGGGCTTGTAAAAAGCGTTTTATTGGAGTAGCATCCTGGCTACGAGGTCGCAGTGCTCAGATAGCTCTAATTAAAAACTGGCCGCATGCTCTTTTCTTGCGAAAGCATGGCCTCTGCAAATTGCCCAATTGCAATATTATGCCTGCCCTTTTATAGTTTAATATCCAGATTTTATCGAAGCCATTTGTTAACCTTGAGACACAACAAAAAGTTTTAAGCATATATGTACTTATTTGTTGCAGGTTAAACTACCAGTGAAACGAACGTTACCCGTGAAGACTTCTAGCTTAGAAGACTTAAGTGCCATTCAAATTACCAGATTACCAGAAAAGTGATATAATTTTATCTAATGATAGAGTATAACCGTGATATATACATATAAAGAACTCTAGATCTAGGTGCTAACACCAATAGTTTTTAGTGTAAAACGTAACCAAAAAGAAACGAAACTGGCTCCGTACAAGGATATCATGAACTCATCGAGTATGAGTTCCACAGTGCCAACTATTAAGTGTGAGGATACGTCCCCATCGCCGTCGGCGCCAGTCGGCACCGATGGCGAATCAACGGCAAATGGGGCGTATAACTTGAGCGTAAACGTAAATCTCAGTGCTGCTATGATCAACCTCCTGAGTGCTGAAACTCCGAACGCTACGACACTCAGGACGCCAGAAATTGTCAACGATGTAATCACGATGACCAATCCTCTGGACCAGTACAATTATACAGAAAAAAATTCCGGTTTCAAGGTAAGCATATTTCTATTTTTATTTTAAATTAGTGATTATTATATATTTATTCGTATCTATCATTACTTTATTTTGAAAATATTAAAGCATATAATATAGCGTAATTTCAATGTTTTCATTATTATCTAAGATCTTACAAGGACGGCATAAAGTAAACATCCATGACTGTACGGGGCTTGGAGCCAGAACGCTGCCTACGCATATCGGGAAACATTTCAATGACCAACGGCAAGCTTGTTAGAGTCATCCCTCTGACCATGTTAATACCTTGCCTATTTCTTGCATCCTGTTGCGATGAGCAACAAATAATCAAAATGCGCGGTAGAGCTTGCAAGAGCCTCCCTCTACTTGGGTCACATCCATGTCGCCGGTTCGAATACAAAATAAGTGTTACATGTATCTTGAATAGTTGCCAAGAATCTGTTGCCACGTAGCATAGTCACGTGACTGAACCATCAGTACTACATTAAAACGTTGAATAATAACTCTGTTGTCTCTAGCATGCAACACCATGAGGTCATGCACCTGATGCAAATTATTTATTCATACTGAAAAGAAACAGATTTCCAGGCGCCTTGACCAGGTGTTTCAGTAGGTAAATTGTAAATACGTTGCGTATATTTTTTAATCAGAGATTATTTTATAAACTAATTTGTATAAACTAATTTATTGTGCTTAGATGAATTAATGAATGCGATATATTCAGAGCGAAACACAGCAAGAGAATAAAAAATCGTATGTACTTATATTATCTGATGACAAATCGTGTTTTGGACATTTTATTAATGCTGCCAACATTGTAAACTAATGGGAAGTGCATTACGTAAATAGATAAATGTAGGTAGGTGTCACTACACCTAATTTTATTTTTGTATTAAAAGAGTATGTAAACCTATCCATGACAGTCAATCCCTAAACATTTTTAAAAATAGACTTAAAGAGCATCTTCTATCCATAACAATTAGAGAGCAGCTTTTATTGAGGCTTCTTCTAAAAATGACTTTCCCCAAGAAAATTTAAAGGACAGTGTATATTATTTACAGAAAAGAAAGGATATCCTAACTGTTTTAAGTTCCTTAGAATAGAAGAATTGTAGAATTTCTTCATAAAACAGTATTAGAAGTTCATTTATACAATACAATACATTAGTCAATTATAGCTTAGTTTAATTAGATTTTAAGGTAAAAGCTAACGGTTTAACTTACTTGTAATTTAGTTGAAAAAACTTCACTAGTTTCGGAATCATTCGGGACCCGTAATGTTCAGCGGTTGTGACGCGATTTATCGACCAAATTGCACGTAAGTTAAACCTGTAGTTATTACATTTAAATACAATGTGTACGTACAAAAATTTTACCAAAAGATTAATTAGCTTCTAACTTAGTTTCGATTTAAATAACACATTACCCCGATCGACTCAGTAACCAGTACAATAATAGTACAAAAATATTTCGACCCATGTTGCTAGATATTCCATTTTAAAATACCTACTATTGATGAATATTGGAGTTACAAATTCTTTGGTAGTATTTATTATTATTATTCACACTTATTTTTAATATTAGGTTCTTTTGTCTGACTACCTTCGATTTTATTTGTATTTCTTTAAGCAAATCCCAGAAACATTCAATTTCGTCTGTATTTTGTGAAATAAAATTCAATATGATCTGTTATTGGTAACATGATGTAATAAGGTCACAGAGTTTCAACATGCACCCTGTGGGGGTACATTGCACAGCAAACATATCAATAGATTCTTAATACATTACTTTAATCATCATCATGATTTCAGCTATTATCCGTCCACTGCTAAACATAGGCTTCCCCTATAGACTGCCATAAAGAACGGTCCTAAGCCACCTTCATCTACTGACTACCTAGAATGCATTTGTGGTCATCGCTCCATCTAGTGGGGAGTCATCCTATACTGCGTTTGCTCGTACAGGATTGGTATTCAAGAACCTTTCTTTCCCATCTGTTGTCAATCCTTCCAGCTATGTGACCAGTCCATTGCCACTTCAGCTTGCTTATCATTAATTATTATTAATTAAATATTAATTGCTACGAAAACTGAAGTGGCAATTGCCTATTCTTATAGCACGAAAAACCGATAACCGATGTGATATAAGTTTTCGAATGGTGACCCCGTACTGACAAATACAAGCCGGGCGGCTCTTCATTATTCAGTAGATTTTTATATGCATCTTAGAATGGCAAACAAGCTGACGGCCCACCTGATGGAATGTGGTAACCGTCGCCTATAGACATGAGCAGTACCATGGACATAACAGAGTATACTGTTTTGCCCATGATACGCCTCCATGCGTTGCCCCCCCCCACTGCCCTCCCGTGTGTTATTACTCTCTATCCTATAAATTTACTGCCATATCCCACCCTTCAAACCGAAACACAGCCATGCAAACGCAACTACTTCACGGTAGAAACACGAATGGGACAGAGGTGTCCAAGCACGCACCACCATCCAACGATTTTTGTACAAAGTCTCCCTCGCTAAGAACCTTTCCCTATGACAGTCTACGGGGAGGACTATATTAAGCAGCAGACAATTGTAACGGCTAAAGTTGTGATGATAATAAATAATAATTAAAAGTAGATTAATTTAGTTGTATTATATTGCATAAGAAATAAATATAGGTATAATAAAACCCACACACACCAAAAAAAATCCTTTTTTACATCAAAAAAAAAATCCTACGATACAATAGATTAGAATTTATTATTATAAATTATAGAAAGAATTTGATGCCGTTATGTTCTAGCTCAGCCATCATTGTAAACTTGTCTTAAACCTACAAGCTCAGAGCCTCCAAGTTTTAAATGTAAGTAGGTAGTAGCTTATGCGATAGTTGAATGTGGGCGAGTCAATTTAGATAGTGTGTAGGTAATCCATTTCTACAATTTAGTTTATACTTATATTACATTTTATAAGATATCAAGAAAATATTATTGAAAATAATTGAATACTAAAAACCGATTTCAATTTCAACAGTATTGGGCAATCGTGGGAAGTAAATTAATAAATCCTTTCAATTAAAAACAGAATTAATATCCCTGACATTGCTTTTCCTGTTGTTGAGGTAATAACCTTATCTATATACACAAAAAAACTGTCGAATTGAGAACTTCCTCTTCTAGTGAAGTATATTTAAAATAAATAATTTCAAAACAAAAAAAATGCACTTGACCGTTTGCAATTTGTATTCTGGTAATTAATGGTCCCTAAATAGATACAAGTACTACTGTTAAATATTTATGTAAAAAATCTTATATATAAAATTCTCGTGTCACGGTGTTTGTTACCAAACTCCTCCGAAACGGCTTTACCGATTTTTATGAAATTTGGTGTGAATATTGGGTAGGTCTGAGAATCGGCCAACATCTATTTTTTATACCCTTCAATAATAAGGGTGACCCTCGCCAAAAAATTTTTTTATTTTTTTGACAAATTTTTCAATTTTTATTTTATTATGATTTAGCATTGAAAAATATAAATTTTCACCGTTTTACGATCAACGCCTGTTTTTTAATCGCTATTTTTATATTCCGCTATAGGGTTGCAAGATGGCAATCGAATATAATAATTGTAGTACGATAATTTTTCATGTATAGTTCTAGAAATAATGTATATGGTAAAACAACGTTTGCTGAGTCAGAGTTAAAATTTTATATGTTTTCTGACATTAAAAATGTCATGTGGAAAGTTCATTAGGTTTAAAAATAGCTAGATGTTATCTCTAAATTGAGATTGTAAAGCGGTTTGTTATAATATTTCTGTTAGAGTTTTAAATAAATACTTAAGTGACAAAGATAACAAAAAATCTACTTACATTATATACAAATGTACCTAGTTCATTGTTGTTTTTGTATTAATATTATCTAAGACTATCTAGACTGGCAGGAGATAAACACTTCTTAACAACTTAAATGTGTATTTGTTCTTGTTTGTTCCATCAAACAGGACAAATAGATTTATTTTATTATCTATGACTGTAACTAAATATGTTGTACCTGTAATATGAATAAAATAACTAGTAGATATCTATATTTCATAATAATTAAAAAGTAATAAGAATATAATATATCTAATATACTAATTTAATCTTACAATTTATAGTCTGTTTTAATAAAAGTTTAATAACAAAGCTTTGTTAAACTGTCTTATGGTCCGGCTATATCATTCATTATTCGCCTATTTATATTTTGTGTGTTTGTCCCAGCTAAGCTGTATACATGTTTTTGTATATGCCTACCTAATTACACATATACATTGGGAAACCTTACAAGTCCATTTTGACCCATTTTCCGAAGCCCACAGACCAATACACAAGTATTCTATAATAATAGAATGAAATCGGAATCTTTAGCATCTTTTCAAGTTTGAAAATCTTTCCGAAAGAACCATGGATCAAAAAGATAAAAAACCAAAAATTGTACCTCCGATAACAACAATAATAATTCTTATTCAAGTAAACTTAATTTTATATATTTTTGAATAGTCAATTTTTATTATTTTACCACCACATTCGAAATCGCAATTTCAACTGAGAACAGGCATGAACTCCAACTGTTTTTAAACAAAATGTGAATTTATAATTCAAAAATTGTGTCAATATAGACTTATTGTGTTTCATACTGTGTTTTGTGTACGTCTGAAAAACACAATGGTTTCAGTATTTGGTGCTTAAAACTGTAACCTGTATGTTATTATTTATTAAAAGGAGCACATAACTAATACATATTTAATACATTTACAGAGTGGAAGCGGCGACTCAAATTCCTCTGTCTCCAACGGTTCATCGGCGACGTCACCAGCTTCTGGCACTCCACCAAGCATACAAAAGGTGACTAAAACTCAGTAGTCTTTTAAAGTTGCTTCTATAGATAATTAGGTTATAATAGAAGATAGGGTAGAAACGATATAATAATTCATAGATATTTTAAGGTGTTACTCTGTTACAAAAGTGGAAACTAAGCAACCGCCTGATGATTGTCATAGCTTATTGATGCCTACCCCTTATAGAGAAGCAACAAATAAAATTATCAATAAGTACGTTACCACTAACACGTGCACAGCATAGGACGAGACAGCAACTTTCCATATGTTGTTCTTTCTCATACGAGTGTCGAAAACGAAAAAGAAACCCATGGTGTAGCTTCTAGGGAAAATCTTGACGGGTAGCTCAATCCACGCTTAGGCACTAGTTTCAACTTGATTACTCAATTCTTTATCAGTTAAAAAATATTAAGTCAAATCTTTATGAAACTCTCAGTATATATGCCATAAAATATACAAATATCAACAGAAAGATGACTAAAAGACGGGTAAAATACAAAATTTATAATATTTCTCAATTATAGAGATGACATGTTTAAAACAAAACCGTTAAATATCTTGAAAATGGAAATGTAATCTGAGTCACGCTCGAATCGGCACTTCGAAATGTCGAATATAGGTATTTCATATTTATTATGATATTTCATTCGCTCCACAGGTATTACCTATATAATATTATATTACTTATAATACCATCATATATACAATATTAAATGTCAAAAGAAATTAATGCAAATGATGTAATAAAACTATACAATTAATATAATGAACTGTCAATGGATTTGTACACATAAAACTGCATTATACAAATTTCTGACTATGCCTTCTAAGACAACTTAAAATAAATAGGTTGGAACTATATGGCGTTTTGTAATTTATTTAGGACTAATTATTTAATTTATTATTTATTTAGTATCTTAGAAATACTTAATAGATATAAATCATTGCCGTTTTTTAGTCATAACCTAGAATATTTATTATGACTACCTACCTATAAAATCACAATTATTCTAAGATTCTCACGGTTTCTATGCATACTTAAGTCGATATTTATTTATTCAATCATTGATGGGAATAAAATCTTGAAACTCAACCTTGATAGGGTCATTCAATCAATATAAAGCCAGCATGAATCATTATAATGTAAAAAAGTATAGATACTTATTCATAGTAAGCAATTATGTGTAAATTCTTCTCCGTGAGCACTCAAAGACATGCCTACGTACATTGTATAAATAAACATATCGGTATATATGTCATCATTACACTGTATTAGTACACCTGCCTACGCAACTGCTTCCATAACACATATACACAAACTAAATTCAATAATAAAATTATTAATTATTGACATTACTGAAGATCTCTTTGTATGAATCAATCAGTGAACTTTTTATTTCGTGTTAATTAATTTAAAGGTCATATCGGAAGCAAGGTCGTAGCCAGGGTCAGTGTTCACAAAATTATTTTCAGGTATAATTATTTTCGCGTACGTTAGCGAAATGGTCTATAATTTCTGTGAGTGACTGATCACTCAAATCGGGTTATGGATCTAATTATTTGTATACATATCGTAGGTGCCGCTTGAGCTGAGCGGATTTTGTTGTAAAGGGGCAACATGTGTCTCGTATATTATAGATTTTCAGAAAAATATATATCAACAGATTCTCATATTTATGTTTTTATGGCAACGTTAGACATGTATACGTATATTTGCATCTCCTAATATTTACTTATAGTAGGTACATTATTTCAGAAACAAGACTTTCTGCCACACATATTTCTTTTATTACACAGTTATGTCTGTAGAGTTAGCAGAACACGTTCGGTACTCGAAGATTTGGCATCATTTTCAGGCGAAACTTCTGGAATTTTCAAGCTAACTGTAATAATGCTTAAAAGGTTATCCTTGTGTGATAATCGAGTAAATATTGGTACAATATGCCATGATGTTATCGTTGCCCAACATGGTAATAAACTCCTCTTATTAAGAAACCCATTTATAGTAGAATGACATTAGTAGGTAGTTGTGTTATGGCACTTTCTAAATATAATAAGGAGTGTGGGA
The DNA here is from genome assembly GCF_026898425.1 of Galleria mellonella. NCBI lineage: Eukaryota > Metazoa > Arthropoda > Insecta > Lepidoptera > Pyralidae > Galleria > Galleria mellonella. Next base: position 2,260,609 of record NW_026442045.1, on the reverse strand, counting down.
TATTTGTTATTTTTAGGTTTTCATTACATTAAAAAGTATTATAAATAAAAAATAAATAGGGCTTGTTCAGGCGAGTTGAAAGAAATGGAAAATAATAATAATAATAGAAAGTAAAATAAATTTCTATATTTATTTTCAGACTTGCTCGGAATTAATAAAAGCTGGGTTGAAGCTGTCGATTGAATCCAAACGGAAGATGTCGGGAAGTGATACTGATGTAGGAATCAAACGGTTGAAAAAAGAAGAGAGCGATGACGATTATGACAGTAGTCATACACTAACAAATAAAAATGAAGGGGTGAGTGTCAACTATCTCTACCAAGAACACGCAAGAAGATATCAAAATAGATATCTTCTATCTTACCAGAGGGAGACTTTGTATAAAAGTCGATTGCTTGGGTACCTCTGTCCCATTTGTGTTTCAACCGTGAAGCAGTTGTGTTTGCATGGCTGTGTTTCGGTTTGAAGAGTGGGATATGGCGTGAATTTACTGGGTACAGAGGAATAACACCTGAGTCCTCAGGAATGGCAGCGCATGGGGGTATCATGGGCGAAACAGTATACTCTGTTATGTCCATGGTACTGCTCATGTCTATAGGCGACGGTTACCACTTTCCATCAGGTGGGCCGTCAGCTTGTTTGCCATTCTAAGTTGTATAAAAAAAAAAAAATCTTAAAATGGATACATTTCTCATGATTTTGTAATTTGTTACAGATATATTCATTTAGTTTAGTTATATAATTGGTTACATAATAGCGTTTAGTAATGTGCTAGCATGGTAACTACTGTCAAAACCCCCCCAACGGTAGAGGTTTATGTTCAGCAGTGGACAGTAAACGGCTTGAAGATAATTTCACTTACACAAATACGACAAGTTAAAAGCCGTGTTAAAAAACAATATGATTAAACATATATCAACCAGCTACATTAATAAAATAAAAATAAAAAAACTAAAGCTTTCAAAATAATAAAATTCTGCTGTCTATATGATATAGATATTTAAAAATAGTTACAAGCTGAATAACGGACTGACTTCGGAGAATTTAAAGATTAAAAATACGTTACGTAGTTAAGGTACTATTCATATATTGGTTGTACTCCATATAATAGTATTAAATGTTATATTGAATACATAATATCCATAGCTGCTTCTCAACAAGAAGCAACTATGTATTGCGAATCATATCTAGACTTTAATAGCTTTTGCTGTTGCATTATAATTCAACGGCTTCATTGAAGTTTTATGAGCTTACTAAGAAGGCATCGATAATGCGAAATCGCTCGTGACTGAACTTCCTGATTTGAAAGTTATGACAATGAGATATCACTCACTGGTTACGAATAATAAAAGCGACAAAATTTTATATGCACCTAATCCTATCGAATACTTAGATAGTTCTTCCTTTCAAATCACGTCAGATTTCATTTATAGTTTTGGGCTCTCTTCTTTAAGATTTAAGATTCATTGCTCGTTCTCTTTCATTTAGGAATCTGGCATATCTGTCACTACATAATTTTTTTTTGATACAATTCTGTAATGTGGAAATTGTAGATATATGTTGTGGTAATTGCGTAGAAGTCATCGTTGATAAAAATTGCACACTTAAGCCTGAAGGTGAAAAAATTTATTGCGATTACGTAATAATGACAAGTAAAGCTATGTTTTAACTAAAACTAAATAAATTAAATTTCAGTTAACACCAGAAGACGAAGAACGTAGAAGACGAAGAAGAGAACGGAATAAAATAGCAGCAACAAAATGTAGACTCAAAAAACGAGAGCGGACGGTCAATTTAGTGACTGAAAGTGAAGTATTGGAAACGCAAAATATTGAATTAAAGGCTCAGCTAAAGGTGAGTAAAATAATTAAATCCATGACATTAAAAGATAAAAAGATCAACCAAATTTGAATAGGTATTATCTATTATGTGAATAGATACTCGGTATCGAGTACTCGGCAGAAAAATATGTACATTTACTTATAACTGCACGTATCTTTAGATCGCAAAATAGTCGTTAGCCGAGAAATGACTTCCGAGCAATCATTGCTAACTGCATCCGGAAATGCAAAACTATGAATTTGAAATTGTTAAGCAATTTTTGTAGCCCTTTCAATGACTGTAAATTTTAAAAACGGTACTGCTACGAATGTGGTCATTATTAGTATTTATTTATTTAATAGTTCCTAAATATTACAGATACAATTTATTTTGTTACAGGACCTGGAAGTACAAAAGCGGCAGCTAGTTGACATGCTGTCATTACATGCATCCTCGTGTGTGAAAAACAACAACTCAAACACAAGACAGTCTCCGACGACACACTACAACATGATTCGGCCGTACGACTCACCTACCACATTCCCAACCAACTTCGAGGCACAGTCGCCGTACATCAGACCAGAGTCAGCAAACATCCTCGCCTCCAGCTATACCTGTGCAACACCGCTCAACGCCGATTCTTCCATAGACCCTATACCTTCCCTGGACACTTTATATGTGAACCCACAATTAACAGATGTGGATTACACGAGATCTGACAGTGTTCTCAGTTTACCTCCCAATTCCGAAAACAATTTCGTTACCACTGATGGTTTCTTACCCAAATCTACTAACTTGCTCGTACCAATTGATTCAGAACAGGAGTACTATGAGACAGAGGGGAACTATAATTTGACCACACCACAGTGCCACAGCTACAGCGGTACTGTTGTAGACGCACAAACTAAACTCAACAATGGCCTTAATGACAGATGCCTTGTCTAGTAACGATTACATCCACGTTTTGTCGGGTCCAAAATTTGTTTTGACATGTGTATACGTATAAGTAAGCATTGGTATAAAATTTAATTCGAAATAAAGTATCACCGTTGATTAAAATTAACTTTCCGTTTGTTCATGTTTTAAATATTACTGTGCTAATAAGAAAAAAAGGATAAAGGTAAAATTCTTGATAATTTTTAAAGCATTAAATTATAAATGTGCCAGAAAGTTGCGGCGGGGATTCATTTCGAAACGAAATCGTATGTCTACTGTGTAGGACAACAGCGTAGATTTAATAGTATCTGCAATACAAAATTTGGTGGATAATAAATAACAGAGGGAATCAGTGCCTATATCTAAAATTGCAAAGCAAAAATTATCCAAAATGCAGTGTTTAGGCGTAACATTAAGTCTATTGTTATATATTACATCTATTGACTTAAATTTCGTCTGATATTGCTATATTTTGAAATAATTTCAAAGGCCTTGGGGAGGTAATATCCCATTACATAAAAAGTGCAGTAGGTAGGTATAAAATCACAATGTTTCACTTTATTTAGATGGTAATGTCTAACATAAATTAAGTTTTATTTTTTAAGTTCTATAATTTTGCTTTGGTCTGTACAAAATATTTCACGATGTTTTTAATTTGAGATCTGATTTTATTTTAGTCGGTGCGATGTTTGACTGAGACTCAATATGCGGAGATTATGATATATAATACCACTAGTCCCTATTATATTGCGACCATCAGCTAAATATTAGACATTATAATTACCAATACTTTACCAGAATAGGAATCTACTACATAATACCATCAAATAATTTATGACAAACACGTATCGAAGTGGGACATGACAAGACATTTTATAAAAATAGGGACATACAAAATCGTCATGTTATTAATAATTATTTCGTATTTATATACTATACATAGTAACGTGTATTTTATAATATTCTCCAGTACAACATATAATGGATAAAATACCTCCTGTTAAAATTCCGAAGTTCTATCTTATGTTACAAAGAAATATATCACAGGTTATGTATGTAGATTATGTATATTATATGGATTTAAGGTGCTTTGACTCAGCGTAAGACGTGATATATAGCATATTTAGGTGTTAAGATTAAGTTTGTTAACAATTCAAGTATCTTTGAAAATATTTTTATCGTTTAATTGGGTCACGTAAACTAACATAAAGATTTATACTCGTATGTATACTTGAATAAAGTACAAATACATTATAGTGGTCTATTGAGGAAACTATGGTGAATATTGATTAATACATATTTATAAAAATGTGCCCACATTAATTTTATAATTTTTTTTTTAAATAAAATTAATTCAAGCGATTAGCTTAACAATAGAATGCAAATGATGACACTAGGGCATGATAAATTACAAAATCTTTATATTTACATATTTTAGTAATAAATACCGATTTTTAGACAACACAGTATCAAATTTAAATTGGCTATTACATATAACAGTTGCGCTAGCGCAATCAGTAATAAATTTAAAAACAATGATGTACTTTTTGAAAGAGATTACCGATTATATCAATGTAGTATGATGGTGTACAATTAAGATTGTAGTGTAATCAGATTCTTTTCTAAATCTTATGTATAGTTATGTGACCTTATTAATATATTTAGATATACTTAGAATATCGCTTTGGTCCATTTTATAACATTTTTAAAATCCATGTAGATATTTATTGATTTATGATCATTGTTTTACCGACATAGGTATATTATCTAAAGGTGCCTACCATAAACAAGTTCTAATTATAAAGGAAAGATTGATCACAATTTTGTTATTCTGTTGATATTTTATACACATTTTAGGATAAATATGTACTATCTGTTATCTGGGCTACTGTATATCGAGAATCAATATAATGATTGCTACAATTTACAATACTATAACGTTGTTTGGGTTCTCCAAAAATCTTTTCCATTTCATAGAGCTAGTAACACAAATAAAAATTTTTATTAAAAATATTTTTTATTGTTTGTTAATCTGAGAGATTAAGTCTTTAATGCTATACCATCAAAAACCATTATCATAAGATTTAGCATAATAACTGGAGTTGTACTATTATGTGATTATGTTATGTACATTGGTTTATTTTCGGTTAAAGATTTAAGACTGGTACCGTAATGGATTTTCAATTGTTTTACAAATTAATGTTTGGTACGTTTATCAAACAAGGAAATATGGACACACCTATGTAGCTCAGATAACTTAAAGGCCGCTCCGTTCTTAATAAGATAGTGCCTTGACCCTAGTCTGGCTGCGACAGCAGCGTAAATGTCAGTCGTGTGAGCATTTATTTTTATATTGTTATTAAAACATTAATTATTGTGATAAAAAAAAAATATTTTACTGTACACGTTTTACATGAATTTCAGACATTGTTATTTGTTGTTTAACAACTAGTGTTTAGTTTACGGTTTTGTTTTTGAAAATGAGTAGGGGATGGTCTTTGATAGGACAAGAGTGAAATAGCAGGCAATTGGCTCGTCGTTTTATTAGAATGTCTTTGTCATAGACAAAGTTTGCCGCGTAACCATATTACGCGGTAGCCATATTGAATCGCAACCATAGATATCTAAATTATCATAATGGCGACATGAGTAACAATATCTATGGTAAATGGACTGTCGTCTCACTCTTATCCCGTCACAGACCATCCTCTAAAATAACGAACTCGTGCAATTATGTTTAACATGATTTTTTTAAATTGAGCATGTTATAAACTTTTATTGTGATCGAAGTTCATTGTGTAAGTTTGTCTTTTTGTAGTTTGAACGTACCGTCGTTTTAATCTTACGTACAAGATTAACATTAGAAGGTATAGTTGTGATTTATATTGTTTTAAGGAAGCTCGTTCTCACATTTTTAATAGAGGTTTGAATTGAGTATTGATAGGTAAATGAGTATATAATATATTAGAATCTTTCAATACTACAAGTATTTTAATCAAATTGCCTAAGTTCTTTAGCTCTTCTCTCTATTACCGGTAACAATGCGGAAGTTTTTATCAATAATTCAAACATATTTAACAGCTATTATGGGAGCATATTTTTTTTTTTATAAATAATTTGTATTATTTAAAAAAAATTCGAAAGATTTTGGAAAATTTACCTACTTATTTCAAAATACTCCAATTCAAACTTCTTGTTTTAGATTACTTCAATAATGTAAGTGTAATGACATTTTTGGTTATATTTTATATTAACGTCAGTTAATATTACAACTCGTTAACAATGTTGTTATGTATTAAGATATTACTTATCGTGTATTTACTTTTAATTCATATGTAAAAAATGACAATTCTTAATATAATTTTAAAAGTAACATTTGGGATTGCAATAAAATGGGATTTGGTAGTTAACTTGTCTGGATATATTTTATCTATTTGTGTCGTGAACTTTTAGCGTAACTAGCATTTAACATGTTAGGAGTTATTTATAGGTGATAATCACCCTTTCCATCTGTTGTCTTCAAACATTTTGACAAATGGTATAATATTTATCACGTAGTTACAATAACTTATAAGTACATTCCACCATAAAGGTTCGATCATATAAAAAATATACAGCAATATTATTTTTATTCGTAAATATGTTTACGCTACCCCATGGAGGAGATTAACAAGCTGGACTTTGCTCTTCGGTTCTATCTTATGCATATGTTAGTGTAAACCTATTTACAATTTGTTGACTCTTATTTAGATCTAGCCAGTGAGTCATGGACATTTCACTGATCCCAAATGTATAATTTTATAATGATTAATTATTGTTAAATATTTATATAAAAATTGTAACCATTGTACAGGTCTGTCTGTTCTTCTTTAATCTGTTCTTTTTTCTTTCTATTTAATTATTAACATATACCTATCTTTTTACTAAAATTAATCATTTAAAAATATTGCAGACAACAGAATCCACCATTGTACATAATAAATTAACACAAAACTTAAAAATTATATAATAATATATATTAAAATAAATGGTATAGCCATTTATCGATGATAATATATATTGGCATACAATATTATTAACTAAATAATTTATCGCCAAACGAGAGAAAACAGAACAGATTTAATAACAAACAAATTACGTATGAAAACAAATTTCTTAATATCGTATTTGGCTGAATAAGTATAAAATTTAATACCTTTTTATATGTAAGTTATAGCGTATACTGTTAATGTAACTTTTAAGCCATTTCTAAGTGGATTACATTGAAAGCTATATACTAATGCTTAATTGCGATAATGTCTTGAATATTTTTGTCACAAAGAATTTATATCGTCTAAATGTTTAACATTGTTATACAGTGAGCTTATAGATTTTAGATTTATTGTATGAAATTTTAAAGTATAATGTCATTGGATAATTGTTATATAACGTGTGTACGTTTACATTTTGAGCGTAATGAACATCACTTGTACCTGCTTCGTGACTAATGTATAAATATTTTGACAGTCAAAGCAAAATTATTGCGCTTATCTATTAGATGAAATAAATCATTATATTGCATATAAATATTAATTTTATTTATATCCTTTAAAATCATTAAGTGTGCTCACGCATCGTTACCAACATACTTACTATAATCTCTCTTCTTTTTATTAAATTCTTAGGAAATGGAACTGCTAATGCAATAAAAGTTAAGGGTAAGACTAATATTCAAAAATAAAACACATTTTAAAAACTATGATATTATTTAATATCACAACGAGTGTCTTACGTTACAAAATTTACTACATACATTGTCGATATCCGATTTGAAAAATCTGAAATCGACTGAACCATATAATGATACATTACATATACATCTTATCACCAAGGTAACATCTTTAGATGAGATTAACTGCGAAGTGCCAATACCTCATCTATGGCATTTTTATTTTTCATTATAACATATTGACATTTCTCAGTCTATAAGTTATATCATGGTATCCCCATATTCATAAAAACTAAAACATCCTACAAACATCTTTTAACTATTTAAGTATTATGTCGATTTTTTACATATTGAGAATTTAGTGCAAAAGAAAAAGACAAAATACTTTAATAGCTAAAATAGATTTATGTGAGACTTGATGTTTTTGTAAATAAGAGGATTAGAATACAATGTAAGGAAAGTGGAGTAAATTACCTAAGCACAAGCACTATTTATGTTGTATTTGGGTTGTGATAGTTGCTAGTCACAGCAATGGCTTCTATATGTAGGTACCATAAACAAAAGTAACAAAAATCAGAGAGTCAATATTAATGACCATAGATTGTGTCAGAATTCGGTAGCAACAATAAAATTACATTTTATGACTACCTACTTTAAGAGTACGTTGTTGCCACAATTCTGATGTAAATGTTCATTACCTTTTGGTTTTGATCACTTATTTTTGTTGTTGGCTGTACAGATAGCCAGTAACATAATTGGAATAAAAAATATAAATTACATACATTTTTATACTAAATACATTTTAAATCTTTGCATATCGGATGTGGCAGTATCTATGCGAAGAGGGGCAGATGGATGGTAAGGTAAATGAGTCCGTGTGGACGTGTGTACAGAAAGACGAACAAATTACGGTCTAATTATATTAGTTTTACGATTTACTAATGTAATAAAAAAAAAAAAAAAAAAAAACTTGCGATGTCTTATATATATAAAAATACAAATAAAAACCAAAATAATTATTTTTGAGATTTTCTCTGTTCGTCTGTATGTTTGTTACGGCATCATGCAAAAACTACTGCATCAAATTGTATGCAGTTTTCGTAGTTGTTTGTTTGTCAGTTAAAATCTGGTATATGTTTTATGTTGGAACACAATAAATCTATTAATGTATCTGTTTCATTCGTTTTTCTAAAAACGGGCAAAAAGCTAGTGAATATATATATATATATACATATATATAAACAGTGCATCGCAACGTTGTTATACTCAATATGGAGAGCCACATAACAACTGTAAGTAAACAATTTAAAATTTTGTCTAACTAACAAATGTTACCAAAATTGCAAATGCAGAATTAGAATTTTGATAATTTTTGCTAGGCACAGTAAATTTATTTAAACGTATTTGTAGTTGTTGTTTTGTCGATAGGATGCTATTTGTTACCTGAAAAAGAAATTCAAGCGATAACTAATAAATTAAACGTTATTTGCATTAATGATTTATGAAATATTGTGCTAGTAATAAATAAATGTTTGATCTAATAAATTTCCGACACCTCAAGATCACGGTTATTAAATTGTAGGTATACATAAATATATTCTAGATTAAAATTGTAGCGTAAGCTTTGAATTTTCCTTCTAATATTAATAGTATATACAAAACAGATCAGCGAAGAAAATGCACCGAACCCACGTTCGCGTTTCTTCATAATTTACCTCAAGTTTCATAATAATCATATCAAGTAATAATATTAAAATTTTTAGGGTTAATGTTGCAATTTTTAAGTAGTTATGTATTTTAAATGTAGATTTTTTTCTATGTTAACACTTAGTTAATAATCTTTAATATCTAGTTGGAAAAGCAGCTGGAGCGAAATAAACCCTAGCGATAAAATATTTCAAAGAGAAAATATAAAAATTCGTCGCGCAAACATCGCAAGCACATTTATAGTAACAAGTTATATCATGATATTAAAAATGTTATATTCATGTATGTGAAAACCTAATGTAATGTACGAACAATATGTGACAAAAAAGAACAAATAACTACTGGTAACCATGCTTTACGATTAGTAATTTTGTACGTATAAATTAGCGCTTATTTTAAAACAATATATTATTGACATAAATTTATATTAAATAAAATTTTATTCTGACACGTCTGTTATCAAATTAATAATAAGAAGCTGTTTATATAAATAAATTAATTAATTTAGTAGAAAACACAATCAGAAAACATCTAATCTTGATACTTTTTTGCAAATAATGTCAACAAAATACAATTCTATATTAATTTGTAGCATGCATTATTTGAGTTGAATTAGTAAAGGAGAAGTTATATCAATACACCCAAAGCCATTAGCGATGATGAAAAAATGGAGTTTAGTATAATTAAATAAATGAGAATAATTAATAAATGAGAGATAGAATTGATATTTTTTTTGTGAATACGAAGTGAACGACAAAAACAGGTTATTTACAAAATGAAAAACTGCGTACGTTTTGAAGCCTGAGTTAGATAGCTCGCATCTCGCTTCAAACGCTGTGACAAAAGAAAAAATATACTTGATAGATTTGACATTTGTGTAGATTTCTCTATGGTCTTACAATCATTAGAAAAAAAAAATGAATTATGTATTAGAAGTATCAATTGAGCTGCATGTAATCTGAAGTCTAATAATAATTACGTATATAAAAAATATTTAGGTACATGAATAAAAAAAGGCAGTATGAAACACACACACACAGCTCTATAAACAATGCAATAGTAATATGGTTTTTATTACATCTATATGGTCAAACATAATATCGATAATGGAAGGCTTAAACAGCCCTTACAGATGTCAGATTTCAAGTCTATGTATTCATATTTATTTTAGATGTAGTAAAAAACACTAAGATACTAGAGGAAAAGTATAAAACACTTATTTATGACTTAATACACAAACATTTATCTACCCTTATCTCGATTTGGTGAACATCTATGTTTACCATATCGATCACCATTGAAGCGCCATTCTTTATTCAATTCAATTAGTTAAAATTGTTTTAGTACTTGAGAGAAACGTAAATAGTGCGATTGTTAAAGAATTTAATTCTAAAGCTAGTTTAAGGAATGGCGCCATAGAATCGACCCAATAACACAAGTAATAAATTTTCGAAATTGTACTTAAAGTAACTTGTTAATTACAAATGACGATGAAAATAATAATAATAAAAAAAAAAATTGTAATATAATCACTCACCATTTCGCGCGTTTAGACCAATCTTTTGGTGTCCAGTGGAGACATTTAGGATCTATTCTTAACGTTCTCTTCTCCATAGTTTTTTCGTGTTGCTATATTCCTATAACGCGTGAGAAATATCAGATCCAAAGGGAAAAACAATTTTCATATCAGAAAGGGTGTACCAACTAGGAACCCAGTATTTACAAAACTGAACAACTTCCCCTAGTACTGGTATTTTTTTTATACAATATGAAACTTAATATGAAGTTTAGTGCATTTCTATTCTATGTAGGGTTGGCTCTTCTAATTTTTCGGCTTCAGGATTTCCAGTATTGGGTTTTATTGAATTAATAATAGTCTCTAAATTGTTCTAAAACATGAATCACGATTACCAAATCAAACATCTATAGATACAATGTTAGTGTTCTATAAATATTCGATCTTAATGATTTTACGAACTTATGAACATTATAATAAAAGGTAAGATAGAAGGAAGGAGGGGGAGAGGGAGACCGAGACATAGTTACATCAGGCAGATCAAGGAAGGAGTTGGTGTCGTGTCGTATCAAGAGGTGAAGAGACTCGCTGAAAATCGTAGTGAGTGGCAAGAGCTCCACCGACAAGAGCGCAGCTCTTAAATAGATAGATAGATAGAATGATTTTAAACAAGTTTATTATTTATTTAATATAAAAAGTTTTATCATTGAGGTTTCGTGTTGGTATACCCTTTCGATGTATGTAACAAGAAATGTAACAGGTTACCTGGTTGACTGATATTATGTATTGTCCCTTATAGTAGTTGATTAAATTTAGGTTTTGCAGTGTGCTTATGACATCTTCTTTCTTTATACTAGTTAATTCACAAATTTCACTGAAAATTAATAGGAAGTCTATGTAAGTATATAGAAGATATTAAGGCAATTCTTATGTAGGACAATTCAAATTATTTTTTATTTCTTAAGAAGTCATGTCTTACGCCTTGAAGTTGAAAAGGATTGATAACATATTGTATACCCCAAAAAATATTTCATTTTTCGACAATCAAATAAAAATAGACACTTATAGAAAATAAAAGCATAAATAATAAAATTTGACAAAGAAAAAAATAAGTCTCTTTGAATTCAACCACGCAACAAAACTAAGGCCTTTGCATAGCTTAATGAGTAACTCTAAACTTCGGCATATGGATAAATACTTTAATTAAAATTCAACAAAAAATGTAAAAAATATCGTTAAATTATGATATTCCTTACTTTATGGTAATAATAGGTTTCTCGTTGTCGCCGACTGGTTTTGCGTGCATGAGTATGTCTAAAATAGTTTGTGCCCAATAACTCCTGTAGGAGAGCAATCCAAGATCCGACAGGGGTTTCTCTGGGGAACCAGTCTTGCCTTCAAATTTAGATAATTCATAACCTGTAAAGTAATGAAGAGAAGTCTGCTTAGTTCACAATGTGTCTATATATGATGTAACGGAAGGGATAGTGCAGATAAAAATCCAATGATACTATTTCTGAAACTTTTTTTTTATACAACTTAGAATGGCAAACAAGCTGACGGCCCACCTGATGGAAAGTGGTAACCGTTGCCTATAAACATGAGCAGTACCATGGACATAACAGAGTATACTGTTTCGCCCATGATACCCCCCTTGCGTTGCCATTCCTGAGAATGTTATTCTTCTGTACCCTGTAAATTCACGCCTACACTGTGTACACTGTACAAATTTCCTTAAGAACATAATTATATTCTTTTGCTTATAATATGAATGAAGCCTGTTCAGCCTAATACAACCATATTCAATCATCATCATCATCATATCAGCCTTTAACTGTCTATTGATGAATGTAAGCCTCCTTCTTAGGGAGTTTTGCAAAAAACTGCCACGCTTGGCAGGCGGATTGACAACCGCAGTTACGCTCCTATTCAGTACATTAATATATTACATACATATAGACACACTAGTAATAATAGTGTGTGTATAGAAATTTGCTTTAATTTTAAACAAACTTTGGCTTCCTCATTTTTTTAAGTCCATCTATTTAATATTACATACATGCCCATTATGTACCTTTTACAGAAAACAAATTAACTAAACAATGCTTCATCCTTATGAAGAAAATGAGATTCATATCTAACACGCGATAAACTAGATAGATAGATGAACACTTTATTTATTACTTAATTATAAAAAATAAAACAAAAGATAATATATAAAAATATGTTTTCTCCATGCGTATCGCAGTGGCCACAGCTCAGTGATAGTTTTGTTTAAAAGCAAATAACTTATGTCTATCGTAATTATATTATATATTACAAATCATTATAATAGCCTTAGGTTATAATTCATTTCAAATAGGTAAATCTAGTAGATACTTACTAAATTCGATTAATAGTTTTCCATACCCTTTTCTTTGGTAAGGAGGTAATGTAAGTATACATGCTACATTGTAGTCTTCTGTGCTCTCTTTTTCTTTTGAAAAATAACCTACGATATGGAAGCCTGCAACAAAAAAAAAATGGTTTCTAATATATTTTGTCAAAACAGCCATGAACGTAAAAAAAATACATTATAAAAAACATTTTGTTTTACTGTGTACAAATTGTGCAACACACAAACATATACGTGTTTTGTATGCGTGCATTGCACATCTTGACATGATATTCTGATTTTTATATCATATGTGATGTAAGTAGGATAGGAAAATAGCCAAATAGTAAAATTATATGCTTCAGTTTACTGTTCGCACAGAGAAAAATAAAACTAACCTCTTGAATCGAATTCTGTCATTACGTAAAATAAAAACGGGTCCGTATCGTAATAAAGTGTTTTGTGATCTAAGAACAGTTTGGCGAGTAGACATAGATTTTGGGCATAGCATTTATTCTTGCGGCCGTCGATCTCGAAGAACGATATACTGCCTTTTCGGTATATTTCGTTTCCGGGTGGATGTTTTAATTTACATTTAATCTGAAATTAGGATAGATGTTAAAGTATTTGTCATTCTGTTCACTTTTTTATTAATGCAACACAATCGAAGTAATGTATAAATACATTTTTCGCTATACATACCAAGTGTCGTTCTAAACATTTTTTACTTTTTCTATACTTCAGACAAAATTCACAAATGTAGATACAAGGTAAATGGACCATTTCCTGGAAATAAGAAAAGGATTAGTTTATAATTACGTTTAGTTAATCACGAATACATTACACACCTCATGCTTCATGTTAAAAGAATTACGGTCGATAATTTATTTATTTATTTTATCAACTGAGTGTGAGCTTTAGTTTCCCCGTACAGTTTACAGTATAATATGTAGGTAGGTAATAATTTTTGTAAGATTATAATATTTGGTTGTTCAATACGCAGTAATATAAATACATTAAGTGTAGTTTACACGGGGTACCTGTGGATATGGCGCGAAGTACCAGGGCCGTATGCGGTGCCTGCCGAGTTCGATCATCTCGATGTTCTTCATGCGGGTAACGAGGTCGTCGTGGCCGTGCGCTACCATGCTGCCGGACTGCCGCGGCCGCGGCGTCGGCGTCGCCGCCCCACTCGCTGGCGCCTCGCCCTCCGCGTCGCCGCCGGGGGTCAGCTCCTGTACATACCCGAGGGAAATGGATCCTTAGTAATGGGGTCTAATAATACATTGCTAGCAATATACCCTGTCAAGTTGATCTCCACGCGGTTTCCTTAAAAAATTAATTTAAAGGTTAATTCTTGTGGAATTCATCATGATGAGGTAACTGACCTTTCATTTATGAACTGACAAAACATGTAGTTAAAAACTATTGTACTGCTCACGCTAATGACGTCAAAATATTAAATTTGCTTAAATTAAAAATATATATTTAAGTTTTATCAGGTAAAGAGACAGTAAATATTACAATATTGTTTACCCACCTCTGTTTCCATCGAGTTCGCTTTTCTTTTCCTATTAATCTTCTTTTGGAGGGCGGCGGCCAACACCGCACCCCCGTTGACGAGGGAAGTCGAGTCATGTCCCAGTGTAGGGCTGGCAGGTCTGGATATAAGTTGTCGCGGCTCACCAGGCAAACCTGACATACAATATATGTTTTATCCTCTTTCATTATTTTTGTTTCTTTTTTTTACATATTTGGAAAAGAGGTCCTCAATTTGTTTGTATATTTTTATTTTATTTTTTATAACAGGGAGTAAATGAGCATGTAGCTCACCTAATGATAAATGATTACCGCAGCGCATAGGCATCTGCAACATCAGAGAAGTTGCAAATGCAATGTTTGCAGTGTTGCCGGCCTTTTCAGATTGTACTTTTTTTAGATTCTACACCAATTGTATCTTATAATGGCAGTAATAAAAAAGTATATATCTATACTTAAAATTACAATTACTGAATAAATACTGAATGCAAGTTTAAGTTTTTGAAATGTGTTGTTTATTCTGTATTCAAACAGAGGATATAAAAATAATAGAAAATTCTAATAATTATATTCTAATAATAACATAAAAAATATATTATTTTTAAACCATTGTAATGTCTCAAAATATTTAATTAAAAGTACTAGTAGAAGAAATAAAAAAATAAAGAGAAAACTAATATCAAAAAGAAACCACTTACCTCATTAATATCAACAACATGCACATCAAAAACCACATTAGGCTAGGGATAGAAAAAATACAAAATAGTAATGAACTGAACATACCATGTGCATTTTTATGTGCAGAACCATTCAGTGCATTGCTAAAGTGGGTTTTTTCAGGCAATTTGGGTTGAGGTTGAGGTGGTTGATTCACTACAGAGGCTTTATTTGTATTGCTATTAGACTTCTGAATTTCAGTGCAGACACTATCATCTGCAGACAAAAAGTATATTCATAAATATATACATTCATGACATAAATAAATCGTCAAAAAATCAAGAATACAGAAATTGTCAGTTATATTAATATAATAGAAGTAAACATTTAAAAATTCTTGAGTTATATAAACTGACAATTTTATTATTTACTTCTATAATAAGTTTAAAAACTTTATGGAATTATAAAATACAATAGACTGCTGTATCTTATAATTTTTTCTCATATACATATAGGCTACTAAAACCGTTGTTTTATTCTGGTTAGGTGCAGTCAAATAAATTACACATTAATACAACTTTTCATAAAATACAATCTCTAAAAAGGAATGACTCACAACTTCCCAAAGGCGATTTGAAATCCAGTACAATAATATATCTACATACCTCCATAGTAGTAGCTTAATTATTATTGTCAATAAAGTTAAAGCAAAAGCATTAAGTTTTGTTTGGTTATGTAAAGCACAAAAAGTAGAAAAAAGAAATAAGTACCTTGAAATGTGAAACAATATTATAAAACAATAATTAGTATTAACTAATTATGTAAGTTTATAAGAACAGTGCAATGAATGATTTATCTAATTGAATAAGATATGTATCTTTAACAGCCCATATTTTAAGTACAAATTTTTTACTACAATAAAACCTGTATAGCAGTGCTTTTCCATTTTTAAAAACTTATAACCCTTTAATATTAAAAGAATCCCCCCACCAGAATTGTAATAAAACAATGTTATTAATTCTAAAAATTATATATTTTTTTCAAACCAACTTCAAAAAGAAGCAGTTTTGTTTTTAAATGTAAATAACTGGTTTTGTCACAATTGAAGTCGGTTTTTTTTTGTGAGACATAATTTTTAATTACTTATACATATACTTGTATGATACAGACAAATCCATCCAATAAGATATTACTACTTGCTTAAATATTGCATTGCATTGCTATTGATTCCTAGCTATATAGGCAATAAAAGATACATTAAGTCTTGAAGTACCTAGCTATTAGTGAGGCAGATCAAAACACCAACTTCAAAATGCAATAGGTTTTCAAATATGCAAAACGCAAGTAAAAAAGTAATAAATAAAACAACTATTATTAAAGTGGCATTTATAAAATAATACTAATGTGTTTAAGTAGTGTGAAGCAATACTAAGACAAAACACTCATACAAAGCTAGTAAAACTTAAATAAAAAATAACAAATGAATCATCAAAATCATTAGCATCCTTTTAAAGGAGTGTTTTTAGACGTTAAATTTATAGATCCACATATTAACTCCACAATTGTACTTAACATATTAGATAGAAGGCTCAAAATTTCTTGTCACTTTTTGATCTTTTTTCTTTTGGAAAAATGTTCATTTGTATTAGTAAAGTTTATTAGTAACTAACAGGATGCTAAGGATCAATTTTGCAAAGTAAAGTTTATTAGTTACATACATATACAGTTATACAAACTGTACATGTATGTAGCTAGAGAATTATTAGAGGTCAAAGTAAAAAAATAGCAAAACACACATACTAATAAAATGTGGCATCACGGCACCTCCTGATCCAATATGGGTCTTCTTTGGAGTGGTGGTGCCTCCGGTAGGTGCACCATCTCGCCGAGGAAACTGGACTTTGCGTGTGTCCAACCATGTCTCACCAACCCACTCGTCCAATCTTTTATTGACTAAAATACATTTCAATATTAACTAAATTATAACAAACTATTAACTTTGCTTTAAAGGGAAAGGAAGCGATGGCCTATTCTATGCTGGGACCACACGGGTACTTCAAACAGATAATTAACAGGTATTGCTTTATATCTCCTCTAATTAATAAAGCACGGCTTTATTATTACTCGGTTTGCCCAATGGTTCACTCTGTGTTAAGTCCGCCAAATGGACATAGAATTTTACTGTGCTTTAAAGTTTAAATAAATAAATAATTCAATTGGTAGTAACTTACAGTCAACATAGTGTACATAATATCCTCTCTTTCCACGTATTTCTTTGATGCTAATAATTTCTGCTAAAGGCCAGTCATCACCTCCTTGCATTCGAACTGGTAAACGACATCCTTCCACTAATGATGCCTGATAAACAAGGTAGTGATACGGATTAAATATATACACCTTGCAACTGCAACAGATCAAATTATAACAAAAATATATTTGATAAATACCGCTGAATCACAAAATGTTGTAAGATCGTCTTCAGTCTCATTCATTTTAACAATAAAATTAAATTATAAAAATGCAGCATTTAATACAAAAACTATTCAAATAGAATATCTATTTAACCTACTCTGTGCATGCACAGATACTCTCAATATATAATAATCTATGGCAAACACAGAACCTTGTTCTTAGTCAAATCCAAGATTTTGTAATTCCTTGTTCTGAGAATCAATTTCTCAGTATATACCATAAAGCAATTTCTTTTAAAGAGTTTTACACCTAAGAACAAGAAATTACATGTTATACGGCCGTATAACCCTACCAAATTCAGATACGACCTGCTTGCATATTTTCTACATAAACTGTGTAGAATATATAATCTAGTAATATAAAATTTGTCATCGACAAATAATTGATATCAAATAATTTAACACACTATCCTGTTAGAAATTGAGAAAAATAGCAACTGTTGATGTATCTTTTGTCCTCTTTTTACTAATTATATTTGCATAAGAAGAAAGGAGACAGTCATATAATGTACAGTTTTTATTCTATCAGTCCTTCTATGTAATTCCTTATTCTTAGATTTATACGTTGATATTAAAAAAATAAAGTTTATTAAGCTTAACCTTAAAATAAAATCATTAAATGCAAAACTTTAGATATTACTGAATGTAATAATTTTTATGCTTTCTGAAAGCGTGAAAGAAAATTTAGTAGAAAATATTCTCAAATTATATTTAACAATAATTTAGGTAAAAATGACTACTCCAGGCGAGATGAGTGAAGCTGATCAAATCAAAACTGTAAGATATTTTTTAACCGCACCTTGAATTAAGAGTAAATTTTTGTACATTTATTGTAAACTTGTTTAGTTATAATAAGGGATTCATAGATGTTGCTTGATTGACAGAAAAATGTAATCTCTTTCTAAAAATCTAAAAAATTGTTTATTCAATTATAATTAAAATTTCTTAAACTATTGCACAAAATTATTATTATGAAACATACATGATGCTTTGTTAACGTGTCACTGGCAGTAACAAATAAGATCATGTTTTTATTGTAATACTAGCTGACTCGGCAAACGTTGTTTTACCATATACATTATTTCGAGAACTATACATGAATTTTCTCGTACTACAATTATTATATTCGATTGCCATCTTTCAGTCCTATTGCGGCACATGAAAGTCGCGATTAAAAAACAGGGGTTGATCGTAAAAGCGTGAAAATTAAATTTGTATGTATTTTTCAATGCTAAATCATAATAAAATAAAAATAAAAAAATTTGTCAAAACAAATATTTAGGGGTGGGTCACCCTTATCATTGAGGGGTATGAAAAATAGATGTTGGCTGAGTCTCAGACCTACCCAATATGCACACAAAATTTCATAAAAATCGGTAAAGCCGTTTCGGAGGAGTTTGGTAACAAATACTGCAATATGAGAATTTTATATATTAGATATTCTTCTTACTTCTGTTTAAATTTAAGAAAAGAAATAATAAGATCATAACTGTGTTTAGTCAGGCTGAGCTTATATAGATAATGACATATAATTCTATTTTTTTTTCAGTTCAAAGATTTTCTTACACAGTACAACAAGTTATCGGAGTTATGTTTCAATGATTGTGTACACGATTTCACTTCTAGAAAACTGAGATCTTCAGAGGTAAAATATTGCTTATATTAAGTGAATAATGTAAATTTCTTAATGAATTATACTATCTTTAAATTGAAATATTAATGATCTAGTAGCTGTTTTGCCTGCTTGAATTAATACGTATATCTTGTATAAGATATTCTGACTTAACACTAAATTTAATTTAAATTTATTCGACTGACATAATATTAGATAATAATAATGTATTTTTACTACCTATCCCCCAGCCTGAATTGTGTCATTTAGATTTTTTGTAATCTTAACCATTAATTTATATCTATATAAAATATATTTATTAATATATTTACTATATGTTAATCATTATATACATAATTATTATATATTAATTAATACCCATGGAATTATTTCCAGATTTTCCTAACTAGGGCATACATTATAGATTTTTTATTTTACTTTTTTTTTTTAATATGGATGTTTTTGCTTTTATTCTTCAAGTTTCTTCAAGTACCCATGAATTTGTTAGTTGAAAGTTAAGTTTATTAACATCTATATTTTATAGTTCACTTTATCCTAAATAATGACCACACCTCAACAGTTAGAGCTGTCTTTCAATGCTTACCAATTATGGACAGAATTGATTAAAACATATTGTTATGTAGTTGTGGGATTTATCTTTCTGACAGTGTAAGAAATAATTTTATAATAAAATAGAAGTTATATATTCTCATGCATAGTTTCTTTATATAGTTGAAGAATGCACATATTTTTTGTTATATATTTACCCCAAATTTACTCATGTTTAATCAAAACATGAAATATTATTAAACTGACATCAATAATTATTTTCTTTTTCAGGATAAATGTACTGTGAACTGTATGGAGAAATATTTGAGAACAAATCAGAGGGTATCACAGAGGTTCCACGAATTCCAAATGATAGCTAATGAAAATATGTTAGCTTTGGCACAAAAATCACCCAATTGAAGTTAAGTTTATGTATGTTGTTAAAATAGGTTACACATATTGTTAGTTGTTTATTAGCCATAGCCTGGCAATAAAATTTTTGTTCATTAGACTTGTATTTTCTATAAATATATCTCACTAATACTATTTTAAAAACTGGAGGGTATAACCCATATAATATAAAAGAAAATAGTAATTTTCTTATGAAGAAATTGTGAAAAAAAAAATCAAAATTAATATTACAGTTATGTACAATAATTATTTATTGGGAGCAAGAATCAATAATATATTTAATATGATTCTTTTACTACTAATGCTAAATTAAAAAATGCTGTCTTTACAAAAGTATATAATATGTAATGAGGACAGGGGGACTTAAGTAGGTTGTATCCATTCCCTTCCTTTAAAGATGGTTTGGATTCCATAAAACCTAGTATTGTGTATATGTATATCTAGTTAATATACATGTTGTACTTGCAGATCTTGTAAAATATTTAAAATAGTGGTGTAATGCCTAGTGGGTAGATAGGGTACATTTTTTTTAACTGTTATTTATTTCATGCCTAAAAAAGAATGCTTATCATTGTAACTTACAATTACAATGTATAATTTGGATTACACTTTGTACTATAATGATTGACTTGGTACTATAACAAACTGATGTATGTAAAGTAATGAAAAACTCAATATTATACAAGTAAAAAATCATATTTTGATTTTCTATTTTATGTGTATATATATGATTTATGTCCATAATAATAACTAGCATAGGACAGATAAAGGAAAAACTAAGTGTCATGCTATTAGGAAGGTCAAAGGTATCGCCTGATATAGAATGTGGCTGGAAGAGAATGTGTGAATTAGCTTGCCGAGGTTTTCCCGAGAGACTACAGAAACTTCAAAAGTGAGAAAGAAGCTTCTTCAGTTATATCAAGCGCGTAAAGGATACCTATTCCTAAAACACCGTTGCTTGTTTGCCTGAAAAAAAAAAATCACCATAAGGAAAGAAAATCGTTTAGAGTTCCTTATATGATAGTTGAATTCAAGCAATCCAATTATTATACAAAGAACTATCTTTCACACTGTTATATATTTATTTATTTAAACCTTCACACTTTTTTCGATTTGAAATTATTTTTTACTGTGCAATACGACCTAAACGTTGCTACAGACAAGGTTAAAAGATAACAGCAGTATCATTTAAATAGTTTTATTAATTACTTGTCGAGTTTTATTTAATTATCGTCACATTTTTTTGGTTTCACTTGTTGTTTTATAAATGCAATGGTTCATTATTTTATCTTACAATGAAAGACGGTACTATTACTTTATAGGCCAGCTATGCTCCGTTCAACATAGCATACACATGATGCTCTTCTTTGGGCAAGGTTTGTAGCATCTTTGTTCTGGTGGCGAAAAATCTAAAACGAAAGACGATTGAGAACTTGTGTAGTCAAAGTGATAGTCGTTAAATTTGGCTTCCACACTGAATTTTGCGTTTGTGTCCGTGCTGTTATTATCGTCGGTATTTAGAACATATTTTAAGGGGTAAGGTCCTGAAGGCGCGTTGCTTATATTTGACGGTTTTGTACATATGCTATATTGACCGCCGTGTCGGATGATTCTTATGAGCGGTTGTCCACAAACCGGTGGTTTGCAACAGGAAGGTGAAGGTGGACAGACGGCTATGCATTTTGATGGTGAATAGCAAGGTTTGGAGCATGGTGGGCGTGAATAGCTAGATGGACAGGGGGTGCATTCACCAGCTTTCATGCAATTGTGCCTTTCGATTTTTCTTAATACTGAACAGGAAATGTGTCCTGGACGCCATCCGCATCGCAACTGTGAACGATATTTTTTTTAAATTAGACGGTGTCAATAACTGTCTTAGGATTTTAACGGTAATAGAAGTACAATATGATAATCTATTAATAATTATACAATTAATACTATGTGTATAATAATATAATCATATTGTAGTAAGTTCCCAGCCCCTTCCTTTTCTGGGGGTGTCGTAAGAAGCGACTAAGGGAGCTTAATGGTCAGCGGTTGGGCAGCATCGTCTTTCTTAAAACATCACCAAAAGTCAAATTGCGGTTGCCAATTCGCCTGTTAAGTAGCAACTAATGACAAAGACCCACATACTGGGAGGCCTGTGTTCAACAGTGATCAGGTAACGGCTGATTGATGATGATGATTGTAGCAGGTACATTAATTTTTTAATGTCAATTTTCATGATGGTTTCTGGAGAATTCATCATCTCAGCCATTATCTGTTCACTGCTGAACATAGGTCTCTCTCATGGTCGGCCATAAAGAACAGTCCTAAATCACCTGCATCCACTGACTCCCTGCATAGAATTTGAGTCCATCTAGTGGGGCGGTTTCCTATACGGCCAAATGCCCGTACGGAGTCGCCATTCAAGAACCTTTGTTCCCCATCAATTGTCGGTTCTAGCTACGTAACGAGCTATGTAACCAGCCCATTACCACTTACGCTTGTTTATCCTTCTTCGGGTTATGTAGGTGATTTTGGGATTTTTGTGGATATTATTTCGAATTCTGTCACGCAAAGAAACTTCGAGCATATTACTTTTTTTGGAGAATAGATAGAGATTTATTAATATTAGAATTTCTCAGTTTTTTAGTCATCCAATGTGCGTCAGCATTATTCATATTCTCATTACTTAAAGTGTAGAAACAAGATAACAAGTATTTTATATCTCTAACTCATACCTGGTGTTCAGGAGCATCTTTGGCTGTATACAACCATCCCATGTGTTTGGGGACTGGACCAGGTTTTACCTCTTCTTTGTGTAGACATCTATGTTTAGGTAAATCGCAGCGTTCTAAGCAGCTTGCCGATGATTTGTTTGCTACAGAAATAAAACAATATATTTATCCACAACAGATGATACTAGATAATACACAGCTTACTATGCCTATTGATATGCAACTTTTAGTTATTCGTCTAAATAACAAATTAATAAATTTGTTGCAATAGATTTTGCATAATATCGGAACAAGTATAAGACACATATAAAAATGATTGTTTTGGCTTCTGTTGTTCCTATTGTACCCATCATAGCCCCTCATTTATTTTTTTAAATATCTCCTATATGTACTAACATCACATATGTCTAGATTTTTTTTTGATGGGTGAAAATGGTATGGTAACCCCGCCTGCGCTAACAATCTTGGTATACAGAATGAAAACAGGCCAATTAGTCATCATGATTTCATCAGGGTAGGCAAACCACGAAAAAATTCTCAGTCTCCATTACTAACAATCCCTTTCCGCCCCTCCTATTACGGTAGGCAAAAAATAAGAAAAATCTTATTATGTTAGTAGGATAATAACTACTTACTATTTCTAATTTAGTTACCATATTTTTATAGTACTTACATCGACCAGGTTTACAGCTACATGCCATTTTTAAACAGCCAACCTTTAAAATTAATAAATATATGTATAACTATTTTTAATGTGACAATCACAAGAAAACTAATTATTTAATTCTTAAAATTCAGATTAGGCTGGTGATTTAAGTACTGATTTCTACATCTTGTGCCCTATTATTGAAACGTTTAAACAATTAGAATTTGAACAACAAAAAAAGCCAGATTTCAATCGTGGTAAAACCAATTAGTTTTTATTCAAAAACTAACTACTGAACAGACTTATGAAATTTTTATGAGAGCAATCTGAAAGTATATCCTTTCAAATAAAAAAAGAATTTTCCATATCGGTTTATAAATGATGGTGTTATGAGGTAACAAATATATAAAAAAAAAATCCTAAACCTATCTTATCCTTTTTTGAAACTTTTTGTTGAATATATTCTTTTTTGAAACTTTTTGTTGATAATATTCTCATTTTTTTAACAATTTTGAAAACAAGTAAATTCTTTATTCGTATTTTTTTATATCATAGATATAAGACGTGATAATATGACCGATTTTCTTAATAATTGTACAATTATAGCTGCTGTTGTTCTGTACAAAATTTTTGCTTTTGTAAAGGAAAATTTACTAAGTGAACATAATTTCGCATTCTAAATTGAAACATTTAACAAATATCAAATTTAAATATCGTTCCATTCGTTTGTTTAAAGTATATTCACGATTGAAGCTTGTACCAGATATCAGGTGTATTACAGGTGTATAGATATTGTGATTGAAGTCGCTTTTTTGCGGCTTAGCGGTCTACAGTCCGACGGCTTAGTCATCTTCTAGTCCGATTATTATATAATCTTCAAGGTTAAGCAAAAACCTGCTATAAAAAAGTGCCTATGGCATGTTTTCGATTCCTCTGTTATCTGTAAGTTTTATTAAAATAGATACTAGGCATACAATTTTAGCCAACATGGTTTTCGTTATTTATAACTTTTACTAATATTATAGTATAAGAAATAATCTTACTAATGTACAAAAGGTAAAAAAGAGATCGCTGTTTTGTTATGTATTTTTAGTTTAGATGTTAACAATTGTCGTCTGGAATTAATAGCTTTTCCAATCATGGATGTTTTAAGTTTCAATTACAAGCTGACTTATGGATAACTAATTGAAATTGTACCAAACAGCTTCAATCGATTTCAATCTAAAACTGTTAGTAACCGAGTAATATAATACAGTCGTTATCGGTGATCGGCGGTGATGTTTAGATAGCTCTACTTTTTCACTTTCACATTTATAATTTTATTTAGAAAATAAGCTTAGTTACGTAGTGGTTTTAGTTCACCTTTTTACTCTCGACTGTCATTTTAGTTAAGTTACCCTGTCAACGACTCGTGTCATTGACAGGGTAACTTATATAAATATATAAAACTTATATAATTATATAAAACGTAAATCATACATACCTTTGCAAAAAAGCTACGGACGGAAGCAACTACATTTTTACCCTTGTCATGTTACTTCATAAATGTTCCCCATTGGTAATAGTATTTTTAATTTAGATAGAGGCCATAGGTGTAGGTATAATGTAGGATTTGATTATTAAAAAAAAAAACGATACTTATACTTTTGAGCTACATGACAACTGTGAAAGTTATCTAATAATCAAGTGATATGACGTTCTTAATATTTATAAATAGAATCTCACTATTTTTTTACAGTCCTGTAATTCTTCTTATTTTTTATTAATGAAATTTTTTTCGACTCTATTAGAAACTTTCTTGCCAGTGTTTTGATTTTTTTTTAATTATTATTAAGCTACTTAGTCTTAAATTTTAGTTTCTCAGGCTTGTAAGATATTCCGTTGATCTATAAAATACGAATAGTACTTTGGAGTTCGTATTGTATAGTATCGTTTTTGAGTAAAAGTTTTTACAGTATAATTGCTAGTATGTCAGCTGTCATCTGCACCATGCTACATAACCGACGTTACGCTGCTTATTGTAGATTAGAAGAAGATATTGTTAGTAACGAGTACTAGGGGTTACATTGCTATATACCGTCAGAGTGACCCCCACATTGTCCACCTTGGAAATCATTGTGGTTAATTACTAGTGACTAATTGACATTACCATGTTCACCTATTATCACTCATTGATGGATATCAGTTTATACTAACAGGAGGGGGAAGGTTTGTTAGTAAAGGTGTCTAACGAGCCGTCTAAGGGGTCTACGCGAGGTGTGACGTTACGCTCCTCTGATTGGTGTTCAATGTCACGTGATTAAATGTCCAATTTTGCACATTTTATTTTTCGTAAATATTGGTAATCTTTATTTATTTTAATGATAAAAGTGGTTTTTTGGTTACTACATAACATGATTAATTATTAGAAACCCTATGCAGCCGATTTATTCTTAGTGGAAACAAGCCTATTGCCTTTGGTGTTGTGGATGCTCATGGGCGGTGGTAGTCACTTACCATCAGATGAGCCGCATACTCATCGCTCGTAGGATACACACGCATCGTAACGTAAGTAAAATTGTAAAGAATTGACGTAAGTAAACTCTTATGTACAACTATTTCAATGGGATGTCGCGTCTTGACCGTCTTTTGTCTACCCAAGTCGCTGTAGTTAGGGTACTATATATTTCAGGGGGAAAAGGGATTG
Source organism: Galleria mellonella (assembly GCF_026898425.1). NCBI lineage: Eukaryota > Metazoa > Arthropoda > Insecta > Lepidoptera > Pyralidae > Galleria > Galleria mellonella. The sequence goes on along the minus strand of NW_026442045.1, from coordinate 2,234,256 downwards.
TTAGTAATGCAGGCTAAGAATTCCATTGCTAGCAATATACCCAGCCAGGTCGACCTCCTCGCGGTTCCCCCTGGAAACTATCATGATTAATTCCTGATGAATTCATCATGATGGGCTAACTGGCCTGTTTTCATCCTCATCGATCACCCTTCACTGGTGCCCCGCTAGCTATCCCATTAGCGCAGGCGGGGTTACCACTCCATTTTCATCCAATAAAAAAAAACTATATATTTCAGTTTTGAGATTCACATGGATTCTGTATCTATGGTTTTAGTATAAAGAGCTACAAGAAGTATATAGGTAAATATGAGAATGTGATTTGTGTGTGGGTGTATATTGGTTGCTTGACGTATATTCATAACCTATGAGTGCGTGTAGGCATACGCGCTGTATTTTAGAAATTGTCTGCAAAGGCAGATCATCATACATTTCTTTATGTAAATAGCTGTTTAATTTCAACAGATGTTTTTATTATACAATAGAAGACGCATAATAGTTCTACATATATTAAATATGTATTTAAATAAATAGTAAGGCTGTACGGTCTTATTTTCAACGACATTGGTTTATTTCGTCGATGGTAAAGATCATGCCATTCTAAATTGCGTAAAAACAACTACCAAAATAAGAATACTATTTAATTTTTCTTAGTTTTTTTCTTTCCAGCAACAGCTGTCTTCCTTCTACAGCAAATTGATCCTATAAATCTGAATGAACCGACTATTAATACGAAAATTGATAATATTACAAATAAGATGTCTAAATTAAGGTATTGATATAGAGGAACATCGGCAGCTGCTGTCCTGAAGGTGAAGTTTGCATTACGAGCAACGTATTCTGTCCAAAACACAGCTGTGTCTAATGCCGACATAGGACGGTCGTGCCAGGCTCTTGAAAGTTCTTTAACTTTTTTGTAAAATCTGTAACATAATAGTTTAAACCCTCATTAAATTAAATTTTAAGAAGAAACAGTAGTAAAAGTTTTACGGCTAATTTGATATGCTTCTGAGTTCCTTGCCCATTCTTCTTAGCTGAAAAGAAAAACTCATCTGTCGCTGTTTCATCGAATTTTATAAATTTAAGAAATTGTGTGACACAACTTTATTATATTATAAATAGTATGAGATCATATAAACTAAGATATCATATATAAAATTAGAACTACGTTTCAGAATATATCAATTATAATACCTATTGACGAGTATAAAGATATAGATTTAGAGAGTCTGTTGCGTTGTATTACTTATAATATATGTAATAAAATAATTGTATTATATCTGTTTATTACTTAAGTTGCGATGAGTTAAACTTGACTACATAAGTACGTTATACTAAGTTTTTTTATACAACTTAGAATTGCAAACAAGCTGATGGCCCACCTGATGGAAAGTGGTAACCGTCGCCTATAGACATGAGTAGTACCATGGATATAACAGAGTTTCCATTCCTGAGGACTCGGGTGTTATTCCTCTGTACTTTGTAAATTCACGCCATAGCCCACTCTTCAAACCGAAACACAGCCATGCAAACACAACTGCTTTACAACCGTAAAGCAGTTGTGTTTTTCAACCGAAACACGAACGGGACAGAGGTACACAAGTAAACAACTTTGTAAGTCTATGGTAAAACTACCTACTACATCGAATATAATACAATATTGTAGACAGTGCATCTATTATTACTCCACGCTGTGACTTCAATAATCACAAATTGTAAGCACCTGAAGTTGTGGGTATAATCTAGTTAGATTATAACTTATATTTATTGAATACATATTTCTTGTAACAAAGTTGCTTCATAGCCTCAAATAATGTTATCTTCTTAGTCACTTTCAATAATTATTAGTTTTTAAGTATATCTATTTACACAAAGTCAAATACTTACGCAGGATCTAATACTTTTTTGAAGGCAGCCAGTAAATTATCCTTAGTAAGATCTCTAACATGTAGTTGTACTCCAAAGCCACTTTCTTCTATTGAGGCCGCATTGGCTGGTTGGTCACCAAGTATTGGCATTGCGACTATCGGTACGCCATAATGGAGAGCCTCAGTGGTTCCTCCCATACCAGCGTGAGAGAAAAATGCAACGGTTTTTGGATGTGCTACAGAAGAGAAAATGTCTTGTTAACTTTTTTGGTGTGAAGATTATTTTGTGCAATGATCTGAAGTACAAAACTCAAAGAGGAAGAAGTAAATATAAATGTCGAACAAATGTTTAAAATACATATAAGTTCATAAAATTCATGTTGTCCTTAAACCTTAGAAATAAAGTTTTAATAATTAAAGATTGTGCCCCACAAAAAACCGACTTCAATTATGGCAAAAAAAAGTTACTCGTATTTTGATTTAAAAACTAAACTACTGCAACGATTTCAATAAAATTTCTACGCGACCAATTTGTAAGTATATGTTATACAAAAAAAAGTATATAAAAAAGAATTTTCCAAATTGTTTTACAACTGATGGAGTTATGAGGTAACAAACCTAAAAAAATACAACCAAATTAAGAACTTCTTTTTTTTTGAAGTTGGTTAGAAATAAGGAATAAGGACACATTTGCTTCAATGATAATATAGTAAAAGCTACGTTACGCAGTCCTGGATTCGACTCGTGCTTATCCGGTTATTTTGAAAATAAATATATTTTTTAATCTTACTTACCTAAAATATCAACTTGAGGCAACCATTTTGCTACGTATAGTTTGTCTTTATCGGCTAATACTGTTTTACTTTCCCATTTCCAAATAAATCTTTGGGGTAGTTCATTAACAGCCCCGATTACAGCTTTGATTTGTTCTTCAGTCATTGATGAGCTTTTTACAACGGAACCAAAATTAATATATATGACGCCATGTTTAGCTTCTTCTATGAATTTTTTTAAATCCTGTAATTTATTTATTTAACATTTTATTGTACTTTACATATATAAAAATAGATAATGATAAGTTAGAAATTATAACACAGTGGAAAAGAGTACAGCATTATAGATTTAGGTATATAAGGGGTAGGTACAAAAGGCAGTTTTATCGTAAGGGTTATAGGTACGCTTTTTTAGATAGCCTTTAATAATAATGATTTAAATCAGAACAGATTTTTGATTAGAGATTTCGATAGGCAATGCTTTTGCCTATATAAGTACTTATGATTTATTAAGAAATCATAAATCATTGATAACAGACGTTTAATGGCATTGAAAGTGTATAATATCTTATTGATATTTATTATACTGCGTCATATAGTCATGTAATATGTTTGTGTGTAAGGGATTTAACTTTATATGTCTGCGTTAAAGTATAAAAAATCCAATGTAAACCATTAGCATTGGTATTTTCTAATATCCTATATTAAAAAAAGTATGTGTGTAAACATTTTTCTTCTTTATTACATGAATCTTTTAATACGGGTAGGATAGTCGTATTGATTAATAATGAGTGCCATATAAGTTAGGAGATACCAAGCATTGAACACGTGGGGACACGACCCAGAACACTTTAGGTGTTAAAGTCAATATAGAAAAGTTCATTTCCTAAATTGAACCGATCGAGAATCGAACCCGGAGCTTCATTTACGTAAATGTAGCCCTGCGGATGTTGTCAAATCATTAAAATGATAAATATTTGTAATCATTAAAATTGATAACATGCTAAAGTAATTACGGTCAGAACAATATTAGGTATTGTATTCAATATGAAACTATGATATAAACCACGAGGAACATTTTAATATAAATATATAATTGTACTCTATGCCATACATGTCATAAGACACTTACGTACTAAGTACGTAGTAAAAACAGATACACATTTGCGAGTCGTGGTGCGTGTTTAGTTTATATTTATTGGGTCATTATTATCTAAAACAATGTATTAGAATATTACAGTCTAATTGAACGTCAGTATTCATTCTGTTTACTATTTTTTTTTTACAACACGGGGTAAACGAGCATGCGGCTCACCTGATGGTAAGTGACTACCGCCGCCCATGATCACCCACAACACCAGCGGCATTGCAGATGTGCTGCCGGCCTTTTAAAAAGGAATGAAGATATAAGCCGGATTTTTTTTAAATTTTTGTAGATATATACAAATTGCGCGGTCACATGGTCAATTCAAGTAGTTTGAATTATTTTCTAATTTCAGTAGTGCTTTTTTTTATACAACTTAGAATGGCAAACAAGCTGACGGCCCACCTGATCGAAAGTGGTAACCGTCGCCTATAGGCATGAGCAATACCATGGACATAACAGAGTATACTGCTTCGCCCATGATACCCCCCATGCGTTGCCATTCCTGAGGATTCAGGTGTTATTCCTCTCTAAAAATGTTTAGTTTCAAAATTCAATATGTATTTCGAGTTGATTGGATTTATATCAGCCATTAAGTATTCACTGCTGAACATAGGTCGCCCCCATAAGGAGGATTTTGCCAGTAGCTGCCACGTTTTGTGGGCGTAATGGCAACCGCAGTTAGGTTTTGGTGATGTTTAAAGAGGGACGCTGCTTATCCCTCGACCATTAAGTTCCTTTAGTCGCTTCTTACAACATCCAAGGGTAAGGAAGTGGTAGCCCATCCTATGTCAGGACCACACGGCGATATGTTGTATTAGTACTTTTTAATTTTTGAACTTAGGTAAGTACTAAGTAATATACTTATGTACCAATTAACATTCATACCTGTGGTAGTGGTTTCGCTTTGGGGACATGATATCCACCTACTTCAATTACATTCGATGGATATAATCTTGAGCCCGTCAGGATTTGATAATGACCTAAGAGTAGATACTTAATCTCACGTGCCAAATCTTCTAGTGGTGGAATGTCATCAAAATACTTAGCAAGCGTATTTTGATTACTTCTTTGTGTATAAAATTTGTAGAGTAACTTAAACCAAAGGTCGAAGACAGCAACTTCTACTCTCTGCAATAACGAAGGCCTCGAACCTCCTTCCGTGAAATGAAAAGGCACATAAGAGGGATTGAATGGAATCCCGAATCTTTGGTAGTGCCAAGGCATAAGCACGTGACTGGTTGTACCGACAACAGAAGCTTTTAATTTATATGCTATTCCGAGACCGCAATCACTGACAAATTGTTCCATCACAACCACATCGAATTTGGGCTTGTCTTTGATCAATCTCTGTACTTGTTCATTTGCTAACAACGTTTCACAATTTTCTACACCCCTGCTCGTTAGATAGTAACTAATGCCGAATAGATACAAATATGATCTGTCCACCACTGGGGTACTGTCTTCAATCGGTTTCACATTCTGATCCAGACTTATATCATGGTAATTACTGCGGGGCTGTTTCTCCGGGAAGTACGATATAACGGTAACATTGTGACCTCTATTCGCCAATTCTTCCAAAAATACTTTAAAAACAATAAAGTGGCTTTTACCTTGGTACGGAAATATAGCCAAAATATTATATGCACTAGTTGTTAGCGTTTGAACGAGTATAAAGATCGCGAAGGTTACAAGATTAAGCTTCATTATTTTAGAGGCCGTTAACACCGCTCGAGATCGAGCCGTCCACGTTCTTACAGAACACGGCAATGACTGGTGTCAGCTGCGTGCGCGTGCTTATTCTATGTAATTGCGTATAGACGCGATAAAATAACGTTCATGAATGATGAGTCTTCCTGTTCGATTTTGTTGTACTTTTCGTATTTGCAATGGACAAAAAAATATATATGTAATTTTCAAATAAATATTTCATAAGCAAGCGAATGCGCTTACGACTAAGATTTCTAGTAGTTAATGCATTTGTTGAATGTTAGTGTTGTAGTAAATGTAATACATTAACCCAATGATATAAATGTAACACGGCAGGAGCGAGCCTACTTTTATTTCTTGTAATTTTCAACCGACTTCAAAAAGAAGGAGTTTCTCAATTTGGTTGTATCGTTTTTAATGTTTATTATCTCATAATTATGCCAGTTCCAAAACGATGGTCGAGAAAGCCCGATTAATTTTGGGACCATTCGGAAAATATATTACAATTAATCAGTAATTTAAACAGATACACCGATTTTCAATATTCGCCAGATTTGAATATATAAAATAGATTGAAATCAGGGTACTAGGCTATGCCACTGTTACCTTTTTCAAAAGTGTGTAAAGTAGATTGATAATTTATCTTTTATTTGATTTCTATCGTACAAAGTTTAAACATGCTATATAAAATTCTAAAGACCTTTAAAATGATATAATGCATGCAGCAGTGATGATGCGAAATTTTATGTCTATAATCTATAAAAAAAAATTATATATCATGGTAGAGCGATAATCGTACTTATCTTATCTTTATTTATATTACAATAAAGGTGAAGATCAGCTTGTCTGTACATTGTACTTACAAAAAAAAATATTAGCCATAAATAATTGTAATTTAAAAGAAAACAGATACAATAAACTGTTTCAAGTCAAAGTGCTAGAATTTAACATTTCGATGTTAATCCTTTAATAGATTTTTTTTTATTATATCAGCTGTTCACTCTCCACTGTGGAATATAGCACTTGACCATAAAAAGGGTTTTGCCAATAGTTAGCTCGCCAAACGGGTTGACAACTGCAGTTAGGCTATGGTGATGTTTTAAGAGGAACGCTACTGTTCTTTATTCAACCCTAACCTAAGTTCCCTTAGTCGTCTCTTGAAACACTCACGGGAATGAAAGGGATTACCTATTTTATACTGGGGTTACGTTAATACGACGCTAATAATTGCATTAGTAAGAAAATCAACTTCATTGCTTTAGGTTTTATAAAGGCGCTTTCGCTCGACCTATTGCTGGCCGATTATAATTATAATTACAGGCACAGATAGTAATAAATGCTAGATAGAGGATGTTTATTTATAAATTGTGTCAGTAATAAATTATCATTCTATCTTTTTGTTGATCCTTCTGCTATAAATTCTTTTAAAAATGCTATTTGTAGTGTTGCTTTTGTTAATTCAGTATATTTTTTTGCAATAAATTTCATGTAGGTACTTTAAGTCTGGCTATTATAGTAGACATTTACCGTATGATCCTGGTATATATTAGGCTACACCTTCCTTTCCCGTGGGTGTTACGATACCCAGTCGACTCTATCTAGTCAGTCAGTCGATCGAGCAGTGGATAGTTAACGACTAAAATAATATTAATAAAAAATTATAACAGGAGTCGATTAGAAATGATTCCATTTTTGGCTTAATAGAACATGAGCTATTATAATTATTTACAAGTCGTGGAATACGGCAGTGAATTTACAGTGTTTAGAGGAGGAGGTATTATGGATGAAATAGTATACTCTGTTATGTCCATGGTACTGCTCATGTCTATAGGCTACGATTATCACTTTCCATCAGGTGGACCGTCAGCTTGTTTGCACGTTATTTGTTGCATTATGTAACATGTTTTATTAAGCTAAAACTTGACGACGTGGGAAGTAAATGCAGCTGCGATATCTATATAAATTTATATCAGTACTAAGGTTTCGGTCCTTAATAGGGAATAAAAATTTTTATAGCGGATGAAATTCTCACAGGCAATATAAGTTCTTGGTAAGGAATACATTAAACATTTTTTTTTATATTATTTTAAGGGCTTTTACCTTAAAAACAATTAAAAATAAAGCTTACGAAAAACTAACTTGCAAATTATTTATTTACAATATATAAATTATCTATTCTTATTATTAACAGCTACTACTTAATGCTTTTTAGATTTACTTTTTTGGAGTTTACTTGTATTTCTTTTAAACACATTTATGACTGATCTGATAACATAAACTGATATTAGCACAATCAAAATGATTACGGCTAATACATCCAAACCGAAGTATTGATAAGAAGGCACATCTGCAGCGGCAGCTCTGAAGGTTAAATTCCCATTGCGCGCCGCAAATTCCGTCCAGAAAATAGCTGTATCCATTGGTGACATGGGACGGTCGTGCCACAATTTTGACAGTCGTTTTACGTTCTCTCTGAATCTGAAACAGAAATGTTTCTTTTTAACAAGTGTATATGTCCTTTGGTCTTTTTAGTTACTAGATATCATGCACAAATTGACTCAGTGCAACGACGTGCTATGAGTATTGTTGATGATCTCAAGCTCATAAGCGGCATTGAACCCTTAAGTCATAGGAGATAGTTTACCTCTCTCTGCATCTTTTACCGCTTGTACAATGGACTGTACTCAGAGGAATTGTTTAACATGATTTCCATGGCCACTTTCTATCGTCGTACAGCTTGCCACCGATAGGGAACATAAAACTGAATATAAAGTTTTGTCGTATTATGTTGTGTATATGTTACTTGATATCTTTGTCAATTCTAAATCGATTTTAATAAAGGCTTTTTGCAGTCTGTGACACATAAATTTTATTGCATTTATGAGTAATATTGTTGTTTTATTTTACACAGTACAATCTAAGGTCACGTTTTTCAGGCATTTCTCCTTGACTAATTATCGAGTAATGTTAAAAGTCATGTTTTGAAAGTATGGCACTATCTGTTAATTACGAGTAGGTATTCTAATAGCAATCATACAATTCGTAAATTAGAGTTAATTATATTTTGTGTGTAGAATCTTATGGAATTGGTAACTTAATAACCGTTTTAGGTTTGCCTAATAGCAAGGATGGTAAAGTATTGAATGAAATATAAACTTACTTAGGATTTAATACCGTCTTGAATTTTTCTAATAGGGTTTCTGCGGTTAAATCATTGAACCGTACTTGTACTCCAAGTCCACTTTCTTCAATCGCTGCTGCGTTTGCTGGTTGGTCTCCAAAAATTGGCATTCCAATCATAGGTACACCATGATGTATGGCCTCAGTTGTGCCCAGCAAGCCGCAGTGGGAATAGAACGCTAACACTTTCGGATGAGCTATGATAATAAAATATGGTTAATGAAAAAGTAATAAATCAGTCATTGTTATGTTTATTTCTTTACTATGATAAAGGAAATGAGTAAAAGAGTGAGACCGATTATTTATTCTTATAGCTCGGTTATGATGAAGAATAGAGATTATTGGAAAAGCAAGTAAGCAACAATGATGATGATGTTTAATTTATTTTCATATAAGTTACAGTAAACACTATAATTAAGGTATAGTTCGTACTAGTTATGTAGTTTCGGCATAGAATGGGTCACCCTTTCCTTTCTCGCGGGTGTCGTAAGAGACGACTAAGAGAATGTAATGGTTGGTCCCATAGAATTTTTATCAAAATCAGTTCAGTCGTATAATTTTTTTGGTTTTCTCACAATTGAAGTCGATTCTCTTTGTGGGACATAATCTTTAATTATTTTGCTTGGGAATGGTGATAAAGTTTCCATGGAAAATATTAAATATCATCTCTAACTTAGTAATGACGATCTTTGAACTATTCTATGGGTGTATGTATATTCATATACATATAGAATGCATATACATATGTTAATATCAAACGAACCTAGTATATCATTTTGGGGGAGCCAGTTTGAAAAGTAAATATTCTTTGTATTGCCCTCTGGAAAAGTTTTTTCTTCCCACTTCCATATGACTCTTTGCGGCAACTGAGATATCGCTTCAATAATAGCTCGAATTTTCTCTTTTGGTGTCGATGCACCTCTTATTAATGAACCAAAACTAATGTAAATTACTCCATGTTCAGATTCTTCTATAAACTTACGCAAATTCTGAAATAGTGAAATTATGCACAGGGTAAAGGATATTTCTATTTGGAGAATTATAGGTACAGATTTTAGATTTATCTTAGGTCTCATCTTTTTATTGCACTTTTACTTATGATCTATTAAAACACAAAAATTTGAACTTAAAACAAAACCTTAATCTTTTTATGAAACTTGGTACTTTGGTAAAAAATATGGTACAGTTTGTTTTAATTTTATTTATTTATCATTTACTTGAAACATTAGACACAAAAATTACATATAAAAAGCATAAGTACTCGTACATATTTCGCCGTACATAGGCCGTACATTATTATGTTATTTCAATACGTAAGTGTTAAAATAATCATTTATTTGATCAATTATACTCATCAACATTTTAACAATAATAATATACACAATATTGAATGTTTAATAGAAATGAGAAACGGTTGCCTATAGACATAACACCACGTATGCCATAGAATATTTTGTGATACTCATGATACCCTCATAAGTTGTCGTTGTTTAATTAATAAATAATAAATACTTACTTCAGGTAGAGTTTTAGGCTTAGCAACGTGAAATCCACCGACTTCTATAATATTGGAGGGAAATATGTGAGAACCCATCATAGCAAAATTCTGATAGATCAATAATAATTTAATATTCCGCCCTAGTTCTTCCAATGGCGGTATATCGTCGAAGTATTGTGCTAATGTATTTTCATCGATTCTCTGACAGAAGTATTTGTAAAGAAAATTAAAATAATAATGCGAAACTACTCTTTCAACTCTTTGATATAACGTTGGTTTGGTACCGCCTTCTAGAGCAATGAACGGCATATACGATGGATTATACCCAATACCGAATCGATTCATATGAAAAGGCATTATTTTGTGTGATGATATGCCAACCACTGGAGCGTTTAATTTGTAGGCTATCCCCAAGGAACAATCACTATTGAATTGCTCTGTCACCACAAGATCGAACTTCTTCTGTTGTTTCCATAAATTTTGTACATTTTCATTCGCCAGTACCATCTTACAGTCCGCTGTTCCATAAATCACCAATAATAAACTAATTTGGATAAAAGTCCAATATGATAAACGATGCGGGAGATCACCTTGTAATTCTTCATTCTTCTCTGTTAAGCTTATATCGTGGTAATTTTGGATGGGGACTTTTTGCGGGAAATGTGATACCACTGTCACGTCGTGGCCTCGTTTCGCTAACTCAAGCAAATAAGGTTGGAATACAAAAAAGTGACTTTTGCCCTGATGCGGAAATAGGCCTAATATTTTTAACGTGTGAACTTCATTGTAATTTACGAGCGCTTGTAACACAAAAATTAAACACACAATTCTTGTCATTTTATTCAGATATCTTTTACGACTAGTTATTTGATTGTGAGGTTACGATATTTATATGTCACTGTTTAGATATAAATTATAAAAGTATACAGTCACGTTATTGGCGAGTCGTTATGCTTAATTTATATCTAAATTGGACTTTATATGTAGGTATTTACTGTCTACATCGTATTATCAAAATCTAACCTATATTTAATATTAATGCTATTTGTTTAATCTTACTCGGAGTTTATTGATAAAACCTTAAATAATATATTTGAAAATCCTTTCTATCATATGTTGAAGAACGACAAAAATTTTTGAGTCACTCACACTAACACGCTGCGTTCAGTCAATTATAAGACGAATCTTTTGTATGTATAATATATTTTTTTTATAATGGATGATAATGGAATGGTAATCCCTTCTGCGCTATTGGTAAATTCCGACACAGAGGTCGCGCATACATTCGAATCTTATTTTACTAATATTCCATTAATTACGACACAGGCTCTAAAATCTTCCCCGTCTGCTGCTGAAACTTTACTAACAGACAATGTTAGCAAGTCATCAGCTGTATTTAACTTTAGACATACATCATCAGTAGAAATAATGAAAATATTCAAACAACTTAATAATAAAAAAACAGAGGATCTATGGGGTATATCTGTTAAAATACTGGATAGTATAATGGAAATTATTGCGCCCTCTCTTGCTTTTATTTTCAATAAATGTATAGATGAAGGTAAATTTCCTAACATAATGAAAATTAGTAAAATCATACCGCTTTTTAAATCTGGAGATAGGAGTGACCCAATAAATTATAGACCTATATCCATACTCCCAGCACTCAGTAAAATTTTTGAAAAAATAATCCTTATGCAACTTGTCAGTTATTTCAATTTAAATAATTTAATCCACAATAGTCAATTCGGTTTTTCCAAAGGTCGTTCAACTACAGACGCAGGTGCAGAGTTGCTTAGACACGTATTTGCTGCATGGGAAACTAAAATGGATGTGATAGGTGTTTTTTGTGACCTTTCTAAGGCTTTTGATTGCGTTGATCATAATACATTGCTAAAAAAACTTGCTTTTTATGGCGTCAAAGACAATGCTTTAAATTTAATAAAATCTTATCTATCTGATAGAATACAGAAAGTGAAGATTAGCAACGCTACGTCTGACGGGTCACTTGTGCAAATGGGTGTACCTCAAGGATCTATTCTCGGTCCATTTTTATTCCTAGTTTACATTAATGATCTCCCATATGCCATGCAGGATAGATGCGGCATAGTATTGTTTGCAGACGATACTTCATTGATTTTTAAAGTTAATAGAATGACTAATAATTATGACGATGTAAATAGTGCTTTGCGGCGTCTCCTGCACTGGTTTACAACTAACAATCTTATGTTAAACGCTAAAAAAACAAAATGTGTTAATTTCTCTCTATCTAAAAGTTTTAATACTAATTGCAATATTAAATTAAATGACGAATCTCTCGAATTTATAGAATCTACTGTCTTTCTAGGAATCACACTAGATAATAAAACACAATGGGGTGCACAAATTCAAAGCCTTGCAGCGAAACTAAGTTCAGCAGCTTTTGCCGTGCGTAAAGTTAGACAGTACACTGATACTGATACTGCTAGATTAGTCTATTTTAGTTATTTTCATAGTTTACTCTCTTATGGAATATTACTATGGGGAAAAGCGGCAGATATTAAGAATATATTCATATTACAAAAACGTGCCGTTCGAGCGATCTACTGTATGAAGAGTCGTGACTCATTAAGAGAGAAATTCAAAGAGGCAAATATTCTCACCGTTGCTTCTCAATTTATATATTCAAATATTCTATATGTTCATAAAAATCTTGACTTATTTCCAAAAAACAGCAATATTCATAATATTAATACTAGATTTAAAGACAAACTTGCTGTCCCCAAGTATCGTTTAGAAAAAGTTAATAGGTCTTTTATGGGAATAGGTATAAAAATTTACAATAAGATACCAAAGGATATGTTGGAATTACCCTTAAATAAATTCAAAACATCTGTTAAATCATATTTACTGAGCAAAGCCTATTACTCACTAAACGATTACTTGAATGACGAGTGTGCATGGCAATAGTTGTTCATGCACTGAATTTTCATTTAATGTTAGACATAGACACCTATATAAATATACATTGTAAATAAACTGGCTTTAAAAAAAAAAGTAATTCAATTGAGTTTCTTGCCAGTTCTTCTCAATTGGATCTATATACCGAACTGGACGGTAGGGTAAATATAAAATTATAATGTAAAAATTTGACGTTCATAAGCGGCTAAAATGTCCTACATGAATAAATGATTTTTGAATTTTGAATTTTGAAATTTTGAATTTTGGTATACACCGGCGGGGCACCAGTGAAGGATGATAGGTGAGGATGAAGTAGGTCAATTAGCCCATCGTGACGAATTCAACAAGAATTGTTCACGATGGTTTCCAGGGGGAACCACGTGGAGGTCGACCTAATAGGCTATATTGCTAGCAATTGGGCTGTCAAACTCCATTACTAACAATCCCTTTCCCCCCTTTGTATGTACTAGTTATGAGTAAGTATCTAGCATGTGGTTTATGACATGATGTCTATGAATGGACATGTTAGTTGATTATATCATATTTCTTTTATTTTTATGTCTTTTTGACATTTTATTTTGTAAATTTATTAATATTAACATTTGCAATTTACTGATTTAGTAATTTAATTATTTTGTGGAATGAAATTAAAAATTGTTTTTGTATAATTTGCCTATTGACTGCCTATAGTGTTTTGCAGTAAGTTATAGGTATTATTGTATTATAATAATAATAATAAATAAATTGTTCAATTAGTATAGAATACTCAAAATTTATTTTGTAGCTTATAAATTTTTTATTACAAAATTTTTTTTGTAGTATGTTCACAGGCAAATTCTTAGTTTTTCATACAGCTAATGATTTTAATTTGTTTATATCTTTAATATGTAAAGCAGTAACAAATAGTCATTGGTTAAATATAACAGTAAACATATTGTAAATGAGCGTATATGAATACATAATAAAATGAGTTATTAAATTTTTTTTAATATTTTGTTAACGTAAGGTCTGTAGTACGATAAGCATAGTGGAGCTGGCGTATAAAAAAATACAAATAAACACATCATCATGACTTGACTTTAATTGTTAAGTATGATTATTTATAGTGTAACCATACTAATATCACCTAAGGACAACTTTGAATATCATAGTATAAAAGTATTTAAAAAAGTTTGGATTGAGCACTCGATTTACAGATAGATCATAGACATTATAAACTAAGACATACTAGGTTGTTATTATCTTTTTTGAGCAAATTAATGGAAAAGTTATGTGTTTAACAGAACAGTATTAGAAATGTGAAAATATGTAAAGACCGATCAATCATTTTTCAGATTGTCATTATGTTATATCTTATTTTCACAGCTAAAGCCGTGAAATAGGTAGGAAGGTAGTAAATTAAAATATAGATAAGAAATTACTTCCTTGAATGTACGTACGTATCATTATTTAAAAAAAATTGGTACGAAAAAAGATTTAAATAAAATGTACTATGAAATATGTTTTTGTATAATGTTGTTTTATAAAAAAAAAGTAATAAAATATTTAATTCATTATAATGTTAAACGTTAACAGTACTATATAATCTTAAGGAAAAATACCTATAATAAATGAACAAAGCTTGATCACAAATACAGTTAGGTATACAAGATTATTCCTTTTTAGACTTCCTATTCATAGCGTGACGTTTATTTCTTTTAAAAAAGGATAATAGGTATTTAATGAGAAAGGTGATTGTTAGTATGAATATAACGAATACAGACAATATATCAAGACACCAGTACTGATAATAGGGAACATTGGCAGCGGCAGCACTAAGGGTTATGTTTTTGTTGCGCGCCACAAATTCCGTCCAGAAAATAGCGGTGTCCATGGCGGAAATGGGACGGTCGTGCCACACCTTTGACAAACGTTTTACGTTTTCTCTGAATCTGAAAAATGTAAAATAAAGTTTATATTATATGTTGGTAATTAACTTATATTGGGGGAAAGAGATTATTACTCAATTATTAAAAAATAAACAACATACATTATGTCTGAAATTATGTATGAGTTTACAAAAAAATATTTATTGAGTATTAGTAGTATTGTAGATAATAATAATAAATTTATTTTACAATGTCAAGTTCATCCATAATATATTCACTCCTTAAAAACAAGTATATAATAGCGGGGAACTAGTGGAGGATGACAAAATGAAAATGAAGTCTTAGCTCAGGCCCTTTGTGGCAAATTCTTTAGCAATTAACCATGATGGTTTTTAGGGACACCGTGCGAAGGTCAACTTGACAATGAATATTGCTAGCTATAGATTATTCCCATGGCTAACAATTCGTCTTAGATATTAATAATAATTAGGTACTAAAGAAATTTTGTGAAAATATTGGCTGTTTATATGTTTGTAAACAATCAAGCTGTTGCTACTTATTATATGAAGAAGAACTTATTATATGCTATGCTAAAATTATGATGTCAAAAGATTTTAGATTGCTCTCATTTTACATGAAGGCCTCTGACGAGGTTTACCGGACGCTGACTTTGTATGCCCATCGCAGCACAAAACAAGAGACAATACCACACTACAATAACATAATTACGCTTACGCAACTGGATGGATTTAAATGAAATTTGGTACGCAGATAGATCATTTATTTATTTGTTTGTTTATTTTTTATTGACCACATTACAAAATTTTTGGTACTAAAGGTAGACTTAATATTAGATTAATACATAGAAGTACATATACTATACATATCAGTCACGCCTGTTATATATTGTGGTAAGCAGAATAAGTGGAATGCCAAATTCAAGATTCAGATAGACCTTTTTAATTTCCTCCACTGGTTACGGGTACTTTTGATCTGATCTTTCTTCAGTACATTCTCCTTCTAGTAACATCTCCATTTATTCGTGTTCGATATATTTTTTTTGTAATCCTTCTTTCATCCATCCTCTTTAAATAGCCAATATAGCAGATCTTTATAAAAATTTAAAACAATAATGAATTGGAAAAATACAGATAGCACTTACGTAGGATCTAATACTGCTTTAAATTTTGCCAATAGTTTCTCTTTACTAAGTTCATTGATTTGAATTTGATATCCTAGACCACTTTCTTCTACAGCAGCTGCATTTACTGGTTGATCACCGAAAATTGGCATTGCTACCATCGGTACACCATAATTTATAGCTTCTGTGGTACTCAACAACCCACAATGAGAATAGAACGCCATCACATTAGGGTGAGCTGAAATAATAAAAATACTGTCTGGAAAGTGTAATGGATTTGCTTTTAAATTGCAGCTACTCGACTCAGGTCTATTTCAATTACTTTTAACTACTGGTACTGGCTTTTAGGTGGACCGAAAGCATATTTGCCACCTCAATTACATAAAAAAAGGTTATAAAATTATATTAAGATATCTTTTTAAATAAATGGTGCTAGAAAGTCCTTATTATGTTATTAAAATAAATCTTTATATAAATATTTTTAAAAGAGTACAAAATTAATCAGTAACTTACTTGGCTATGGATATAAATCACATAGTACGATAATAATTAATGTGTTTCGAACAAACCTAGTACATCATTTTGTGGAATCCATTTGGATATGTAAATGTTTTTCGGATTGCCTGGAAGCGTTTGGTCCTCCCATTTCCATACAACTCTTTGGGGTAATAGCGATAAAGCATCAATAATAGCCTGAAGTTTATCTGTTGGCATCGTTACTGCCTTTAACATTGATCCGAAGCTAATGTAAACTATGCCATGTTCGGATTCTTCAATAAACTTTTTCAAATCCTGTAAAATTTTAGTTTTTATTATTATTAGCTTTTATCTCCTCTCATCCGCGTGACTGGGATATGCGTATTGACCAGGATAAAGAGTAGCTTTTATACTTCTTTATTTTAAACAATTACAAAAAATCATGACAGTTGGTTGGGTTGTTGAAGATCTAAGAAGTAACAAAGTTTTACTTACTTTCAAATTTTTTATTTGATTAAAAAGCGTTACGGCTAATGTAAAGCAAAACATTCCCATATGAGCTATCCTTTTATTAGCATAGGATGTTGTTTAAATAATTTAGCAATGCCATAAAACAGGAAGGTAGTATAGTAAGATTTGAAACAAATAAAAAAAACTCAATTTGTTCAAATAATGGAAGTCTCATCGAGTGGAACAAACAACAGAAAGTTACTAAATTCAGTTAGCTAGTAAATATTTAATTTGTGCGGTTTATAGTAGGTACATACTTACCTTTGGCAAAGGTTTGGGCTTGACAACGTGAAGTCCACCAATTTCTATGACATTTGATGGAAATATGTGAGAACCCATCATAGCGAAATTCTGGTAGACAAGTAATAATTTAATGTCTCTGCCTAATTCCTCCAACGGTGGGACATCGTCGAAATACTGTGCCAGTGTTTCTTCATCGATTCTCTGACAGAAATACTTGTACAAAATATTAAAATAATTGTGAAAAATAACTCTTTCAATTCGTTGGTACAGTGTAGGTTTTGTACCACCTTCTAAAAAGGTGAATGCTGTGTGCGAAGGATTGTACACTATGCCGAATCTACTCATGTGCCAAGGCATTATTTTGTGTGATGTTATTCCAATAACCGGCGCTTTCAATTTATGTGCCAATCCTAAGTAACAGTCACTGTTAAATTGCTCTGTCACCACAAGATCGAACTTTGTCTGCGTTTTCCACAAATTTTGTACATTTTCATCAGCCATTACTAATTTACAATTAGCTGTTCCAGAATTCACCAAGAATAAACTGATTTCAATTATACTCCAATATGACCGGTACAAGGAAAAAACATCCACTAAAATTTTACTTTTACCTGCCAAGCTGATATCACGGTAGTTTTGAACAGGTTTCTTTTGAGGAAAATGAGATATTACTGTCACATTATGGCCTCGTTTCGCCAACTCTAACATAAAAGGATTAAACACAAAAGAATGACTCTTCCCTTCAAAAGGAAATACTCCTAAAATATTTAACGTATACACTTTATTAAATAAAACTATTGTTAACAACACACGAGTGAAACACGTGTTAACTTCCATGTTTCCTTTTTAAGACTCACGTTTACTCACCACCATCCTACTAGTTATTGATGTACCTAATTATTACTATTATATCATACATAACAGGGCCGGGTTTTATTTGAAATATAATATAGAGATTAAATTTTTCAGTAGATATGATAATAATAGGTGACCACATAATAAATTATTATGTTATTTGTGGGTAAAGGAAAGGGCATGCAAACGAAATAATTTCTATTTTTTGACACGTGTTTTTATTTATATAATGTATTTATCAAGTTTATGAATTACTATACTATGTTTGCTTACATTTTATGTGACAATTTTCCAGCCAAAACAACGTTGTTATTTAAATTTTTTATATATTATTTGTTAACAAATTTACAAGTAATGATATATTAAAAATTAAATGCGACCATAAGTTTGTTCGCCTAATTCATATAAAAAATTACTTTAACTTGTTTTTTGGCATGAGCCAAATACGACAATTTTTATGACGATTTGGTTAACCGGGTGAGAATGTTATGTAGCATTAAGTTCGTCTTTTGTACTAAACATGTTTTTTGTAATGTTGACCACATTATAATAAATAAATAAACGATTAACTAAGTTATTACTGTATTTAGCTAACATACAATTTATGTAGTATTTATGTAGCTTACATTTATTATATCATATGTGACGACATCAAATATTTACACTTATTTTAAAATTGATAACGTTATCTGAGAATAAAAAAAAATACAGCATTGTGTCAAAGCATCTTTGTAATCATTATTAAAGATTGTTTTTTATATTTTTTCATTATGGTGTATAAAAATTCAAACATCCCACATAATATAAAACGTATACTCCGTCACTGGTATCCATACAAAGTCAGATAATGGTTACAATGTTAGAGGCGCTCGTTATTATAACTGCTGCAAAAAATATTTTACAAAGTTACTAAGGAAACAGTGTTTATAAGACAGCAACAATGTAATGATTATCAGATAGATTAAAATGATAACGTGTTCTCTATGTATATATTTGTAACATTTGTATTATAGATACCCTATATCATAGATTATAAAGTATATAGATTGGCAATGTAAAAGAGAGAAATAATAATACATATGTTAGGGCTAGATAGATTAGTAGGACATTCATCTATATACATACATTCGATTCGATTGTTTGGGTATCTCTGTCCAATTCGTGTTTCAACCGTAAAGCAGTTGTATTTGCATGGCTGTGTTTCGGTTTGAAGGGTGGGATATGGCATGAATTTACTGGGTACAGAGGAATAACATCTGAGTCCTCAGGAATGGCAACGCATGGGGGGTATCATGGGCGAAACAGTATACTCTGTTATGTCCATGGTACTGCTCGTGTCTATAGGTGACGGTTACCACTTTCCATCAGGTGGACCGTCAGCTTGTTTATCATTCTGTTGTATAAAAAAAAAAAAAAAATACATATAAGCTCTAGTTGATTTGGCGGAAGTGGGAACAAGTTTTAATTATTTTTACGTTTTTAAGACATATTTAGTTTTAAGTGAATATAATTAGAATTAAGTGTGCTGTATATAACATAAATAAGAAGAAATAATAAAAAAATGCTTATTTTTCACTTAATTACGCTTTAAAAATTTATCTCTTTAAATGCAATATTATGGAACAATTAGAAATATTTTATATAGGAATTGGTAGAAAAATATATCTAATTTAAACTAATCTAAACGTTTAAGAATTAAAATAAAAATTATGACAAATAAGTGAATCTTTGCTATTTCTGCAACTTCAGTTCCATATAGATTCAGACCTTCCAAATGCATCGATTTACAAAGCACGCATATAAGAGTAATCATTTTCTTGCCTCGTTTATGTGATTGCATTGCCAGTCTGCCTCTGCGTAGTATGTTATACTACGTCTATACCCTATATACTCTACTACCTACTATACTTCATTTAAGTTAAAAGGATAAATATATATATATATATATATATATATATATATATGTAAAAAACCTTTTTGTCAACAGATATTCAGTGCCATGACAACAATTAAGTCCACGCTCGTTTATGCTATCATTTACTATTATGAAATATCAGGGATCCTTTTCCGTGTCTCCTTCCCCAGGTTGGTATACACTTTCAAAGACTCTAAAGATTCTGTATTAAATAAAAATAGCATGTTTCTACAAATTATTTTATTTTTGGTATATATCATAATATAAAATATTTTTTGGTCATTTTATTTTTTAACTTTTTTATTTATCTTTATTAACAATATATAGATACATAAGCAAAATACAAATAGTTACATTATGACGACTTGAAGCGTAAATGTTACCAGATGACAATTTGTTTATTATAACATATACATAATATTATTTTACAAAATACTTCTTAGAAATTAATTCTTATATCGCATTTCTGTCAAACATATGAATACATTATGTAATTATAACAGGTATTTAATACCTACTTGTAAAACTTAACGTGCAAGTTTTGTTTAATGACAATCATATTTATTTAGAATATTAACATATCAATTTTATATGTAGAAAAATAATACAATGCTAATTTATCTATAATACACATATAAACATTGTTGGTTTGCTTTTATTCTATTCATTTGTGGTTATTCATTTATCTCCCTCTCCTTCGGGTGCCTATAAGCATTCACACCTGTTCTCAATCCTTTTTTACTCGTATCTGTATTATTTTTCAAACAATCTATTATTTTCTTTTAATCGTCCCCTTCGTTTACATTCATTAATTTTATATTCAATATGTTCCTTAAAACATAGTTATAATTCTTTTACATGACATATCAAAATATACATAACAAAACAAACTATTACTTTGCAACTTCTATATTATTTGTACAACTTTGAGATTTCCTCGCACATATTTCATTATATTTTCTGAAAGTGATTTATACTCATATAGTGAATATTGTTCTGAAAATAATTTAATAAATTAATTATGAGTCATTATAATAAATTACATCTCTCCATCCAAACAATGATTGAATGTTGTTTTTAGTGATAAGGCAATCATTGCTTTCTTTATGTGATCTTTTCTGTTTTATTCGGTTAAAAAGCACAATAAAGAGACTTATTTGTCATCATCTACTGAGCACAAATTCTATTTTAGCTTGTTGATTCTCTTTCTTTTTTAGCTTGCTATTACCAAGCTAGTCCGATGGATAGAAACCAAATATAGAATTTTTTTCTTCTCTTGCACTAGAGTTTTTAGGTTGAAAGTAAGGCAGTTATATAAAAAGCATCATCGAATAATTTGAAAAATATTTATGTCATTTTTTACTGTATATTTACAATGTGAAGTAATAATACATTTATAAGTCACCAGCTCCAGTTCATATAACCACCCGAATGTGGTTATCAATTGAGATTCTCATAGAGTTGATAATACCCCAAGATATTAAACAAACCCACCGTTACGTTACTACATTTCACTCGAATTTAACTCTTTTTGTTCTTCTGTCTTCTATAATTGTAGTTTCGGAATCGTTTCGACAGCAGAAGCAACAACATGTAGCTAAAATTTTGTATAACACGAAACATAAAATGTAGGCAACAATAGCTACAGAACCGAGGACATCTAGCTGTAGTTGCTGGTACCACGGTATTTTAGCAGAGACCGTTGTTAAGTTTGGTGCGCCTTGATAACGTGCTACGTATTCGGTCCAGTAGATGGCGGTTTCAAGGGGCGACATTGGACGGTCATGCCATATTCGAGACACATGTTTGGCGCGTTGTTGCCATCTGTAAAAAATGGAAAAACTATTAAAAAGAAATTCGACTCGAAGTTTACAGAAAATAAATGGGCAATTAATAAAAATCTTTATTAGAAGCATGCACTAAAAGTACATTCAGTTCTATATTTAATATATTATTTGCAAATATAAACAACTATATTAACACAATTAGTAAGATTAATCGGTACAACTTTAAGGTACAACATTCATATGTATTACTATAATATGAAAATCTTTTAGTGTGTAAGTATCATAAATACAAAAGTAGATATAATTATTAAGGCTTGGAGTCAAGTTATCACTGAATAATAAAACCCAATTAATTAAAATGAGAATTCAGAGATAGTAAATTATAATAATTATTACTGATATAGGTAACATATTGTTTTGGAATGTTCATTTATATATATAAGATTAACGCCTGTTGATAATTAGTTGGACAATAATCACTTACTTACCATAATTAGTTTATTAAGTAATTCAATAGCTAGTAATTAAATATCAGATAGTACTATTAAAGTACATTGCGTTTACTAGTGTACAATACATCTTAATAACGCACAATTATGTTAAAAAAAGAGCATCAACTTACACAGGATCCAAAACTTCATTGATTGCATTTAATAGATACTTTTTCTTCAAATCTTGATATGAAACTGTTCTGCCAATACCCGAATCTTGAAGCGCTGCAGCATTACCATACTGGTCACCAAATAGAGGTACGGCTATGACAGGAATACCCGCATCTAGGGCTTCAATAGTACTTAAAATGCCTGCGTGTGATATAAATACTTTCACGTTGTCATGTTCTGAAACGTAAAAAGATATTTTTATAGTAATTTGTTTTGTATATACAAGTATTTGTTAATTTCTAGTTTTTTTTTTTGGAAACATTAAATTAGCACTTCTAATTATGAGTAATATTAAACAAGTTTCATTTTAATTATTTTATTTTATTGGATGAGTGATTAATTTTAATGTGTTCATCTATTTGTCGTTATAAAATCTATTTAATGTTAATTTGGTTTCTACTAATTTTCAAGGCATAGGTATTGATTATAGCTGAATTTTTTACTTCCTCAATAATCGTTGTTTGTTACCAATTGTTAAATTTAAATATTTTACAACTAGAATAATGTGATATATTTTTTATATAAAATAATCATATAATTATTAAAATAGCACTTGACTATTCCAAAATACTTGTGTTGGTACTTACTTAAAATATCGTATTGTGGAAACCATCTCATGGTCATAACATTTCTGGGCAAGTCCAATGTGTTACCGTCCCATTTCCAAATAACTCTTAGTGGTAGTTTACTGAATGTTGCTAGAAGTTCTTCTAATTTATCCTTCGGAAGAGTCGAGTCCTTCACAGTTGAGCCCAAGTTGACATAAATAACTCCATGTTCCGCTTCGTTTATGAATCTCTCAATTTCCTGAAAATATTGAAACATATCATCAATGTATGTAGTACAGATAAGTCGAAGGTCTATATATGATGATAATGATAAACCGTAGCTTACACCTATGAACAACTTTACAAAATGGAATTATAAAATGTTTTATAGTCGATGTTTGATAATTGTAACAAGTTGTATATTCCAGTTTTATTGGCTTATTTAATTTTAAATATTAAAAAGAAATCTTGTTAAAAATAACAAAATATTTTTTAGTCCCTTTTTCTAAAGAAATTTTCTTATAATATTGTATTGTTATATTATTGTGTTTCATATAACTATAATATATATATATATATATATATATATATATATATATATATATATATATATATATATATATATATATATATATATATATATACATTGGCTTACATAAGAATAAAGTTTTCATTAAATTTAGAATTAATGCAATGTATATTTGTAGGTATATGTAGATACGTAATGGACAGTTTTAGATTCGTCAAAAATATAATCTTGTAAATTCATGCAAATTTTTATGCTTCTTGATTACGTCATTCAGTATATACTGATCTAGCTCAGCTAATGTACCTAATATTCTAAAAATAGGAGTATGACCTAATAATCAATACAATACAAGCGTCATCTGTCAACGATTTAATTGTTATGCAATTGTGGATAATATTGTTTAAAATGTATAAAATTATATGTAAATAAAATATTAGATATTGTCATTGATTATAACTATACTTACTGTTGGTATTACTTTTGGAGGGCCCACGTGTATGCCGCCAATGTCAACAACATTATCCGGGCGGGAAACACCGCCGAATACCGACTGGTGTGTGTTTACAAACAACAGACTTGCGTTTGACGCTATACTTTCTAAAGATGGCAAATCGTCACCTAGATATTTATACAAGTACACATGATCTGTCACTTGAGATCCGACATAGTACACCCAGTTAGAAACATGATACAAAACAAAACTCTTCAACCGTTCGAAAAACCAAGGCTCTTTGCCATAAGGTAATCCAGCTTGTGTTACACATGCAGAGTTGAAATTTATCCCCAACCTGTTATACTGCCACGGTTGAATAGGTTGGGGGTTGAATGCGATATATGGAGCACTCAAATTGGCGGCCAAGGCCAGTCCGCAGTCACTGTTGTACGACTCAACCAAAATAACATCGAACCGAGGCCGAGTCCTTAACATATGCAGTACGTGATGGTTGTTCATAAGAGTCCTGCAGTCATCGTTTCCACCTTTAGTAGCGACTAGCGTTTCAAACGGCACACGCGATACTTCATTTACAATCACTGATTCAAACGATAAACCTTTATACACTTGCTTGTCGCTTAATAACACTTCTTTGTATGTGGCTGGAGCGTCAGGGAGTTGAAAGTGGCTGATGAGGGTCACTTCGTGGTTCCGATTGGCTAACTCCCGAAACAATCCCCTGTACGTGAGATAATTATTGCGATCCAACGAGGGGAACACTCCGAGTATTCTGTAGCTGTTTGTTGTGAATATCGTCGCGATGAAATAAAATGCGAATATAGTACGTTTTTCCATAATTGATGCGAATGCGTTCGTTTCGTTTCACTGCTGTATGATCACTAGAGTGTAAATGAACACTGCTTACGTAGTTTTCTAATAATAGAGGTAGACGATATGAGGTAATATTGCTGACGACACGTTTGTTTCGTAAGAACCAGAAATATTAGTGAAGCTCGGTGGCGTCATTGATCGTGGCCTCGATTCGGCGAGCCGGCGCCACGAGCGTGCTTCGCTCCCGACGAATCAGTTTTCACTGGACTTACATTCTTTAGATAGCACATTTATACAGCTACCTATATTACTATACCAAATAAGCAGATAGTAAATAAATTTATAAATTGTAGTTGGATTTTATTAGCGGACAATTAGCGGAATAAAATGTATTTTAAGGTTATTTGTTATACGCATAATGGAAAATAATGAATAAATAAACAAAATAAGTAACAATATGAATAATTCATTTAGTAAGTACCTATAACTCTGGATAGTAATAATGATAATAAACATGTACCAGAACAAGCAGCAAAATTTTTATTGTTTTAACTGTTTGCTTTTTATACCTATATAACTGCAACCCAGAATATCTGTTTTATGTATAAAAGTATTACTAAACAAGTTGTACAATTAGGTGACCTCATTGTAACTAAATCAGTATTTTTACGTTAATTGTTCGTAAGCTTCGAATTTCTATAATAATTCGAGTAAAACAAAATGTTATTGTATAGTTTTTTTTTTATTTTCATAGCTATTAACTGCAATCATTGCATTGTTATTCAATACTTTTAATATTCAATTTAATTTATTACTTTTTTATATTTTGATACTTCATTTCAGACATAATGTATATTATTTTTTTAAATACATGACTAATGACTAATAGAAGAGTATTTTAGAATATATGGAGTAGGATGATAATCCTAAGAGAAATAACACTAAAGTATTATAATATAAATGAGAATGATTCTTTTACACATTTACTAATAAAAATAGGGATAATATATCCAGAGTTCTAGATTTCGATGATTCTAGAGACTCGAGATTTTCAAGACACGACTGTCTTAATGTAGGCAATTTTTATAATTCTTTATATTATCAGTCTTGTTTTAATTAAATAATAATTGAAAGTAATTACTAATTAAGTTTTGAAATCAGTTCATTATCGATGAATAATAATAAAATGAATAATTACAATACAGTTTATTAAGAATATGTTTTGATAAGTAAATGTAAAAATCGCTAATCAACAGTCACAGAATACGTAGTCTTGTTATTAAACAGTGTTATCTTTATGTTCAGTTGTTATGATTGAGTTGTTCTATAAGTATTTATTATGAAGGTACGTGATAAATAAAGTATGACCTACCTCAAATGCTTCAAATTAATCATTTATGTAAATTTTTCATTTATATTATAACATATAATGTATTTACATATATATATTTAGCGCTGTTAGTAATTTAATATATTTCTTATAAGCATAATGAAGATATTTTTAATGAATGTAATGAATTTATATAAAAAAATGAAAAAAAAAGTTGTTAGTGTATAAGACAAAGTTTTCTATAAAAAAAAATCGATAACGAGGATTAGTTTAGTTAAAAAACATGTTATCTATTCATAGATGTAGAAAAAATCTCAAATAATGTCATTGTATTTTTGTTTCTAGTTAATTACCTACGAACTTACACAATAGTTATAATGAGTGTAATTTAAAACGATTTAGTTTTAACATTCTATTGTTATGTAGATTAAATTATGCATTAAGGTTATTAAATTACCTATGCATTTTAACATTATGCAGTGTATAACGCAGTCCAAACCCATGAGTCATATTAATACATAATTATTGTAAAAACTACTTTTCTTTAAATATTATTCATTTAAATGTAGTAGATTTCTATACTCCATATTATAGTCTGTATTATTTTGACTTAAAATTTATTCAAAATGTTTTACATTTTTGAGTTTCAAAAATGAGATTTTTAATATCAGTTGGGTTGGGTCCACTTATGAAAGTAATAATAAATAGTGGAAAAAAAGTAATTAATTTGTATTTTTTAAAGGGTGTGTGACTTAAAGTGTTCTACTAATAAAACTTAAATATTTTTACTAAAGAAACCGATTGAAAAACGACATAGAATTTCAAGGCTATTTCAATAATGGTTTAATAATCCACTCCAATAATCAAATTAATATGGGGCTTTAAGTATAGGTATTTATATTATATTATTTAGATACAGCATCGAGTCTTAAAAACGGGTCAACCTTTTGTCAATTAATTGTCAAATTAGCTGACTCCTAATAAAAATTATTAGTGTTTTATATACTTACTAGCGGCCCGTCCTAGCTTCGCACGGTTTTTTTACGTTTTAAAAAGTGGTTATTGTGACATAACGATAATAGTTGGACATATAGTATTGCGAAGTTTTTTTGTAGTTATTGTTATTTTCTTCAATATTGTAGAACATACTTTTGTTCTATCACCAATAGTTTCCGCAGCGCACGCGCACTCTATATAATCTAAGGTACTTCTATTAATCATACATTAGTTTCAACTAGATGAAGTAATGAACACAAATGTTTCTTTTTTTTTATTGAATGAAAATTGAGTGGTAACCCCGCCTGCGCTAATGGGATACGCTGGCGGGGCACCAGTGAAGGGTGATCGATGAGGATGAAAACAGGCCAGTAAGCCCATCATGATGAATTCATAAGGAATTAATCATGATAGTTTCCAGGGGGAACCGCGAGGAGGTCGACCTGGTTGGATATATTGCTAGCAATGGGATTCTTAGTCCCCATTACTAACAATCCCTTTCCCCCCAACACAAATGTATTGTAGAGTATCAATGGAATGAATTCTTTAGGCGATCTAATAGGGGAGGCCTATTTGCAGTCGTGGATTTTAAATGGAAATGATTATAATGATAACTATTAATTAAATAAAGTTATATCTGTTGTTTTAAATTACAGATAGATAAAAAGATTAGAAATAAGTATAAGAAACGATATGATAGGTAAATATGAAAGTAACTACTCTTTTGTTTAAACATCAATTTATATTTTATGCATGAAAGGTCATTCAGATAAGTACACATAAATAGCATTGATTAATGATAAAGCTTCTGTGAATATTCAATAATTACTTTTCTCACATTGGAGACAATAATCATGAATATAAATATTGAATTTTCATTTCAAAATGCACTTGCGACTCTATCCGCGGTAATCTGGATCTAAATTTTACTCGATATGGGATTTATAGCCCCTTCTCCATGACAAGTTTACGGCGATTAGTTGATCCAAATTCATGACAATTGTTTAATTCATTAAAGTTAAAAAGGTTATAAAAAAGTGTGTTTGCTCGCTTCTCACTCCCGCATTATTTATTATTTTGTAGGAATTATTATAAAAATAACAACACAACTAAAACTTTAAAATATTTAATTATCGCTTTATTTTTTATACCTCTCGGATAGACGAACGAGTTGATAGTTCATCTGATTCAATATGATATTGTCTAAAGAATTTCTAAACGTCATTTGGTCACTATACAAAAAAAGCGTCTTCAATTGTCAACTTAAATGAGACCAAAAACGAGAGTAACACTAAACCTCAGGAATAAATAAGTTACAACAAATATCTACCTACATCTTTAATTGTATTTAATTGAAGGTATTTGTGTATAAGATTCAGGCTAGGCCTTGTTTAGACACTAATATGCTGGGCATAATGTTACATTTTATAGATATGTATTTCACTTTGAAATTACAGGTTTACAGTAAACCCATGACTGTATATTTTTATGTGCAATAAATCTTTTATTAAATATAGAAATTTATAAATGTTGATATTATTAGTAAAACACTCGTACTATCGCCAAATTTTTATCCTAAATAACTAACTGAAATGTCAGTTTCCTCATATTGGGTTTGCTGGAAGAAATCTCTATTGGAGATAAGCTCGCCCTTGTGCACTATTATGTTTGTTTTTACATTTCAATAACCTTTTGTGTACAATAAAGAATAAAGTAAAGTAAAGTTAATACCGATTTCGTCAATCAAATCCCAATGTTTAGTTACATTTGTTTTCTTCGTGTTGTAAATACGTTCCTTTTAATGAATTAATGGATGAGTAACCCAGCCTTCGCTATTGGTTTATGTAGGTAGGTTACTCATCCATTTTCATTGATACCAGTGAGGAATGATAGATAAGGATGAATTCAGGTCAGTAGGTCCATCGTGATAATTCACTAGGCTCGTTCATCACCACGTTTAAATCAAACTGACAGGGTATATTGCTAGCAATGAGTCCGCTAGTTTCTGTTGCTGAAAATTTCATCGTCCACTTCAGATTGAATGGGTATGAATCAAATTTGACACACAGATTAAATTCAATACATAGAGACCTTTTCGCTACTGTATCACGAGCATGAGACAGCGGTATACGGTAGACAAATAAGTGAATTTCTGTTGATCCGAACCGTAAGATACGGGAATAGACTTTCCAGTGACATGTTTTGTTCGTCCTTAGGCCCTTCAAGTGTAGCGAAAATGAAAATGGCCAACTTCTGGGAAAATAAAATTCAAATAAAAACATATAATATCTCCCTTAATATTACTACATTATAAATTATTTAAATAAATACAATAATTAATATTGTATATTATTATTATTATTATAATAAATAATATTAAATTTATTTGAATTCATTTTAGGAAGAATTATCTATTTATAGTTTATTTAGGAATCATATTACTGGTTAGCTGAATCTCATTGTCCCTATGTTCGTTCAAGACTATATGGTAGACGTCGAATTATTATAAGAAAAAAATGGACATATACTTACTCTAGATTCATGTATATGATATATATGATCCTACACGTTAATTTTATATTACGTTAATCACGAGCTCAAAATCATGGGTTACATGCTTCTAATTATTATGGACTTTCTTTTTTTTTGTTGTTAGATATCTACGCCTGTTTGAATAAAAAAACAATAAAGTGCTGCTAGAATGAATTGCAAATTTCATTTTATTAATGGATTATTAATTTCAGCAATGAATTTTTTAACATAAATTAAGTGTAAACATTATGGCATGAACCAATTAAGATGAAAATTTGATGTAAATACCAATTCAAATTAAGTGATAGATACTAAATAAATATGTATTATAAAATATATTGAAATAGTTGGGTATTTACGTTTTAGTACATTATTAACCTTAAAATTACATTATTATTACTGGCACTTTGTATAATTTTGAACCAGACTTGTTTTCAGTTTTGATAAATACCTATTGTATAATATTTTTTGGAAAAGTACAAGTGTTTGTTATGATGAT
Organism: Galleria mellonella; assembly: GCF_026898425.1. Lineage (NCBI taxonomy): Eukaryota > Metazoa > Arthropoda > Insecta > Lepidoptera > Pyralidae > Galleria > Galleria mellonella. The sequence goes on along the minus strand of NW_026442045.1, from coordinate 2,203,990 downwards.
ATCATCATAAAATACTTTATTGAAGATTAAAAATTAAAAGTTAAGCCACTTGTTTTATAGATAATAATTATGATATGTATTCGAATTTTAAAAGACATTAGTGAATAACAATTAGTGAATAACAATAAAATTATGACTAAGAATCAAAAATAAAAGTCAATATAATGTTATTTTATTTTCTGAATTAAATTACCAGAGAAGCGGAAAATAAACGTTACTATATTTTCCAAATTAAATTATTGAATAAAGCAACACTAGAAAATAAGTTGGAAAGAAATTTCAGTGCATCCCGCTGGGAGCGGTCTCTATTATATTCGCATTTGTAAGAGGCATTAGTATCAAGCCCCGAGTCCCGACAACATAAAAATGTAATTACAAGTAGGAACTTCGCAAGGCACTTAAATATAGATTTACCCTTTGAAGAGCTATTTGATGGGCCGAAGAGGTGTGAGATCCATCATATCTCGATTGTGCCCCTCTCAATTATTCCCTTCTCGGAAAACGATAACTTCATTCGTTTTTCAAACTACTCGTATATATCGTGTACATTCCCTATAGCTATTTTTCTGCAATGTACATATTGATTGTTCCGTTTTGTGTTATTGCACGTTTTTGGTATTTTGTTTGCTGCGTTTTGTTTCAGTTTTAATAAAAAATATTAGAGTTTTAGTATTTCTTATTTATTTGTTTAGACTAAAATAATCACGGTATTGTTACCTACGTCGCTTTAGTTTCGCACTTAGATATTTACTTACAATTTGTAATAATTTTTTTTATATATTGAATATTTGGAAATTATATACAGTTATGAATATATAAATTTGATAAAAAATATCAAAATGATGATAAATGCAAAAGTTTGTAACGATAAATTGATGGATATTTGCTATTATTTTTATAAACTACTGAACGAATTTTAATTAAATTTGGTACACGGATAGGTTATATTCTAACTTAGCACAAAGGATACTTTATGCACTAATTTACACGGGCGAAATCATGGGATAGGTTAGTACTTTAATAATAATCTTTGTGTTCTGCGTTATGCCAGTATTAGTACTTACAGTTGTTAAACTACCGCTTTGTAATTCTCTAGATATAATTTGTACCGATAATAAGGATTTCCACTATCCAAGTATCAATAATCAATGTTATCAATAAATACAATGTATTTTCTAATTTGCACACGTAACTATTTATAATTGATAACTGTTAACTTTTTGCAGCTGTAATTTATAATGTTGATTAGAAATGTTAGGTACTTAGCAATGATTTTGTTAAATTGATTTAAAATTATTAAAAATTAGCTATATTCGTGAATAGGGATGAGATTGTTAGACTAGAGATTGTTATAAATTAGACTTCTATGCGTTCCCTATGGAAATAATCGTGGTTAATTCTTGATGAATTTCTCACAATGAGCTTACTGACCTGATTTCATTTTCACATAATTATTATTCCTCACTGGTACCTCGCTAGCTAGACCCAAATATAGAGGTGGGAGTTACCATTTCATTGTCATGCATGAAAGAAAAACTCGACTACTTAATATGATTTTTTAATGGGTGAAATTGATTTTTTTCTATTTCAACATGATTTTGTTAAATCGTAAGTGTACCAAAATTGGGCTAATGAAATCGATCCTAAAGAGCTATTCTCTAACTAGTTTGGTAGTTTTAGTTACAAGTAATATTTTATTGTCTGATTATTTTGACATGTTACTTTTTATGCCGTCATGGTGAAAAATAGCTTAACGGATTTTTACAATGTTACAGACGAAACGAGTGTACGAGTTATGTATTGAATATATTCATGAAATTTTTAAAAGGACAATATTATGAAATTATTTTACGGAATAGCAAATAGTAAATGTAAAGTTTTGAATCGATTTTTTTTATACAACTTAGAATGGCAAACAAGCTGACGACCCACCTGATGGAAAGTGGTAACCGTTGCCTAGAGACATGAGCAGTACCATGGACATAACAGAGTAGGTATACTGTACTGTTGAAACACGAATGGGACAGAGGTACCCAAGCAATCGACTTTTGTACAAAGTTTCCATCTGTGCTAATATTATAATAATAAAAATGAGTTTGTTCTTTGATTCCTTTTGGTACCTTAACGGTTTAATCAATCATTATGAAAATTGGTATAAATGTTCTATATGGGATTAAATACATAGATTACGTTTTATGTCATTCAATGAACATATTACCGTTCAAGCAGACGAAGTCACCGTAATTACGAAACTTTTTATTTTATTATTTTTTTAATATTATACATTATTTTTTAATTACTTTTTATATTATCGAGTAGGTATTATAAAACTTGAATGACTGTAATCTTGTAAAAGTAATACGTGTGTAAGTAAATGTACTATTTTTAATCTATAATGCGTAGTCATTTGCGTCAATTAATAATTAATATTAATCGAAGATTAATATTATCGAATGTCCGTGCACAAAATAATAGCTTGCAACATCAACCAGATCTCGAAGACAGAGGTGGCTATCATAAAGACGTGGTGGATAAGATAAATTTAATTAATTACATATTCTTATCGGCTGCTACATACCTACAATAATGTTTCCAAATTTATTGTAACATATATTCTGGAAGTTTTTTAATGAAACTTGACTTGAATATCTTTGTCTTTCCATAATCATCCCACGAACACATTACCGGTATTTCTATTAACACCATTAAATGGTATTGATGGTACAAGGTGTCACAGAATACACTGTGATATTGGTGATACCCTTTATGTATTGTCATTTTTGACGATTAAGATGTGTACCTATTTATCTACTCTGTAGTTTTATTGCCAATATTGCAGTATTCCTTCGAAGATGAACGAACATAAGAGACAGCTATTCAAGAACCGTTTATGGCTTGAGTTCTCACTCATGTTTTTACCATAAAACAAATTATAAACAAACAAAAAAAAATATATTTTAGTTAAAAAAAATAAATGAATGGCAACGAATGGGGGGTATCATGGGCGAAACAGTATACTCTGTTATATGTTATCTGTTATATGTTATATATCCCATTCTCAGTTGTATAAAAAAAGTGAAATTTAAAATATGAATATATTAAAATGTAGTACTTTTCAGTTATTTTATATTACTTAATTCACGCAAGAAAAGCTGTGGGAAAAAGCTAGTAATTATATAACAAAAGAATGTGCAGCTGACGGATTCAAAACCTATTAAACTAAATAAAACGTAGTAAAAAAGTGATTTCATTCTTGATAATGTTCTTGTCATAATGCTCTGTGATTAATTGCGATACTCATCATTACGTTTTAGATTTTTGACTTTACAGAGATAATTTTTCTATGTTGTAATGTTCAATGTTCAATATACACACTACTATTTACTTACGTTGGTACATAAGCACTAATAAGTAATAATTTTAATTTGGCTAGACATTATTATCATTGATATATTGGTCTATCCTGTTGTAATCTTTTTAATAGCTATCTAATGTTTGGGTTCAGTAGAGTATGTAATATAATTTTGTGAGGCTTCTCTGGTTTTAAATTAAGCAAGAGATTTATTATTATAAACATTTACCACTTACTATGGTTACTTTTTAAAACTAAAAACTATTTCGATTGATAAAGATATATCAAATTCATATCAAAATTAGTATAGGCATCTAAAACTGGCCTCCCTCTTCTAAATATATTCGCCACTTTTGTAACTATTTAAAAAAAAAATTATTTGCTTTTTTTGGAGTGATTATCTATTTATGAGTGTTATATACATATATAGTGTATTTAGAGGGAAGTGTAGATTGAAAGACAATGTAGTAAGAAAGATCGAAAAGGATTCGTTTGTTTTGCTCATTTAGCGAGATTGGATAAAAGAAGAATTGCAAAAGAGATTTATCGAGAATGTAAGAATTGAGAGGGACCTTTCTAGACGTGCATATATCGACATATGTTCATATATGTATCGAAAAGAGCCAAATTAAAAGCGGCGAGCGTGTATAAATAAAATACACATATATGTATATATTTTTATCTACATATACGATATATACACAGTGTATATATATTTATATTGTGGATCCCTAAGAATTCGTCTAAGTTAATTACCTTCATTCAATCATTTTAGTATATAAATCAGACGCAAGTAAATAGATCATGATAAGATTATTTTTATTGTATATATAAATGGTAGTGTTAAAAGGGCAACAAAGGTATTCATAAGACAGTACCATGAAGTTGTTTGGTTTAACTTTGGCATTGGCTCTTGCAGTCGTAGTCTGTGCTGAGGACAACTTGGCACAGGATGTAGGAGTTTTTGGCTACCATTATAAGATTGGAATTCCAAAAGCAAGTAGAATAAAGAGATTGGAACAACAAGGCCTCAGTGCTGCTCACGAAAGAATTGTTGGAGGAGCCATCACTGATATATCTCAAGTGCCATATCAGGTATTTTTTTTTACTTAACTTGAAATGTCAAATACGTTGATGTACCCTTTACCTATTAGAAAGTAGTGAGCATCACTTATAGATAACATCTTGGAATGCACATATGCCCATTGTATACCTCATACTTTGCCATTCTTGAGTCCTAAGGTGTTTGTACCCGATAATTTAATAAAGTACCCTTGTAACCGAAACAGGCATTTAAGCACAAGGCATCTATCTACTTGATGACAGAAACACAAGTGGGAAAGAGGCATTTATTCGGTCAACTTTTCTAAAATTTCTGCATCTGGTAATATATAATTTTGTTTTACATTTTACAGGTGGGACTTATTATTCAAATTCTGTTAGTCCTGACATCTGTCTGCGGTGGTACCGTCATTTCTAACACACGTGTGGTAACAGCTGCTCACTGTTACTTCGATGGAGTAATTACATCTAGCAGCATCACAACTGTCTTTGGCTCTAACTTACTTTTCTCTGGAGGCGTCCGTATAAGCACCAGTGATGTTTCCGTTCACCCCAACTGGAACCCACTCACTATTTCTAATGACATAGCCGTCATTCGTGTATCGCCAGTGACTTTTTCAAGTGAGTATCGTAAAAATTTTAAAATATTTTGTGTACCAATAAAAAAAAATGCGACGTATACTCTGTTGATGGAAAATACTATTAATAAACTAAATTATACATATAACTCGTGCTATGCTGAATTCTAATAAAATGATAAATATAATGCAAATGGGTAAAACTATACTATTTGCCTAAGTTATAATTACCCATGTCTTTTATTGCCCGTTCAAGGAGTACAGTTCTAAGCATATTTATTTTTTATTTTAAGAGAATATTGCGGTATGTGCTTGATATTTTATATAATCAATAGTTAAAACATGCACATATATTTACTAAATACTTAAACAATAGATATTTTTATACCTATAATAATGAATACTTTAATAACTGTAATTTTATTTATTATTGACAAATATGTATATTTGTTACAGATGTAATTCAGCCTGTCGCTTTGCCTACTGGATCTGAAATCGATAATAACTATGCTGGTGTAAACGCACTTGCTTCTGGTTACGGTTTGACCTCTGATGGTGAGTAATCTTACTAACATAATAAAAGTGAAAGTGAAAATGTGTCTTTCAATAATTATTATTCAATCACGTTTCAACGACTGAAGGGATTTATATGGAAAATTATAATTTTTACTTTAAACAACACAAATATTACTAAATGTACTGCTTTAATATTTCATAGATTCGTTATAGTTCTCACTAAATTCTAAAATATAATTCCACTTGTAATGGAAATTCTACTAAGACGTAGATTAGACCAAAATATAGACACGACGCATTGTTAAATCATGACATAATTAGCTAACTATATATTCGAATTATACTGATTTGTAATAATGCAATAAAAATACTGTTAATATCTATAAGTAAAAATATATTATTAATTGTAATAATTTTATTGACAAATAAATAGAGTATATTAAGGTTTTGTAATGTCCTGCAAAGGCGTAACACTGTCATTTATTAAAATAATTGAAATAGTATTGTATTATAGAGCAATCGATGCATTTATACTGATTACATTTTTACCTTTTTTTATAGATAAAAATTATTTTTTATAAATTTCTTATAAAATAGTTTATTAATATATTTCTTTTCGTTATGACATTGTTAAGAAGAACTTGTTAATTTTTGTAGAAATTCCTCTTATTGGTGGGATTTGAACGATCTATAAACCTAACTTATATTTAATTAAAAAAAAAAGAAAGAAATATGTTGTGTTTAACTTTGAATTTTAATTAACAGGCGGATCAATCGGCGTTACTCAGCGGGTGAGTTCCGTAACTCTTCCTGTGATAACTAACAGTGAATGTTCCGCTGTATATGGTGCTGCTGTACAAGACACAACGATTTGTACCAGTGGTGAGAACGGACGGGGCACTTGCAGCGGCGACTCTGGTGGTCCATTGGTCACCTCGAGCAATGGTAGAAATATTCTGGTAAGTTTATATTTGAACAACAATGCTTTATGATCACAGTTTCGTAAAGTTATTGAGTTAGTATATGCATAAAAAAATCAATGAAACATTACTAAGAACAAATATCAGTAAAAGTGTTGTGAAAGTTTCGTAGTCTGAAAATAAACTAAGTAGCTTAATGTTACCTTTTGACAAAGAATTTGTAAAAAATTGCTGTAAAATATTTGGTTTATCATGTTTTAATTTGATTAACTTTGATCAGGTAGAAGCATAAAATTTGACTATACAGACGTGCATATGATGAATTGGATAGTCTAAGAAATTTTTTCATACATATATATAGAGTAAACAGAATTTAATAGATGAGATATTACTTAGTAGTAACGGTTCAACCAATTTTCTTTGAATTTTGACATAGTATATGTAGCATTTCGCTAGGTAAAAGATATATTTTTTTGTTTTACATACAGAAAGTAAACAATCCCAATTTATTTATTGGGATACTTTAATTCTGTGAGATAAATTATTTGATTTTGTGAAATTATTGTTTAATTTTTTTTAATTTCTAGATCGGAGTAGTATCTTTCGGAGCACGAGCGGGCTGCCAAGCCGGTTTACCTGCCGGTTACGCGAGAGTCACATCTTTCGTACCATGGGTTCTTAGTCAATAATAATAATCTGAAATGAATCATAAGTTATTGTAACAATATTATTTATTAAATATATTTTTTTGTAAATAAATCTATCTATTGTTATTATTTTAATCTATCAACTAAAACTATGTATATTAATGAGTCTTAAAGTCTGAAATTTGGTATTAACAGTTCTTTACATAACAATGCTGGATATCAGAAATTTTATTTACTTATTTGTCGTTTCTGACAGTTGCTTTCATTTTATCTTGAAGTAACATAACGTAAGAAGAAGATACGATAGAAACATTTTTTATCGAAATGGACATAAGCGTTACTCACTTCAACCTTTACTTCTGAACTTCTTCAAGTTTTTCTACTTATTATGATTTTAAGTCATAGAATATGTAATAAGTATATTGTCGTGGTGATTAGTTAATTGTATTTTACTTTTAGATTATCATTCTATCTATTACGCGGTCGCTTTATACATCATCATTATCATCATCACAATATTAAATAACTCTGAAAATAACCCTATTATATCCTTATAGAAGAAACTCATACTGATAGTAAGATTAGTAGAAAGTAGTGCAGTGCTACCTATTCCCAATATTATATATGTATTTAATAATATCTATGTGCAATTACTTAATATGAGTATCAATGATAAATAAGCATATATGTCATTATGGTAGATAATAGTCGTAGTAGAGTTTTTTTGGCATATCTAATCTTATAAACAATGTTAAAAATATCTTATCTATTTTGTTAATGTATGATATAGTCAAAGGTATAGGTAGTCAAAGGTCGTTATTTAGAGTGACTGCAGAAAAATTTTTTGAACTTCTATATTACTTAAATTACGACATCTTAGTACTCGGGTACTAAGATGTTGTAATGCCTTTCGAGATTTCTTAAGAGGCAACTAAAAATAAAACGCATTACAAAAATGCAAGCATTGAAAACTATAATACGCTTATCAAGACATTTGAACGATTTATGCAAGTCTAATGTGGTCATTGCAGGCTAATACCCATCGCTTCAATAATGCTCTTTGAGTAATTGAAATATAAAGGTCTCTGAGAAGATCACATTGATCTATAAAAAAAAGTGGGCTCTATGATGTTTGACAGAGTTAAGGATTGAATAGACGAATTCAATGAGACAAGAAAATAATAGATTCTACAATGTCAGTCGATCTCAACTATGTTCTTTGGATTTAGTAGTACAGTTACATAAATACTATTTGCAGATTTCTGCTTAGTATACCTATTAGAACTAAATTCACATTACTGCAATATCATTATTAATTTATAATATTCTAATAGTTCCCGTGTGGTCTCGGCATAGTATTGGCTCCTTCCTTTTCCGTGGGTATCGTAAAAGCGACTAAGGGAGGGCGAGGTTTGGGCAGCAGCATCTCTCTTAAGAAATCTCCAAAGCCTAACTGCGATTGTCAATCCACCTGCCAAGCGTGAGAACTACTAGCAAAATGTCTTAAGGGGAGGCTTATGTTCAGCAGTGGACAGTTAAAAGCTGATATGATGATGATGATGATACTAGTAGTTATAATTAGTTAAAGTAAATTAAAAAGTAAAAGTAATACACGAAAGTTCCCTCAATTTAGCTTTTTCCTTTTCTTCCTCTAACTTCATGCCAAAGGCTCCTAAATTTGTACATTATGCTCCCTACATAGAAGGTAAGAAATTTTACATTAAGATATATACATTTACTAACTAACGACCAAATAACCATATGCTTATGTTATGTAAACATTAATCTATAAGACGAGAAGCAATGTAAATTGCACTAAAAGCTTTGTAGCACTTAGTGATAATTTAGCACTAACACACAAATGCGCAATGATTACTTGATATCAGGTACTCACAGCATTTCGAATAATTTAATGATGCTCGTTTTAGTTGCGGTTCTGAAGTGCTTCTGTACATACTAAATGACTAGTCAAGTTTTTAGATATGTGAAAAGATCAGAGAAATAAGGTCCGAACAGCATTTTGTAAAACTTTTGGTATCAGTACTTTTTAGGGTAATTCGATTTGACTGTATACGATTCTGTCTAGTGCTATCCCTGCCGCGCCCTTTCTCTTCACCCCCTTTCCCCTAAATATGTCCCTTACTGTCGTTTTTTTAAATTTGTACTTTTAGTAGGGTAAATTACAGGTGCCAAATAGTTTCACAAAATGTCGTAAGACATAAAAAGAAGGGTGAATTTGATATTTTTTTCTACTAGTCTACAGTAAATTATTAAAATAAGAAACAGTTTTTTAAAATGTTCAAATTTGGACAAATGAAGTGAGACAACTTTTATAATAATAACTACATTTAGATTTTATATATTAGCTTAAATAATATAATGATAAATAGCACATGCTAGCGTCAGAGCGACGTCTATAGTCTCAAACACAGCAAAGATTATGTACTAAGAATACTAAAAAGGGAAAGTCATAAGTTCATTTATTTTAAAGTAACTATATGTAGAAATTGAATAAAATATACACAAGTATACATTTACATGAATACAAAAGTGTGACAGTCTATTAAATCAGTAGGCCACCAAGATTAACATCATTACGCGGACAAAGTCACGGGCAGATATAATGTGTGTATATATTTCGTAAAATCAGATATCGGAAACGTAGCACATTTATCACTTAGTAATAATGAAATCAAAATAAACCTATGTCAGAGAATGATCGATTGTAATTGGTTTAACTTTTCCTAACAACCAATCTATTTAAAGTATCGATTAAATTAAAGCTCGATTCAGCTGACGGGGGAAGTCCAAAGACTGGGTTCGGAGATTCGCTTTAATTACGGAGTGGATTAGCAGTAAGTTTCGTGGGAGTCGCCACATGATGACATGGCCTTTGTTTAAGCACTGATTAATCAGAGCTTGACTGGGGGAGCTGGTTATATATTTGAATTCTCTTATAATAAAATGGTTATCAATTCAGCGCCCGATGTTATGAAATTATTTATAACAAGTTTTTATTTAGCACGGAATTATAATTGTATTAATTCTTTAATACAGTATAAGATAAGATATGACTAGAATTAAGACCAGGTGAAACTCGAAATGTTATTATATCAGTTTAAAGTCCGTCTAAATAAAATTAATAATAAAAATAATTAGTTTAAATCAATATCGATTTAGAATGACCTAAGTAAGATGCTTATATCTTAAAATTTTCATTACAGAAATCAATTTTATTTCTTTTCAGTTTAAAGAGCTGTATAATACCTGCAGCAAAGTATTCCTTGGATATCATATTTTGTATTATAAATAGTCGATACAAATAAGTGATATCAAATTTCTTAATGGTCGAGGGATGAGCAACAGCGTCCCTTTTGAAACTTTACCACACTCCAACTGCGGTTGCAATCTAGGCGGGTTGTAATAGTGGTAAGTAACGTAGTAACTTGATACCTGGCAAGCGTGGAAACTACTGCCAAAATTCCTTTTATGGGGGAGGCTTGTGTTCAGCAGTGGACAGTTAATAATCTGATCATAACATCTAATCTGATGTTGATGATGATGATGGAAGGTTGTTGGAATAGAAGGTTGAACTTCTGGTAGTGATAATGGTGATTAATCGTTGAGTGTTGGCAGCAACACACATACTAATGGTGATGGTTTAATACCGTAATAAAGTAAAACAAAATAATCCTAATCAAATAACAAACGATATGGACTTCTACAAGACATTTGTTAACACCTAGTTCAGTGAAATAGTAAAATAATATCAAATGTATTCTAGTTATATATAAAAACGGCTTCATATTATTATCATTATTGTTATCATTTATAATCACATTTTAAGGTGAAACTGATACAGGGGTAAACCCTATCGATTGCGATAAGTATTGTAAAAATTTGTACTTTGTGTTATTTTTACCAATTCTACCGACATTTAGTTTGCTTATTTTTAAGAAAATCCACCTTTGAAGTGGCTAAGTTAAAAACAAATCAAATAATTTGTTAAAAAATCAATAGATATGGAAGTACTTAAATACTTTTTAATAAAAATATAATGATTAAAATGTATTCGTAATATAAAGATATTACGTAACGTATCAAACAAAACTGAGAGCCTACTTGTTTAAAAAGATAGTTGTTATTGAGAATTGAAGCCAATGGGAAACACCTGGTGTTAACTACTTTAATTACGTTACCCATTAATCCAAGTCCGGGAACAGGGGCTCTGGACAGAGACGAATTGGCCCACCGCACAATATTTTAACGAGTGGTATACGGACTTTAGTGTAATTGGAGGGTTACTAAAACATCTCATACAATTACAATATTCTATTCAGATAATGACAGTTACTCTTTTATTCAAAGACACTTAATAAGATGGAGAATATATATTTTATGATTATTTAGTGATGCATCTATTTTGATATTATATTATTTTGATCTATTTTAACCCTGTCAGGTCTAACTTTGCGTGGTTCCCGATGGAAGCCATCGTAGTGAATTCCTACTGAATTTGTCACGATAGCTCAACTGTTCCGATTTTATCCTCACCTAACATTAGTCGCTGGTTCCTCGCTAATCAAATAATTCAGGCAGAGTTTTCATATTATCGATTTTGACTATATAGAAGTTGACTGACATACTATTATCATTAGGTCAACCTTTGGTACCATACTGTCATTTGGTTAGTAAAGTTATTTAAATAAATAATAATATAGCATATTTAACACTTGATTATCTCCATTTCTATCTAATTTGTAAGAGACTTAACATGAAGATAAATGCAAATAGTTTATGACAGTATCGAGCAAAAACATGCAAAACCTAAGCTGTAAATTTAGGGGGCTTCCCCCCTAAATATTGTTAGAACGGAGGATTTTAGAGTTCAATTATTAGCAATATACCCTATTAGATCACCCTTAACGCGGTTTCTTCTGGAAACTATCGTGATTAATTTTTGTGAAATTTATCACAATGGGTGCCAAATGACCTGCTTTCGTCTTCACCTGTCATCTTTTTATGGTGCCTCGCTAGCGTATACCGATAGCACAGATAGGTTTACCATTCCATTATCATCCCATAAAAATCGTTGTGAATTCATCTGGTGAACATCAAAAATAAATAAATAAAAGTAATACTGACTGCGCACCTACAGTCCGGCTCGCAGCATGTCAAAGTCATATATGATTACATGTCCCAGTTTGTTCCGAATATCCGTAAGCTCTTCCGATTATCCCTACAGATAAAACAAAATTAAAATAATTAAGAAACAACGAAATAAGCTCCATTATTGATATATTTTCGTGAAATTTCTCTTAGTTACGGTGTTTACAGGATTTTCTAAGAAGAAAATGTCCTAAACAAGAATTAGGTAGGTATTAGTTGTCAACTCTTTGCGGAATCACTAGAATGTAAGATCATAGTAGTTCTTATCTTGTTATAAGTTTAGAGAAGATCTTGGTACATTTTGCTTGTAGCTATGTATCCTACATTTATTTATTGTCAGTAAAACTATTTTGTTATAAAGAAATATTCCTTAATTTATAATGTTCATTTATAATAATCTTCTAGACACCTAATTGTATCTATACTAATATTATAAAGTGCAAAAATTCGATTGTTTATTTGTTTGTAAGGACTAAACTCAAAAATTACTCAACCGATTATAATTTTCTTTTTTCATCTATAGCAAGCTACATTATTAGCGAGTAGTACACGCAATATATTATTTTCAAAAATATTTGAAATCCTTAGTAAAATTACTATAACCTGAATTATCAAAAACTTGTCCATTAAAGTTAACACAAAGTATTAGTAATTTTAGATAAACCTTACCTTTAAACTCTACAATATATCATTGACTTCTATTGATTATGACACTAAATAAGCGATAGTTCCATTTCGTATATGATTTTAAACGTTATTTTTTGTGGAACAAATCCTTAAATTCTACTGAATTAAGTTACTAACTTACGAGTTTGAAGATGACAGCAAAAATGTTATATATGTTTTTTTTTTGGTAATATTACTGTTTTTTATTTCAAAATATTATATCATTCGTTCATAAGGTCAACGTGAATTCATCAAAATCCACTAAGCCGTTTGGTCGCGTTTCAGCTACGCGATTAAACGTGAGAGATTTATATATAACGTACATAAGTACATAATACATTCTTGTTTTAAACGATCATGTTAAAACTTTCTATCCCTTTATCTCTACGTTAGGCTTCTTTGTGGTGTACGCAAGTGGAGAAAATTAAGTAAGTACCAAAGACAAAGTAATGCAGTGTAAAAACTAAAAATAAACGTGGCTTGAATCTACATAGTTAGTGCTTGCATCTCGCATATACAGTATGAATATGAACATGTGTGCGTAACGTAAGTTAACAGGCGTGTAATAGTAATGACCCTTGCTTTTTTTCCAAGTCTTTTCATCATTTTTTCTAGAGGAATTATTTCCGTTTACTTTCACGTTAAGCAGTAAAAGTAGCTTTGAGGTTGTTTTACAGTATTTCTTAATTGTCTTAATGTTTTTATACGTTTCAAAGGAAGTTGAAGGATTCTTAATGAAAAAGGTTTAAGATGTCGTTATTAATAAAGTATTCACTTTATTTTGGTTTGATTGCTTTGGATGTGGTACTGAAATTTAAGGTGCAGAGATATAACATATTAGTCTATAGAAATGGCAACTGATGAAGGTTTAATATATGTAACAGTGTATTTTTTTTATTAAAGTAATACACTATTTAAAACTAGTGTATTACGAGACACCCGAATGAAATCTAATGTCCCGTAGGTTTAACATAATTGAAGCAGAGTTGTTTTTAAGTCTAAAAACAAATTTTTCATTTTGCTCTTTCTTATTTTATACATATTGAGTTCATATTTGTTGTATATTATGTGTTAGAAATACAAATAAATCACTTACCTATAAAGATATTAGCATAAAAATGCCATATTATTTTTACATTGTTTAAAAACATTGTTTTCTCTTAAGTTTTCCATATTTTTTTCTTAAAAGTAAGAGGCCTTGGCATCTGGCGCCAAAGTTCTAAATTTTTGTTTTTATTAACGACCGTTGCCGTATATACGTTTATGAAAAACTTATTTTTCGGATTTACATAAAATAAAAGAAGTCTACTTTTAATAATATTCAATCGATGTATTGGTTTTGAATTGGTTGGGATTTTAACGGGCCTAAAATTGTCATTATGAATTGTGTGATGATTCTCTAACTAAAATTGTTATTATAAATTGTGTGATGATAAAAATTAAAACTGTGTTCCACAAATAAAAAAAACTACGTGACAAAGCTCTTCTTTTCATTTAAAAGTTTCAATCTGTAAGTGTATTCTTTTAGATAAAAAAAAATCCACATAGATTTGCAATTGACGAAGTTATGAGGCAACAAACTGCAACTAATAATCACCTACTTTTTTAAATCAATTGAAAATTAAATTTCCTGTTTAAGTATGGCCTAGAATTCCTAATGTATTTGTCTTTCCTTGAAATACTTAGAAGTTGCTTTTGAATCAATAAAGACACTTCTGTTTTGATCCAGTTGTTTAATTGAAGTTAAATCACAAGCTCCCATGTTTTAAATACATTACACAGTAAAATATTTATTAGCAGAGAGTACGATTATGATTTATATTAATGATAATATTATTAGCAAAAAAGTTACAAGAATTGCTTTACTACTATCATAAACTAATATAGAAACATAGTAATTTTATTACTATTTTAACAAGATTGTAAAATAAAAGTTTTAGTAAGCTATTTCTGTGGTACTTACTGTACGTAATAAAAGATCAGGTTCCCCAAAGATTGACTTCTATCACCATGAATTTTGTGATTTTTGACATAATTATTTTTAAGTGAGTTACATGAGACCATTGTAAGAGTACCTTAATATTGTCTAGAGAAAAAAAAAACGATGAAATCTTTGCAAAAAATAACGAATAAAAAATATATATGAAACTAATATATACACAAAAATAGTTGAATTGAGAATTGCCTCCATTTTGAAGTTGGTTGCAACGCAGAGGAACAAAGGTCCGTTTGCGGTCACAGCTAGCGTAATCCGACAGTTTACCAAAGTAGGGCTGCGTCTCTTTTGTTGAACAGCGAGAAGAGAAAAAATGTTGGAGTAGTTAGGTAATTTGTAATTTTGGATTATATAGATTTCATTTTATTTACTAAAAATATATATATGCGGAACTGGTATATTTATTATAATCTTGCTTCTACAAAGTATTTGACTTATAGTTAAAATACTCCAGAGTGTTTATTTTGTATGAATTTACAATTTTAAGTACTTATCATATTTAAATAATTTCATTTTTCTGTTTTGATTATTTCATTTTAAACAAGTATTATAAGTTACTTTATAGAATGTCTATACATATCATATACAAAATAAATAATAATAAAAATAACAAGTACTTAGTCAAAATTTTTAGATACACCCAAAGGCTCAATAGATTTCTGTTGTCTGAAACAGAGACCAGTAAATTCTGAATTTTCTACTCGTAACAAATCCACGTCCAAATACTGGCGTTAATCCAACTATTTGTGCCACGAGTATTTCTTGAATATGATATATTCGTACTTAGGTGTATTGTAAATAACATACTGGTTTATTAATTTGTTTTAGATTAAAATCTAAAAAAATATTTTAATCATGAAACGAATATTTACGTATAGTCATGGCATAGAATAGTCCACCCTTTCCTTTCCCGTGGGTGTTGTAAGAGACGACTAAAGGAATTTAATGGTTGGTATGGGCAGCAGCGTATCTCTTAAAACATCACTAAAGCTTAACTGCGGTTGCCATTCCGCTTGCCAAACGTGGCAACTACTGGCAAAACCATCCCTTTTTGAGGAGGGCTTATGTTCAGCAGTTGACAGTAGACGGCTGATATGACGATGATAATATACATAAACATGTATATATGTATCTTATATATATGTACGTAAAACTCGTTAACGTTAATATTAAAATTTATTGGCAACCAAGTAAACCGTTACAAACAGATGGCGAGTTTGTCTCAGAAATTATTGATTGAAATTAATCAAAAAATGATTAATGGGGACGGCTATGGAAATGATTGATTCAGAGGCATCTCCATTGCACCAACTCGTTACAAATGTAACTAACTGTATGTAGATAAGTATACATACTAATTTCTATGTGTAATGATTTCGAATGTGTTATTTAAAAATTTGTAATAAAACGAATAAAAGTTCGTCGAAATGATAAAATGTAAATAAAAGCAATTAAGTAGTATTGATATTTCGTAATTTTTATCGTTTATCGTTTCATTAAAAAATAGTGTTATGAGACGGTCAAGGTTTTGACAAATAAAGAAAAAAAGGTTTGCCAATAAAGAAATGAAACTCGAAAAGGTTTTATTTATTTATTCTAGTTTTGGTTTTCTTCTTATTTCCTCTTCGTTATCTGAATTCTTTGTCTTCTCCATGATTTTTGTTTGGGACCTGTTTTATTGCATGCCACATAGGTAATATGAAACCAGTCACTAGTGGTAGGTATATTACATTTGTTAACAAACATTTAAAATATTTCAGTTAGTAATTACATTATATATGTTAGTCAAATTTTAAAAGTGATGTAAATGTGACCGTAAATCACAATTCATATTTATATTATATTACATATTTATTGGTCATGAATTCCTGTACTGAATTATTTCTTTTTTACATAAAAATAAACGTATTTGATTTCGGAACACCTGTTTTTAAACTATCAGGTATTGTATTAAAAATATGTTATTTATTTATTTATTTGATCAACTGGGTGAGCTTTACAGTCTCCCAATACGCTTACAGGAAAGCATCAGTACAATAATAATGACTGTATAATTATAAACAACAATAAGAATAAAAACTATATATAATTGAAATGACATTTTATATTTTAATTATCGGAACACAAACTCTCAATGGCTATCCGACGAAACTCCTGCAAGTTGGAGGCAAATACATGTAGTTATATACTGGCTTAAAACACCATTTAATATACCAAAACATTATTATATACGATGAGTTGTTTCGAAACAAAAGTAATGTTTCTGTTTGTTAGTAGAACTAATATGGTTTTGCATCAGTTATTTTTAACAAATTCAAATACAGTACATATATGTTTTTAATAACATACATGTTTTTTGTTTTTAATATTCATATACTGGGAAGAGTAAGTATATGGTTCCGTGGAAATAACGGCCGGCAACTGTTTCTTTGGAGAACGTTAAAATAAACGTTAAAACACACATGATACCCCACCCATCACTAGATAAGCTATGTTATGGCAGACAGTTATGGCGGGGGGGGGGGGGGAAGGGATTGTTAGCAATGGAGTTTGATTGCCATTGCTAGCAATATGCCCTATCAGATCGACCTCCACGTGGTTCTCCCTGGAACCATCGTGAACAATTCTTGTTGAATTCGTCACGATGGGCTAACTGACCTGCTTCATCCTCATCTATCACCCATCATCTGGCACCCCGCCGGTGTATATCGATAGAGCGGGTGAGGTTACTATTTTATTATCACCCATAAAAAAAAAACCTCAGTAATGGCATCGCATGACGGGCACCATAGGTATTAACAATGTATCTTGTAATACCTATGGTTACTAATTGTCATCGAAAGGGCCATCAACTTGTTTGCCATTTTAAGTGTGTTAAAAAAATATTTGGTACAAATTTTCGAGTGGATATGTATTGATAACAAATAAAAACTTATACACACGCCTACACACCAATCAATCAGCACTACACTCTTCGGAATTGAATACACGATTTAAAATCAATATTCACTGAATAGATTTTGGATTGCTCTTTTTTTTTGAGTAGATTAAAATAGATTTTTCGAGAGTTACCTAACAAAACAAGGTATTGTTTTAGTATAAAACAACATGTGGTTGAATTCCTGCAGCTTGCTATGTTCCAAACATGTCACGATGTGTTTACAACTTCCGAGCGTGAATATTTATCGGACTCACTTGCTCTATGGACCAAGAGCTATGCATTTTTTTTTATTAGTTTTAAAATATTTTAATTTATTTTCGGAACGCGGCGAAATTACAGGTAAGTAGTAATTATATCATAGGTTAAGGGTAATAGTACTACACATGATTTTTATTAATGTTGATGTTTCACATGTCAAAATAAATTTAAGATATATTAAAACGAAAATTTACAATTATTTATTATAGTTTTAGAAATATAAATACCTATTAATAAATCAACTGATTTCTACAGGAAAGAAGTCCTCAAATTGACTGTTTTTTTTATTAGTTTGTTTGTATGTATTTGGTTTAAGGGCTCAACCAACCATCATAAAATTTAATATTGGACTCCGAGTAATATAGCTTGCCTTTTATTTCTTTTAATCAATATATTTCTATCACGCAGACGAGCAAGCAGGGAAAAATTAATATAAATATAAAGCTTTGTTATTTCAATGGATTTATTATACGTTCGTTATTCAATATTCAACCATAAGTGTAGCAGTTTTAGTGCCAATATACAGATCGGATTATCTCCTACCGAAATTAAATTGTCATATGCAGACAACTGTGAAAATTTCGTCGATTTTTGTAGCTCAAATTGGAATTACTGCGATATGGCAATGTATTGTTTTATTCTTGTTCATATTTATTTTTCATTCGAAAGAAGTTGATATAATAAGGTAAAAACATGTCAATTGTTAAATTTAAGGCTTAATATTTTCTGCAATTGTGAGTGTTTAACAGTTACCATATTTTTCTATACTATTGTCATGTAGTCTATAGTATCCCCACTATTACATACTATACTACTACATATTGTAGCAAGTACGAATGTATGCATGTATACACATACACACACTCACGCGCACGCACATACACACACACTCACTCTCACACATATACGCGCGCACGCTAAACACTACCGCCCTTTTTTGGAATATGTATAAAAATGTATCAGTTTTGCACCACCACCCTAAACTAAAACTTTTTGCTGTCCTGTTTTACACACCTGTAAAAACCGCGGCTAGTGTCCACACCAGTAATTCACTAACGTCATGACATGCAAACGGTACTGGCTGAGTAATCACGTTTCGTGTTACCCTTTTGTTACACGCTCTCGGTTAGGCCGGGGACAAAAAGATAGTGATTTAAGTTACGTTGTGCCATTGTCGAAATAAAGTGCCGCGCCGTTGTAAACATCCGTGGCTGCAAATTGTACATGGAGCTCAGAATTTATTTTTAAATATACAGAAACAAATAGAGAGAGATTTATTTTTATGCAACTTAGAATGGCAAACAAGCTGACGACTCACCTTATGGAAAGTAACAAGCGTCGCCTATAGACACGAGCAGTACCATGAACATAACAGAGTACCAAATCTGTTTCGGCCATGGTGCCTCCCATGCGTTGCCATTCCTGAAGACTCAGATGTTATTCATCTGCCCTGCCGTATGCCACCCTTCAAACCGAAGCACAGCCATACAAACACAACTGCTTCACGTTAGAAACACGAATGGGATAGAGGTGCCCAAGCAAATGCAAATTATGTATGTTATTTTTATTTTTCAAGGAAGACTTTAGTAGATCACATTTATGTAGATGTATGAGTCCAAAAATGTTTTGACAATTTTGAGAAATCGACTTTTATTTCAAAATGTTAAGGTATTACTTGCAATAAAAATAACATTTTTTTTTTTAAATAAAAGTAATTTAAAGAAAAAAATATAAAATGTCTTATTATGGGACCATATAAAGCAGAAATAGCAAATCTATATTGAATTGCCTCTATACTATTACTCATACTATCATCATCATCATCATCATCATCATATCAGCCGTTAACTTTCACTGCTGAACCTATTAAGAGGAGGCCTATGCCTCTTCTTAATAGGCGGTTTTGGCAGTAGATGCCATGTTAAGCATGCAGGTTGGCAACCGTAATTAGGCTTTTGGTATTATATAAAGATGCATTTTTTTTAAATATTTTTTGTACATGTATCTTTTTTTTTATCTTTTTTCACTGTGCATTTATGTCTATTGCTGTTTGTGTGCTGTAAGTAATGCAAAGAAATTATTTATCTATCTATCTAAGGACGCTATTGCCTATCCCTCGACCAGTTCCCTTGGTCGCCTCTTACCACATCCTCGGGAAAGTAAGAAAAATAAGTAAAGTAAGGGTTAAAACGTAAGTCCATTCTTTGCCTAGACCATACGGCAATAATACATATATAGGCATAAGTAATTCATCACAATATATTCAAAAACACTTTGGACGTTTTACTTGTAAGTTGAGAGGAAAAACATTGGTCCAATTATCGTAAAAAAAGTAAAAATACAAACAATGCATTTAGAAATTGCAAGTGCTGCACTCCAAGTAGTGAATGCACTAAGGTCGAAACGAGACAGGGGTGAGCACTAAATTCTTTACTTTTCTAACAAATCTTTCGCGCGATAACGCTGTGTTTTATTTGGGTCAGCGTATAACGTCAGAGTACGCTCTCGTGTGATAAGTGCCGCTTCCAGTGAAATAGTTCACCTTTACAGATACTTTACGTGTAATATATATATATAAACTTATATGGACGTGGAATATGTATTGAATTTTTATTTCTTGAGGCATGCGTAAACGTCAGATATTATGTCAGCAAAAAAATCTCTTTGTATAAGCCATGTAGTATAAACAATGTGCATTTTAGAATACAATTTTCCAGGTATTCTTAAGTTGGTGATAATAATGAGGATTGAATTTAAGACCAAGGATCGTCCCTTATCAATCTTAAAAATAAAAAGAGAATCAAATATATTTTCTTATTACTAACCTTATGAAAAAGATTTGTATAATGTTTAACATAATACCATATTTAAATAGTTCTTGCTGTGTAGCCCAGGCATAGAATGGGCCACCCTTTGTCCTTTCCCGTTGGTATCGTAAGAGGCGATAGGGGAACCGAGTGGTCGAGGGATGGACAGCAGCGTTCCAATAATATAACACTAAGCCTAATTGTGATTGCCAAGCCGCCTGCCAAGCGTGGCAAATACTGGCAAAATCTCTCCTATGGAGAAGGCTATGTTTAGCAGTGGATAGTTAATGGACGATATAATAAAAGAAAATAATAGTACTTATATATAATATACTTTAGTAATAATACTATATATATGTATATATATGTAATTCGCAAGTAGATAGAGAAATATTAAATTTAAGATATTAATATTTCTACGTTTTAGAGTTATGTTCTTACTTTAGTCGATATTAATGTCAGTACAACACAAGAATAAAAGTCTTTGGAG
Organism: Galleria mellonella; assembly: GCF_026898425.1. Classification (NCBI taxonomy): domain Eukaryota; kingdom Metazoa; phylum Arthropoda; class Insecta; order Lepidoptera; family Pyralidae; genus Galleria; species Galleria mellonella. Next base: position 2,182,588 of record NW_026442045.1, on the reverse strand, counting down.
TAGCGACGTTCAAAAATAATTTGTAACAAAATTTATATATACATTCTTGATAAATAAGAATATTTTTAACATTTTTTTTTAAATTAAATTTACATATTTTACGTTATATTCTTTAATTTGTATTTTGTTTTTGTGTGCCCTTTATATGAGGCTTAGTGCAGAAACGCTCTGTAAATCTAGATAACAATAATGCCAATACATTGTAATATCTGAATTTTATTATGTACGATTAATAATAATAATATATTTCTAATTACCTCATCTAATGATAAAAATACGATAGTATCTAATTAAATCCTTTCTTCCTTTGACATTGAATATGCCTACTGGATAATAATTTCTTGACATTATTTAAATAGTGAACAATTTAATATCGTTGTTGGAATATTATAAGATATTAATTACAATAATAAACCTCTTGCCATATATCATACTTTCGTGCAATGTTGTATTGTATGTACTTAGTTGAGTTAGCACAAGTTATGCTACTTCAATTATTCCTTAATCTAAATCTCCAGCCGACGAAGATATGGCGAAGTTTAACTAAAAGTTAAGACTTAAATTGGGCTGCGGCAAACCTTCCCAGTAAGGGGAAAACTTATTTCAAAGGGTTGTAAATCAAAATAATACGTTTTTAGTCAATTAAGTAGACTGTGTTATGTTGAAATTATAAACAGCTATATAAAATTATTGTTTTGATGGAGTTTTAGAAATTTCTGCAAGAAAAAAATATAACGATGTATCCGATAAACATTACAACATCAAAAGATTGTGTTAAAAAAATCTACTATTAATTGTGACAAAACCAGTTATTTTGATCTAAAAACTAAACTAATAAACCAATTTTTATAAAAATTCTACGGGACTAATCTGTAAGTATATCCTTTCATATATAAAAGAATTTTCCAAATCGGTTTAAAACTGATGGAGTCAATGGCAACATTTTTTCATGCAATTTAGAATGGCAAATAACAGTTTGTTTGCCTCCTGTCCCCTGATGGAATGTGATAACTGTTGGCTATAGACATCACGCTTAACGGAACGGAACGAAACGCTGCTGCCCATACCTCGACCATTCGATTCCATTCGTCACCTGTTATGACACTAACGGGAAAGGACAAAGGGTGGCCATTCGATGCCTCGGCCACAAAACAAGTATTATTTTAAATATGGTATTGTTGTAAGCATTAAACAAATCTTTTTCATATTTGATTCTCTTTTGATATAATATCGTATACTGTGTTACTCATGATAGCCTTCATGCGTTGCCATTCCTGAGGACCAAAGTGTTATGCCTCTGTACCCTGTAATTACATTGCCATATATCACTTTTCAACCGAAACACAGCCATGCAAACGCAATTACTTTACGGCGAAAATACAAATTAGACATAAGTATCCAAGTAGATCACTTTTAAATAAAGTCTCCTTTTGGTTATTCGAAATTGTTTTTTTTTTTTACAACACAGGGGGCAAACGAGCATGCGGCTCAACTGATGGTAAGTGACTACCGCCGCCCATTGTCACCCACAACACCTACGGCATTGCAGGTGTGCTGCCGGCCTTTTAAAAAGGAATATGCTCTTTTCTCTCTTTTTTGTTGCACTTTGTTAATTTTTTTGTTTTTCTTTATACCGATTTTTGACATACTCGTACGAACTATCCTAATTTACAATCGATATTCCTCACACGGGAATTGCTAACTGTGAATTTCATGAAAAATGTTGGCAATGTTTCTCTGGCTGGTAAGCAAATCCGGATTAAATGCTTCTCTGCTCTAATTGAAGCTTCACGTGGAGTGTCGAATCAATTTAAAAAACGCTACCAGGAGTACGTGATCCTACTCAACCTAACGTGAAAATGGATAGCCCTTCTGAATTTCGAGTATTCAATTTGCTGGATGTACATGGACATATCTAGTGGATATAAGGTTTATATTTTTTAATTGTTCACGTTACATTTTTACTTGTATTTTAAACTCTAATCTACATACATATGTCAACATATTAAACGTATATGTATTTATATTAAGGTATTCATAATAAATTCCTTAGAAAATTAATTAGTTAACGAATGAATATAAAACTTCTGAGGATAAATAAATTATAAATAAATTAATAAATAATTTTACACAATTTCGATATATGTATTTATAAGAAACTACCTTATTTATAATAAAATTAAACTATAAGCAGTGGTAAGTTATAACATACTGGACAATTTATAATATTATAATATACTATTAACTACTAAATCTATTGCTTTGAAAACATTGTCCGTCCTTATGATAAAGGTTTTTTAACCAGTAAAAAAAGCGAAATATAATTGAAATTCTCAAGAATTTTTAGCGTTTCGTATCCGCATAATCCAAAAGGTATTGCTGTGGAAACACTGTCCGTCTATCCGTCCACATGACAGAGGCTTCCAACATCTGAACAAAATGAAATATATTTGAAATTCTTAGAATGGATACGCAAGTCTTTGGAATAAATAAGAAAAAAAGATGTTAACAAAATGTTTTTGTTATTTGCACAAATTTATATAAAAATATATAGATACCTACACTTACTTGTTAAGTAATAATATAAATTAAATATATAAATTAAGATATATAAAAAAATATTGCTAATCATTTTATAAAGATAAATCTTAGCTTAATGACATCTGTATAGAATATATCTCTACAAATACTTAAGGTGCAAAATTTATTATTGTGCGGTTTTTTTAAATACTTTGACCTTGTAATTGGTGACTATTATCACACAGTTCATTATTTTATTTATTTATTGTGCATTTACTGCACTGTTAATTATATTCTTTTAGACTTTCGTAAATCATGACAAAAAAGTACTTAAACTACTACTTAAGAAGACATGTACAGCTAACAGTTGTCTGATTGTTTTGTGTTTTCTTATGCAACTTAAGATGGCAAACAAGCAGACGGCCCACCTGATGGAAAGTGGTAACCGTCGCCTATATACATGAGCAGTACCATGGACATAACAGAGTATACTGTTTTGACCATGATACTCCCATGCAGTACATTCCTGAGGACTCAGGTGAAATAATAGTAAATTTTTGCTGTTATATCCTTACTAATATGTATTATAAATGTGAAAGTGAGTTTGTTTGTTTTCACACCTTAAGAGTTTAACTAATTAAAATATTCGGTAGGTATATGTGTAATATTTGGAATGGATAAAATATTTGTTAGGATATATTCTAGGCGTAATATGAACAAAGTCACGGGTAAAAGCCTAGTAATCTATAAGATTATTACGCGGTTACAGTGTTGCATAGATGTGTTTTTTTTTTATTTAACTTAGATTGGTAAACAATCTAATAGCTCATCCGATGGAACATGAATGGAACAGAGGTACGCAAGTAGACAATTTTGATTTATTTATTTTTATATTTGACAAATTATACCTACAAATCGTAATAAATATGATATTTTCTAACATTACGTCTATAATCTGAGGATTATATTATCTTAAGCGATATCAATAAGATCATTGTAATTGATAAGTTTATAACTAGTTTATGAAACGAATTATTATAAATAATAATAATAAATAATAATAATAAATAATAATAATAATAATATTTATTTTATACAACTGATTCGATACATACAGCACGATTCAAGTATACACATAGATCTCACACAACGTGATGGCTTAACAACTAGAACATATTAAATCTTAAGATCAGACCAGAAAAATAAAGAAAGTACACTAGTCATTCTGTGAAACAAATAAATGACAATCGCCACCCACCAATGTTAGTTTTTTACATCAAAATAGACAGTACAAAAATGAAATGAAATGTATCTACTTTGTAACATCAACGCCAAGTAACGTGAGGGTAGTTTAGGCAACGAAAATGTTTTATGATTATGAACATATTTTATGTTTATCGTACCTACTCATAAAGATTCTATTTTATATAATGCAAAGGTAATAATAATATTTTTTTATTATACGTATGTACGTACATATATTATGTAGGTACACTAATGCCTATTATTTAACCAAAGTATTAGAGACATCATTTTGTTTATTTCTCCGATCCTTTCCCATAGTTTAAATGAAACTTAAATTTAAATTCTTCGACACTAACTTATTTCAAGTTTATATGAATTTAGATTTATACAAAGTGCTGAGGATTTTCTTCTACCCGCCGTATTAGTAGAAATACTGTATCACGGTCAAGTATGAATCCATGTTTGTGACAAGAAATGTAAACAACCAAAGACAATTTCATCCGTAATAGTTCAAAAGTGAGTTAATGCTTGATTGCAATAAGGTACAATATTGTATACACTGTAAACAAAGCGAGCTGCATTTTTAGAACATAGTAAATGCGCAACTTTAAGATAATTCATTGTTAGAATTGTGTACATAACTTTATACGGATATGTATATATAATCAAATGCGCATATATACATAATCGTCACAGTATCCTTTTTATGAATTTGGACTATTTAATTGTTTTTAAGTATACATTATTTTATTTATGACTAATAACTTAACAAAACTATAATATATAACTATAACCAAATAACCAAAACAAAACTATAAGAGACAATTAATAAAGATTAAATATAGACATGCATGATTGTGTTCAAGATTTATATGTACATATTATGTAAAATATGCGTGTGTGCGCACGCACGTGCATGCGTGTTGTGTATGTGTGTGTGTGTGTGTGTGTGTGTGTGTGTGTGTGTGTGTGTGTGCGTGTATGTGTGTGAATGTGTGTGTGTGTATGTGTGTATGTATGTTTATTCATACTCTCATTAGATTTTCGGTAGCATTATTATCCGTTTCCAATAAGTAATTATCAACTATTTTTTTACACAAATACGTAGAATACTTATATATTTCAACACATGCTGATACTCTGTTGTATACATATGGTCCCAAAAAGCTTATGAAATTTTGAGCAAATCTAGTCTTAAAACCAGGAACATAGTATATTTTATCTTTTCTTCTCTTTAATGTTTTTACGTCAGTTGGTAATCTGTGTTGGAACACAATTAAATATTTTATGTACAATTTACGAACTGATAATATTTTTAGTTCTTCGTATAATTTATGTGTAGGATACATTATTGGCTTAAAAGTCATAGTCTTTAAAACAGCCCTATGAGCCCTCTCTAATGAAGTTATAAGGGATTTAAAACAGCCTCCCCATATACGAATACAGTATAAGATGATAGATTGGCATAATGAATTATATATAACTTTTAATAAGTTTAAGTCACAGACATTTCTAATGTTTTTGAAAATGTATATTTGCTTACGTACTCGTTTTGTCAATAAATAGATATGTTCCTTCCATGACAAATTTTGGTCAAGAATTAAACCAAGATATCGTATGGAATTTGCCTTATTAAGACGATAACAATTACATATATTAACGGTATCTCTACAATGGTGTACCTTAATAACTATGGAGTCATTAAGAGGTTGAGTGTTATTTTTTATACTAAATGTCATAAATTTGGTTTTTTCTTTGTTTAATGTTAGTAGGTTGTTATTTAACCACTTTATTATTATGTTAAAAATTTTATCAGCGTCTCTGCCTACTTTTATCCAATTTTCACCAGATATCATAACAGCAGTATCGTCTGCGAATGTAGTGATTTCAACATTCGGTGAAGTTAATCGACACAGGTCGTCAATGTATACAAGAAATAATGTAGGTCCTAAGACACTGCCCTGTGGTATGCCATAGGTGTTCTGTTCTTCTTTACTAATGTAATTATCTATTTTAACCGCTTGCTTTCTATCTTGTAAATAATTTTTAAAAAGTTGTAAAGGGATACCTCTTATACCTTTATTTTCAAGTTTTTGGAGAAGTATTGGTATCGAAACCGTATCAAATGCTTTCTTGATGTCTAGAAATATGCCTAAGCATTTTTTATTAGCGTCTAGGTTTGACGACACATATGTTGTAACACGCTGTACTGCATCAACTGTGGATCTCTCTGATCGAAATCCATATTGATTAGAAGAAAGTAAATTTTGTTTTTCTAAATAGTTTATAAGTCTGTTATTAATTATTTTTTCTATAATTTTAGACAAGCTTGGCAGTAATGAGATTGGACGAAAGTTAGAAATACAATCACTGTCTCCTGATTTATATATAGGAATAATAATCGACTTTTTTAATGCATTAGGGAAAACGCCGCTGGAAAAGCATAAATTACAAATTATTGTAATAGGAGTTGTAAGTATCGAAAAAGCACTTTTTAGAAAAGATGTGGGAATACCATCCCATCCCGTTGAAGAGTTGTTTTTTAGTCCTAATGTAATATTTTTTACTTCCGTCTCATCTGTTGGTAATAACATAAATGAATTACCAGCCGTGGGTGTGGTATTTTTTAATTTGGAAGCTAATTCATTCTCATTGCAGTTGGTTTCGTCAAGTACATTCTTAGCTAAATTAGCTCCAATATTCGCAAAATATGTATTAATAAAGTTTAACGAAATTTGGGGACTAGATTTTAGATTGATCAATTCAGATGAGTTATTTTTAATTTTATCCAGATAGCAGAGATTTTTAATTATGTGCCATTGCTTTTTGAGGTTATTATTATATTTATATAATTGTTGTCTATAATATAGTTGTTTTTGTTTTTTTAAGAGATTATTGCATGTGTTTCGATATCTACTATAAGTTATTTTGAGAATCATATTATCAGGGTCTTTTTTTAATTTTTGTTGTAAATTATTACGATTTCGTATGCATCGTATCAACCCTGGAGTTATCCAGGGTTTAATAATTCTTTTCTTCCTAGATATTTTGTAAACTGTAGTGTGCTTCTCGAAAGCCTTATTTATTTCTGAAATAAAAATATTTGTAGCCATATTTACATCGTCAGTCAAAATTTGTTGCCAATCAATGAATTGCAACTCTTTAATTGCTTCTTCATAGTTTACTTTAGTAATTGTAGGTATTTTATTCTTTCTTGAAATTTGTGTCTTTTGTAATGTTGTTAATATACTACAATGGTCAGTTATTGAGGTATTACAAACCATTGTGGTTACTGAGTTTATCGTTTTCACAAAACAATGATCTAAGCAATTTTTATCACGAGTAGGTAGCACGTGTGATGGAAGCAAACCATGAGATGCAAGTAGGTCCAAATAATCAGCTGTTTTAGTGCTGTTATTTTCGGGTTTTATATCAATATTTATATCGCCTAAAAGTAATATATTTGCATGTTGTTTTAATTTTGTGAGGACTTTATCCAGTGACTTCAAGAAATTTTCAGTATTTTGATAGGATGGAGGTCTATATACACAAATAATAGCAAAATTATTTTGGAGTGTGAGTATTAGACAGTTTGCATCTACTATATCAGTAGATTCGCTTACTTTAACAATTAAGTCGTCTTTAACGAAAGCAACTACACCATCATTCTGATTTAAATGGTTTTGTGTAAAATATGAGCTATAGGTCGGAATTTTTGGTATAATAGAATCTTTGTTCAACCAACACTCAGTTAGAATAATTATATCTTGTTGAAAGTTAATACGATCCAATAAAACAGTAAGATTATCAAAATTTTTATTGATGCTACGTATATTTTGTGTAAAAATATTAAGAGCGTTTTCAGAAATGGGCAAAGACGTACCATAGAGCTTCTCTTCATCAACAATCATTGCACTTCCGACATTGACACTGGAATCAATGTCGTCTAATACCTCTAGTGTATTATTCATTATATTTAAAGTCAATAATGCAGTATTTAATGAACATAAGGAAGTACAATATTGAATCTTCAGATAAGCATTGGATGAGAGCTTTACTTGTGTGTGGTATATAAATGTAAATAAAATGTGGATATAATATGTACGTATGTAAATGTAATGTAAGTGAACTAGTTTGTGTATGAGTATATGTTAAAATGTAAGCAACAACACATGCAGTATCCATAAAAAATAATCTGAAATTAACAAAGTAAAGTATAAAGTAAAAATAAATGTAACAGTATATAGTATTATGATTAAGAATATCAGAGCATAGTCAATTTTGTAAGCCTGGTAAATCCATTTTTAATGCCTCAATTTGGGTTAACATTTTGACATGTATGGTAGGAGTATTATCAGATTTTTTGATAAATACCTTACCATGTTTAATACCAAAATATAAACAAAATAAATTAAGATTTATCCATAAAAAATAGGCATTTTAATCGTAACAGAATAATTTACGAAAAATTTTCTATCTGCAGTTATTTTAATATACGTTGATAAATCATTCAGGATGCCTATGATAATATGTTTTCTTATTATTTGTAAAAACTAAAATCTTCTATAAATCTATTACTAGAACTACAGATAGCATAATACTATCTAGAACTGAATACTACATGTTCGTCAATCTTGAACCGATTTTGATATTTTTTGCAATAAGTTTATTTGTATACCATACTATTTTTTGGCAACTAAAAATAATACAGGACTATGACTCTTGTTTAATTATTTTATGAAACAAAACTATAAATTATTACTTATATTCTTATGTGTCGTATCTTTCAGCTAAATTTATTATTTAGATTTAAATATACAGTTTCAATGTATATGAAGCCTAAATAAATTCAACATAATTTTCCATCGTCGATATTCGTTTTAACAATAGAATACAAATATAGCAAAATATTATTGAAATCAAAGAATTTGTTAGTTCAACAAAACTGTTTCAAGAAAATAAGCAAATAAAATGCAATGTTGACCCAGAAAGACCCTTGGTTTATCCTTTGGGAGCGCCTTCCTCATCTCTTTGTTACGCGATGCCTTCCTCTGTTTCTGTAATTTAATATGAAACGTGACATTACTTTAACAAAGCTTTTATATTATTTGAAAATTATAGGATTTAGTTGTTGTAAGCTCTCTTATGTCCTCAAGTCTACTACTTTCTTACTCTTTATCAATCTACTTTTTAGTACTTTCCAATTAATTTTACGAAGTAAATGATACTATATATCAGGACAACTATTACTAGAATAGGTATCTATAGCCTTTGAAGCACATAGGTATAATTTTAAAAATATATCCATCACATATTTTTAACCACATCTGCCCTTCATTTGCTTTTTGTTTTTACCTATTAATTAGCTGGTAGAGAATGCTATATGACATTAAGTTCGCCACTTATAGAAAGTTTTATTGTGCAATAAAGAATAAATAAATAAATAATCCAAGGAATATCTACAATTCATAGATTAACATACCATACTATATCAGCCGTTAACTGCCCATTGCTGAACATAGGCCTTCCGTCTAAGATGAGATGTGCTTGTAGTTGCCTCGCTTAGCAGGCGGATTGCCAACTGCAGTTAGACTTTGGTGATGTTTTAAGAGAGACGCTGCTGCTCTTCCTTTGACTATTAAGTTCCCTTAGCCACCTTTTGTGACATCCACGAGTTTGTTTATTACTTCTTAGCGTTCTAACTATTCACTATGAATTTTGGTGTATATACTATATGGAATGGAGAAGAACATATGCTACTTTTTATTAAAAAATGGACATATAATACATGAAATAACTCATAGATGAATCTTTTAGAGTTCACCTTTTTCTAATAGTAGATGAAATAAAGAAAAACATAGGCTATAGTCACGTGAACGAAGTTATGGATAAAAACTAGTAGACAATATAGTTTAAAAACCATAAAAATTGTCAGAGGCAATATACGATCACAAAATAATACACAGTGGAAGATTGCTCTAGTTCGAAACGGAAAGGCGCAGTACTCATCTTGCAATCGCTGTTGCATTTTATTACTTTTCCATTTCCACTGAGGTTTCAATTTCCTTTCTCATAATTAATAGCCTTTCTACGAGTTGCCTGACATTTTCTATTCCCGTGCCACATAAAGTTTAACGTTCAATTTGCAAGTATCTAGTTACTGCGTTGTGGTACGAGTTTATTACTGAGTTTTTTAAATATTAATTTGTTAAAAAATTTTAATAAAGAAATAGTTACGCTTGTTGTAGGTATTATTGATAGTATAATACACAATTCTGTAAAGTTTTAAGATTTTACATATGTATTGTATATAATTTTATATTATTATGTTTATTGGTACTATACATGAAAGTGTACTATATACATATAAAAGTATCCATATATGCTTCAAAACACAAAAATACCGTCAAAATTTATTTTATTATTTTATTAAATTTATTTTAATATAAATTAAACATATGTTGATGAATTTCGTATTATTTGGATAGTAAATTATATGCTACAATATTGATACTGATACTTCGAGTTAAAAGAATTAAATACTAAGCCCATTCCTCCAATAAAAATTATAATAATTATTCGTACAATAAATACAATTTAGAAGTTCGACTTTCTCGACAAATTGTTCTGAATAGCAAAACAGGACAGAAATCTGCAAGCGAACTTAAGTAGAATATACTTTTTTAAATCTGGTTATAAAAAATCAATTCCGACTCTAGAAGACCCGTTAAGCTGTCAGTCGATATACGACAATCGTAAAAGATGAGATAGGTCTGGTACGTTGTACAAAGGATAGATAGTTCGATTGTTGTTCAATACACAAAGTGATGGTTTTGTATAAATACGCAAAGCAAATGTTTAGAACATTGTATATTGTTGAACCATCGCTGTCGCAGTATTCCTAAAATTATATAGCATTTAGATATCAAAATATAAGAATATTTGTAGAAGATACTTCTTTTTCAGGATGAATACCATACTTATGTCTAAAGAAGATTTTTGGATGAAGTCGAAATTGTTATCTAGTCATAATTTAAATTTTAATTAAAAGAAAAATATAAGTTAAAAAAAATATAATTAATACTTCTTAATGATTTTGTAGCAACTCTGGATGAATCTGTTAGGTTAGCAATCTACTACATTATTTTATCATAAACATCCAACTATTGGGTATGATTTTGTTCCACAAAATAAAAAACAGCGATTTTAATAGTAGTTATTGTGATTTAGAAACTACTAAACTGATTTTTATAAATATTTAATACGATTAACCTAAGTAACAAAAAAAAATACAACCGAATTGTAATCTCCTCCTTTTTTGAAGTCGTTTGAAAAGAATTCTAATCTACTAGTACTTAACATTTTCCTGCTCTTGTACATTATCTTGTAATTTATCCTATTAACTACTATTATATTTAAAGAAAAGCACTAAATCTTTATTGTTGAAAATTTTTATCCGTATAACTTTATGGCTTAATATATTTTCAGTTATAAATCTGGAATTTGTCTATTATTTACAGCAACATTCAAAGCTAAGGATTAGAATTCAATGGTATCATTTGATACTTTTATAATTCATAGTTTATATTTAGTATTATTTCTGTATTTATAAATTTTTATATTATAAACAGAAAATCCTCTAAATATCTCTAGATACTAGAATAACAAAAATATTGAAGTAGAGTCATAAAAAGTACGTCTACCAAAAAAGAGGTTAGTGAGAATACTGATATCGGGTTTCAAATTGGATAGTGGTGACTAGGGACGGACGATTATGAAAGGCAATGCAAAATGTAAGAACTAAAGGCTGCGATAAGATAAGAATAAAATGTACATTTACTTTTGTATGTACACATAGTATAAAAAGACACAATAAGAGTAACATAACAATAGTGACCCTTTCGTAACAGTGTTGGATTTACTATGAATCACACATCTTTATGTATTTAGTATATAGCTTTTGTTGTCCCAATAACATAAAGTAAAGTAAAAATATATAGAGTATCTACCTAATACATTTGTAGAGTTGTTTTTGTCTAATATATAATATTTTCAGATATTTTTATATATAATATTATATAGTTGTTGCTAGTTGACAAACCTTATTTTGTCTACTAACTGTAAACATACCGGACCCATTTTTTTTCTTGTCAATATAAAAACTATCCCATTACATAAGTAAAAACAAATAATAAACAAATAAAAAACAAATATTTAATAAATTTCATTAATTTCGGTTTAAAGGTTCCAAATAATTAGCGTAAGTCACCGTGACTGATTTTTATATAGATAGATACTAAAATTAATTTTATTTTTGTTTCAATAATAAACTAAAGTAGATTGTTGAAGGATGTTTTCGTTAAACAAAGAAATTACAGGATTTATTAGAAAATTTTATGGGTCGTAAACATATTGTTGTCACTTTATGACTTGTAGCGGAAAATGCAAAGAAACTTCATAAATATTTTTATGAGTATATATACATAGATATGCTTCGGCGTTGCCAATATTTGATATGAATATAAAAGCAGGTGTGACTAGAGATTATGGCACGAGTACCAAATAGCATTATATATGTTATTATAGTAAGACTCATGCTCGTGTCACTGTCGCTTATGACCAAGAATCACGAATTGATTTTAAAACTAGTCGAGCTTTTTCCATTTACTTACACATAAGTTACACTGGAAGTTATTATATTAAAATATAACGTGTGCTTACGAAACTTTTAACAATTACTTGGTACTTGTTCCATACAAAATATTAAATATATAATTAAACTAATAAAGCATGAGTAAATCAGTCGTAGGGATCAGATCAAATCATTTCTTAAAAATAGCACCCGTTCATGAGTACGATGGATGAGCCAGGCACCATTGTGTTCAATCATATTTTAAGGAAACTTATAACCCGACTCACAATGCCGCCAGCTGTCTAGATATTTAATAATGCATTATTTGCATTGCATTTGAGTATCTAGTTAAGAGACTACGACCATGCTACAGTAAAATTAAATTAATTTGCAGATACTACGTGTCACTCATAATATTCACACGGCATACAACGAGTCTTCTTACTGAATATTATGACATAATGCAACCAATACAACGTATATTTTGTTGTATGATTTTATATATGGAAATAATAATATTTATTGTTTTTAATAACACTACTATTACATACCTATAAGTATTTATGATAAAGTGCGTGTATGCCATGCTTTTATGCCACCTCAATGTTGTAAAAAAGGTGAAATGTTGTAAAAAATTACGAGTCTAATACAAGTAAATAGGAATAGTCTGTTTCATTAGCACTTAATGAAAAGGTCACCAATTTTTGTTGATATTACCACAGAAGCACTCTAAATGAAGTTTCAATTTTGTATTGCTATTGAACATCAGTAGATTATCTATGGTCGAGCCAATTATTCCTTTGTTTAGATTTACATTGTTCTATGAAAAAAAAATACTTTCTGGTTTATATAAAAAAAAAATTGTAGTGGAATTTTTATTTATTGTAGCAAACAACTGTACTGTACCTACTGACAGACAACGAAATGTTTTTGTGAGACAACAAATTAGATTAAAAATATGTAAATCAAGTTTCTACAGAGAAGTTATTTTTGTTCCGCAAAGTACAACCTCAGTATTAGTTAGTGCAAAATCAATATGATCAATAATGAGTAATATGATTGATTATAAAAAGAACTATTGAAATCGGTTCAAAATTAGCTATGCAAATTTATAATACATATATAAAATACAAATAAAATCCTCTTCCTTTTTGAAGTCGTTTAAAACATTAACCTCTCATGTGGTTAAATATCATGAACGCTTTGATGTAGATACTCAGAAAGCCATCGGAATAATAAGCTCTCTCACAAATTGTAATACACTTCAAGTAGCTGATCTTCAAATCAGCTGGGATGGGAGTGATTTCGAAGTTTTATAGAGATCGCAGCGACTACGTGCCGTAATGGAATTTGATCTTAACGACATTGACATAGACTACATGTTTTTAGAGGTCTCAAAGACTTATACGTTTGTATTTCGAATTATATATAGTTGCTATTTAGATAAAAAACTTTAAATTTATGCGGATTTTCAAATAATTCAAACTTGTTATTTATATATTTAATTATTTTTATTTATTTATTACATAGTTATAACTTGTTTATACATAATACAGGTAAAACATAAGGTACCATTATTTTAAATATGTGTTAACTGTAACGCTAAATGTAATTCTACCTGCACTTAAATAATATTTCTAACAGCACAACAAAACGTGTTATTTATTTTAATTCTTATACTTTAATATGTTACATTTATTATGATATTACAATTATAAATAATTAATAAGTATTCCATTTATCTAATAGACTCCTCCTTTAATGACATTATTTGAACGACAAACCTTTGTTGTTTTAATAATGCCATTATAATTCTATGTATTTTGTAGAATAATAATAATATTCGTATAATTTATTAATATTACAAAATATTAGAAGATGCCTCTGTTTACATAGATAATTTATAAATTATTAGATTTTTTGATTTACGAAAAAACATAACAAAATTGGTATACATGATATAGAACTATAATGGAAGTAATTTATAGACTAAAAAAGAATCATTCCAATCGATTAAAGAATATATATAAAACATAATTATCTAATGGTAAAAAATATATAATATCTTTACTGAAATTGTAAACGTGTAAGGTGAAAGTGAGTATGTTTGCTTGTTACCTATTATTATGTAATATTCGTTAAAAAATATATGAATATACATGTAGGTGATATCTATGACAGAGGTTTTTAGTACTTTGTTCTTTCTATTTGACTATCTCGTAAAGACCGGAGCTCGGAAGGAAGAAGTAATAATATAGCATATATAAATGGAGTTGAAAATACATTAAATTTATTCATAATTTATTAATAATAATGACAATATTGTCAACAATACTAAATGGTGTACAGAAAAATCTATATTTCAGCCAATTATTTGTTTGAAAGTAAAAGGAATACAATAATTTGGTGTATGTCAACACACAACGACAAACGTAAAAAAAGACTTCGTTCAAGTCAACTTCATTAGGTATTCATGTAAAAAAAAAAAAAGGAAAATCATCCAATACGTACAGACAAGCAGGTTGTTATCGTAATGGGAGGTTTACATAATTTTTAACGAACGCCCAGCACAAGTTGCATATTATTATCAGTAATAGCTACAATTCCGTTGGAAATTGAACAGCAACTTCTTAATGAGGCCAAGAAAATTCGTACACGACTGGAAGAACTTAAGAACCGTGTAAACTTCATTCGTCGTCATTAAAACTTTCTGGCCTGAGATTTGTGCCAACACTAATTAGCTTGACATTGAGTTATTTAATAACTGGCTCTACCCCGCGACTATGCCCGCTTGAATTTGTATTAAAAATAGCCTAAGTAATAGTCCAGGCAATGATTCATCTATGTGCGAAATTTCATTTAAAACCATACAGTCGTTTAAGTGTGATTAAGTAAGAAAGATTCATTGAACTTTCACTTTTATAATATAATAAATATTTTTATATACATTATAACTGTCATAAATCTTAATAAAATTAGTATAGAAAATGAATATAGACAGGAAAATAAATAATTTAGATTAAAAAATAACTGTGAAAATTGGTCCAGAAGTGATAAACATCGAATGAAATTGACAGACATAATTTATTTTCTTGATACATAATAATACAAACGAATTAAGAAACTTCTCCTTTTTTTCATTAAATGTTCAACAATTATCTCATATGTACTTGAGTTTATTTAGGTTATATATTAACTAGATCTATATAGGATTAAACTACATTAATTTGATATTAATAAGTGCTATATAATCTCGCTAATTGCCTGGTCCGTAAAGCTAGGATATCGTGTGTTAAAAGAAATCAAGCAACGAACAATTGTGGGTACAATTTAGAACACTTAGATCTGATTAAAAAGAGAATCACTAGTAAGTAAAAGATTAAAAAAAAAAAAATAAGTAATCAGCATTAGTGAATCAAATCTGTTAAGTACATTTTTTAAACAATGCAAACTATTAGAATGTTTATTGCAATATTGCATATCCAAATATAATAATATATTAAATTCAAACTAAGGACGTATTACATATTTATATAAACCTCGCTGCTTCATTTCGAAATGATTAAATCGATTTCTGTTAAATGGGAGCAGTTTTATTTCAAACAAATGAAAACCACAGAGAAATCAGTTGATTTATTTTATTTGGAGAATACCACACACAAAGGCATTATTAACTTTTACGAGGAGGCGAGGGTCAAAATGATCGAAATTAATCTATATCCCTGATATAGATACGAGTATAAAAGTAAAATTGCATTAATTGACTAATCATTGGCAACAAATTTTTTTTTTGCAGGTACTTAGCTTCTTTTTTTTCATTTAAGAGTTTCCTCTTGTCGGTGCAACTAATTCATGCATCTTCTTCCAGCTAGCTCTATCCTAGGCCATATCCTTGATCTCCCTATACGACATGACACCTAGTGTTTCCTTTATCTGTCTCATGTAGTTATTCCTTGGTCTTCCTCTTCCTCTTTTGCCCTCTATTTTTCCTTCTACTATGCTCTTAAAAAAATCGTCATGTCGTATAAGGTGGCCCAGCATTTTGCCTCTTCTATTCTCTATTATTTAAATTAATGTTCTTTTCTCGTTCACTCTTTTCAGGACTTCCCCATTCGTTAGTTTTTCTGTCCAGCTTATCCTTTCCATTCTCTTCCATGTCCACATTTCTCAAGTACTTAGCTATGGACTATGAAAGTGACTAAACCTACATAACATACATATATCTTTAATACAATTACTAAGCCAGGTAGCGTGGTATTATGTGTTGTTTCGAGATTTTTTGCTCTTGGACTATTGGGATTCCGCTTAATTCTCCAAGTTTGGTCTTACAAATGTCTAAGTTACGAAAAGGTATAGTAACTTAATTGTTATATTTTTACTCTAATGGCACTCAGAAAATAAAAACTACGGGTACTTTACCATAGGTATGTTTGAACAGAACATTTAAAATGTAAATAAATAACTAACCCAACTATAAGACAGATAAATGATTGAAAGTTTCGATTTATTACTAATTCTATTTTCAAGTGTTTCTGTGTTAATTTCAACAAAATTTTGATAACATTTTCATTTATTTTGTATACATTTATATACATATATATATGTATATAAAATTAAATTTAAAACCTGACTTTTGAAAGTCGATTAATAAGCTGGCAGCCAGTTATGGAAAAATGTCCCATCGTCTATAAAAACGAATACAATGCTCCTCTCAAACTCACCATTCATAGGGACTAAGGTATTTTAAATTAATAAATAAATGAACGAATGAATGAATAAAATTTATTGGTAAAATGTGGTACAATAAGGTATTATGTTAATTTTACAAAAGTTGGTTTTTTTGTCATTACTGATATGTACCAGTCATAACAAAGTTATGACAAAATAAATCTTTATAATAAAATTAGCCATATTTAGCCATATTTATATAAATCTGAAATTTTGACACTATATTTATTTATACTATACCTAGCAATTTTACAGCCATGTCTCAATTTTCACACTAAAATACATCACAGCAGGCGGTAGACACACATACAAAATTTTTTTGGTCTACAATTTATTATCTAATTTATGTATGGTATACCTGCAGTATAATGCAGGTAGCTTGCATAATACATCGTAATTTGTTAAGTCTTCGCCCGTGTCGCGCATAAAGGAAGTAAACACTGGAATTAAACTACAGCATATATGGATGGTCGGCAGTGAGTCACGGTTCGCTCATAACTCGTGTACGTGCGCGGGATGCACTCCACGATGCAAAAACTTTAATTGTTCCCTCACTTGGTAGCGTAGCTTATGGCTGGTGCCATAAATTAATACTTTTTAGGTCTCTTTAGATAATACTTTTTCGAGCTTCTGTTAACTATGTATCATTGTAATACTTATATGATATTTTATTTAATTAATACAATTTTTTTTTGTACAACTTAGAATGGCAAACAAGCTGACGGCCCACCTGATGGAAAGTGGTAACTGTCGCCTATAGACATGAGCAGTACCATGGACATAACAAAGTATACTGTTTCCCCCATGATACCCCCCATGCGTTGCTATTCCTGAGAACTCAGGTGTTATTCCTCTGTACCCAGTAATTTCACGCCATATACTACCCTTCAAACCGAAACACAGCCATGCAAACACAACTGCTTCACGGTTGAAACACGAATGGGACAGAGGTATCCAAGCAATCGACTTTTGTACAAAATCTCCCTCTGGTGAGTACAAGTACGAGTAATGGAGGAGACTTGTTCATTGCCAAAGGATTCTAATATACTCCGTGATATGTGAGCATGTCAAGTGTTCACCATAACGGCAGTTGACAAATGTTTTTGACTACCTCATTATACTATAGTATATTTATTTAAATTTTAATGCACAATGAAGTGCTATGTGCATTTTGCAGACTTATCACTGGATGGTGTTCTCTACCAGTCAACCATTGGGCAAACCTAGAAATAAGTAGGCAGTGTATTACTGAATTGAGAAAACATAAAGTAATGCTTATATATAAAGTAATATTCATATAATAAAATAAAATAAAAAAATAAACAAAAAAAAATGTTCTAGTGAACTTAATAATAAGCATTTTTAAATAGTATTTTTTTTATGAATCTACCGCCTAGTTCGGAATGCAATTTTAGTTGAGAAGAACGGGCAAGAAACACAGCTGTTGCTTTTTTTTAATTAATGTTAAATGTACAACAAAAAATTAAAAATATGACTGGATAAAATAACTATTACAAACTTTGTGTTAATAAAAGAAAGAAAAAAGCTACAACGCTACAATCAATCACAGTATTCTTGAACAGGCCGGTTCCTACTAGAAGCACCGTTCACGAGTATGACAGATGAGCCAGCCATCGTTGTGTTCAACCATGTTCATGTATTACATATAACATATAATTACACTTATATAAACATACACATAATATGTTTAATAATATAAAATAATATAAAGAAAATATTATTATAATATACAAATAACTGTATTAAAAGAGCAAAAACAAAAACACTATATATTTTTAATTATTGCACCTGTCTAGTGATTTTTTTAATAAGTGCATTATTGTGAATTAGATTTTTTGTATGCTAGATACTAACACATAAACTAAAAATAAATCTTGTAACAATAATATACAAAATTAGATATTGTAACTGCTTGTATTTGTATGTCGATTCTTGGGAATAAAAACTACGGCTAATTTACCAAATATTAATTCGTATATAAATAAATCTTTTTTACATTAGTCTTTACTTAAACAAATAAATGAATTTACTTCCACAATTAAATTATATTATTAATAATGAGGATTACGTCTATGATATCCCCAAGAGGAAGGTTTATGTACAACAGTGAACAGTTAATGACATGATATATCATTCATGATGACGTCTTGATGAAATTTTATAACAAATGGTAAAATTATTATTATTGAATGTTTCCTCCCATGAAGGCTGAGGTTAAGGAATGAGCTACCTGTCAATGTATTTCCAAGAAACTACAGCATGGGGTTTTTAAAAAAAGTGGTAAAGAGGTTTCTTCAGGGTCGTTAACGCGTGCGTAATGCCCCTGGTATTGCAGGCGTTCGTAGGCTACGGTTACCGCTTAATATCAGATTGGCTGTATGCTTATTTGTCAGTCCAGAAGTATAAAACAAAGCATCAATAATATTATCTTTTGTCCAATGTAAATCAAGCATAATAAAGATTTAACAATACAATACAATTATTTTTCTTAGATCCAAGTCAACCATTTCAAATTAATCAGAGTCAGAAGTATCTTAATTCAGAACGCTATTATAGTCCGTTAACGACCTGGAATAGAACAATTCTGGAATTGCGCAAGAAAACAATTTAGCGACTAGGGGTAAAGTGGGGAGATGCGGAGGTATGTCCGAGGTGCAAAAACATTGGGAACTGGACAGCTGACCGGTCAGCCGCAGGGCCGGAGTTAAGATGCAAGGTATAACAAGTTGATTATCTTTTTCTCAATTATAGTTTGTGGGTAGGAGCACTCTATATTAGATCTTGTTATCACTTATCTTTAGGTGAAATAAGATCAAGTGCAAACTCATTTTGAAATAATTTTATACCATAGAGGGCAAACAAGCGGTTCACTTAATAATGAGTGACTTCTGTGACCTATGAGCACCCGCTTACATAACACCGAAGGAATTGTAGGTAATGTAAACTTAACAAAATCTTATATTTATAATAATCTGTAGATAAAGGTTATTCATGATTTTTAATATATACGAATGATTGAAAAAAAAATCAATTCTATAATACGAAAATTAATTTGATAATTATGTTTTGCATTTTTAAAATAATATCTAATTTTTATATCTATTGAACTTGGAATTATAAATAAGCTGACGGCTCATATGATGAAAAGTAGTAACCGTGTCATAATGTTACCTTGCTTACGGTATCATTTCTGAGGATTTCTTGATATTTCTTTTCCATATCGCACTCATCAAACTGAGACATCGTCATGATAAGCACAGTCGCATAGTAGCATTAACATGAATGGGACAAAATTGTCTATGAACACCAGAGAGTGGATTTTACATTAATTAATCTATGATATTAATAATATATTTTAATATACTTGTACTTTCTTTTTTTTTGTATGAAAAATAGAGTACGTATTGCGTTACTAACGAATCCTTACATACAAGTATAATTTGAATTGAATCTTATATTGAAGGCGTATCCCAGGCCTTAGTCGGTCCCCACTCGACGGGGATTAATGGCTAAAGCAATTAAAGTAGTAAACAGCAGGTGCAGTGACGCTACTGCGGTATGCGGTGGCGCCCTCTGTGCCAAACAAAATAGTGTGGGAATAGTGGGAAAGCGACGCTGTACGGTGATTGCGTTCTAACAACATTTCAACACTCACATATAGGGACTACTTCTACTAAATACATTTTTGTTAAAAAAATAAAACAAAATATATTTTATTTATATTTATTTATATTACACCTAACGACTGTTGACATGCTCGGAGGCATTTATTGAGTATAATTTACTTGATTACCTGCCTGATTTGTTGTATTCTGAAAATATTAGTTCTAGCATAGAAACATTGATGATAACGACTTCTGGAGGAATGTGCGGTTATTATGGTATTTTTTTATAATATAAAAAAAGTAAAATAAAGAAAATTATGGAACTAGTCCGGTTCTTTACAATGATATTAGTTTTTGTTCCTTTTTTCTTAATCTGGTGATTTTTTATGGGTTTTAATTACACAAGCATGGGTGGAGAAGTCATTATTAATAATAGAACTAGCGGTTCCATTGTTAGCAACATAGTATATATTCAACCTTTTCGCGTTTCCTCTCGGAATACATCGTGGTTTATTCTGAATGTAAAATACGTCATAATTGGCCAACTGACCTGTTTTCGTTTTCACCTATGATTCGTCACATCCTTCACTGGTACCTTGTCATCGTATACCGATAGCGCACGCTGGGTTACCATTAGATTGTCGTCCATTAAAACAAGAAAAATGATTCAAGCGTGTACGAAAAAATGCAATAATATTTGTGCAAGAAAATACACATACATCACGCCTGTATCCCGTTGGGGTAGGAACAATGGAATGCCAAATGCTTCGATTCAATTAAACCTCTTTCGCTTTGTATAAAGAAATCTCTTAGATAAGTGTTCAAAATGAGTTTGTTTTTACGTAAAATAAATTACTATCAGGTTGTTTTACATTTGTTTGAGCTGTATGTGGTATCTATAAGAAAGTAAATGAGTAAACGGAACTAGTCGGGTAATTCCACTGGGTTTCCGAATACCGACGCGTGTACGAAGCAATGCGATACTATTTGCGCAAGGAAATCTCTTAAGAGTAAACAAGAAATGCACTTTATTTAAACCGAGAGGACGTGCCTTGTGTTTGTAGTATAAAGTTCTAGGACGGCCATGTTGTGGACTGCTACTTATTTGCCTTGCTCGTTTGTTTGTCCGGTTTGATTAGGTTCGTAACACGGTTGCTTCAGATATAGTTTTCTACCTCTTCTATAGTATAAAAAATAATTTTATTATAGGAAGTTTATAACTATAGTAACTATAATGAGTAAATACAATACAGTGAAGTTATATATATAACAAAAATAAATCAATTTATAAAAAGATAATTATCAAAATTATTGTTGTTTTTGATGCTGTTATATACTTGTGTTATCATATATTTTATAGTGTTATATAGTTTCAATCTAAATAAGTAGATAACTGGAGTTAATTATATAACAAATACTCATCATCTGTCAAAAAGACATGATTGGTTTTTCTGTAAGTAGCTTTGACTGATATTGTTTTTATAAATACATACTTAAATACGCGCCTACATTAATAAAATTTGGTGTTTTTACGGAGATTGAATTCGCAATCATCAATGTTTTTTTTTCTTTTTTTTTTTTATACAACTTAGAATGGCAAACAAGCTGACGGCCCACCTGATGGAAAGTAGTAACCGTCGCCTATAGACATGAGCAGCACCATGGACATAATAGAGTATACTGTTTCGCCCATGATACCCCCCATGCGTTGCCATTCCTGAGGACTCGGATGTTATTCCTCTGTACCCTATAAATTCACGCCATATCCCACCCTTCAAACCGAAACACAGCCATGTAAACACAACTGCTTCACGGTTGAAACACGAATGGGACAGAGGTACCCAAGCAATCAATTTGTACAAAGTCTCCTTCCTCCCTATTTATATAGATTACTAAAGCCGTGACACTATTTCCCTGTTATCGGAATAAAAAATAGTAAAGCTAATGTTGCAGTAAATAGAAATAACTATATCCAAATACATTTAGAGTTGTATATGTATGTATGTACTTACTTTTTATTTCTCTCTAGTAGTAGTTTTCTCTCTAGTGTACCTATAATATATACATTGATCGACCATAAGTATTAAGGGATAATAATATTTTATAAAACATATGTATATTAACTATATCTACATTTAATTTTATTTCAAAAGAAATACGAAATAATAATAAATTTATTTTTTATTTGATCATCTTATTCTTTTTATTTCTATTAATGTTAGTTGGCAAATAGGTATGTTCCAAAAATATTCTTTATAAAACCCACTCAGATAAATTTAATACGCACATTTTTTACATACACTCTCATTTATCCCACAGTCTATTTTCCCTTATGTATTTCAATAATTTTGATGATTTATATTTGTATCCTGTATTCATTAAATCGAATATAAATTTCGGAATCAAGTCCAATGCAAATACCAATCATATTTCACAAACGGGACCCTGTTAAATAAGTAGAAGTAATTAAACATTCACACTGATTTACATTTGATCTCCCTAGTAATTAATTGGCTTTTGCCTTTATTAGACAAATGTAAATATTGGTCAAGTGTTCCACACCTCATTAGACCGGGCCGACATCAAAAATGTTATACATCTACTAAGTGGGGTGTGTCCGGACATTGGATGCGATAATTTCCCTGTTAAGTCCGGGTCCTAAAGGGGCTTATCCGTTACAAATTTCTCAACACTTGTCCCGTTTGAAAATACAATATATACACAAATGTATACCTAACATATTTTGTCTATTTTGCCTCGTTTTTAAGGGAATTTCAAAAGGCGAAGGTTTTCGATTCATTAACATTTCCAACGGAGATTATAAAAGGATAAGTTTCTCAATTCTATTGTATATTTTATGTTTGTTACCTCATTTATAAACCTTAATCTGTCATTTATAAATCGATTTGATTTTTTTTTATTTGATAGGATACACATTTAGACTGGTTTCATGGAATTTTTATCAAAACTGGCTTAGCAATTTAGTTTTAAAATCAAAATAATTGGTTTTGCTACTAGGTGGTTATTTTGTAGAAAATCATAATTTTTTGTGTGCATGTAATACGATATCTTCGCAAATTTTTAAATGATTTTGACAATCGATAAGGTTTACTTTAATGTTAATCTGATATCAATATTGCAATGCAATCACTCTAATAAGTCACTGTTTTATATTGAAAAGCAAAATGCAGCTTATTGCGAAACAAAATTTTATTGTAAATATACGCCATTCTGCGTTTTAAATTCAAATATATGTCATGATTGGATTATATCTTGTGAGACCTACTCTTACGTCTTAAATTAACGTATACGTATAATATAGATTTACATATTTAGTAGACAAATATTATTTATGTTCTTGTTACAATTATAATATAATAATTACGGAATAGTTGTCATATCGATAAGGTAAAACAATCAGTATTAGTAAATAAATCAAATGTTCTATTAAATATTTTAATAAGGTATTGTACTAGTAATGATTGTGATATACTCGGAAGGGATAATTTCCCTGTTATACGTAATCACACACGAAGTATGCATTAAGAGGCTTATCCATTATAAATTTTCCAATGTTTCTATATATTTCCGTATACAATAATGTATGTAATATATAATATCACATGTTCTATTTAGCTTTTTTTTATAAATTTACGATGGATTAAATTTAAAATCAATTCGTAACGAATCAATGTGACAAAGTTATAAAAAAACAGGTTATGACCATCATTATAATGTTTAACATAAATTATTCTGTTGTCACGTAGCCAATAGTAAGATGAACTAAAATCTTATATACAAACATTTACAAAGTTTTTAAACTGCACTTTGCTTCAAAGATACGTACGTACATATTATATGTATATAGAGTACTCGAAAAACAAAATTCTTTTATATCGGACAATCGGATAAAAATTGCTCTCGTCAGTATAGTGACTTATCATTTTTTCGCGGTTTACACGGCAATCGTTATTTGATTTTTAGTTGTTGTTATTTTACAATTTCTTTCCTTGGTAAGCATTACAAATAGATTTAGTACCATTAGGTATCATATATCAATACTGCCCCGTGTATAATACGTGTTCTTGGTTTGTACCGGTGTTGTCTCCAGGGATATAGTGCAATTGCGTTCGGAATGTACATACAAATATTGTACCCTCGTCGTAGTGTTGTGTTACCCACAGCGAAAATTTTCCTGAACATAGTGAGAATGGAACTTTAAGCTATCGTGACTGCGACGCATCTGAAGGCAACATTATTTCTGGCAACAAAAATATACTAAGGTGTTAGTACATTGTATTAGGATATTATATTTTCTTTATTAGACGCCACTTTCATATAATATTATTGGAGCGCAGGCTATTATAGTCGATTACCCGTTAAGGAAAATATACAATAGGTGCCCTATCTAAGAATATATTTCTGTGTCGTAAAAGAATTTTATGAAGATTGTATAGCCATACTAAATTGTTATATTAACTTTAAAAGTGAAGTATGAGACAAACAAAAAAGCGCTACGTCGCGTGCAAAATTTTAATATTAGGTACTTAACATATGAATTACGTCTATGAAATAATATATTTATTATTTCAATTTGTACTGTTATCGTTTTAATTTATTAATCAATGAAATATAATTAAAATCTAATAACATTCCGGTATAGTGTTTTGATTTATACAAATATGGCTACATATGGAACTAATT
Organism: Galleria mellonella; assembly: GCF_026898425.1. Lineage (NCBI taxonomy): Eukaryota > Metazoa > Arthropoda > Insecta > Lepidoptera > Pyralidae > Galleria > Galleria mellonella. Next base: position 2,157,133 of record NW_026442045.1, on the reverse strand, counting down.
TCATTATAAAGATTTATTTTGTTATCTTTGTAATGACTGTTGCATGTCAGTAATGACAAAATGTGTGAAACCAACTTTTGTAATAAGGTGTTACGGTAAATAACACTTTATTGTATTACATTTTGGTAACAAATTTCATTTCATTGTAGATATTATGACAAAAATACTCGGATAGGAACAAAAGACGATCTTATCGTTATCAGGCTTTGGTTTTTTAATTTTATATTAATAGTAAAAGGATAAATTTGAAAGTGTCTAAGAATGCATGGATGTATGGATGGATAAATGTTTGATGCTGTTTCACGCAAAATTATTGAATAGATTGAATGCAATTTGGTACATTATATAAAATATCTTATGTGCTAAGTTAAGATATAACCTATCTTAACTTGGCACATAGGATATTTTATATATTCATGTGAGCAAAGCCACGCGACACAGCTAGTTTATAATAAAATTATTATTTAAACTTAAAAAATCAAGTGGCATAAAGCCTTAGTCCTTAGAAATGGCAACGCAGGCGCATAATGTTGTAGGTGTTTATAAGCGGCAGTTACTATTTTTGATCAGGTGGGCAGGCAATCGCAGTTAGGCTTTTAGAGATGTTTTAAGAGAGACGCTGCTGTCTATCCCTCTAATATTAGGTTCCCTTAGTCGTCTCATACGACACCCACAGGAAAGAAAGGGGTGGCCTATTCTACGACGGGACCACGACAAAATAACTGTATTACATTCGTCGTCGTCTTCCTACCCTTATCCCGATTATTATTTGGGGTCGGCGTAATCTGGTTTTGTCCATATTACTAAATGATTTGGTTTATAGTTTTACGACCGGCCGCCTTTAATTAAATTACTGTATTATAATAGATTATGTAAAATATTTTGGTAAATTATATTTCATCGTTTCACATTTGTAATTATAAGCTTATACAATAATAAAACGACGGACATTACTGTTTAGTTATTTCACGTATGTAAATTGTGGATGACAAATAAAAATCTATTATTCCCATATTTGCTTTCCAATTTAGAATTCTCTATTAGAGACAGTCCTATTTACACAAGAAATAAAATATTGATTAAGTTTACTTTAAAACTGTAGAATATACAACGCTTAGATACAAAGCTACCCTTTAACATTATGTAAAGCTGTTTACTAAAAAGGTCCATATAGTTAATACTTTGACGTACCTATCCCTCGGATATCACTACTGGTTATTCAAATTTATGGATACTAAACAGAAATATTCTCTGAAGTGTATTGGCCAAAATTTTAAACCGGGGTATTAGATAAAGTAGGTTTTAGGATCGTAAACTCAAATAAAGTTTATAATATCAAACACCCACTCATTTAATGTGGGTGGAAATAGACTTTATTTAAAATAAGAGGTATTACAGTACTAGTGCACGTACGTACGTACGTACTTTACTATGAGGTTTCAGCAAATGATATCATACCAGAGGGAGAGTTTGTACAAAAGTTGTTTACTTGGATACCTCTGTCTCATTCGTGAAGCAATTGTGTTTGCATGGCTATATTTCCGTTTGAAGGGTGGGATATGGCGTGAATTTACAGGGTACAGAGGAATAACACGGCAACGTATGTGGGGTATCATGGGCGAAACAGTATACTCTATTATATCCATAGTACTGCATATGTCTATAGGCGACGGTTACTACTTTGCATCAGCTGGGCCGTCAGCTTGTTTACCATTCTAAGTAGTATAAAAAAATAATATCTTCATATATACCATTTATTTATATCAATAAGTATTTAAAACAAATGTTTGTGCACTAAAAGTTGACTGAGAGCCACCTTCTGTACCAAACATTTTTTTGTAATGTAGTCAATAAATAATAAATAAATATAAATCTTGGTCCACAGAAAAATAGTATAATAGTAATATCAATCGCAACAAAATGCGACGAGACCAACTGTGGCGTACATTTTATCAATTTTCAAGAGAACTATCGCATTCATTTCAATCTTTGTTAGTTAATGTATTCTCGAATATAATAAAAAAAATCTGTCGAATTAAGTATCTATTCTTTATTAAAATTCGCTTAAAATCCTTTAATTGATATAAAATATTTTCCACGTAGAGTAAACCCTACGGATTGCATTAAAATAATATAAAAATCAATTCAGAATTGGTAGCGTAAACGTATAACATAATAAAAAAAAACTGACGAAATTGAGAAAATTCTTTTTGAAATCGTTTAAAATAACGCTCAGAATATTTCTACAAATGATATTTTTAGATTTCATTCGCAGTATATTTCAGAGAGTTAGTACCAACCATTACCACATTACATAATGTTTGTAAACAATTTAAAAGCAACTTTTCCTGTGTATCGAGTAGTGGGCGGGTAATGAAGTTAGGCAGTTATACCCCTGAGTCCAGTGCCTTTTACTGCCTACGCGTTTATGGCCACTAAAGTCGACTGGCCTTTAACGGGCGCTTAACATCTGAGATGTTTTCACTTCCATTACAAGTACTCGATGATTTGCCATAATTTTCAACCGACTCAATAAAAGAGAGTTTCCAATTTCAACTGTATTTTTTTGTTACTCTAGATTTTCTCTTTTACATAGATGATTCTTTTTTTTTGGAATGATCTAAATATAAAAGATTTTTTTATATAAAAACTTAAAAGTAAAATAACTAAGCTAAGTATACAAAGTATGAAAATATAAATAATTCTTATGTTCGTAAATAAATGTCTTTGTTTTCTTTATGTCCAATGTAGCGTGTAAATATTAGGAATAATCTTATAATAGTAATTTTGACACAACTTAGGGTTATTTTAACAGTTTAAATCCATTATTTTTTGTAGTAATGATTAATGTTTTCTTTGTTTTAAGCTAGCTGCATTACGCGGCTTCACTCGCATAAATCAGTATCGAAAACAGACTATGGTTAAATTAGGATGTAACCAATCTGTATACAAAATATTATCCAAATCCGTTTAGTAGTTTTAGCGTAAAAAAGTAAAAAATCCATCTATCCATTCATTCTTCTATTAACTTATAAACTTTCATATTTACGTATATTGTAGAATATAGGAAGTTCTTCGGATGAACTTGCACATTTAACTTAGTATCATACTCGTATTAGCTTCAATTATTATCAGTAATTACATAAATACTTTAATTATAAGAATGGGGAGGAAAAGTATTATAACTATAAGATAATATCTTCACATAACTGCTGGTAGATTTTAAAAAGGGGTCGGTATTGCGTACTTGACAACCCTAGTTGATATTGCACGCCTGTATAGTAGTTTACTGTAGTGCCTTCCTATCTAGAATGGGACGCAAAATTCGCGTATGGCTATAAATAAAGAAAATATTTATAAAGATCACTGTAGACAGAATGAATTATGTTTTTTTAGTACATAAAATTTACTTTAAAATGTAGGTATATAAATATGATTAAAAACGAATGAGGTGTGATTTACCAGAGGGAGACTTTGTACAAAAGTCGATTGCTTGGATACCTCTGTCCCATTCGTGTTTCAACCGTGAAGCAGTTGTGTTTGCATGGCTGTGTTTCGGTTTGAAGGGTGGGATATGGCGTGAATTTACTGGGTACAGAGGAATAACACCTGAATCCTCAGGAATGGCAACGCAACGGGGTATCATGGGTGAAACAGTGTACTCTGTTATGTCCATGGTACTGCTTATGTCTATAGGCGACGGTTACCACTTTCCATCGAGTGGGCTGTCAGCTTGTTTGCCATTCTAAGTTGTATAAAAAAAAATTAAAAAGGAGTGGAATAATAAACAGCCAAAAAGCTATAATGCAAATTGGTACTAATTCGAAGATTACAATCTTCAAGTCGAAATTATGAGAAAAATATTATTTTAAAATTATATCGGTATATTAAAATTTCATAGTTAATAAAATTGTATTCTATTTTCGGCTTTGTGGCAATCCTGTGACAGTATCCCTTGGGCCTAAGACGTCGGGATAGCAACGGACGCGATAACCCTGGACATATGATACCAATCCCCTAGTTGTGGGTTGAAGTCGAATAATTTTCCTCTGAATATGATCCGGATTGATAACATAAATTTATTTATTTAGCATATTTCTTAACGTTGAGCTTCATTGGTAAAAAAATAATAAATTTATATTATATAATACAATACTTGTAATTTCCTATGCGTGAATTTTGAAAGTAGGTAACTATCTCAAGATAATCATATTTTATATGCATACTATACCAATTTGGCAAGTAGCTTTTATGAGATACCGACACATACAGAAAGAGAAACAAAAATTATAGCTTCTATTGTTCTTACTAAGACTAATGTACCGAATTTATGTAGTTATAACTTTATTATATTCGCAAGATAAGTAAGAAAAAAAAGCTTATTTTAAAGTCACATTTTTATAACTTTGTCCGTCCACCTGTTTCGTGTTTGCATTGAAATTTCCGAGTGGATCAGTCTTTGTCACTTTCGTTGGAGCTTGCATCTAGATTTCCGAAACGGGATATACGACAGGAAGGAAAAATCACGGTTCGCTGAATTCTTAGTAGACTTTGTATGCATTGTGCATCTCTTTCGATGCATTCGACTGCAGCTCACGGCGAGTATTCCAAACCTGTACCAATGCGAGAAACAGCAGTTCGTGTTTCTCAACTCTTGATTTTGTTCAATAAGATTCAATTTTGATCCTCACAAAATAAAATTGAAATTGTGTTACCCATGTGCTAAAAGTAGATTGCACGGTAGAAAACTGTTAAAAATTAAGACTCTTAACTATGATATGGTGAATATTTTTTTTTAGGAAAATGAAGTATAGAAGTGTTATAAAAAAGTTATAGAAAAATATAATTCGTGTAAATACCACAAAATTTTATTGTGTATATGATTTTACTTTATATTGATAAAAAATCTATACATTTTGATATAATAAAAAAAATTAAATTAGCAATTAATCGCGATGGTTTCCAGTGCGATGATCTCCTTTAATAATAATCTGTTCCTCCTTTATGTTTAGAAATCAGGTCCAATTTAACACTATTAAGAATACAATTGTGCATTTTTCAATAATACATGTTCACTATGATTATCAAAAAATTGGCATTATATCTTTGTTAGGCTTGCATTACGCTCTTTACTAAAATGTCAACGGAACTAACATTTCTACCAATATATTTTAATGGAATTACTATGAAAATGATCAAGCTGATATCCAAAAAGCTAGATGTATTTAATAAACAGGTCGGAGAATATTTTAAAATTATTTAAAAAATTTCGTCTCAATAATCCAAAAAAATCTGTCATAGATTGTGTAGCGTGTTGTGAAATTATTAGATCGTCGTATGAAACAAACTTGCAACTCGCAAAAGTTTGAGGTTTTTTTTTGATGAGTGAAAATGGTATGGTAACCCCGCCCGCGCTAACGGGATACGCTGGCGGAGCACCAGTGAAGGGTGATAGATGAGAATGAAAACAGGCCAGTTAGCCCATCATGATGAATTTCCTAGGAATTAACCATGATAGTTTCCAGGGAGAACCGCGAGGAGGTCGACCTGGTTGGGTATATTGCTAGCAATAGGATTCTCAGTCTCCATTACTAACAATCCCTTTCCCCCCAAAGTTTGAGGTTACATAATGTGATTTAAATAAAGTTTTCACTACTAAGCTAGAATTTAAACAACCCTGGAACTAGGTATTGGAATTTCTTATAGTTATCGAATGTCTAGTCATTTAATAGGCAATATTTATTTACGGGATGCTTGTCCGTCTTACGTACCTAGAGTTAATCGAGTCAATACTCGCCAGTAACCGCGTTAAATATTGACATTTGGAGATATATTTGTATAGCACCTCTAGTGGTTACGATTAGGAGTATCATTAGATTGATGCTACAACTGTTACCAATTGCTATAAATACAGATTCCATAGATTATTATTTGGTCATCTTATAACTAAAGTTAATAATTGGAAATTTTGCTTTGTACGCATTTTTGATGTCATTCATCGATTAAATATACAGGAGTAGTAATAGCTTTAAAACCTTTGTATTTAGACTAATTGGGTGGTTAATCACTTCAACCATAAACCTTATTATTTATCACTATGCAAAAGTGAAATTCCTACAATGTTATGTTGAAAAGTTGCCTTAAATTATTTTTACCTTGGTAAAGACTTCATAAATTTTATCCACTTCTCATTATTTTATAATCCCTCCTTTTTCAGTCTTTTATAAGAGCAATCACTAAATAGGAAGATAAAAATGAATATTTTGTAGTTCTGAGATTGTAAAATTCTACTTGCGCACTTCTTATTGAAATAACTATTACTTTGCATTCAGAAATAATTCAAAGAATTCTGCCGTGCAAATCGGAAATGCTAAAAGCTCCAACCCAATAATATTGCAATAAAAAGTTACCGATGAAATATTAGTTTATAGAAATGCCTAGGTCAACGTTGGATCGAGTATGATTCGTTTTACTCTTAGTAGCATTTAGATTCCCATTTCTCATTGTAATTAAATAGACGAAGTTTATTGAAGCAGCGCGCCCGCCACTTTGCATACTACGGAAAGTGCTGTTCTATTTTTTTTTTCGCGTTACAAAGTTTATCAGCACTTTATGTACTAATTAAAGATCCCAGCAGGTCATGAAAGTTTATTGTTGTAGAATGTAGTATAAAGCTTTAATACTTTTTAATTATGGTGAAAAATGGCTGGTATAAAAAAAGTACTGATATTACTTTTTACTTTGCCTACCAGCTTGTTCCATTGTTTTTAAGTTTCCGTACAATAATGTAATTTAAATCCTAATCGAAATCGGTATAGAACTGGCGAAGACGTAACATACGAGTTTTTGTCAGCCAGCCAGCCTTTTTGAAGTAGGCTAATAATAATAAATATATATTCAATATTTCCAAAGTTTATATGTATCTAAATAAGTAACACAAAATCGAGCGAAGTTTTCTTATTAAAGTAAGAACTGCCTCAAGAATGTCAACCACGTATCGAGTTATACAACTCGTAACTGCGTCACTTCTATCTAAAGTGACGTACTCTATCACCTTTGAATTAGATATTTTATGATCAGTATTGATCGGTATATATACCTACCTACGGTACCTACGTCTCAAGATTCGGTATTGAGAAATAACTGAAGGTAGAAAATTATAATGGCAACAATATAATTTCACTTATTTGCCTATTTTAGATTTATTCAATTAAAATTTATTTATTTATTCGCAACAATACTGCATTGTGTTAAACATTTTTTATAAGTAACAAGAAGATATCATAAAATACAACAGACTAAAAAAAAAAAAGTAAAGCAACAAAATAACCAATAATAATTGACAATTTTTTTAGATTAGTTATAAAAAAGAATCGGTTGAATCCCTTGCCCACGTCAACTTAAAATGCATTCTGAATTGGTTGCTAAAATCATAAAAAATGTATATTTACAATATTTCTACTTTAATACCTATAAACAATAATATGACAAATAAAGTGACAAACCCGATGACGTCATAAAATAATAAGGGAAGAATTTTATATTCTTTTTAATGGTTTAATGGTTTTTAATTGAAATGGTAACCCAGCCTGCGCTAATGGTATACGCTGGCGGGCCATCAGTGAGGAATGATAGATGACGATAAAAGCAGGTCAGTTAGCCCACCGTGACGAATTCCACTAGAATTAACTACGATGGTTTCCAGGAGAAACCGCGAGGAGGTGGAGGTTCAGTTAGACCACACTACTAACAATACCTTCCTCCCTATCTCCTAAGGGGAACCATAGTGGTTAATTCCTTGTAAATTCATCATAATAGGCCAACTGATCGAACTTCATTCTCATCTATCATCATTCACTATTCCGCTTGCGTATACCGATAGGGTAGGCAGGATTACCAATCCATTATCATCTATTAATAAAAAAATGCACCTTGGAATGGATACCTTCAACCAAGAGAAAGATTGGTTATTTTTAAACCGACTTCTTTGTGTTATTATTAAAGTCTTTATTATATCGAAATAAAATTGCCAGCACCCATGTCTATTACTTAAAACAAAGCCGACATAACAAACCCGAATGACGATGAAGTAATTGACTGTCATTCCAAATTTCAACAGAAGATGAAATAGCATTTAATAAAATTACTATTGCATCAATATTTTATTGGCGTTGCAGAAAACAATACAATTATTGGAATAGGATTGCGACAACGCAAACGGTTATACACGCGTTGACTTAACAACAGAAATACATTTGGAAATGTAAGCGATTTGGTCCAATAACTTTGTATGGTTGCATATGGGTTCGGCATCGTCTGATTGTTGGTATTTCAGTTCAGTTTGGTATAGTGATTTCTAGTCACAGATAAAACGAGGATTTATTACTACGCTTTACACGCGACTTTACTGGGATTTATTGATTGAATAGGACGAAATGTTGTTTATACCCTTTTCGATCTCAAAGTACCTAAGTGTGTACTAGTTTTATGATGATTGGATAAACCATTAAAGCGCCAAGATGTAACAAAGAAATAAACAAAGAAGCCCACATATTGTTTTCCGAATTTTTTTATAAGATGATAATGGAATTGTAATTCCACCCACGTCAACGGCATACGCTGGCGGGGTATCAGTGAGAGATAAAAGGTAAGAATGAAAAAGCAGGTCGGGTAGCCCATCGTGATGCATATACTAGAAATTCAGCATGTTGGTTTCTAGGGAGGACCACATGGAAGGCGACCTGACAGGGCATATTACTAGCAATGGGACTGGTAGTTCGCATTACTAACAATCCCTTCCCTTCTCTGTTGTCCGAAATTATTGAAGCATGAAATGATAACAAACCAAATAAACAAACAAACTCACATGTTTAAAATTTGTAATATTCAATCTAAGTTTGAGATAGTAGTGATATAGTTGCAAATAAATAAGTATTTTTTTATAAACCACTTTTTGAAATATACTTTTATTTTTTAATTACTGTTATCTTAAGTATAGAAGTACATTATTGTTATAATTCCTTTTTTTTTATAGTGGCCACCATAGTTTTATTTTAGGGTACTTAATAGTAAATGATTTAATTAATACTAATTGAACAATATAAATTTGTAATAAACATGTCCTGTCGTATGATATCTACGTGTATTCTAAAGAAAATAATAGGACGTTAGAATTGTGTGTAAAAAATTTTTTACTTTAAAAATAATAAATATAATTCTTATTTTTATTATTATTTTTACTTATATTTTAATATTATCTATTTTTTTATGCCGATATTTCCAGTTATCAACTAATTCGACTATCCTAAGAAAAAAAAAATGTAAATTTGATCAAAGCGGTAGAATTTAAACATAACGATTAGAATAGAATGAATGAATAAAATTAAATTCAAAAAGCTTTGTTGGTAAGATTTGTTTATTTCAATAACAGAGATAAAAATAGTAGAACTCTTCAGTATTACATTAAAAAAATTTGAGCCACCATTATTCTAAACCTATCTCTTAATTTAACATTTTTGTTTGTATGTTACGCGAATTTTAAGTTACCATCATAATCTAGATTTATAATAGTTTTAATTTAAATCTTTTAGAAATTTAGTTCATATTGTTCTTTAGAATAAAAAAAAAATCGCTACGATATTGAGTGACAACACAATCCTAAAAATGATAGCTGATGATATATATGCATCTGTGATAAGGCATTTCGCCAGAATGATGACTAAAACATAAAATGACCATACCTTGGTTTGTTGCCGTCTTGACCGAATGCCTCTTAGGTATGTATATGGTTTATTAAATTAAAATCTTTTTTACTAACATAGTTTTAAGTCTACTATTAACAAAATAGATCTTAATGTTTGGCATTAAATGGATTAAATGAAAATTAAATTAAATTGAAATTTTAATTTTAGAGATAGGTTTAATCTCGGTCACAGGATCGACCTCAAAACCTCATCACTTATGATTAGATATTTCTTTATGATCTTAATAAACTATATTTGTATACTAATGCATCTATTTCAAACTCTTACTTTTTCAACTAAGTTCTATGAGGATTTTAAACTTTAATACAAAGAAAATTAATCGTCTTTATTAAAAATAATACTATTTATTATTCAAGTATAGATTAACATATTATATTACATTAGAATTACTTCTAAGGACATATTGTTATGTATTACAATTGTTCTATAAGATAAAATGATATTTGATTAATAGATTTTTTTTACAACACAGGGGGCAAACGAGCATTTCCTATTTATCTTTCATCTCCATGTTATATTCCTTACAAAGGAAACAGAAAAAACCGTGTACTAAATGACTTTATACTTACGTATTTATTATTAGTATTGTATAATAGTAATTAATATTCATGATTTTGATAAATAAATATCATAAAACCTCGAACGAGGTAGATAATTAAGTTTTCTTTGACTTCTAATTTTGTTTTAGGAATTCAATAAATCCCTGACTGCGAGCGTAGGTAAACACATAATTATGAGTTCAATTAAATATTGTAATAACGTTATTTGACCTAATATGAGTAAGGTAAAAGGAAAGACAGGCGTGGCAGGGCCGGACCGGTTTGGTTGCAAGTATCCTTGTCTTAGTAGTAAGGTGATCTAGTTGTTGTCGGTTGGTGCAAGTAACAGAATGCGGACATAGTCCACACCCTGTTATATTTTACTATCAAGACTAGGAAGTACGATTTTTACGTTAAGCTGTACTTGTTTTAATGACATTTAATCCTATTACTAATATGGAACAGAAAAAAATATAGGTGGATTCATTAATTAAAATACCAACGTAATTGATTATAGGTCAATAAATTACACAAACTTGTATTTTATTAATAAGACTATTTGATTAAAATACGTTTATTTAAATCTAGATTTATTTACAAGTGCAGTTTCCACAACTGGCACGCCTTCCATCCGCAAATCCTCCTCTACAATTAACAAAAATTAACAACATTATGTTTACCTGTCCATTAGTTCACAATATCACAGCAAACAACAATTAAGAAATGCTTTTGAAACGACCGAGTACGCACATCACGACCACCCTCAATGACTCGACGAATTGCTAATTGATGCGTGCTTTTTACGTATTTCGGTCTTTACAATTCGCCGGGCCCTCTCTATAAATTGGATTTATACTTTATGGAATGAGTAAGTGTAGCCGTCGGGTGCTCTGTTTAGACTAAATTTGCCTGGAGGAAAGAATCGGTTTGGAGGCGGCGTCGTTGGTTCATAGTATTCTTGACGGGCAATGGGTTGTTGCGCAGAATATTGTTGCGAAGGAAGGCCACTGTACTGAGCTTGTTGCACTCCTGTATAGATATTATTGTACTGGGCTTGAGGTTGAGATTGGTACTGTGGTGTAGGTTGGTATTGTGGTGTAGGTTGGTACTGCGCTCTAGGCTGTGGCTGAGGCTGGTATTGTTGTTGTGGAGCCACATAATTTTCCTGTTCATACAGTTCGGGATGATATTGTCCATCATCCTCATTTGGCTTGCCTCCGTAGTTGCGAGCGGAAACAGGTGCAGTATATTGCTGAGGGGCACTGTACTGAGATGCTTTGTAATCCGGAGAGTTGTAACGCGGATCCGGTTGGTATCCAGGGGTTGGAGCAACGGGCTGAGGAGCAGTAGGAATATGATCACCGATAGCTTGGAATCCATTTTTTCCGGCTATATAGTTCACAGTTTTTCTTTGTCCAGTTGGATCGATGTAAGAATAACTGCCTCTCCTGTTGCCATCGGCGTCTGTTTCTTCTTTGAAGTCAATGCCATCCTCCTGTTGGTATGCGGCACCAAAAGCACCATTTCCGTTAAGATAGCGTGCTTCTTGTACGATGGCTGCTGTTTTGGGATCACCAGCGTACTTGGGAACGCGTCTCGCCCCCTCCTGTTGTTGGCATGTCACGGTCGCGATCACAAAGGCTAGCACTGCGAGCCTATACATTTTAATCATTCAAAATGTGCACTGCTCGCGTGAAAGTAACAAAGTGTGTCGTTGCGGGCGGGTGAACTCATTTTATACGGACAGTTGAGGCCTTGGTGTACATTGGAAGGGCCTGCGGGTCCGACCGCGAAATATATATAGTTCTTATAACATGGGATACGTAAGGACAAGTTAGGGAAGTGACATTAAGTGAAGATTGCAGAGCATCGTCCTTAGTACAAGTCCATTGATGTTAAATGTCAGTCTACAGTCGCACAGATATAGGCGTTCATACATAATATATTGATAAAAAGACAGGTATATTAATTGTAGTATCATATAGTATATATAAGTTAAAACAACGTATACATAGTAAGTTTCAGAATGTATATGTATTGACAGTTGGCATTTTCCGCGTTTCATTTGTCTACTGCACTTAAAAAATATTTAAAATATTAAGCATATTTATGAATACAATAATTACGTACATATTTATACGTAAATTTTAAAGTGTCGAACATGATTATAATATATTTCATTTGATTGAAGCTTTTTAATAAGCGATTGATAAATAGTTTAAAAATAAAAAAAATACATGAAAATTACTGTTGTGTTAAATTTCACATTTTTTTATGTAATATAGGAGGCAAAAGAACATGTGGCTCGCTTGATGGCAAGTATATGCGTAAGTGATTACCGCTGCCCATAGACATCAGAGAAATTAATATATAAATTTAATATTAACAGATATACAATCATTAATCAATTTGGAACTTAATATTGAATAAAAGATATAGGTACTTCAAGTTAGAGTAAAAGGAGAGCATAATATGATACCTACAGTTAAACGGTGATCTAATCATTTTAGGGTCGCGACCTTAAATTTACTAAAGTATGTGGCCTTTTTAGAGTCACTGACGTCACCATCTTACCCAGAATAACTTTTTAACACTTTGTAAATATAGAATAATGGCATGGTCAGTAAATATCTACTCTACAGAGGATGCACATAGGCCAATGTGCTAATGGAAGGCCAGAGTGTGGGTAACGAAATAAGTGTGGATCCTGAAATTGTCGTGGATATCTCTAAAAGCCTGTGCCAATTTTAGCATCTTTCTGGCCTTCTGGATCATCTGAGTTGGTTGGACTAATCTCACTCATATGCTCAATGACTCAATCGTGAGATTAAGCGCGGAAATGACCATAATACAAATTAAGTATGGTCAGTAACTATTACAATCATTACATTTCTATCAATGGTATTGCATGTGTGAAGTTTCTGCAGTAAATTTCATATACTAGTAGTTTTATGAGCAAATGCCTTTGTTGTCTACCAGTTTAGCCATAATCTTGTTAATCAACAATATTGCGCTATGTTCCCACGCCGATTGCTTCGTTGTTTAACATGCTTTGTCTTGACATTTCTTTGTACAGTTTTGTTATATTTCTTAATTTAATATTACACATAAATAACTAAATGATATTGTAACTCATTAATAGTGCAGCAGTTTCTTGTTGGATTAAATATGCAGCATAAGTTAACAAATTTTGTACCATAGAAATTTTATATGATCGTAATTTATAAAGCTACATTTGAAGCGGTAGTTTTAGTATTAATTAAATAAAAAGGCATGTAGGTATATGAGTTATAATATATAAAACTAGTTTTAGCCGGTGGCTTTACTGCTTTTAACTTCTAAATTGACGAAATTATATACAAAGATTTAATCTCCGTTACCTTTTACGTACGCCCTAAGAGGGCAATCCCTTAGAAGTTAAATTAAAAAATTCTGATTTATAACAAAAATGTTTTGTAAAAAAATATATAATTTTTTAAAATGATAGATTGAGCGGCTTCTTCTGTGCGTTGATATATAGGTAGGTCAGTCAATTAATATCCTCTTCTATATATTATATATAGATTAATTAAAATGTTTATATATTTATATATATAAACATTTCATATATATTACCTAATTAAAATTTTTAAATTACGAATCCTTTAAAATACAAAACTATTCATAATGTTTACATTTTGTTAGGTTTGCTATTTGTAGCAATTGAGAAAGAACCAAGGCTGACGGAAACGTAATAACCGTAAATTTTATTAAATCAACATTAATTGTATTTCATGAGCTGGCGTTGGTAATCTTAACATTAATATTAGATCATAATTTGATTACATAGTCGACAAAATTCCTTTGAATACTCCGTCTGGGGTACTGGTATTATTATATTTTTAGTTATTGACATTAATTCTTTTATTAAATTAAGCAAATCTCATTATATAAATAATTAAATATTTTACATTAAACCTTCTCTTTAATGTTTAAGAATTCGCTTAATTTGCTTAAGTATTAATTTTTTACTAAGGAGTTTTGATATTTGAGCACCTTATTTTTTATTAAAATAATTATTAAGTATAATTTGATATAAACATTTAGATATTTAGAAATTATCAGATGATGACGGTAAATACGTAGATGACCTTACCTACAAGACATTACTTATGTATTTGGTCCAATATCAGTTTGTGATATTATATTTATGTTACAAAAATAGGTACGTTTCATAGTACTTATATGATACGACAACTGCGAGTTCATCCAAGGAAAAATTAAAACGCATTGCACTTTTCTTCTTTCTGTTACAAGATATATATTTATTAGCATTTAAGAATTGATTCAGCAATAACAATACACTCAACTCTAATAATTTTTTTTTGTTTTGGAAAATTTTTAATGTACTTTTTTGAATATTATAAATAAATCCTTTATCATGGCACTGCTTGCCATCGACAGGAAATTCATTCTCACACGTCAGAACCTAAATGGTCGCGTGTACGCACTGTAGTGCAGTACCAGAGTTTTCTCTCGCGAACGCTTAGATTATGGATTGAGCACCCTGCTGAGGTTTCCTCTAGAGGTTACAGTATGGCGTTCTTTAAAAAAGATGTATTAAGTTTTTCTCAGGATTGGCAACACGCATGTGACACATCTGGTGTTGCAGACGTTCATAGGCTACAGTAAAGTTAAAATAAAATTTGTATTATTAAAATGAAATAATTAAAGAACATACTTTCATAATAACCTTATAATTTTTAACTTTTCAGAGAGACGGTTCGAGTCGCGACTTAATTGGCCACTGTTACGAAAAATCCCAATTGTTTATTATTAAATCCAGAGTACATACTATTGGCATAGTCATCACTATCATTATCATCATATCAGCCATTATATATCCATTGCTGAATATAGGCTCCCCCATAGACTGCCATAAAGAATGGTTCTTAGCCACCTGCTTCCACTGACTCCCCACAATGTATTTGAGATGGTCACAATTATCAAATCTCTATCATACTTAAGCTAGTATTGACATAGTATCTACTCAGAAATATAGTGCTACACAAACGATTACTATTTCCGCGTAATATTTGAAAAAAAAAGACCTTAAATCCAGTTTAATGCTTTGCAAATATTGGTGCATGTACAATATTATTTCCTCGTTTGAACTACATACTTTGAAGTGAGACCATTTCAGTGTAAGAGATCGTTAGTTGAAACTTTAAATTCTTAGCAAAACAATGTTTCTGTAACTCGAGAGTTGAAAATCCAGAAAATAGCTGCATCGAATATGCTAACGACCACTTTGCAAAATACAGCTTCTAAACTATAAATCCTGATTCACCTGCTCTAGTATTACGGTGTCTTAGAATAGCAGCCCGAAAGAGAACGTTCCGCATTTTATGACACATCATTTTCTTCTGAGTGAAATATTCCATATTCCTAACGTATTAGTGAGTTAAAATATTATCAGTGTTTTGGATCAAAATAAGTTTAAAAGGAGAATATTTGAGGTTTCAGGGACGTAGTATATTCTGTAACGTCCATGGTATTGTTCATGTCTCTAGATAATGAATGTTCTACAATTCTTCCGTTCTGCATTTTTTTTATACAACTTATAATGGCAAACAAGCTGACGGCTCACCTGATGGAAAGTGGTAACCGTCGCCTATAGACATGAGCAGTATCATGGGCATAACAGAGTACTGTTTCGCCCAAGATACTTTCCATGCGTTGCCATTCCTGAGGACTCAGGTGTTATTCCTCTATATCCTGTAATTTCATTAAATCCCACCTTTCAAACCGAAACACAGTATGAAGGTCATAAAATGTTATTATTATTGCTGCTATTTAAATTTTGTAATTCTATTTTTAGTACTTTCAGCTGTGCGTTGATTAGTCAGTCAGTCAAGATTTTTCTCTAGGTACATAAGTTGTACATAAAATATAACACTAACTCAATGGGAGAAAATGTTATAAATGATAAAAGATAATGTAAAAGATAATATATTAATTGTATTTAAAGTATAATGTAACTACTAATATTTAATTATTATTATGTTAATTGGGTACATCAAAAAGTCTTCAGATATAACTGTAATAACTTATATCTCATATTAAATCTCTGACTAAAACCATACTCATAAATTGCTGGCATATTATGGATATAAAACAATATCACTATTTAGTATATAATAACTAAGCGTAGTTATCTAAAGTAGGTATAGGTATCTACTTGTTGTGATATTATAAAAGCTATTTACTAAAAGTAAATCTCCTTTTACTCCAAACACTGTGGAAAATATCATCTAGTCTAGATATAATATAGTTTTCTTAATCGTTTAAAATTTTTCGACTTAAATTCTATCAAGAAACTTGAAAACGAGCCCGAATTCAAAGAAAGTCATTTGAGTCTACTTAGATAAAAATATACGAAAAGTAGGCTGGTAGTGGTTAAGCTTAAGATAATGAGTTTGTACTAAACACAAATTTAATTACTTTTAAGTATACTTCTATAGGGATTCTTAAAACGAACAAGCGTTAAATATCTAGGGGTCTATCATGAAATTAAATTCTAAATTTTCGGGCTTAATTTCATGTTCTTGTTCGTACCGAAATCTGCCTAGTAAATGGAGTTTAACATTTCGTTTGTCATAAATCCTACAATAATAGTCTAAAGGATCGATATTTTAGCATTTTATATTTATATAACTTTATATAACTTTTACATCAAATTTGTGTTACGTTCGCCCCGAAATTTTGAAAAATATTTCATGGTAGGCCTTCTGAACTTGGGTACGTTTACCTTTTATGTTACTGCATGTTATATCCGTTAAAATCAATGTCTATAGTTATTTCTTTCTAGATTAGTAGGTTAACTTTTGACGCAATCGAATTATGATCAATTGGAAATGATAACGAATGACTGTTGGAAAATGGTGTAATGAAAAAAATCATTTGAGATAAATTCCACGTGATTTTGATTCCATCCCAATTGTTTTTATTGAAATGTTCTTTATTTTTCATCGATTAATAATAATAATACTTATTTCTATTACAATGGCACTTTATATATACATTTTACAAATACATAGATAAATTCCGGTGTACGTTATCCTAGAATTTACAATTAGTCTAATTAAATTATATTGGCGAGTAATTTGAACTCATTCAAACGTTTAATTTTTTTTTTAATTCTTACACTTTATAATTACATGTTATATAATGGCATATATATATATATATTTAATTGTGTTAGCCGTTAACTGCCCACTGCTGAACATAGTTTACCCCATAAGGAAGACTTTGTCAGTAGTTGCCATGTTTGGCGGGCAGGTTGGCAACAGCAGTTTTTGGTAATGTTTTAAGAGAGACATTGCTGCCCATCCCTTGACCATTAAGTCCCCTTAGTCGCGCTCTACGTCACCCACGGAAAAGAAAGGGTTGACCTATTCTACACGGCACGGATTATATATATATCACACGTGTTAACAACGAAAACAAAAGGTACACGATATAAACTAATTCATACTATTGTGGCAACATTTTATTGGGCAATGAACACATATTTCACGCAGTGCAGGCTTTCGGTAAAGGTCGCCGGTTGCCCGCGATCAAGGCCACGCCAACGTTCTTGATACGCCTTTTATAGTTACAGAAATAAATTCAAGCTTCTATTCGTCATCAACTATTTTGACGCCTGTATCTACCTTATCTTTTATGATACTTAGAACGGCAAACAAGCTGACGGTCTGCCTGATGGAAAGCGGTAACCAACGCTTATAGACATGAACAGCACCATGGAGGTTAAATAGTACACTGTGATACTTATGGTAAACATTATGCGTCACCATTCCTGAGGCCTATAGTTTTGTACCCTGTAATTTTACTGTTCTTTAAACCAAAATACAGTTATAAGCATAGCATCGAAACAACTTTTGTATAAGGTCTCATTCTAATAAAATTTAATTTTAATGATTTTCTAAATATCTGAAATCGATGAATTAAGTGAAAAGTGCACGCTTCTTCCTTTTGTTATTTTTTTTTACTTTAGACAAATTAAATCCTTGATTAATAATATTGTTGTGCAGTGTTCTAAATATGAATAGCTACAAGTAATTTTAATTAAAGTGATTGTCTTACGACATAAGGAACAAACAAGAAGGCGGTTCACCAAGCGGCGGATGGCAAGTGATTACTGCCGTCCATAAGTATCCGCAACATCAGAGAAATTGTAGGTGCTGCCAGCCTTTTCAGAAAGAATATACTCTTTTCTTGAAGGTTCCAATGTTGCATCTGTTAAGAAATACTGTAAATTCAGAATTTATTTATTGCTTAACGACTGAACTAGAGGTCGTTTCTGATACACGTAGTATTTAGAATTAATAAGGACATTAACTAATGTGGATGCTCGTCCCATTTTTTTTTATACAACTTAGAATGGCAAACAAGCTGACGGCCCACCTGATGGAAAGTAGTAACCTTCGCTATAGACATGAGCAGTATCATGGACATAACAGAGTATACTGCTTCGCCCATGATACCCCCCATGCGTTGCCATTCCTGAGGACTCAGATGTTATTCCTTTGTACTTAGTAAATTCACGCCATATCCCACCCTTCAAACCGAAACACAGCCATGCAAACACAACTGCTTCACGGTTGAAACACGAATGGTACAGAGGTACCCAAGCAATCGACTTTTGTACAAAGTCTCCCTCTGGTCTATATATAAGGTAAGGGAGAAAGGGAATAATGTATAAATAGTAATAATGATTTTCATTGTAAATCTATCACTTAACAACACTATTGTTAATAATTTAGAGTATTTGGATATATAAATATGTTCAAACAAACAGAAATGCGATTTAAAGTGTCTATTAAGTTCTCTGTTAGAGCCAATTTAATACACGATCAGATTGACTAAAAGCAAATTGGAAATTTGGGCTCCAATGTGGAACGCTAAGCCAAATCTGATTGACTGGAAATTTGTAATTCGACAGTCTAATCATTGCCCTGTGTAAGGCCGCGTTTCATATTCATTATACATGAAAACACAGATAGATGCAAATTGGAAACTAAATCTTACTATAATATTATAAATGAGAAACTTTCTATGATTATTTGTATGTTTATTAATCAATCATGCTTAATCAGCTAAACGAATTTGAATCTAATGCACGGGTAGATTATATCGTATATAACTTAACACTTATAATACTCAGCAAGTACACACTATTGCATACAGGCAAAGCTGCGGATAGGTAATATGTTTTATAAAGATTTCTAGTTTCAATCCAAAATGTTAATTTTTTTGCGTGATTAATTAATTTAAGATTTTTTCCATGTTGATCCCCTGACATTATTTTTATCATAGCTGATATAATTGTAATCATACAAAATTTTGTTTACATAAGTGTTTGAAAACGATTTTGATTTTTTAAGTGAACTACATCTTTGCCAATTTTTATCCAAAATATTTTGGTAATTTAGGCGCCACAATAAATTAGAATTATTCTCCCATTTGTGTCAATAATGTTTTTTTTATTGCAACGAATTTATGATGAAATTCTATAAGGATTATGATTGCTTTAAAATTAATTATATATGTAAGATAGGTGCTAAAAACATACTAACCTTTAAAAAACTTGCCTTGAAGCAGTTAAATAAATAGAACCTTTTAAATTATTAACCAGTTACAAATTTTCCATGGCGGAAGTCGATCGAATCGGAAGATGACTGACATGGGACATTTAATACAACCACGCACAACAACTATCAAAATATTGTGAATTTAATTACATTCGTAGCATCGAATTCAGGAAGTGTATTTCAAATAAACCTGTATTGTAACTGTTAAATGTTTATTGATATGTTATGGATGTTTAAATTGATTTAATTCACTCGCGTGCATTAAATACGGGAGGTTGATGTGTTTCTCTTTATACTAATGTCTATTTTGTTTCTAAAGTACCGAAAACAATTATGATTACACACATTTGCATAATTGAGTTTGGAGAATTGTATTTCCTGCATGACAGGAATTCTTATAGCTAGTCACACTATTAATTCGTCATCTAATTGCCTAAACTTAAAAACAAAAATTAACGAGCAAATGTATTGAAATAGATAAATGTATTTCGAGTCACCAGAGGGTTGATTTTTAGTACAATAATTTTCACTATTTCATTTATTTTTTGCTGCTAAGCGTTTGTGTTTACGTTGCTATGTTTCAGTTTAAAGAGTGAGATATGGCGGTGAATTATCAAGATACGGAACTTAACCCCATACCAAACCACATCAGCCGTTTACTGTCCACTGCTGAACATAGGCCTTCATCTATTGCGGGGTTTTGCTAGTAGTTGCCACGCTTGGCAGGTGGATTAGCAATCGTAGTTAAGCTTTGATAATGTTTAAAGAGACACGCTGCTGTTTATCCCTCGACCATTAAAGTTCCTTCTTAGACGTCTTATTCATTATGATGTGTGTATATAATTAGTAGGTATAGAAAATTTAGAAAAATGTAGGTTACTTCGTATCCCAGTTACGCGATCGTAATCGCTGTTATCTTAATAACTAGTAATAAAGCGACTAGTTTTAAGTTACTAAATATTGCACAGTAAATCTTATACAGAACCCACATAACAAAAATGCACTCAAACTTATTTAATAAAAAAAAGGGAAAAGCTAATTTTAGTTTATCAAAAACAAAATTACAGTGAAACGCAATAAGGGTAAATTCTCTAAATAGGAAGGAACATGGAAGAAGAAAAAAATAAACGTAAAAGCAGTACTGACATTGGCATGAGTACTCTTATATGTGGCTATGTAAAAGAAAAGCTCATGCGGGGCACTTCCCGACTGTTCCATTTATTTTTGTGTCGGAAATAAACTCAGTAACGTGTGTTCGGACGCCTCCACTCACGGCTGAGGTGTATGCACACTGGGTACATTAAATAGTCATTATTGAATATGAAAACGGTGTTAAAATGTAAATCGACTTTTGTTCAAATATTTGTTTTCAACCGCTATAAAGTATATACTCGTTTTTAAAGCCTTATCAACTGGGTTTTAGACTTTTTTAATATTATGTTTCTGTATCGAAATAGTCTGTAAATAATTCTAAATGTCAGTAAGGATGCTAATTTGATATCAGTTGAATCAAAAGTTCAATCCAAAATATAAATTTGTTGTATCCAATTTCATCTGATATTCCAATTTGTCATAATATATATAGTCCGTTTTGATGTTGTTAAATGTTTGTTACAAAGCTATATTGTGCATCTAATAAATAAATAAATAAAATATGCCATTAAATCGAGTCTTTAAGTTACAAAAAATAGTGACTTAAAACGTACTGAAAACGTGTTTACTATCTAATCGCAAAAATCTATAAAAGTTTCAAATTGTATATAATTTTATTACTAATTTTAGTTGCCAGTATGAAACGTCCTATACGTACGCGAACACGTAGAACTAGAAGGTTAGGTGCAAAGTAACTTTGCTATTGTTTTGTTTGCCTTCTTTCTAGCTAGGGAAAACTGCGAATTGAGATTAATTTATTACGTCGCCGAGAAAACATGGAAAGCGGTGAAAGCTCTCTATTAAGACGAGCGGGCAGGGAATAGGACGATTAATTATGATTTCTTTGCCGGACGTACCCCGGTGGTGACTCTCATTGCGTATTTTATTCTCATAGCAATTACACTGAGGTCCATTTAAAATAATAGAAAAAAAAAACCTTCATTTGCTTTAATTTTTGCAAAATTCATATTAACTAAAGTTTATTATTTTGTATGCAATTCAGATTTTGAATAAAGAAAGATTTTACTGATTCTTATCGATTATATTTCATTATGTTTTAATGTAATAACTATTTGTTTCACTAACGTGTAATTTGGTCGAAAAAACTCGACTTGTTTTGAGACCATTCGGGACCCTTAATCTTCAGCCTGCTCTCAGTGGAACAAGATGTCTAGTCAGGCTCGCGCTCGCATCATAGCCAGGTTTCGAATGATTCCGAAACTAATAGAACTTTTTCGACCAAATTACACCGAATTTAAACTAGTAGCTATTATATTAGAATATAATATGTTCTTACGAAACTTTTAACAATAGAATTATATTTCAGTCAGTAACGTTCAGAATATTTAATTGAAGCCTTCTGGTAGGTATATCTTCAATTGTCCACAAGACGTCATTGTCATTTCTTTTAATTACTTTTTTTTCTCAGCTGAGTCGCAAGATTAATGCTACCTAATTGTCTCTCTATTCAATGTACTTTTTACTTTAAGAGCTAAATTAATTTGTATTAAGACACTTACGAGGACGATAAAACGAGCCATGTAAAAAACGGTTTCATCTATAACGTTTAAAAGATTGCAATAAAGATTTTAAATTGACTTTTTAAAAGGTGGTTTTAAATTCAACTGTGTTTTTTATTTAATTTTTTTTTCTAATAATAAATAGCTAATAAATAGTGATACCTTAGTGCATTTTTTTTATAAATGTCATATAGTTTAAAGTAGAGATCCACGTTAGGTAGAAAAATGAATTTAAAATAGGTATTCACTACTATTAGTAACACCATATAAGGACTTACTAAATATCTACTACCTGATATTCTCTTGTGTATTTGATTCATTTATTTCTAATACATACGAGCACAATACAATATCTAGATTTGGGTAGGTATCGTATCACATTGGTCTAACGCTAAATTGAAATGTAAATTAAGATGCATAGTCGAATGATGTGTTATCCAAGCTATATATATGCACAAAATAAACAAGTATGCCACTCGTTTGTAAGTGACCAACGTCTTCTATGAGCATCTGCAACAACATAATCGTTAAGAAAGAGGTATGCTCGTTTTATCTTGAAATATTTTTAAAATAATACTTCCTATAAAAAAAACCATTCTTGATGATCAACTCATCCAAACGTATGAGGAATAATAGAGATTACAGTATATTCCGCTTTTGTAATATGCATGGTTTATCCATGCAAACAAAACCACAGATACTATATAAATAAATTTAATACTTATGTGCAATTTATTAATGAGGTAGCTATAATTAATTTGCATTTTCAGTAAATGGAAACAGCAATTTCCTCTTCGGCGGTCGTAATTTTAACAAAATAAATAATCGTCGCAGATAATCTAGTAAAATATGGTTTGTCCTATCATGCTTTATTACAAGCTCATTTTTCTCTATCAGATGACCGCCCGATGGGAGAAACTGAGATTTATAGAGATGCCTATTAACGTCTCATGTTACGACACAAATATTGTCTATTTATTTTCAAATTATATTTCGTTTAATACTACTCGTAATTTTGATCCCTATATTAAGGGATACCAAAATTATTGATACGGCTTGAAGGAGAAGCTAAAATTAGAACGGGATATCAAAGAGGTTTCAATTATCTCATATAGTTGGAAAAGTGAACGACTAATAGCGAAAGAAGACTTTTGAATGATGCGGGCTATGAAATGTTTTCCGAAATTTTGGGGCTGAATAAAACACAAATTTAATGTTAAAATTACATAATACATAAAGTTTCAAAGTTTTAAAATAAATAAAAAATTTTTATGGTAGGATTTATGAGGAACGAAATGTTAAGCTCCATTTACTGGGCCTATTTCGGTATGAACGAAAATACAAAATTGAGTCTGAAAATTCTCAACTATTTTTTCATGTTAGACTCCCTGATCTCCTTTACATTTCGAATAAATATATTAGTGTAGATAATAATGATATATTTACATATACGTAAAGATAAGTAAATTAACACTGTTACGTTCTATACCTATTCGTATTTAAAGTTATTTTTTAAACACTTAAATATACAGAAACTCTTTAGTTATGGCAAAGGATTTCCTTCGACTTACGGCTTCATAAAAAAGTTGAAATGGCGTCTTAATGACACCCCGCGGACAGGGCTGTAAGGTTGATGAGGGGTAGTGTCGTAGGCGATTTATCTAATGAACTATCTTACAAGAATGCTGCCTACGCAGAACGAGGTCACTAGAGGTCGCCACGCTACTGAGAAACTTGAAAATGAGATACGCAGACGAGGTATGCTGAGTTGAATATTTTATTCCGTCTTCGATGAATAAAATAGGAAATATTTTTTGAAAATTAGTTGTTAACGCACAGTTTTGTTATTTACTATTGCATATCACGAATTTATCATTACAATAAAATTATAGTAAAACTAATATTGGTGGTATTTTTACGTCATCGTAGTACGGTAATATATCGTATAATTTTAACGTCATGATTTACGATATAGTAAAAAAGCAAAGTGTATGGAATTATATGAAGATACTTAAATTTCTGCGATGATACGTGTATCATACATTTGTGTACATTTTGCTCTCCTAAAATCGTACAAGAATGGACCGTACTGTAATTAATTATATCTTCTATTATAGACGTGTATGGCATAACACTATTATATACAGAAACCTAAAAGAATCTTCATACAGTTACATACATTTTATTCCACTATAAGGACAATGAAACTATGTCGTATCATAGTGTATGATACTATAAGTTATAAAATGTAATACTTCTCAGACTACTTCTTTTTATATATCTTGAAATGTCACGAAAACTGATATATCACCTGACAGTGACAGTACCAATACATTAATTAATATACTATGATGTCCATAGCATCTCTTATTCATTACCATTGTTGATAACAAAGATATAATATCTTAGTTATCGCCGCGTGTACCCCGGCATAGAATGGGCCACCCCTTCCTTTCCCGTGGATGTCGTAAGAGGCGACTAAGGGAAAGCGAGGGATGGGCAGTAGCGTCCCTCTTAAAACATCTTTAAAGCCTAACTGTGGTTACCAATCCGCTTATCTAGCGTGGCAACTACTTGCGAAACTTCCTCTATGGGGAAGGTTTTTCCAGCAGTGGACAGTTAACAGCTAAAATAATAATAATAAGATATTATGTTTCCCTATCCAGTATTTTTATAACCATATCCCACCCTTCTAAGTGAAACACAGCTATGCGAGAACTGTTGCTTGGTGGGAGAAGTACGTGTGCAACGGAGCTACCCTTACAAACGTCTTTTGTATAAAGTCCCTCTCTATAAATATATTAGACACCTTAATTCAATTTCGTAAACATACATTGCAATTAGGTTTACCTAATACAATACAAATACACGAGAAATAATGGCGTTCAAATTATAATGGAATTAAACGAGTAATCTGCAAACAACATAAGAACATGATAGGTGAGTAGTGAAAATTAATTTTGATAAGATATTCAAATCAGCCCGCCTCGTATTATGACAGTATTCGTGTGAATTGAGCTGAACACGCGAACTGGCCTTTACGTGAAACAATTTGTTCTACTTAAAAAATAGTGTTACGTGATACATAAATTATATCAAGCGTGTGTGACGGGACACAACTGGAACTAAATTAAGCTTAGGAACAACTTTTTACAATATACAAACGGGTTTCTACGACACTGAATACACAGTTGCGAAGTGTAGTCACGTACAACAAATATGTAATCACGTAAAAGCCTTATAATAATTATTCATATCAAGAACCGCATTATGTAACATCACCTTCATTACAAAACATATATATATAGTTTAAAAAATAATTCACAAATTTTGTATTAACAACTAACTAGAGCTCAAATAAGTCTTGTGTTATATTTCGCATAGTTATGGGCCTATTAAAGTGATATTAGAAGAAAGAAGTTAATTGCATATGGGTGTAAAAGAAACTTTTATTGTTAACATATTAAGTTTTTATTTATTGGCCTAATGTCAGTGTTCTATGTCCATGCAGTCCAGAAGACTCTGAACCGATATATGACTTTGCATGAGACGAACTATTATAGTTTTCAGTAATAACATAAATGCATTTGTATACTGTATATCAATTGTAGACCTAATATGATAAATAAATGAGACTAATTGATTTCGGCAAAATTTATAATTAAAATATCCTTTATAATATTTTGTATGATAATTAATAATTTTAAAGATCTAACAAAACAATATGGATATTATTTTAGAAAATGGTAAATCCTTTCGAAAGTGCAGGGGAAATGGTTTATTGCAATATAGGTTTACTATGAATAAATAAATTTTGCAACGTCGAGGTAGTAGTAGTTTATTAGTGACTAGTGATCCGGAGCTTTACATAGAATTATAGAAAATATATAATATGTAGTCTATGTTAGTCACGCTTCGGAATCGGTTTAGTTTTTTTTTTTTTTTTTTACAACACAGGGGGCAAACGAGCGTGCGGCTCACCTGATGGTAACTACCGCCGCCCATGATCACCCACAACACCAGCGGCATTGCAGGTGTGCTGCCGGCCTTTTAAAAAGGAATATACTCTTTTCTTGAAGGTTATGTTGTCGTATCGGTTCGGAAATACTGCTGCTGGAAGTTGATTCCAAAGAATGGTTATGCGTGGAAGAAAGTGCCTTGAAAAACGCACGGTGGAAGACCGCCACTCGTCCAGATGATTGGGATGAAACTTTAGTTTATGGCGGGTTGTACGGTGGTGAAAATCAGCAGCAGGTATCAATCCGAACAATTCCTCAGAACACTCCCCATGATAAATTCGGTAGAAGATGCACAGAGACGCAACATCTCTGCGCAGTTTCAATGGGTCAAGTCGGACAGTAAGGCGTTGACTATCGATAATTCGAGCCGCCCGACTTTGAATGCGGTCTAACGGAAGGAGTTGGTACTGTGGCGCTCCTGCCCACAGGTGAGAACAGTATTCCATATGCGGCCTGACTTGGGCTTTATATAATTTCAGGCGGTGTTCTGGCATGAAATATCGTCTCACCCTATTGAGCACTCCTAACTTTTTGGAAGCTATCTTAGCCTTCTCCTCCAGATGACCGCAAAACTGGACGTCGCAAGATATATCAACGCCCAGAATTCCTAGACTTGACTTTTTATCAAGGGAAGTGCCCTGAAAGTGAGGAGATACGACAAACGGCGTCTTTTTTGCGGTAAACGCGCAGACTTGTGTCTTTTTGGGGTTAAATTGGACAAGATTTTGTTCACCCCAGATCGAAACTTGATGGAGTGAAGTTTCGATTTCAGACACAAGTCTATTCCGGCACTCATCGGTATGTGCCCGCGAGATCTTTGCATGGCCGGTATATAATGTATCTCCTGTACTGTCGTCCGCATAGCAATGAATATTACTTATCTGTAACATATCATTGATATGCAGAAGAAACAGAGTCGGAGATAGTACACAGCCTTGCGGGACACCAGCATTCAAAGGTTTTAAATCAGAGCATGCAACTACGACCTTAATGCTACGTTCCTTGAGAAAACTGGCGACCCAAATGCACAGTCTCGCAGGCAACCCAAATGAAGGTAGCTTTGAAAGCAGCGCTCTATGCCACACCCGATCAAAGGCCTTCGCAATATCCAGACTAACTGCTAAGGCCTCTCCCTTACTCTCGATTGCCACTGCCCATCGGTGTGTTAAGTAAGCTAAAAGATCACCGGCCGAACGTCCCCGTCGAAAGCCATACTGGCGATCACATATCAGCCGGTGCTCTTCTAGGTACCGGAGCAGTTGACGGTTAATGATGGATTCCATAACCTTCGAGAATAAGGAAGTGATAGCTATGGGCCTATAGTTAGCTGGATCTGAGCGATCTCCTTTTTAGGGATCGGATGCACCAGAGCAGTCTTCCAAAACTTTGGGACTATGCCCGATGAGTAGCTAAGCCGAAAAAGACGCGTAAGAACCGGAGCCAACTCTGGTGCGCACGTCCTAAGCACAATTGGAGGAATACCATCAGGCCCACTCGACTTATGGATTTCGAGAGAGAAAAGTGCTCTACGCACTGAGCTATGCGTGAATTTAATGTCAGGCATAGAGCTCCTACAACACGTGATGGTCGGTGGTGGTTTCTCCCCGTCATCCATAGTTTGACGCAAAGGTGGATCCAAGAAGATCGGCCTTTTCTTTAGCGTTCTGGGCCAACGAGTCATCCTCCCTGCGCAAAGGTGGAAAAGATGACTTACAGAAATTCCCTTGTGCAGCTTTGGCAAGAGACCAGAAAGCTCGAGTCCCAGAGGGCAAACTAGCCAGTCTCTTGCCAATTCTACTAATATGCTCTGACTTCGCTGTTATTTCTTAGTTATTTCTGAGTTTATCCATTATAAATAATCAAATCTTTTTGTAATATACTAATTGTATAGAAATATATAGATGCTTAGTTTTTATATATACTATAATTACAAAATTTGAAGCGTTTACCTCTAATTTTTATGATGCGAGTTAAGAAAAAAGGTTTATTTACCTACATTTTTATTTACAATCCTATGATAACAGCACCATATTTTATAAATTTTGACAAACATAATTCAATATGACTTACAGATAGATATGAATATAAATAAACATGAATCATCTAACAATTCCTGTAATTACTGGGGCGTAACATTCCAATTATCTTGGGCACCGCTAAGATGCGTTTCTGTCGTGGAAAACGGCACCAAATATTGATTTACAGTCCTCGATACAGGAGTGGAATAAATTCGAATATTAATTTTGCATAACAATGCCCGCAAACGAATTAAAGTGTGCCAGATGTCTCTCACAGATTTCTCTCATTTCCATTTATTTATAATAGTAGATCTATTTAATTTATGTTGTTTATTGTAAATCTAGATTCACTACTAGTAACATAACGAACGTCTGTTATAGGTAATTTTTTACTTTCAACTGTTAACTCTGTTTTATTTGTTTTATTCTTTTTATATTAATGAGGTGGCATACAACTATACGGCCCATCTGATGGTTACTGTAACCTACGAACACCTGCAATACCAGGGGTATTACGTGCGACCATGTTGCTAGCCATATAAAAAGTATCCTATATGTTAAAGCAGGATATAACCCATTTGTGTACTGAACATCTGTCCAGCTGTTTGAACATAACTGAGTAACAAACGTTTATTTAATCTCTTCTGTATAGATTGCTCAAATATCTCGACATTTTAGTGTTCAGATCGAAAAAAAAACAACATATGTATTGCTACTTCATGGAAAGAAAAATAGATATGATAGTGATGTATGCAAAAATGTTTTCTAAGTTACTCCAAGATTGAGGTGATTCAGTGCCGGTAACTTATATTGACGCCTACAATACTCGTGGTATTGCAGGCGTCAATAATGGTTACCTGTTACCAATTCTTAGATGAGCTAAATACGTATTTGTTACATGAATTAATAAAATATCACTGAATCATAGAACTCTGCTAGATCTGCTACCAACGAAACAGCTAACAAATCAGGTAAATCCAATATGCCCCAAAAAATGCACGTAGGAGTTCAAAATCCAATGTATAAATCTCAGCTAGCAAATCCTACGTACCTATTAATGAATTGTTCGCAAGCTAAGCGTGGAATGTGCCAGTTGGACTGGTGCCTGCATAAGCGCTAGACTCAAGCCAAGATAATCCACTAAGCCGAAACGCCCACATCCATTCTTCGGGCTGATCGTGCTACTTTAATGTGTCTTATATCGAATTATCTGGTGTAGTCTTTGGTACGGTGCCCGACATAAAACGTTTCTATTAATCTGTTTCTGCCATAGTGTGATAGCGCGCTGGACTGTCTCTGATTTTTGTATGGCTGCTTACCTAGAAAAAAATAGTACGAGTAACAACTTTATATATATTTTAAATAGGTTTACTTTCGAGTTATTTTAGTTATCTTCTTGATGTAACATTATACTTCTTTATTGTAATTTAATTATTATTATTTTATCGAAAGGAGACTTTGTATTACATAGATACTTCTGGTCAACTTGTATTCTGCTGTAGTAGCTGTTGAGCTAGCATATATCTTAGTCCTCAGGAATGGCAACGCATGAAGGCTAATTTTTTTTTCACGTGGGGAAATCCGCTATTGAAGCCCACTCATCCCTTGAAAAACAGGTGGATACTACCAGACTCTTACCGAGGAACCAAGCTCTTACCGATTAAACCTCCACGGTATTCCGCTTGTTTGTTGTGTGTGCTTCTACGAGCTTCCGCATTCGAGTAGTGTTACCATAAACATCACAGTGTATTGAGATACTCAGTTAAACTTTAAGACTTGAAATGAATCGAATGAAATTTGGTACACGAAGACACCATATCTTACAGTAATACATGCTTACTACCCTTTTTTATGCAAGATAAATGTAGTAACCTAATATCAAAAAAAGAAACAAAGAGAATTTTTTAATGACAAAAAAAAATATTAAGGGAAAATTAAATAGACAACAATGCTTTTATTTCCATACCTATTTACTTAGCATATTTAATAATGAATCTTAAATATCATAAAATATCTCGATGAACAATAGTGTAAAATATTATAATAACAAACAAATATAGAAACGATATTGGAACGTGCGCCCGACATTCGAATTTTACTTGCAAATTGCTTATCCATCGATATTGGGATGCTGTCATCGAACAATTCACGCATATAAGTTCAATATATTTTTTTATGCATACACATCTTTTGCATAATAGCAATGTTTTATTTTATTTATTGTTTAGGTTATTTATTTACTGTAAGTACAGACTTGTGCGACTCAGCGGAGTGGATACCATTATCTTATGTATTTCTGTCATATATTATGTATACCTACATGATTGTAGATGTCTAATTAAATACCTAATGTGATATTAAAGGAGAAAAGGATTGTTAGTAATGCGGACTACCAATCCCATTGCTAGTAATATACCTTGTCAGGTCGACCTTCACGTGGTTCCCCTTGGAAACCACCGTGTTGAATTCCAGGTGTGTTCATCACGATAGGCTAACTGACCTGCTTTTTTATTCTCATCTATCGTCCTTCACTGTTATCTTGCCAGCGTATACTGTTAGCGCAGGCGGAGATATCATTCCATTATCATCTATTAAAAAAAATGCGATATCAAACGTAAGGCACACAATGTTTCATTGGAAAAGAGCGTTTAAGACGATGAATTGTTAAAGTTTGTGGCGTGTGTAATATTGACAATGTTAAAATAATGTAATGGAATTCAATCCACATGTAAAATAGGAAACTGTCATTTATTGCCTTCACTATTGTAATTGCAATTAATAGTGTCTTCAATTGGAAATGTCATTTAATCAATCAATAGCAACTGTCAATGACGTAGAATTAACAAACCTGCAACTGAGGTGGGGCTTTATTTTTAGAAGCAACAAGTAAATGGTGCAGTGGCACTGAACACTCAAATTATGTTGTCACTTAATGTAACTATATGTAAATATTTTGGTCATTGAATACATATATACAGATGCCTATTAATACTGTAAACCTGAAAGAAATTACTTAAATATTTTTATATACGTAAATTAATTAATTCACACAAATGTACGAGATCCTGGATTAACTATAAGAGATACATAAAGTATATTTTGTACAACAGAAAGATATCGTCATGGATGAACATGAATATTTAAAATTATAATTATTTTGATTTAATTTTATTCAATTTATAAGTAAAATTAAAATCGGTACTTACTTCATAAATTTGTTCTTTATTTTCTGATAATTTAATTTTGATTTTCCATAATAATATATTGTAAGATTTTTAATGCTAATGCCAAAAATTGTTAAGACCGAACTGGCAACACATTTAACATATCTTTGAACACATTCCAAGTTTTAAACGCGTTTCATTACAGAAAATAAAAATAAATTGCTATTATGGTGGGGATACACTACATTTCATGACGTCACAACATCCGATAGTGCTTCGCGTATATCATTGCTCGCCAACATTTTTCTATTTAGGCATTTTTATGGCCAATGAATTTAAGGAAGTTATCCATTATCTTTTAAGCGAAAACAATAGAACATTCCAAGCTTTGTACAGCGCTCTAGTTTCTGAATAATTTCTCTTGCTGCATTGATAAACCGAGTGTAAAGTTTTCTAATTTATGGCTACGAATTCCACTTTTAAAGTTTTCTAGGAATGACCTTCCCCATTTAGGCACTTATAGAAAACGTTATCCGCTACGTAATATACATCTTATCAGAGGGGAGGCTCACCCGCTGATCCCGCAGGCGTAAATCTTGCCTTTACGGCCTTACCTGTCGATGGAATAATTTACTGCTGGCTTAAAACTTCCTCTCCAAAAGGAAATCCCAAACACTTCTCAAGAAATAACTGAATAAGAAATTTCGATTGTACGCACGCGACTCTCGCCCTGACTTGACAGCTCGGAAATTCAAACTTCGAATCACTTCAAGCAATTCGAACCATTTCTAATAGAATAAATATAATGTTGCAGGACAAATATTATATTATGTAAGAAGGTACAGGTATTTCCATTGTACGTTGATCGTTTTGTGTACTAGAAATTTGTATATAGTTCAAAATTAATCATTAATTTTGTTGTATGTATTGCTAATGTTATCTAAATTTAACCCTGTCGTGTTGCAAAAGGTATTATAAAAGAAACTTCTTTCATAGATGATGGAGCTGTTGCAGAGATGGAAGCTCTGTCAATCAACCCTTGACTGTGGGTCGGAAGACCCAAGATAGAATCGCAGTACAAAACTCAAGTTTTTAAAATTCATATTCGGATAATTTAAAATTATTGTTATTTAGACCACTCGTTTTGAGCTTAAGAGCATGTAAAGCTGTCGTCTGGTAGGCTAAGTGAGAGCCCATTCATGTGTAATTAATAAGATCTAGAAACTCTTGATAATCTTGGCAATCTAAGGAAAATCTTACAATCAGAAGACAACATCTTTACACTTGTAGTAGTAGTTATAGAAAAATACAACTCCCGAATCCCAACAACGAATTTGGTCGTGTACATTTTTCATCCAGACTAACAAACAAAATACTTTTTTTTGAGAAAACGGTAAACAAAGCCTGTACTGTTTAAAATCAACTTTATTAAGTGTCGTAACGGTGATGTTGAATTTCGGGAAAGGTCACACGTTTGTATCCCAAAGTGAATCGAGGCGTGGCGTCCATGCAAAATCAAAGCTGCCCAACTTGTCTGCTCGATTTCCATAAGCAAACGACAAAGGCTCTCTCTCTTGTTTTAATGACACTAATATAGAGCTTACAACAAGGAAGGAACAGTAAATTAATTCGAGAATATATAGGGATTGACTGACAGTATGGCCGGTCAACTTTATTTTTCAATTTTATATATATATTGTTATTGTTTTGTTTGACTTTGCTTAATTTTAGGTCACTTCACTCCCCTTGAGTTTTACCAGTAATTACAGTGCCTGGCAGGTGGGTTGGCAACCACAGTTAGGCTTTGGTGATGCTTTAAGAGAGATGTTTTCTGCCCATCCCTCGATCATTAAGTTCTTTTAGGCGTTTCTTACAATACTTACCGAAAAGAAAGGGGTGGCCCATTCAATGCCGGGACCATATAGCAATTTAACAAAAAAGGAGTTAACTTATTATAATAACCTAGTTTTATAACCTTTTTACCATTATTTGTCTTCGTTTCTATTTTTCGTGCTAGTTTTCCTTGTATCTTTGACTAAGTAGTTAATATCTATGTTAAAATAGTAAAAAATAATCTCGGGGTACTACAGTGATAGTACTCTTAAAACTATTAATTTATTATTATGTATTAAAATATAAAATAGATTTTATATAAATAAATTTTTAGAAAAGTATTAAAAGACCTTGGTAGCGATATTTTTCTTATTAGCGCGATTGAATATATAATAAATTATTGTGATGAAATATTTTTTTATGTTTACTTCCCTAATCAAATATATCATTTATGCATTATTTATATATGAATGTAGTATTATACAATTTTATTTCTGCATATTGATCTGATCATAGTGAGATACTTTAAGTTGGTTGCACGCGTCCATGTAGCCTGAGTTCAGGCCGCAGCTGCAAATCAGTGCTTTCATTTTAAGCAAAACTATCCCTGAGTTGGAGTCTATTTGGGTCACTGCGATACCACATGTGGTGAAAACATATTTTTGTATTTTATCCTTATAATTATATAACTTGTCGTCCTCCGTGGCGCAGCGGTCAACACGTTTGCCTGCGACGTGGAGGCCCCGGGTTCGATCCCCGGCCAGGTCATGATGGAAAACGATCTTTTCCTGATTGGCCTGGGTCTTGGATGTTTATCTATATATGTATCTATTATAAATATAGTATCGTTGAGTTAGTATCCCATAACACAAGTCTCGAACTTACTTTGGGGCTAGCTCAATCTGTGTGATTTGTCCGTATATAAAAAATAAAAAAATAAAATAAAAATAACTTATTTGATTATATGAATTTAGATGCAAATTTACGTGTGTCATAAATGACTCAAATAAAATGTTTATCTATCAATCTATCTAATGTAGTCGTGACAGATGTTAAAATACGACAAATAATTTAGATGATAAATGATGACACGCCTATGAAGGTAAGAACTGTTTTTTTTTATATTGGTAATGTTATATTGGTTATTTTTTATATTTTTTTATATTGGAATGGTAACCCCGCCTGCGTTAACGGTATAAGCTTGCGGGGTACCGGTAAGGGATGATAAGTGCGAAAGTAAAACGGCAGGTCAATTAGCTCATCGTGATGAATGCACCTGGAATTTAGCACGATGGTTTCCAGGGGGGACCACGTAGAGTTCAACTTAACTGCATTATTAACAATCCTTTCCCCCTAGGGAGGAAGTGTTATACTACACTAAACAATTCAAGAAACAGCATGGTGGTTTGCAGTGCATTACCATTGCTAGCAATAGGGTATATTGTTGGCAATGGGGCTGTCCCCCATTGCTATTCCATTATCATACATTAAAAATATATTATTAGCCTTAGATTGCTAAAAAAGATTAAAAAGAATTTTTCGGTCAACACAGTCTGGTATTCTAAATAAGAAAATAACTTACGCAAACTACGCATGACATGATCGCATTATTTATATTTGTACTTTAATATTTTTCGTATAAGACCAGCTTACTATGAAATCAAGCAAACTGCCTTCGCCTAAAGACGGTAACCGGGGAACGATTCGCTGTAGTCTAATTTACATAAACAGATAGGGGAGTTGGCGCTAATCCACTATTGTTTCAATTGCTGGCCCATTCATTAGGCCGGCCGGGACGCTCGTTATGTTAATGTACCACCAATTGTGCGAAACTCCGACACACCCCCATATTGTAATCATATAGAAACTATGGAATAACAATAACAGATGTTATAAAATTATAGCTCGATTTGTAAATCCTCAAATAAATTAGAAGAAACCAAATACATTTTAGAAAAATATCTGGGCATTACACAAAAATATAGAAAATTACTTTTAAAGTCCAAACTATTTCTAAAAATCAATTATGTTATTGCCAATGATTATTAAAAGTCCGCGGATAGCGATTTTCCAAAAGGAAATTCATTCATTTCGAAGTGATTAAATTTTCTTAACAACTATAAGGATGTTTGATCAATGAACAATTATTTCTGCTATTTAAAGCAATAAATATTGAGGAGATGTACTAAATTACATATTTATTATATAAAAAAACAACAATAACAGTAACAAAACAACAATAATAATTTAAATCAATAAAAATTTTAACACAACAAAAACAACGCTGTACAATTAATCAATACAATATGCAGGTACATGCTTATCTTTCATCATTTCAAATTCAAACAATAATAGTTACTGTCAGAGGAAAAAACAAATATTCGAAAATTTTCAATTATACGAAATTGTTTTTAGAAATGTTAATAATAATCATTGGTTAGCTTCAGTACCTATTTATACAAATAGCCTGAAATAGCTTGGCTGCTACGTACAGAAGGGTATTTGTTTCAATTGGAACTCCTTTGCCAACAAAAGCTTTGAGTCTTTGTATAAACGATATTAAGTTGCATGATATGTGGGTCGCAAGGGAAATGGGTCGCATGTTTTGTTGTTATGTGTTTTAAAGTAGAATATCTGAAAGATGGTAATATAGTATTTAAAGTGGCTGCTTTCGTATTTTGCGGTACGCTATTTTTTGGATTAATTCAAAGACCCTTTAAAAAATAACGTATAATATTTATAGTGATTTGCCAACAGTGGAAAATAAAAAAGGACACCTTTATTTTAAAGAATGAGAATGGCTTGAAAGGCAAAGGTTATTCGAAGTATTTCTAAATATTTTCTGTACCATCTACGACACAAATATTCCTTTGACTGTCGTTTCGAACTACGAAGAAATATATGACACTCATATTTTAAATTTGACGTCTTTTGACAAAGTTCTAGTTAAATTGAAACATTTGAATCCTACTAATGAAATAGTGCTACCAATTAAGGAAGAACACTACATCCTACAATATTAGCAAAAGGGTTGCTGATTAATGGTAATATGATTAGGGGTTTAGTAGTTCTATATGATAAAGCTCTGTGGTTCTGGCATAGAATTAGCCACCCCTTTCTTTTTCGTGGCTGTCATAAGAGGCGACTAAGGGAATTTAATGGTTGAGGGATGGGCAGCAGACCTCTTAAAACGTCATTAAAGACTAACTGCGGTTGCGAACCCACATACCAAGCGTGGCAACTACTGGCAAATCCCCCTTATGGGGGAGGCTTTTGTTCAGCAGTGTACAGTTAACAACTGTTATAGTATATGATGACTAGTGATTTGACAAAAAATTTTTTCCTCCTTCACCTTTTCGGCATCAGACGACAAGACGGGGCGAGAGTCTTCACCCCTATCGACATACCATTTATATGCACGAAGCACTTTGCGTCTTCCTTCATTATTCGTATGGTCAAGGAGTGGAATTCTCTTCCTGCTTACGTTTTTTCATTTAAATATTATCTATACCAAATGAAGACCGATGTAAATAGGCTATTCGTCGGCCCGCGAGCTCTGTCTTATAGTTAAGAGAAATATTTTGTACGATCTTTTCTCTTAAAGAATAGGCAAATAAAAAATTGGTTCATGATATTTTTATTAAAAATCAAAGATATATTCATACATCAAAAGAAAATAGTTCAAGAGTTTCATATCTAACAAGTTATCAATGTTTATTTTACAAAGTTATGGCCCCAATCTATTGATTACATATAACTAAGACCCATAACTCTATAAAGGCAAAATTATTATTATTATTATTTTATACAACTTAGAATGGCAAACAAGCTGACGGCCCACCTGATGGAAAGTGGTAACCGTCGCCTATAGACATGAGCAGTACCATGGACATAACAGAGTATACTGTTTCGCCCATGATACCCCCATACGTTGCCATTCCTGAGGACTCAGGTGTTATTCCTCTGTACCCTGTAAATTTACGCCATATACCACCCTTTAAACCGAAACACACCCATGCAAACAACTGCTTCACGGTTGACACACGAATGGGACAGAGGTAGTCAAGCTTAACATACTAAACGTTGTTTATTGTCCTTTTTTTGTGTAAATCTGATTATAAAATTTGTAGGTTACTTTTAAATTTTGTCTATCTTCCTTTTAGGATGTTTGCCGTCAGATCTAGATTTTGATAGTGAGGATCGTCCCTGACCTACCGTCAGAACTGTTGGCGTATAGAACTAGGTGTGTATCCAAATATGATGTTTAAAATAAGCATAATTTAAAGTTCCAAATACAAAAGCTGTTATCATCGTAAAATTAATTAATTTTAGTGTAGAAAAAGATGATAATCATTCATGACATACATGTACAAGTTACGAATACAAATTGTTTATAGTAAGCGACTACGCAATAAGACAAATACCAAACGATTTTCTCGCAACTAGTATATACAATGCTTTGAGTGAAATGAATTCATCCATTCCTTCGATCCAACTAATTTATTACTTTTACTAGGAAGTATTGAATTGGTATTTGATAGAACTTATCAATGGCAACAAGAGATCAATATTGAGTATATATAGGTACTTATTAAAATTCCAATTGTGTGTGGCGAACATTGGGTAACAGTTGCGACCACATTATATTGGTGTGGTCGAATGGACGGACGGGCGGGTATATTGGACGTTCGGGTCAGCTCGCCTGGTTTGTTGAAATGACCTACACATAATTCAGATGGTATAATATATAATGTAAGAAATATAGTTTCATGTAATTTTTTTCAATGCTAGATAAATGTAACTTTTTGCAACTGTATATTATTTTAATTGAAAAGTGTTAAATAAAAAAAAT
Organism: Galleria mellonella; assembly: GCF_026898425.1. NCBI lineage: Eukaryota > Metazoa > Arthropoda > Insecta > Lepidoptera > Pyralidae > Galleria > Galleria mellonella. The sequence continues at coordinate 2,118,637 of NW_026442045.1, read as the reverse complement.
ACCCTCTTAAAATAAAAAAAAAAAAACAAATAGTACATTGAATTTTTATAACGAGCATATACTTCACCTGATGGTAAGTAATTACCGCCACCCTTAGGCACTTGCAACATCAGAAAAATTGCAAGTAAGTTTCCGGCCTATTAGTAAGGAATGTGCTCTATTTTTTAAGGTTTCAATATCGTATCTGTTCGAAATATTGTCAGAACTTTTTTTTTATAGATGGTGTGTATCCAAATATGATGAAAATAAGCATAATTTAAAGTTCCAAATACAAAAGCTGTTATCATCGTTTTTAGTGTAGAAAAAGGTGATAATCATTCATGACATACATGTACAAGTTACGAATACAAATTGTTTATAGTAAGCGACTACGCAATAAGACAAATACCAAACGATTTTCTCGCAACTAGTATATACAATGCTTTGAGTGAGAATTCATCCAGTGAAACTGATAGATTACTTTTACTAGGAAGTATTGAAATTTGATAGAACTTATCAATGGCAACAAGTTATTGAGTATATATAGGTACATTGTGTGTGAATTCATCGACCACATTACGAATATAACGGACGTGATATTGGACGTTCCAGCTCGGGTTTGTTGAGAACCATAATTCAGATGGTATAATATATAATGTAAGAAATATAGTTTCATGTAATTTTTTTCAATGCTAGATAAATGTAACTTTTTGCAACTGTATATTATTTTAATTGAAAAGTGTTAAATAAATAAAATATTCACTTAAAATAAAAAAATAAAAAAACAAATAGTACATTGAATTTTTATAACGAGCGTGTACTTCATCTGATGGTAAGTAATTACCATCCTTAGGCACTTGCAACATCAGAAAATTTGCAAGTTTCCGGCATATTAGGAAGGAATGTACTCTAATTTTGAAGGTGTCAATGTCGTATCTGTTCGGAAATATTGGTGCTAAGAGTTGTTTCCATACTTTGGTTTGGAAAAAAATGTCTACAGAAATGCACGGTGGAGGACCGCCTTTCATCCAAATAGTCGAAATGGAACTTCAGCTTATAGCGGATTATATAGTAATTAAATTTACTAGCTGGTGTAATAATCTGAATAATTGCTCCGAACACTCCTCATGGTATATATGTGATAAAAGACTCAAATAAAAGTAATGTCTTTGCCCAATGAAAGATTGAGTTGATCGACAAGTCTTTGATTATGAGCCTTGCATTCGGTCCAATGAAAGAAGCTTATATTATGGTAATGTATGTATACTCGTATAGTCGTATATACAAGTAGACTTTTGCTTCACAACAAGAATTTTTGTTACCCGTGATAAAGTTGCATTTTCAAACATCAACATTTTAATATTCAAAATCTATTCTGAATTGGTAACTAAAATGGATGTTAAACTTAAACTGTCCACTGTTGAAGTCTACCCCTTGGAGGTTTTTAAATAGTTGCCACGTTTGCCAGGCGGTTTAGCAACCGTGGTTAAGCTTTGGAGATGTTTTAAGAGGGACGCTGCTGCCTATGCCTCGCCCTCCCTTAGACTCCCTTTACGACACCCACGGGAAAGGAAAAGGTGGTATATTCCATACCGGGCCCATACGGCAACTTAATAGTGTAACTTAGCCAAATACTCAAAGGGATATTAGAATTACACTATATTCTGTAATGCCCATAATGCCATTCATGTCTAGTCGACGGGTACCACTTTCATCAGATTCACCAACAGTTTGTTTATTATTCCAAGTTGCATAAAAATAATCTTTTTGAATGGAATAATAAAAAGTATCTATGAAGTTAAACATTTTTTCTACTCGAACTACACTGCATACAAAAGCGAGGTAAAAATAAGGATTCACCGTTTAACAGAAGGTCCTGTGTAACCTTTTTCGAGTGTTTGCTGACCCCGGAAGTTTCCTCTGTCTAGGGTTTTGACACAATATTTACCTATCTACGAAGGGATTTCAACGCAACAAAGCAATTGAAGCGTACCCCTATATTACGTGTAATCAGCTTTTCTACTTACAGTTTCAAACATAAATCCTATTTTCAAATTAATTTTCAGTAGTATAGATGGTATTAGTTGGCGCTACATCTATCCACGCAGTGATTACTAATTCCGCTTATATTACCAACTTGACTAGTAACTAGACTTGTAAATTGAACGAGCTATGCTTCGTTTGGACTAAATAGGGCTCAGCAGTAAGTCCAGAACTATTTATTATTTAATAATTTTTACCCGCGACTTTGTCCTGGTGACTGAAATTTATTGATGGACAGATTAAAAAGTAACCTATTACATTGTCCATATATGATACTTAATGTTAAATTTTATAATGACTGGATGAGGTAATGAACGAACAAACTCATTTTCATGTTTAAAATATTTATCTAATTTACTAATATTGATTTTTTTTTAGTTTATTTTTAGGAATATAAAATATATATATAATCAGTTTTATTACACATAATAATATTATAACTTAATTCTAATAAAAAAAAAAAAAACATAAGTGTACATTTTTTGCAAAGTATCTCATTTCTCTTAATATTTTTTTAACTACGCAGTAGCCTATATGTAATACATATGTACCCACCAACATGTAATGACGTAATTACGAGAACGACATATCTCTACACACGTAAATACCATAAATGTAATATATCTATTACAGCAATAGCGGTCTCGCTGACTACACACACGAAATGGTATGAACGTTAAGACTACAAGTTTATTTATAATTTTAAAGTAAGTAGTTTGCACTACAGTATTACGAATTAAAAACGAACTCATATTAATAATATCTAGTTGTTTCTCATAGTTTCGTTCGCATGATCTCGTATCTCATGTTTAAACAGAAATTTCCAAAAATGTCTTATCAGTATTCCCTAACATTATAAAATATACAAAAACTGATCAACGCACAGTTTTTGTGTTGTGTATTGTATATTAGTTAGTATTATAATGAGGAAATATTTCATTTTTGTATATTTGTTTGTAAAGGATGTACTCAAAAACTACCCAAACATTTTGTATTTTATTTCACTGTCTTATCCCTTAGAAGAGAGTGAAATAGAATTAAAAATATTTAGGTAATAAAGGAAATTTGAGCTAGCGCTATATAATCTGCGAGTAACACAGGCTATACTGATTTTTTTATTCTAAATAGAGGTTCCTACAAAAATTACAATAATGTAACCTAAAGTATCAAAACTTTGTTTATTAAAGCTAATATAAAAAAAAAAAAACTAATTTATCCTTCTTTCTATACATGTAAAGTCAAGGCAGATCGTTAGTTATTTTATAATTTTATTAATTCAGAGGACAACTTAATATATTTCAATGATTTGGTAAATAAATAAACTACTAAAGCTGAACGAATTAGATAGCAATAGTCATTAAGAAGAATGAACGTGATTTACAACTATACAGATAGTAAAGTCTCATCAAACGTTCCTTGTCGTGCTTTTGGGAATACAACCATAAAAAAGAAAGCAGTCTCATTAGCATTCCGCCTGAAATAACAACAATGTGAGTGCAAATTAAAATAGTACAGTTTGTACGAATGTAAATACCTACTTATACAGAACAAAACTTTTTGTTTCCTTATTAGTTGATATTAGTGGTTGTAGACATTTAGCGCAATTTCAAATGTCTTTATTTATTGTATACGAGTATAAAGTGATAACACTTATACTTTTCAACCGACTTCAAAAGGTTCTCAATTAAGTTGTATTTTTTATGTCTGTTACCTCATAACTTTGTCAATTCTAAACAGATTTCTAAAAAATTTCAAAATAACTGGTTTTGTCACAATTGAAGTCTTTTGTTTTGTGAAATTATTATTCATGAGTTTACTTTGTTATAATAATAATTTAACATGAATTTATAGTCTTCATTTATAATTAGTACAGGACTTGACTGTATTTGCAACTGTGACAAATGTACGATTTTCAGTGAATAATTTAAAAAATCGATGTGGAATGATTTTTCAGTATTTTATTCTTTGATAATACCATAATTAGTTGTATAAATTGTTACACAACTTTATACAAGATATAAAAAGCGTGACTACTGGCAAAACCCCCTTATGAGGGAGGCTATGTTTAGCTGTGGACAGTCAACGGGTGACAACAAGTTGTACAAATACAGATTTACATAATACCTTATTTATTATACATTGACATCGGTCAGACCTCAAAATGAATATGACAGACCTGTAGAAAAGTATTCTTTAAAAAGATAAATATTTTAAAATACTTTATTTCATAAATTCTCCTAATTTGCCGTAATGTCCCATGTTAATGATAACTAAATACCATTACAAACTGTTAGGAATAAATATGCTCGTGTAAGCGTGTTGATTAGCGAACCCTTTATCGTTAACAAGATCTGTCTAACTTTGCCAATTCGGGGGTCGACAAATCGAAATCGCTTTTAGCAAAACAAGTATTAATTTTGTATCGGCCTCCCGACAAGGCGGTCGACGCGCAGTCTACAGAAGCTACCCCCGCCCTGGATGTGGCCAGTCGTTGCCGTACTGTCGCACTCGCCCCACGTCCTTATCGCGTCAAATAACCTATAACACATATTCACGACCACGATAATACAATACATCAAAATTGCCACAACAATTTTATCGTGAATGTACGTCCTGACACGTTTTTTTAGTATCTTAAATTGCTACGTATTAGCAATGTGACTATATAATTGAATTCGGGTAAATATTAAGGGTGAGATATAAGACGATGTGTTAGTCTTAAGTGTGACTGGTAAAATCTTATTGTAAAGTGGATCGTACGTGGATTTTATTGTAGGCTGTCCATCGAGCGCAAGTAACACATTCATCACAAAAGGTAAGATTGTTTATGTCACATTCTTTCAATGCTAATTAGATACTTCAAAAAAATTGTAGCTAATTCAAATGCATGTTCTATTTATAGTTAGCATCTAAAGAAAGCTATCTAAATTGCATTAAGAATCAAACTTAATTGTACAGCTGCTACAATCGTTTATGATTTTTGATTTGATTTGTAAACAAGTCTGTCTATTTAGTTGCTATGAATGTTACTAAAATAAATTACATTATTTACTAAAATAACTACATTTTCTATTATATATTATTATTTTTTATTACATATGTCATTTCGTAATGGATTTATTCTTTAATTTATACAGTAACTTATGTTACATTTTGTTCTGTTTACGTAGTAGTAAGTAGCTGAAAGGTTTCTAACGTTTAGTTAGTAATAACCTTATTGTTCCTAATTAATTACTTTTTAGCTCAGTTGACAATTATAATTAATTAATAAATAGTAGGTATCTGCGCATAAAATTCAAAACGACGTCATATTTGCGCCTTCTTGACTTTCAAACCACCTCTGTCAATTTTCATTAAAATCTGTATAGGTCTTGAACCGTGAAAATATAAATAAACTGAAAAAATGGTTATAAATGATATATACCTACAGGTTATATAATTTGAATTTGTATATATAACAGTAATAAATACTTATAATACAACCACAAGAATTATCCGAACTCCAAACTAAAACATTTAGGGCTCCAACTTAGACCCAAGGCAATTAAGAAAAGTTTGGAAAATTGCCCAAGCGTTCGCTCATCATACCTAAGAATTCATACAGAGAAACAGGTGTGCTACTATAAAGAATGCATTGTTAATAACGGAATCTTAATCTTGTCCTCATTTCGATGATCAAATTGACTTGAATCATCCTCATTATTTCATCTTCCACTGATACTTTGTCATTGCACACCGTTAGTATAAACAAGTATAAACAGACTATGCTGATAAATGAGTTATAGGAATATTTACTTACCAAAAAATATACTTTGTGATACATGAAGGATGCCAATAGGTACGTCAATGTCATTAAATTTGATTACTTTCGCCTATCCTAAAAATTCATGAGGCCCCTTTGTGTAATCCTATGCGTTATAAGAATACTTACCTAATTTCAAAAAACTAAACTATATATATTTACATTACACTAGTTAATATTCTTCATCACTATTTTCTGATTTAATTTCCATTTTACATTCGTGCATTAATTTTCTATTTAAACCATTTGTCATTTAATGTTGAGCACAGGCGTTCACTATTATCATACATAAATTAAAAGGTATCTGATCATTCGAGGTCTTTGATCTAGAGTAGGCACTTACCTTTAACAATCCCCTGAAACTTTCTTGAAGTCCATCTAGAGTACGATAATTCAAATATGATAAAGTGTTACTCTATTTAGAATAAGATATCTGCAATACAATTATAGACATCCTGTTTATTTTAACGTAGTACACTATAGTGAAAATGTAAGGCCTCACTTTACATATCACTTGTATTCTTTGAATTATACGAAAATTCAATATTTCTTTTGTATATTGATCCATTAGAGATTAACTCTAATAAGAAAATCAACAGTATTTTTCAATTGTCAATAGATGCTGCGGCGTAGCTCTGTGGTAGTACTCTGTACAGGTTGTCATACTATGTAAGTTGGTAATTGAGAAGATATTTTTATTGAGAAAATATCGAAATCGAGGAAATGTTGAAATCTAGAAAATATCGAAATTAAGACGATATCGAAATTGATTAAATAATTAGATTTGAAGTGAATTAGTTAGATAATTAAAAATGTTTATATTTCATTAGTTGCAATCAAGTATATGGTTCATCATTATCATTTCAGCCACTATCAGTCCACTGATGGACTGCCATAAAGAATGGTCCTGAGCCACCTGCATCCACTGACTCCCTGCAACACGATTTCAGGTCCTCACTCCATCTAACGGAGAGTCGTCCTACACTACGTTTACCCGTGCGTGATTATTCAAAAACCTTTCTTCCCCATCGGTTGTCGTTGTTATTTTGGTTCTTTTGCGGATATCCTCGTTTCGGATTCTATCACGCAAAGAGACTCCGAACATAGCCCTCTTCATAGCCCGCTGAGTAACTTGTAGCTATTGCATACAGGCAATCGCGTAGGATCACATTTAAGTTCCGTAAGTCATCACTGGCAACACGCACTGGTTCAAGACCTTCGTCTTTAAATTCTAAGGTATTTTGAATGAAAAGATATGGCGTAGTTTCCCGAACGCTGCCTAGCCGAGTTGCATTTATCGGTTGACCTCTGGGTCGAAGTTGGACTTACCCATTCGGACAACTTGTTCCAGGTATACATATTCATCGACAACTTTGAGCGTAGTATTCTTAATCGTAACCGGCATAGTTGTGACATGGACGTTAGACATGATCTTAGTCTTGTTCATTCTATGTTCATCTTAAGATCTACTTGTTGAGAAACACCATTGAGGTCATTGAGCATAGTATTCAAGTATACGGTTCGCATCATAATAATTGACAAAGGTGTCTGGTGTGTAAATTTCTAACTCATAACTTTTCACTTCTTGTGAACTCTGTTATTCCTGAAATTATCTGGTGAGTGTCATACTTTACAGAAGTCAATGATATATTTTAGAAATTCAGGTTTTCTAAATGTTGTAACAATTCACTGAATATTATTATTTTGATATATAAGAATAATTTATTGTCTATTACATGAGATGATATATAAGCAATGTTAGCAATACCCAACATGACTAACTTTACAAGTGTGAAATTGTTTTCTGGCTACACTGAATGAAATTACTTATTCTGATATGAAATATGAAACAACAGAGAAATTACTAAAGTATATTTGTAAACATAATTCTCTTATAAATTTAATAGGAAGTCATATTCGTAAACATGGAAATGTACTCGTATTTACATTATTAAACACCTCAACACCTCTTTATGTGGATTAGTGTCTTGTTGTTGTAATGGGGTGGGTTTGAACAATGCAACGACGTCATTTGTAGGGTTTCTGTACAATGCAATGCAGACTACTTTCTACATTTCGTCACATACTTTTAACTGTCATTACAAGTACAATATAGTTATTTATTTACTGTATTTTAGAATGTCAGTATATTACGCGATCAATAAAATCAAAAAGCTGAAAAATTTGTACTTTGAATTTCTAATCACGAATATATGTTCCTCTGAGCATTGACGGCAGAGAAAAGGTCGTCATCCATTTCGATATTGTCCATATCGGTCGAATATATATTTTCGATAATAGATTTTTGGATACTAGATTTTTAACATATTCGTTATTGGACCAGTATACAGATATTGCAACTAAAATATAATACATAAATATTGGTAATATATTACCCACCCCTAATAATTAAGTAAATGTTTTCCCAATTATTCTATATTCCCAAAATAAATACTCCATTATGTTATTATGTTGTCGTTAATGAAAAATCCCCTAAATACTGTTAGAATCAAATAATATAATACCTATAAACTATAATATAAATATATATATATATATATTATAAATAACTGACTTCACTAACGATCACAAATACTGGAGGATGTGGGACGAAATAAAAAGGAGATGTGCTATCACAAAAACAGCTGTGAGTAAACTGCATAAAATCTGGAAGAACCGCAATATTACAAAGAACACCAAAATGCATATAATGAGGAGCTTGGTTTTTCCAATTTTTCTGTATAGTGCAGAAACTTGGAGGATCAGGCAACAAGAACGCCGAAAAATTAGAGATGTGGTGCTGGCGACAACTGCTGCAAATATCATGGACTGCCTTTCGAACTAATGTTTCCATTCTGAACGAATTGAAAATCAGAGAGAGATTGTCGTCAACTGTTCGTATACGAATTCTCAAGTACTTCGGCCATATCATCCGGAATGAAGATTGTATGGAACGTCTAATTGTCCAAGGAGCGGTACAAGGCAAACGTTCTCGGGGTCACCAACGCGATGGACTGACCTCATCAAAACGGCCACACAGCAGTCTATTGTGGAATGCTCTCGCTCGGCGGCGAACAGAAGTAGATGGAGACATACTGCGAGGACCTCAATCGCGTAGGAGAGCCTCATCGACGATCCACTGTCATTGTGAAAACCACGACCACTCTGTCAAGAGTGTACGACTGAAGAAAGAGATAACTAACTTAAGTTTAACAATTATACGGATAAAGTTGCAAGATTATCTTATTATAATAATCTAAACTAATATTATTATAATAAGAGATTTGTTTTTTTTTTTCTAACGTAATGAAAAATACTTAACCAATTTTAAAAATTCTTTTAGTAAGCCCATATTTTAATAAAAAAAAACCCGTGCGAAATCGGGGCGGGTCGCTTGTTCCTAATAAAAGAATGGAATTGTTTCACTAGAGAGCGCGTACCTATTGCGAGTAGATGTTAAAAAATTCTCCAAGCCTTTTTATGCTTCAAAAAAGTCATAAACCTTTGTGGTTATAACGTTGATACGCAACGCAAAATTGATGTCACGACGTGAACACAGTAATGAATTTCAAGGGTAATGAAAACCCTGACACTCATTGCCGGTTTCAAGTCATGACACGGCTCTGCCGTAACCCAATTACATAACAGAAGTGATAAAAATTCTATGACGTTGCATAAAAAAATGTTTAATCAGAATAAATATGCTATGTATATTACTTTTTTTTAGTACATTACTAGACTTATATGAATTTATTAGAAAAGGCAATTTATTATTTATAATATTTAATATATATATATATATATATATATATATATATATATATATATATATATATATATATATATATATATATATATATATATATAGCAGTATCCTAGAATAACATATCAGTTTTCGATCTTTAAGCATTCGAGAAAAACTTCATCTTACAGTTAGTACTGAAGAAAAAATATGAGAAAAATTAAATGTTAACCTATTTTTTTTTACTTGTAGTACTTATTCTAATTTCAGAACAAATGAAACTCAATCTCGAGATGTAAGTGGAGATATTCAACAGAATCTTATCCGACGTATTTAGACAATCTTCATTATAAGTTTCAAGGCTGTATGTGAGTTTCTTCAACTGTTTGAAAGCTTTAGATATTGATTACGAAGTAGGTACGCAGGTACCTACCTAATTTGATGACTTCTTATTAAAGAAATTTATTCGTAAATGTGCCGACAAAATATGTACATGCACTTTGCTTTTCTTATTATATTCATACAGCGATGAAAAAAAATTGTACGATATATGTATTATGCTACGATAACTTATAAAAGGATCTGATGGTTATGTACTAATAATTTTTTAATGAATATAACCCAATGACATTTTGAAGAAAAAAAAGATTGAAGGTAGTAGAGGAAGATGAAAATCGAGCAATAACTACATGAGTCAGGTAACAACTCTTTTTATACCAATGGTGTTACATTTATATAAAATTGTCCGGAATTTATTTTGCAACATGGCCAATAGGAGAAAGATATATTATTTTGTTACTCTGACAAGAGTAAACTCCTGAAATGCAAAGAAAGAAGACCGGTACAATAGATATCATTTCATATTTAAAATATTACAAAAGGCCGTATTAATATTATCTACTTGGATGTAGGAATGTATTCGTTCTCGTTTATCGATGAGACGAGCCGTATATGTAACGGTAAGCGGTTTTTCGTCTGCAAATCTTTTTAAATCACAAAAGCCAGTCGTCAAGATCGTATGTCGAAGGAGGAAAAGAAAATACCCTGTAGGTGGAAACTCGCAGCTGCCCGGATTTGGCGGTAACTTGAGAAAATCCGAAATGAAAACACACCCGCCGCGCGCGATGTAGGCCGCCGTGTCTCCCGCAAGATAAATTCAAAAAGGATTCCTTCCATACACCCATTACCAACTCAATAAGCATTAAAACTTCATCGAGAGGCGAAAAGCTTTAAAACTTTCCAGTAAACAAGGTTTATCCCTTTTAATTACGCATATTTACATGACAAAGATGTCCTTCCTGCCCCGAGTTATTGTCTCAGAAAGAGACAGTGGATGATTTGTAGCACGTATGTAAGTATACTAAAGGCCACTTTTTGTATTCAAGCCTTATAAATATTTCTATGACAACCTCATCCGGGTCGACCCACTTAAAACACTTAGGTATACGGTAACTTAGGGGCCGAGAAGATTATGTTTTGTTTAAAAATTTACACCAATCCCGAGCTCATTCCGTATTTACATGTGATTTTATACTAGCTATAACTGATGGTTTTACTGACGGATTTAAAAAAAAAACAAATACCCTATACGATAATCTAAATAGTCTATCTCTGTATCAAATTTAATTTAAAATTATGATTAAGTAAAAAAACATTTAAAGATCTAACAAAGTCTTGGCAGTCATGAATACGTACATAATTTTTGTGTATATATACATAGGAACTCGCAGTATAATTGGCTACTATTCGATTTATATTATGTGATTTTATATAATTATAAAAATATTTTTTTTTATACAAGATACCTAAATACTCCTTGTTCTTTGCTTGTATAAAACAAGTCTTTACAGACGTCTTTATAATTAGGCAAATTATGTTTTTATGAATTTTACTGGCGATACTGAAAGAAAATCAGCTCTTTTCGTGCCAAAATTCTCTTTGAGAGATATAAAGTTTTGATGAAATTATGAACTAATTTAACTTTTATATTCCTTTGACAAAATTAGGACTTGATTTATTACCTATTCGTTCTTTTTATGGTTAAAATAAGAAAAATATAATATAAAGATGTAAATAATCTAAATGGTAATCAAAGGACTAACTGTAAGTTTGTGAATGAGTTTTTTACTACGGTTATCACTGGAGACTACAGCATAAGGATTTTTTCACGTGGCCCCCTTCAAAATCACCGTGGTTGATTACTGATGAATTCGTTGCGATGGGCCGACTGGCTTGCTACATCTCTCATTGGTGCTCTGTCAACGTATACCGATAGCGTAAGCTGGGTTACCATTCTATTATCATCTATTAAAACAAACAGCTGTCTATACAGTACGAAGAGTTTTTTTTAATAAATTATGGAGATTTCATTACGATAGATCAACTGATCTGCTTTCATCTGTCCCTATCTATATCTCTATCCCTATATTATCTGTCGCTGGTACTCCCCTCTCCCAACGTATATCGATAGTGTAAATGTAGTTATCATTCCATTATTATCCATAAAAATCCATTACGATTCGAAGGAAATACAATAAAATAAAATACAAAGCAGCGACATTTATGACAGTGTTCTTTTTGTGAGCTGTTACTAGCCAAATAATGGTAATTATGATCTGAATTTGTATATGAGCGTGAATTTACTGGGTACAGAGGAATAACATCTAAGTCCTCAGGAATGGCAACGTATCATGGGCGAAACAGTATACTCTGTTATGCTCCATACTTTCCATCACTTTCCATCATGGGCCGACAGCTTGTTGACCGTTCTAAGTTGTATAAAAAAAGTCTGAAGCGAGGTAAAGTTAACTCGACAGAAGGGCAAAGAGTAACCACACTATATCTATATTATAATATTATTAATAAAAATTTATCTTTAGAGCGAGGTTTGCCATCTAAATTTCTTGCTATCTTTGATATATAAATATATATAAGTAGTCCAAAACATAAGACCCAATTATGTAAGCAAATCATAAAAATATAATTAATTTTCCTTTATTTTAATTGAAATGTTCCCAATCCAAAGTCGGGAACGAGATCTATTGCTAAAAAAATGGTCTTGAAATGATGGCCGTCGCGAGTGCCTTTTGAAACAAACGGCGTTATCAAATCAGTGCACCCGAGTTAAAGTGCCGGTGAAATAGAAGGGGGCACTTATTGCCCCGCTCGACCCGCACCACCCCCTGACACCCCTAGCTCCTTCCTTCCCAATACAGCCTAAACCCACAAGGGTGACGAATTAAAAAAAATACCGTTCAAAGTTTAAATTTTGATGAATATAGTTGATTTCTTTAAGATTACAAATTACAGAAAACTTATCGTAGATGAACTTTATATTAAAAAAATTACCATTTTTATGGTTAGTGATATATAATTAATAGGCAAACGTAAGATGGACCTATCAAATTTTTAGAATACATATAATTGAAAATACTAGTGCACATTGTTCTAAGAAATAACATCAATTTATATATTATGCAATAGCTATCTATAATGCAAAGAAGTACCTAATCAATTCTAGTGTCAACGTTAATAGAAAATAATTTGCATGTAATATGTACTATGTAATTGTATACCTATACATTAATATTTGATAATATCTCTAATTACAGTCGTGACAGATATATATGTATGTATTTGTCTTTGATTAATCGTAGCTGGGATTATGGTCACAAGTAATAAATCGTAATATCAGTTTCATACTGTTTAGTCTCTTATCTAGAAATTACAAAATTGATATTATGTTAAAAAATCATATATTCTTTCTAGGTCACACAGCTGGTTCAGCTTCGGGCATAAGTATTTTGCCTGTTTGCAGAAATTTCTTGTAATTGTTTAACTAAAATACATCTATTATAATTTTTATATTGTGGGTATTTCTAGAAGAATTCATTAGTCTATCTGGCAACACTGATTTGCTACTTGTCATTAATATAGCATGATAAAAATATATCGAAGATAAAATTTACTTATGCTATATATTTATTAAGTTTTACTTTAGCAAAAAAACCAGATTTACCTCCTTATCCATAAAAAGTTTAAACATTTAAGTGTTTTGTCCTTTTCCTTTCCATATAAAATTTGTTCTCATTAATAGTAATTTTTATTTGAAAGGGTGATTAAACTCTAGATATATTATTATAACAATTTTATTGATGGTTTTATAAAATTCACTATATTTTACGTTTGTTTTATTTAAGAATTTATTGATATAAAAACAAAATACAATTCCAGAAATAGAAGAAATATATGAAACAAATATCTACTATCAAATTTGATTTGATTGTAACGCCAAAACGAGGTCACGCCGTGTTCGATTTTCAATCGGTTAATAGGTACGTTGGTAGCACTTCATCATTGTACCGATGTAACAATGTGAATGAATAGCTGTAACACGCGCCCTTGCCGTACTTGAATTGGTAGAGAAACAAACGTGTTAAAGGGATAAAATCTAATTGTGTAACAAATTTACCTACCTACTATACAACAAATGGGGGGAAAAGGATTGTTAGTAATTGGGTCAAATAGCTCCATTACTAGAATTATACTCTGTCAGATCGACCTCCACGTACTCGACTCCACGACTCCACGTCAGGTCCTCCCTGGAAGCAATCGTGGTTAATTCTAGTTGAATACGTCAAGATGGGCTAACTGACTTGCTTTTATTCTCAATTGTCATTTCTCATTTGTACCCCGCTAGTGTATACTGTCAACGCAGGCGGGGTTACTATACCATTATCATCCTTTAAATAAATTTATACAACAAATATTAAATAATTGAGTAGCTTACCACGTGATCCAAAAATATAAGGTCAGTTTAAAAAATTTAATGAGAAAATACTAGTTACATTTTCCTCACTGTCTTAAGTAGGTTCCTAATGGTACCTACTTTTCTATTTATTATAAAATTATGTTGTTTTAAAAAATTATTTGCATTAATAAAAAGATATTAAATTGAATAATAAATATCACCTATTTGAAAGTCGGAAGTGTCGGTAGAAAATTGCAATTTCCCACAGATCTCAGGCTCCGTATGTTGAGGCGTTTTGAATATTTCATGCCTGATAATTTATTGCATGATTTAGTACGAGGCCCCACTTTATGATTGCGCCACGGAACCGTGGCTATCGCCTCGCTTCCCGGTTATACCCCTTATAGAATTTACATAAAGAAATAGTGTACTTTGCTTTGATATAGTGCCTACTCTATTTTGTCACGACAGTTCGGTGATACAGCATTGTAAACTTACTGGCTAACTATTATGAAAAGACAAAAAGAAAGTCTGCTTATGTTACAATCATAATCCGATGGGGTAATCATTTCATTTCTTTCGTTCTTATTTTAAAATTTTAAAATTTCTTAGTGTACGTACTGCTTAGTTAGAAAAATTGTTATACTTGCAAAAAATAACATTTACATATCTATGTAATGGCATAAGAATAAAATCTGGGTAGAAATGACACTCCCGCCAATTCAATAATAATATAGCGTTCATGGCTCGCACCGTCCTTGAGAATTAAGTTCATTTAATCAGCGCGGGCGTGCGCTATTCAGAGAATATGTTTAATCGTGTGCCACTAGATGACGCTTTATATATTTTTTAATCTGTGTCTAGATACTGACGTCGATGATTTGTTTATTTAGCAAAAAGATTAGTTAGTTACTAATTATTTAACCTATTTTACTATAGAGTAAATACACATTAGTTTAACATGAATACCTATTTTAATGCATTAATGGTAGAATTGCTGTTGTATTATACATGTATGAGTTTGTGTTTTCATATTGAATTTTTACTGACAATCCATATCGGTCTCCTACTAGTGGAGAAGAGGAAGTCGCTCATACACTACATTTATCTGTACAAGTCCGCCACTTATAAACTTTTTTTTCCACTTTTTGGCTATGGACATCCTTTTCGACTAGTTTGATGGTTTTGAGTTCAAAAGTAATAAAATAATAGTGGTTGTAGAATTTGCTTACGGAGGGTATAAAATGTAATAAGTATATATATATTGCATAATGTTCAAATTTATATATGTCATTTATAAGTTGTTAGACTATATGTATCGTCGTTACTCCTACTGGTGGGAGGTCTTCTTATACCACATTTATCTGTACAAGGTTGCAACTTATAAATTTTCTGCAGTTTCAGTATTATAACGGATTACTTTTCAGTACATAAATATAACATGCAAACTTTTTTGGAATTTTTTTTTATGCAACTAAGAATGGCAAACAAACTGACGGCCCATCTGATGGAAAATGGTAACCGTCACCTATAAACATAAGCAGTACCATGGACATAACAGAGTATACTGTTATGCCCATGATATTCCCATGCCTTGCCATTCATGAGGACTCAGGTGTTATTCCACTGTACAAAAGTAGAGAGAAGTAGTATTAGTGGAGTAGTTGAGTAGTTTTGATATTAGTGCAAGTAATGAATTAAGTATTTTGTGACAACCCTATTTGAGTGAAAAGAAGTAGGGTATATTTTTTTTTTTATTTTTTTGATAATGGTATGGTAACCCCGTCTGCGCTATTGGTATACACTGGCGGGGCACCAGTGAGGGATGACAGATGAAGATGAAAGTAGGTCAGCTAGCCCATCCTGACAAATTAAACTAGAATTAGTCACGATGGTTTCCAGGGGGAACCACGTGGAGGTCGACCTGACAGGGTATATTGCTAGTAATAGAGCTATTTGACCCCATTACTAACAATCTCATTCCCCCCAGTAGGGTATATTTATTCGGTATCGGTGCATTCACAAAGAAAAGAACATGAGTGTCACTTTCACCTACACTATTTATTTTTATAGTAAACGTCGCTGAACAATTGTATTTAATTTTAAGATCTGCTATTAGTAATCACTAATATTTAAATGATAATTCATTCATTCATTATATTCCTATGAGAATTTACATATTTTTTTATTTAAAAAGAATATACACAAAAAAACTATATTTAGAGTCTGATTTACTCGTATATATTTTTTTTATATAACTACGGCGACATTAGACATAATATGAAACGGTTCTTTCTACATCAAGTTTCATGGATTCTTGCTGCACCAGAAATATCGCATGTAAAATTTACTATTCTGAATAAAGTACCTTTAATCCCTTTTATATGCTATAGTGTCTTGGGCAAACTTTTATAATGAGTTTATTCTATAAACTGAGCATTTGCACAAACTGCACTATCTGCGACCATTTAAAATCCAAGATGTGTATAAATGTGCAATAGCTCTGTTTACAAATTTTTATTTTACTCGTTAGTCGTACATTTTTTTTTTATTAGAAAAGAAACTAAGGAACAGTCTTTTAACAGGATGCCAATGGCCATAAGTGGATAAGCTTGATTCCTTAGCTTTATCTCGTTTGCTCTCATAATACGATTTTCCTACGAATAACTCTATAATAGGAGCCCTTACTTAGAATGGACTGACGAATAAAGTCAATCTACTTGACGTAAGTCTTTGAAGCAGTCATAACTCAAGTTTATAGAGTTACGAGACTTTCCACGTTAAAAACTTTTGGTATTAACATTGGATATAATTTACATTACTTCCGCTAAGTTCAGAAAAAATATATAGGGAGGGTTATAATAAAAATGATTCAAGTTTCATGTTTTAGTAGAAACGTTAACGTGTAATTGACAATAAATCCTAGTTACCTAATCATAGGTGGTAGAATCCTTAGAATTAAAGATAAAAATAATCTCATCCTATATTTATTCACCATTGGTCTCGTTCCCGTGTGGTTCCAGCATAGAATGAAACAACCCGTTCTTTTCCTATATGTGTAGCAAAAGACGACAAAGGGAATTTAATGTCGAGGGATGGGCAGCAGCGACCCTTTTAAAACCGCAGTTGCCAATCCGCTTGCCAAGTGTGGCGACCACTGGTAAACTTCCCCTTAAAGGAGAGGCCTATGTTTAGCAGTGAACGGCTGATATGATAATGATGATGATATTTATTCACATATTTCATACAACTACCTACAGTAATTTATTATTACTTATTATAAACTCACACCTTCCTCTTTTGGGTTTGGCACGGACTGTACCATTGTATTCTTAATATTTGCACATATTTTTAGATGAATTTAATTAGAGAGAAGGTAATTTTAAATTAAACTTTCTATTTTCGCCAATTCTGAACCGTTTTAAATGAGTTGTTTTGCAATTGTCAGCATATATTATTTTTTTTTTGATGGATGATGATGGAATGGTAACCCCCCCCCCCCCCTGATGGTATACACTGGCGGGGCACCAGTAAGGGATGACAGGTGAAAATGAAAAGGCAGGTCAGTTAGCCCATCGTGATGAATACACCTGGGATTCATCACGATGATTTCCAGAGGGACCACGTGCAGGTCGACCTGACTGGATATAGTGCTAGCAATGGGACTGGTAATCCTCATTACTAACAATCCCTTCCCCCTTATATTATTATATTAGTTGTGCTGCCATTTCAGTTTCATATTAATTATCTCACTCTTTTTAATAAAGCCTTAAGATCTCTTGTTGTTGAAGATGGGGGTAAAGATATTATTAGTAATAGAGTTTAACAGTTTCATTGCTAATAACATACCCTATAAGGTCGATCTCCACGTGGGTATCCCTGGAAATTATCGTGATCAATTCGTATCGTGTTTGTAATGATGATCCACAGACCTGCCTTAATCCTCACCCATCATCTCGTTGGAGTCCCGTCAATGTTTATCGATAGCGCAGGCAAGCCAACCATTCTACTCTATCTATTAAAAAAATTAATGATATTTAAATATCTTGTATTTTAAGCGACTTACAAAAAAATATTCTGAGTTCTATATATATAGTGTTATAAATACTTATATATCTCAATTCCAAATAAATTATCTGTCTTTCTTTGGAGCTGGGATAAAAAGCTTTTCAGATATATAATACAGATGTTTGATATTCAATCAAAACAAGCATAAGCGAATGGATTCGGCGAAAATTTGGCACACTATTGGAAATATTTTCTAAATACACCTTAATACACTGTCACACAACCTTACATGTGGCCACCGCCTTACATTCGGATCATTCCCTCATTTCCTCAACGGGGGGGCGCCATTAGCTATACAAACAGGACACGAATTTTGGTGACACCTACGCTGCTCAATGTTTAATCACGGTGATTTTCTAGCAATGTATATTTTATTGTATACAAATACATTTTGCTTCGCAGAAAACACCTACCCATGTACTGATAAAACTAATGGATGACGTGACGTTTCGTAAATACCCTCAGATTAAAAATATTTGAATTTAGAATGCGGAATTGCAAACCTTACGTATGTGATTCCGTGTTTTAATACGTAAGTTTTTCTTACCAACATGGAGATTTTTACGTTGCAAAAAAGACGACTCAATCATCTGAATCATCATCGACTGAATGTGAAATCGATGTACTTGCAAAAAACTCCGTCAATTACAAAATGAATCATTAAAATAGATCTAGTACTATTACATAAAATAAAATCTCCTTTTCTAGAACTTGTTAAAAAACTCGCTAAATTTAGTATTCAGTTTATTGACCCCCATTCATTTATTTATTTAAGTGACTGAAATTAACATAATATAAATTATAAGAACCTTGGAATCAATTGATTTCAGTGTTGACATCTTGAAACCGCCCTCTCTATTCAAACGTCTTCCGTCCTACTCGCACATTTAAGCAATTTGCTCGCCATTGTTATTCAAATCCTAAATTAATAACTCATCATTCACGTCAATTTCAGACTTCTGAATTATTTCGCGTTTATATTGTTGTATTAGGCGATGGAAATTAAATTATGTAAACAGATTCTACGTAATAAATTATAACAATTATTATCATTAAAACTTTAGAATTGATTTTCATAACTGTACCTATACAGAATTATATTTAAAAAAATTATACGGAAACTAATTAAATTTAATGAAAATAACTACTTTTGACACATACATACATACATATCTGTCACGCCTGTCTCCCATTTTGATACATATTACAGAATATATACAGTTTTTTTGTAAAGCCCATCATACTCTAAATCAAGGTCTCTTAATTACTTGTTGATATGAACAAATTATGGAAGACCTAACTTTATAAAACTCTAATGTTTTATTACAAACACCTTCTGGAGGCTCTATAGTTTCATCATCGACTCAGCTTAATAATATAACATCCATGCCTTGTAATTTAACTGCTATATAAACAAAAGTGGGACAGTGGTACCCATGCTAGCGATTTCTTAAACTGTTGAAGTAGGGAAAGTTCAGTATAAGGACAGTGACTTCTAGTACAATATTAATTACAAGTATCTATCGAATTTCAACGGATTGATGATTTATTAACTTCCTATATTATTATATATGTTTTATTTCATGTATTTACTTATATATATATATATATATATATATATATATATATATATATATATATATATATATATATACATATATATATATATACATTACGAACGATGGATGAATAGATGGATGTTTCTTATATATTCACTCAAAAACTTCTAAATGGATTTGAATGAAATTTGATACACGGGTAGGTTATATTCTAATTTAATACACAGAATATTTTATGTACTGATTCACGCGTGCAGAGCCGTGGGATATAGCTAGTACAGAATAAACAAATAAAGGCACTTAGTATTCGCTTAAATTCTAAGGCCCAAAAAAATGGTCAGTCTTAAAAAATATTCTCAGAGGCAGAAACATTTTTCATCCATTCCCTTTCCTTACTACCTTCAGTTGGAACTTCATGAATATTTCAACCCGGATCAATTATTAAAATGATTTACTGCTCCCCGGCCCGCCGTATACGCACCGGGCTACAGAATGTGTGCTAAGGTTTTTATTTTCCGCGCGAATGAAGAAATGTGGGATTTTTTCACACATTTTCCTTGAAGACGTTAAGAAACTGGATGATTAAAATTCTAACCTCGAACAGTCTTATAAGAAGTGCATTTTCTTGTTATATTTGAGAATTGTATTTTTTTTTAACAATTTCGTGTTATTTTTGCGTTAACCTGGCTTGTATTACTGATTATTTTGTGTTAATCTTGGTTAACAAATTATTTCTTTTGTTTCAGGTAAAATGAAGTGAAGTGTTTAGGTGCATATAGGATGTTTGAGATAAAACAAGAAACTACTGTTTATATTGTAAATTTAAGTATAATTAATATCAATTATTCTTTAAAATCGTGTGTGATATTTAAAAAAATAATATCAAAATATTGTTCTTTTTTTAAAAAAAAAGACGAAGTTTCCGTTGCTTGTGGCAGTTTAAGATAAGGGTTTAGAGTCAGCAGCGAACAATGAAGAGAAACGATATTGAATAAAGCAAATGTATAATGTATGAAGACATGACTATTACATATGATCTTTGCTCAAAAAATAACAATTTTTAATAATTCTTTAATAATAAATTTACTTCCACAAAACAAAAAAAAAACACCGACTTTTATCGTGGTAAAACCATATATTTTCATTTAAAAATCAATCTACTGAATCGATTTTGATGAAATTCCTATCCGACCAATATAAATTATTCGAGATAAAAGAAATGTTTTTCTAAATCAGTTTACAAAAGACTGAATTTTGAAGTAACAAATATAAAAATGCAAGTGATTTGTGAACATCCTTTTTTTTAAAGTGCGTTGATAAACGATAAATGTAGTTTTATAAACAAATAACACCGCGTTGGCATAAGTTAAAATCTAAATGGTCTCTTTAACATAGTTTTGAAAAATAAAACAATACAATTTTATTACGTCAGCGGTACGCATAGCGATTGCTAACATTTCGCTTGCAAATTGCTCGTCGTCAGGTAGAACGAATAGTGTTACGTCAGTACCGCAGTACCGTTACAGTTGGTATTTGCATATCGATAGCTTGTGAATAAAGTTGGTAACGGGCGGAAATGCACTTTTCTAAAAGTATCTATCCCGCACGCTTGTTACATTGTAATCTTATTGTAAACGTTCAGTGTCGGATACTGGGGCCGATTGTGAAATATTAGCACATTTATAGATATAGTTAGAGAATAGTGGGTGGCTAATATATAGCAATATCTATATATTTTAGTTATTTATATACTGGCCCAATCACGAATATGTTAAAAGTCTGTTATCCAAAAAATAATATTGGGTATATACATATTCGAAAATACCGATATAGGCAATGCAGAAATGAGTGATGACCTTCTTTCTGCTATCAATGTCTAGTGGTATCCAATATATAATCGGTATCCATGTTGTTTCATTGGATGAAAATGGAATGGTAACCCCGCCTGCGCTAACGGGATACGCTGGCGGAGCACCAGTGAAGCGTGATCGATGAGAATGAAAACAGGCCAGTTAGCCCATCATGATGAATTCATCAGGAATTAATCATGATAGTTTCCAGGGAGAACCGTGAGGAGGTCCACCTGGTTGAGTATATTGCTAGCAATGAGATTCTCAGTCTCCATTACTAACAATCCATTCCCCCCCCCCCCCCTCGTAATCCATATTATCTATACCTACTAGACAATGATATATAAAATTGTGCTGGAATTTTTTAACATCTAACATTATCTATAATTTTAAAGAAAATGGGTTCGACTACGACGCGACATTTCTCTAGATCTATCTCTAAAATTAAAATTTCAGTTACATATTACAGCAAATCTTATTAAATTATTGTGAGAACTAATATGAACTAATTAATTTTCTAATAGACTTAAATTAATAATTAATTATAGTTTTAGTTTATGATGGTACATAAAACAGTAATTTCGTGAAATCAAATTAAATTAGTAAGTTAAGAGATTAGGTTTGGAGAAGTGACGATGTACAAGTAAATGTACAATGATACATTAACAGAATAGCTGTTGCCCGCGGCATTGCACGTACTGTGTCGTATTTCCACTTGAATTTAAATTTAAAAAAAATCCTTTCTTAGCGTTATAAATTAAATATGTGTTCTAAATTTCAGCTGTGTAGACTTAGTAGTTTTGGCTGTAGCTGGATAGTCAGTCAGGAAAAACCACTTTATAAGTGTAGATTATGGTTATAACTTTTCATTAGGTATGTGCTTAGCTTGTTGCAATACTAGTCTAATATATCATACTGCGTAGTTAAATAAGATAATAACGAGAACTTTCCAAATCTTTAGTTCTGTAGTATTCATTTTGATAGGTTACTTTATTACTTATGCATTACTGTTATTAGTTATTATATTATTTACTGAATAGTTTTGAAAACTTAAAATATACTTTTTTTATAGGACTTGTAACAATTTATAGTTCATCAGGTATCCAAATTAACAATCAAAATTATTTAATAAAATTAAAGTATAAAAATTAAAATAAAATTACTATTATAATAATATATCTATACTAATATATTATTAAATAAAATATGCCATGTGTCCCGGCACAGAATGAACCACCCTTTCGATTCCCGTGGGTGTCGTAAAAGGCGATTGAGGGGACTTAATGGTTGAGGGATAGACAGAAGCATCTCTCTTGAAACAACACCAAACTCTAACTGTGGTTGCCAAGCGTGGCAACTAGTGGCAAAACTCCCCTTGAAAGAAGGGCCTATATTCAGCAGTGGACAGTTAATGGCTGATATAAAATGATATATTAGACGAAATTATGCTAATATACAAGTACATTAGTTACTACAAAATGCTGAATTTAATATTACTGCATTCTAAAATAACACAGACGAACATGTCAAGCGCCTTTTTCCAAAGTTTTCTGCTTAGTTGCCCCTCATGGCGGCCACTCAATGATATACATGAATGGAGTGTCCGGTAGGTTCTTTCAACGTTTATCGTATGGCACGTATGAGGGGACACGGTCGCAATCGCTATGCTTGAATACACGCAACGTAAATATCCTTCCTTTTATAAAAAAGAGCTCGATAAATTTTCTTGATATTTGTTTACTTACTAACAAAGACTTGGCAACTTGACAAACAATACGAGTTACAGATGTTATTTCGAATAAATGTTAAATTTAGTTATATGATCACTATTGTTTTGATAATACTACAAAAACATTTAACCACAAATTGTTTAAACAAATACTTGGCCGTCTCAGAGACATTTTCAAAGATTTATTTACATTTATTTTCTCCATTCATTTATGTATTTGACATATCTATTTGTCTGTTATTACATACTATTATTTTATTGTCTATGTATACATAAAATAACTTGTCAAGTTAGAAACTAATATGCTTTGCAATAATGTTAGTCTATGTAGTGTTATATTTATTACAAAATATGACAATTGTCACTGTTTGCTCCGTTAGGTATCATAGTCGTGAATATATATTCGTATTAGTTATTTATTATTTTTACACAGATAGTGGTATTTATATCTACGATTATTTAATTACATTGTAAAAGTTTGGTAACATAATATTATGTTATTTAATTTTTATGTTTAGAATTTATATATATTTTCATAAAAAGCTTTAAATTTTCGTAAAAGTTATAGGCTTATTTCAATAAGAAATTTCTTTGAATTTTAGTCTAGTCTCGTGACATTGTATCACGATATTATTAGCGTAAAATATTAGCTGAAAAAAAAAGAATTATACAGTAAAGTTACACGTATTAAAGATATCATTGATGTTGTTTCTTATTTGTTATATATAAGACAGAATTTAATGTTTCAATGTATCAATAAACCATAATAGATTTGTAATAAAATGAAAAAGAAAATACCGCTAGCTACTGTTCAACACATTTGCACATTTATTTTTTTATTGTTATATATGCATTAATACATATATTAAATACCTTATTAGAATTAATTATTTCAAAGTAACCATCTTTCAGACAAAAAGAAAATCACTGGCTATCTTTAAACCCAATCAAATTGAAACTAAATCGAAATTACATCGACTGGACGTCAAATTTAAGTGAACATAATGTCTGTTTCTTGTAACAGTGTGTAGAAGTTAATATTTTTATTAAAATTGTATTTCATGAATAAATCAAAACGTCATGCTGGCCATTTTATTTTTTGTACGAATTATTTATTATCAGTAATACTAATCTCGAAAACAATATATAATATTGTATTAAATGTTACTTTTATTTTTGTATATTTACACAACTTGATTATCCGGGTGTTCTCGTCCGTACAGAGATAAAATGTTTGAAAAGATGAAATATTAGGCGGGCAGTGTCGGTCAATGTATCTAGACACGAGAACGGAAAGGGGACCTTTTATAACAGTGATACTGACGTTTGTATAGCCCTTTTCATGCGTAAGAGATGCGTTAAAAAATCACCATTTATATTAGCCAGCATTTAAATAAAACCCGAAATAGTCAAGTTACATGACAATGGGATAAATTATATTTTATTTCACTTTCCTGCGATGTATATTTAAATTTTTTAGCTTGGAATGGCAATACATGCTTTTTTTATGCAACTTAGAATGGCAAACGAGCTGACGGCCCACCTGATTGAAAGTGGTTACTATCGCCTATAGATATGACCATGGTACTGGACATAACAGAGTATACTCTTTCGCCCAAGATATCCTTCATGCTCTGCCATTCCTGAGGACTAAGGTGCTATTCCTCTGTACCCTGTAAATTCACTGCCATATTCCACCTTTCAAACCGAAATGCAGCCATGCAAACACGACTGCTTCACGGTAGAAACACGAATGAGACAGAGGTACACAAGCAAACGACTTTTGTACAAAGTATCCCTCTGGTAATACAGGTTTTTATATATTTACCTATTTTTTATGTTTACAAGTTCAACTATTTTTTTTATTTAATTATACTATGTATTTTGATGACATATTTTTATCAGTTATCAACTGATTTTGGTACTTATTTTTCTAATAGAAGTAATAAATAGATCTATATTAGGTTTGTTAAGCTTACAGTCGGGCTTTTCGTTTATTCATATTTTTTTATTTAGAAACTCATATATATATATATATATATATATATATATATATATATATATATATATATATATATATATATATATATATATATATATATATATATATATATATATATAATTCTATTGAACCATAAATAGCACTAATAATCTAGAATCTCTAGTATTGGTGAAAAGCAAGTAGCTTCCAAATATTATTTTCATTACTGCGGCATTCGACGGCATTGAGGAACGTCCAATAATAAAAATATTTAGTCACTATACGCCATTCCTCAAGTGATATCGGTGACCTGCTCTTGTAATATCAAACTCGTATCTCACATATTAGCACGTTTCAAATGACATATTTATCTACGTAGAGGTATATATTTAAGCAAGGTATTCCAAGATCGAGAACGAATTCTATGTCGAAATCTACTAATGTTATAATAATGCATATTTATATATCTATTCCTTTGTTTATTTTCTCTCTATCTCTTAAGGTCTTAAAAGCTTAACTAATCATTATTAAAGACATACGTAGTACCTATTATAATGAATATGAACGTGGGCTTTTAACTACGAATGCGACTAATGGGTACTGCTAGAATTATAATGTAGATTAAAATGTTAGGAACTGAAAGGTAATCCTTTTAAGATATAACCATAATTAAGCGTTTGCTATGAGTACATTTAACAAATTATCTTAACCATAAATAATAATAAAATCGTTTCAGAATTGGTAATGTAATCGTGTTACTTACTCGCAAAAATATAGTCCAATTCTAAAGGAAGAGGTCCTTTCTAAAGTTGCTTAATGTTCGCAGCAAATTTTATTTTTACAAAGCTTTTATTTAATCTTTGAAAATTTAAAAATATTGTATTGTTTTTTGAATTACAAACCTTAGTACAAAATTGTTATTGTACTCTTATTTATTTATATATATTATTAATATTATATGTAATAATATTAGACCTTCATATACCACGACAATAATTAAACATTTGTTATGGAAAAACAATCCATTTTCCAACAGTTAACTGACGTTTTTTGATGATATATGCTTCATATAAATATAGTAGGTACATGATCTAAGTTTCGAACTCTGAACAAAATGTATCATTTCCAGCCATTTCACAGAAACATTGTCGTCGTATAGTGTAGTAATATTTTAATACAAATGAAAAGGACTGTTATAATCCTTAGACATACTAATAGCTAGCATTATGTTTATCCTTAGTAGTCTGTAACTCATAAATCTGTTAATACGGAGAACATATCATAAATTATAATGCTTGTCTCCGAGAACACAAGATCTTCTACCCAAATTACACCCACTTCTTTAGTCATTACATAGAATAGTTAATGTAGCCAGCAGGTTTATATAAGAAAAAAAAAAATGAAAATGTACGTAAGACAAGTTGATAATCCGTGGCCTAATTAACCTTCGGCGCAAAAAGAGTGATGTTATAAGTTTGACGTATTTGTGTCTATCTGTAGTGTAGTTCCCGACACGGATGAACCGATTATGATGCGTTTTTTTTTTTATTTGAAAGTTGACATGAATGAGATGCTTCTTAGCTACAGTTTATGAAGATCTGTTCAGGCACTTTGAAGGTTACTTAATTTTTTTTTAATTCTATTTATTTTATGCTTCTTGTAAAGAAGTTTCGATCGTATGACTATAAATATATAAATATAGTAAAAAAATGTGATGCAACCCCCAATCTCTAACTTTTAGGGGTTCTTTTCTTTGGGTTGTGATAATTCTTGTCACATATACCTGTGGGGCACTTTACTAATGAAGTCTCAAAGAATTATTATCAAAGAACAGAAATAATTATGTAATGGGCCGTCAGCTTGTTTCCTATTCTAAGTTGCATAAAAAATACTTTACCACGCTTTCATTACGGGATACGACAAAATATGAAGATATTTCTATTTATGCAATTCGAAATGGAAATTTAGCTGTTATTCTAAGGCGGCCCACCTGATAGAAAGTGGGAATTACCCCTTATAGACATTACACACTACTGTAATGATGGTAACCTTCATGTATTGCAATTTCTGAGGACTAAGTTCTTTGTATCCGTACCCTGTGATATCTTTAGCGTATTTCTTCAAACCAAAACAGTATACATATCGTCATAGTCGTAGAATACTGACGGATCTATATATGTAATCTTTGTCAGATCCGTCAGTATTCTACGACTATGACGATATGTTGAAAATTATTTATTACCTATTTTTATTTTTTACTAGTTTTTACCCGCGATTTTATGCGCGTGACGCGGCTATGTTTACTGACCGGTACAGTAAAATCCTTTCTCATCCCATACACTACGTGTATACTTAATTTTATAGTGCTTGGTTTAGCCATTAAGACGCTATAAGCTAACAAACAAATTCACTTTCAATAAAATGATAATCTTCAATGAGGGTTGAAAGAATGAAGATGATGTAATATCAATTACCCCATCATCGCGAATAAACTTAAAAACTATGGTTTGGATAAAAAAAGGACCACGCGGAGGTTGATCTAATAGGCAACATTGCAAGCAATAGCGATTAATGTTCACTTATAATCCCTCCCATCGTCTATTTTTATTACAATAAAACATAAAATACATCAGCTAATCAGAAAGACTTCACTGTGTAGGCGTTTGTTTGATTACTTGAGATAAACGGAATAAATTGTCCGTAGCGTTGGACTACAATTTCTCCAGGGAAAGTTTACGAACGTAAATGTTAATAGTTGACCCTCTTTTAAAGAGATCTCAATACCTATTATAGTATCTTTGTTCTCATATGCAGAATTGTAGATGTTTTAAATTAACTATTTGTAATATTAATATTTTTCATTCCTTATCCCAATATATATATTAATACGTGAAGTAATAACTTTGTACCCCTTTTTACGAAAAGAAAAAGGAATGCAATATGATAATATTTTTTAAAAATTATACATAAAAATACATGAAATCAATAAAAAACATGAATTGGGAGTCTCCTCTTTTAAAAATAGGTTTCAGGAAGTATCCTTTAATACTAATATTATAATATTAGTACAACACTCGTAACAAACAAACATACAAAATTTGTAAAGATTTTTATACAGATTTTTATATATTATTTAAACAAGCTACTGAAAATAATGAATTTTAATGAAGTTCGATAGATAATTGGGCCATGTCCTGGATACATACATAATTAAGGCAGGCGCAGTCGCGGATTACAGTTAACATTTTATTATCAGTAAGTCAGAATAATACGCTGTTGGCATGGCCATATCTTTTTATAGCAGTGAACTAGTGTTACTTTATAGAACTTTTGTAATCCATCTTATATTATTATAATTCCTTTTTATATTCTTTATAATTTATTATAGTTCTTTAAATATTCCTTTAACAGTGTGCTAGGTAAAAAAAAAATACATTCCTCAAAAATAAAAAATTAAGAGTAGATTATTAAAACTGTTAACATTTTCCTTTATTGTTAGGGAGGCAAAAGAGCGGACGCTATTGTCGCCCATGACAGACGAGAGGAGTTGCTTGTGCATTGCCAGCCTTTTAAATGTTTGTAGGTATGTTTTTTTGAAATTTTCCATATTATATTGTAAAGGGAATGTTCCCTTATCTAATATATCTAACACAACTATTTTAATTGCGTTAGATACATTAACAGCTAAAAATTAGAGAGAGAGAGAGATTTTTTTTTATTATTATTTCATTAGTTTAGATGTTTACAGTAGATAGGTTCGATATGTATTAGTACAATAAAGAATAAAATAAAATAACAAAATGATTTAAGGATATTTGACAAATAGAATAAAAAACAATATGCGAAATATCGCTTACAAGTACTTCTATCTACATTTCGATTGAAGTTAGGATCGTAAATTTACCTGGTTGTAGGTAATTTATTGCCACCTTATCTTACTATTACATATTCAAAATGCAGCACCATTGCACTGCGATCGACATAGAAAACTCCGTTTTTTCAATCCCAGTTAATTTATTGTCGATCACCGGGAGCGGGCGTTGAGTAATGCGTTTGGTGTTCTATTGAATTGTACACCAATTTGCATTGAAGTTAAAATCTATTTCTCTTCAAATAATTCCCTTTTACTTTCTTGCTTTGTGTTATTCGGGTCATGTACCACGTTATACGCTTTATTTAACATATTTTATTGCAATATTGTATCTTTACTCTCAGAAATTGTTCTTATTATTTATTTTCTTTATGACTCTTTTTTATTTGAATCACCGTCATAGTAGGTACATATACATTTAAGTCTTCTTGTAGATCTTAGTCTCGTAGTCGGTTAGTTTATGGTTGGTTTAAACCTTGAAAACGAGTGGCGTTTTCTAGTATAGCTTTAAAATAAAATTTATTCCTTTTGACTTCCTGATGTTTAGTACTCTACTCTAAGTCATAGTTAATTTTTGCAGTATCTTGCTTCATAGCTTTTAGTGAAATTTGGATAAACAGAATAATTTATATAAAAAAGCGAAACATTTAGCGTTCTATTGTTTTTGCTTAACCTAATGAGAGCTAGACGTAACAGATATGTATGTGTGTGATTTATATATTCATAAGTAATTAATATGCATTGTAAATGAAACAAAAATAGTTTTTCGTTTATATAAAATATTTGTATTAAAGTCATCAATATCTGAAAGTACAAGCATATTTTTCTTCAGCAATCCGAATAATATGTGGAAAAGAAATGAAATAGATCGTACGAGTTACGACATTATACAAACTACTTCACAAGCAACATTTGTATTGTACGCCATTATTTTAGTTGGTACACTATTACGTTTTGACGATATTGTTGAAATATAGGCATTTATGTAGCGAGCGATTCTCTTAGCGCGTTGTTGTGCGCACAATCGCGTGCCTGCACCAATTTGTGTAGGCGCCTTATCGTAGACGCTAATGTTCAGTGTAATGCTACTTCCGACATGAAAACTGCTCTGAACTCATTGTTCGCTCGAAAAGTGTGCCTCTGTAACTGTATGGCTTACACGGAGCCAGGAAGTTAACAGTTACTATGTTACGAGATGTCTACTTAATCAGTACAAACCCAATGCCGTAACATATATAAATTTCAATATCAAATGTATCGTTAAGGTAAAGCAGTGTTTTTCAAAGGTCACGACATCCTGGGGGGTCTCCAAGCCTCTCTACAAGTGGGTCGCGAAAGGTCGCGAAGCCGTAAAAATTAAACAACGTACAAAAATATTTTTTTATTAAGAAAATGTTCATTAAAGGACCTTTATTGTAGATAGATTAACACAAATTAACAAAATAACCGTGAGTCACTTTAATATGAAGTGTACGCCTATTTTTTTTTAACCCATTTCTCCCATTGCGGATATTGTCAAAATAAATAATAAATAATTTGATGTTTGTAATATAAGAAAATACATATTGGTTAGGAAGTGCAGAGAATAGTGGGTCACAAAATATTTATATATACTCAGGGGGTCGCGCCATGAAAAAGTTTAAAAAACACTGAGTTAGGGGAAATGAAACAAATAATATTTTTGAGTTAAATTGGTTTTAACAAATATAGTCAATAGATATAGTTGGTTTAAAATCATTCTCAATAGAAATTTAAGAGCAAGGTCTATATTTAATAGTGGGTCATGAATAAATAAAATTTTGACGATACTAGCTATAAAGAGAGATATCTTGTTAAGGCACATTAAAAGCTCTCTCTGGGAATACGTAAATCAATCTGTCGGTAAATACGTCTTCGTTTTTGCTTTTGCATATATGAGATAGAACATGAAAGCAATGCCATCTTTTTCTTTTTTTATATATGCGGTATTGAAAACATTCCACTAGAGGGAGACTTTGTACAAAAGACATTTGCATGAGTATTTCCGTGCATTGGGTGTCGTAAGAGGAGGTAAAGAAGTTTATAGTGGAGGGATGGGCAGCAGCGTCTCTCTTAAAACATCACTAAAAGCCAAACTAGGGTTGCCAACTCGCCTGCCAAACTTGGCAACTACTGGTAAAACCCCCTTTATGGGGAAGCCTATATTCAGCAGTAGATAGTTAACAACTAATACAACATGCGTACTGCATGGGCCCTCTGTCCCACTCATGCTTCTGCCGGGAAGCAACTGTGGTTACATGGTTGTTTTGATTTGAAAGGCAGAATACGAAAGCAAAACATTATAGTCCTCAGAAATGACAATGCATGAAAGGTACCATGAACTGCACAGTATACTCCTGTTCTGTGACGTCCTTAATGCCGTTCATTACTAAACACGGTAGTTACCACTATCCATCAGGTAGGTTATCTTGTTTATCATTTTAGGTTGCATAAAAAAGTACATACGTTTTCTTCCTATATATATTATTACTAGCTGACCCCGCAAACGTTGTTTTGCCATATAAATTAAAAGAGGCCGGCTTCGCCTCATCCCTACTCCGTAATATAAGGGTATTTCTCTGTAAGCTCGTACAGGTCCCATACAAATGCTGTCCTGACAATTATTTTTGCCATTTGCCAAAAAACCGTGTCGTATTTCGAAGAAAATTAACTATTATTTTAGTTAGATAAGGAGGCCCACTGAATTTATACGTATTTTCCGAGTTATTAACGATTTTTCAAAAAATCATGACAGGGGACTGTATGAGGTACCAGGGGACTGTTACAGGGCCATCGTTTAAGAAATGCCCTCGTTCGATGCCACATGGAAGAGTATTGAAAATTGGTCGTAGATGTGTCCAAAGAGCAGCAGATGAATGGGCTATGTTCTCGGAGACTGTGCAAAAAGAAAGAATGGAATTTCGTAGGTAAACTACTAAGGTATGCAGGCTCAATTGTGCTCGAGATCCATCGAAATGAAAGTTCTGTATCTCTTTTGCGTATTTAGTGTTATAATTCTCGCTAAAATCTACGTGGATCAGAACTTCATCATCTTGTAGATTTGACTTTAAATTATTCATTGTTTTATATTGGTGAACAATATTTCGCTGGTGATCAAAAATTTGTGTTAATCTGTCTGTAAATGTGTTATGAGCTGTCTTGGATATCCAAATGTTTTTTTCAAATACTTAGTCACCAGTCGGTTCCATTTAGTCTTAAAATCTTGAATTTCAGAAATTCACATTTTATATCCTTTCTGTCATCAATTTGTTTATATTTCGGGTTTTTATCAATGCGAGTATGACATGATCTCGCCAAACAATTAATATTATATCGGTCGCAACATAGATCTTTCAGCAACTTTTGGTGATTGTTGTAAGTCAATATGTTATTAGTATGAAGTGCGCTGAGCTTCATGTCTATGTTATTATGAACTATGCAAAGACATGTATCGTGATCTGGAGCGTTTGGCTTCACAACCCAAAATGGACGGAGTCGGCAAAATTTTTGGTAGCTAATTTTTATGTGCCCAGTAATAAACTTTTTATAAAGATTAAAAACTGTGTCAAGAAGATATCTCTTCTGCTTCTTCACAGTATTTCTAGTTATAAAGTTGTAAGCTGTACTTCACAAGTTTTTTTTTTCTAAACGTGTGATTTATTTATTTATTTCTCTGTTAAACTTCTTTTGTTGTTCTAAGACTTCTTTTCTTCTTTGCTGTAGACTAGTACTGGAAACTGCTGGGCTTGGAGCTGGAGATATTTGAACTGGAACTAGAGTGGCGGGTCTTGTAGACAAAGCATCTGCTTCTGGATCTGATAACGGTGTATTTTCTCATACAAAATTATTAGTGACGCTTTTCAGTCTTAGTTTTTTGGCTCGGTATACAATACAATATTAATTCCACTTCTTTAAGGCAGCTCTGTACTCACGAGATGACCATTACTAATTTTCACAAACCTTTTTCTTTTTTTTTTTTGGTACTTCCAACTTCTCCTTTTCTCTTATTTGTTATCTCTTTTCAGAATATTTTTTCTTCTTTTGTATCGTAGTCGCTCTGCTTCTCTCTTTTTTTTATCGTAGTTCCCCTCGGGATTTTTTTTTCTTTTTAGGAACGATATCATGTATGTTTGATCGACCTGTATAAAATAATATAAGTTTATAAAGGAAAATAATGCAAAGCAATGATACTTAGCGGATAAATTTACACCAACAATATATAAAAACAATAACCAATATGCAAAATACACAGTCCTCTGTTGTTTAAAACAGTCCCCTGCTGCATTTTTAGGCTGGGGACTGTTGCCAGGGGACTGTGTATTTAGGTTAGATTTCACAATATTTACAAAACTGATGTAAAATAGTTTTTTAAGAACCTGCCTATCAACTTAGACATAAATAATAAAACAATAAACTATATAGCGATTATTAAAGTAATTAACAAATAAATAATATTACTTACCAGAGGACTGTCTGTGGTAGCGGACCAAACGCGTATTCACCTTACAAATGAAGTTCTGACGCTAAACAAAATGGTGTCTCGTTGCCACTTTCGGCAAGGTTGCCAATTTAACAATAATTACGTTTCGTTTTTCTCTAAAAAACTTTTGTAAATATTACAGTTTTTTTTTAATATGGATTTAAATTTTTGGCAGGGGACTGTATGGAAATTCTAGGGACAAAGTTTACAAGTGTTTACTAATATAATAGAATTCGTAATGAGACCTTGTTTTGCGAAATTAATATTAATTTTATATTTTTTATTATTATATTAACTGCCAAATGTATGTAGTTTCAATAACTTCTTCATAAATCTCGTTTCTAGGCGGGAATACGAGTACAGTGATGGGGACAGCTAGGGGACTGTATTTTTAGAGCTTCAATCACTTCTAGAAAAAAAATTAAAATAGTTATGGTTCTAAAAACAATGGGCCCGTAAATTTTTGGGGTTAAAGTTTCATTAGAAATGATTTTTATGAAAGTAATTATATTACTTTTTGAAAAAAACAGTCGGGACAGCCGATTACGAGTTTATAGAGAATCACCCATAACTGATCGATTGGTAGTTGATCAATTATCGACCGGTGAGGGTTGATGATTAATTTAAATTAAGAAAAAAGATAAAATTATAGCAAATTGTAATTATAAACTATACATAAAAATTAGATTGCATCTTGCAACCCTATAGCGGAATATAAAAATTGCGATTAAAAAACGGGGGTTGATCGTAAAAGGGTGAAAATTTGAAGTTGTATATATTTTTCAATGCTAAATCATATTAAAATAAAAATAAAAAAAATAAAAAAAAAATTTTAGGGGTGGGTTTTTTATACCCTTATCATTGAGGGGTATAAAAAATAGATGTTGGCCGATTTTCAGACTTACCCAATATGCATACGAAATTTCATGAAAATCGGTAAAGCCGTTTCGGAGGAGTTTGGTAACAAACACTGTGACACGAGAATTTTATATATTAGATAAGACCGTGTGGTCCCGGCATAAAATGGGTCGTCCTTTTCCCGCGGATATCGTAAGAGGTGACTAAGGGAATTTAATGATGGAGGAATGGGCAGCAGCGTCCCTATTAAAACATCAAAGGCTAAATGCAGTTGTCAACACGCCTGCCAAGTATGGCAACTACTGGCAAAACCCCCCTTATTGGAAGAGGACTATGTTTAATAGTAGACAGTTGAAGACTGTTATGATATATATACAACTAACATTTAGTTATACATATATATTGTAATATTATCTACTACAATAAACAACAGACGTGTACAGAATAATGAAATAGGCAATTAGAGAGAAGAAATGTATAGCAAATAAATAATTTTAGCGGTAACGTAACATGATAAGCTATCATTAAACGACCCATTTAGGGTTATAACCGTATATTTACCAACAAAGTGACACTTTTATTAAACATTACAAGGATAAATTTACGATGAAATACATATTTCGCGTGTCGGCAGTCAACACAAACAGGTGCGCGGATCTGAATTTGTCCCGTCAGCAAACATAACAGGGCCCATTATTACAGTTGCGTCAACTTTCCCTTATAGGTTGGGAGACACAGTATTTCAGGGGCGGCTGTTCGAGCAAATACATGTTCCTCTCAATTTACGTATAAATAAATCTTTAGTTGTATTTATATTGTTACTGTATGACCCTCTTTTAGACGAGATAGATTCTTACAATGAATACTTTAAAGACTATTATAGCTTGGCAGTTCTATACAAAATAAATACAGGTTGAAATTGAACTCATTAGCGGTATATAAAACTAAGAATTTAACCCTAATATTAAATATATTAAGATAAATATTTAATTAATAAAGCATTCAAAAACGCAAAAAAAAAAAAAAAAAAAAAAATTTGGTCCTTCCATTCTAAATGCTTTGGATACGTTGAGTTATTATATGGGTATATACTTAAAATTTAGTAAAAATATTCAGAGTCACTGATAGAATACTCCCTTTATATAATTTAAGATTGTGCTTCACATAAAGGCCGATTTCAGTTGTGACAAAACCAGTTATTTTTGTTTAAAAACTAAAGTACTGAACTAATTTTAATAAAATTTCTACGGTACCAATCTGTAAATAAATCCTTTCAGATAAAAAAGAATTTTCCAAATAGGCTTAGAACTGACAGAGTTATGAGGTCACAAACATAAAAAATACAACCGAATTAAGAACCTCTTTCATTTTAAAGTCGGTTAAAAATACTATTTCGATTTCTACCTGTATAAGCATGTACAGGTAGAAATAACAGGGATTACAGTCGTAAAAACAACTATTAGTTTAATTTGATTTAACAAAAAATCTAAGAAACAGAACGATAAGGGCAATAAAACCAGCTTAGTATACAATAAATACAAATAAAACTAAAACATAAAGCAATCTAAGATTAAAATCTAAACTTAAAATAATAAGAACCTGAGCGGGTATTTCAAGGACGCTAGCTGTTATATCTCGCTGTGTTGCAATGTTGATCGTTTGCGCGAGATTCTTTTAGGTATACTCATATTTATTTTTAAGTAGTGCGTAATAGTTATCACTATATAAAAAGATAGAAAAGTTGTATAGCAAATAATATGTCGAAACAATAAATATTATAATATTTTTAAAGCTGGCCGAATCCATTATTCAGACGAGAACAATATGTTTTTACAGCAACATATTCATTTTTTATGTTCGGCTTTTCAGGATGTTAAGCCTAATCAATTGTAATAAAATCCCTAAAATTGCATGCTATAATGTTAATGTATTCTATAAGTGCATGGTTTATGCAAATAAATTTATAATAATACCGTCATTATCATATTTGCCATTAACTGTCCACTGCTGAATATAGGCCACCCCCATAAGGGTAGTACCCCCAGTAGTTGCCACCCTTAGCGGGTGTCGTATATTTATATAAAATAAAACAAATGTAATAAAAACAACAATACAGATGTTTTATATAATTACCATGACATTTTTAGTTACCTAAAACAAAGTTACTACTTTTGCAACGATGTTAACCAACAATTTGTTATGTCTTTTGAATGTTGGCTCCCGGTCTATTGTCTTTGGAGGTACTGCGCGTCCTGATATATAACCGATGTGAGGCACGAAAGAAAACAGTTTTTCATTGATTCAGTGCCACATCTGGCGACAAAACGCCTCGGGCTTTCCATTCTGATGACCTGACTTGACATTTTTATTGCTCACCATATTTCCTACGTGGCCTCCAAGGCATTCCGTTATGGAAGGCGACGTAAAATATCGTGAAACTTGGAAGAGGACAGGACAGATATTATGATATTACCGACACGATATATTGAAGAACTTTCGTCTATGTGATACTCGATTGCGCTCCGCTTTCACTTTTTTATGACAGTTTTGTTCTCAAGACTGAAGACATATTTTTTGCTTATGTATTATTTTACGATATAATACAACTTTTTATCTAAATTACATCAGGAAACGTACAATTTATTTTTACGCTTGCTATTTCTACTGTAGTTAGGTACATTTTGATGTTGTCATTATAATTATTGTGATTATATTAAACAAAAGATTTTCCTACGAACTATAAATATAATTAACGGAAGTATAATATTTTTTTTCTTCTTTCTATCTATTCTGTAAGGAACCTAGCATGGAAATAGATAAATAGGAAATTAGATAAATAAATATATATATATATATATATATATATATATATATATATATATATATATATATATATATATATATATATAAAAATAGATTAATGTAACTTTACACGAATCAATTTTGACAACATTATAAGAAACACATACATACCTTTATTGTTGTTTTGTAATATTCCTTAATATTTTCTGTAGTAATAGAATATAATGGATTCAAGGAAAACAACCAGAATATAGTAATAAGGAGAAAAAACAGTATATCATTAGACAATTGTACTGAAAATATTTTCTTACTTATATAAAAATATAATCCAAAAATAATGTTCCTTTTTGTGACGTGTTTGTACATTATGTCCATTATAATTAATTCTATCTATAACTTACTTGGCAATATTAGTAACACAAAAATATATTAAATGTTTATTCTTAAATTCGTGATCGGGACTAATGCGACACAATTACTACTAAATAGTTCCTACACATCTAATTTTAATTGCTGACGCTTCGACGTAGATCCCATCACGTTGTGGTCACGGCAGAATTGGAGTGAGCGAATTCAAATAATGAATTAAATTATTGATATTTATTTAAATACGTGTTAAAAATGTGAAAGTTTAAAATTAACTATATCAATTATCTACCTATAATAAATAAACATTCAATATATCTAAGTATACCTTATTTCAATTTTCATGAATGTGGTATATTAACTTTTATCCACGACTTTGTCTGCGTGACCGAGATATGTTTACTAACTGGGATGAAAAGGAGTCTGTAGTCATCTTCATCCCATGTAGTATGTATATACCGCAGTGAATGGTTAATAAAGCAAGAAACAAACAAACTCACTATCATATTTATAATATTAGTGAGGATTATTTGTTTAAGATGCGAGTCTCAAATACTAAAATTTCTATAAATAACACAAAGAGAGGTCTTGTTTTCTTACTTGGTATTTATATCCATTTAAGCAATTGAGTAAGTCTTTTGAAAGTGGATGAAACGAGAGAGAGTAGCGTTAAGGTAACTGCCACATAACATAAATGTAAGTATTTGTATATCTAGTTATTCACTTTCCAACTGGCAAGATTTTAACTGAATTGCTAATGTTAATAATTCGCTATGTTATATTTTTATTGAAATTTCCGCAATCAATGCAGCGCATTTTAATTAGTATTGCTATACATAAAAATATTTATTAAACCAATAAATATATTAGTTAAATACTAAATATGTAGGTAGATATTACACAGTCTTGTTACTGCCGCTGTCCTCATTTTCATCTGAGCGTATTACAAGAAAATTAAGTTTAACTCCATCAAACAAATAACAACTTAATTAAGACACTTCTTTTACATTAAAATGATGGAATTACCATCGGAAGTAATTTAAACTTGCTCATTTGTTGGACTGGGAGCTGTCAAACTTGTTCAAGAGTGCTTTTAAAACACAACACAGTTTGTCATTATCGATCTTGTGAATTTGAGCTCGACTAGGCGTTATTATAGATGGATTTTTATTAGACTTTATAATTAAAGTATATTAATGTAGATATAAGATATTTACATGTGTTTTTGTGTGTAGTAGTGCTAGTAACTTGGGTACATTGCCCCGATGTGGCGCGTTGGAGGATTATATGATATAAACAAATTGTAATAAATTAGTAAATATTTAAAATATTTACACTGCCATTTTGTACTGTTGACCTTAGACTTCTCCCGTACACTACTATAAGTGACGGTCGTGAGCCACCTATGATCACTGACTCCCTGTACCATATTTGAAAGCCATTGCTTCATTTAGTCGAGATCACCTTACACTATGTTTGTTTGTACGAGATAGTCATTCGAAAACATTTCTTCTTCCTTGACTATCAATTATTATATCATTACTTAAATGGTCGGCCTATTAACACTTCAGTTTGCTGATCTATCAAGCTATATCGATAACTTAGGTTCATTTGCGCGTAACAATGTCATCTTAATTTCGATAAAACGAAAATATTCTATACACAAAAAATACTGACGAATCAGGAACTTCATTCTTTTGAATTCGTCTGAAAATGAGTTAATTATTTAATGATATAATCGCGTGTGCAAAAAACTGCCTAATTTAAATTACATTTTACTTTATATTTTACAGGTAAATTTAATAAGCAAATGGAATAAAATGGCATAATATATTTTTTTCTAAAACAACTCGGTTTGGGGAATAAACAGAACGATAAATATTCATGAGGGTAGTAAGCCTTCTTGTCATAGGCCTTGAGAGCCTGATGGATGGCGCATCGTGCTGCCATATTTACTATACCTATAGTGAAAACTATTATTTTACCTAAAGTCAGAGATTACACTTGTGTACATTGAAACATATTACAACGAAATACTAGAGATCAGATGGAAAAACTTGCGATAATTATCTAATAGATATTTTTCCAATAAAATTTTGTTCTTTTACTGCCTTCTACGGCTGATAAGTAATTTACCTAGCTAGTTATGATTAAGTGGTAGCTGTTACTTAAAGATTTATAGAATAATTTTCATTATCATCATATTTGGAATAGCAAGTATTTTATTCCATTTAAGAATGAAAGAATATAGTATAAATTTTGTATAATTTCTTAATTAATAAATCTTGTATCCATTCCACAAGTGCAAATTAATACTTTTATTTTTACGCATCTAGGCTTCGAGTTCTATATACGAATATATTTTTAGATATAAAATAAAATTTTAATGAATTATAAGAATGTTCTAAAGCAATGAATTTGATGAATATTGTGAAGGCAAATAATGTTATTGACTTTGCAAATAAAGATAACATTAAGATGTTTACACGCTTCATTATCACAGGAAAGTCGGGAAAAGAAAAAGAAACGCACACATTTATCGGATTACGTTGCGTTACGCAAAACAGATAAAGGCAGAATACGTACGAAATACAGTATGGGAGATTTCCGATAATATTTCCCTCATAACGGAACGGAAACGTCTGTCTATACCTAGAAATATTGCAGAGTATACATGAAGCTAAGAACGCAGTATTTTCGGCACATTTATCTTGGTCCCTCGCCACAAAATAATGAGTTAAACGCTTAACATAAACCACACACTGCACTAAGGATCGAAGGGAATATTACTCGTATCTATATAAGGAAACCCAGGAGAGTTGAAACTGAAGTAAATTAAAAATCAAATAATAATAATTTATAAAGTCGTGGATACAACTAGTCTTTACCCGCGTCTTCTTCTAAGTTACTGGGATAAATTAATTAACCGGAATAAAAGTAGTCTAAATCTCTCTAACTAAAATAATACTGATAATCTAAATTTTGCATATACGCCAAATTTTGGTAACTACTATAGATTGTATCGTCAAAACGTCAAAATGTAATGAGCACACTTACATTCACATGAGAAGTAAGTATAAAATTCTATAATTTACCTATGAATAATCCACTTTTAGGCAAATTACTAATTATTTTTCGATTTTATTCATCAAATTTGTAATATTAAAATAATATTTTTCGTCTCTGATGTATCAAATTGTGCGTTAAACTTGTGGACCGAAATTTTTTCAGCAAAATAACCCTAAAAGAAAATATTACGAGGCTGGCTATTAGAAAGGGGTGTGCAAGTACATAAGCCTCCAATAATAAAGTATAAATGATGAGGGCAGAGAAGGGTGGTTCGCGAGACGAGTGATCCATCGCGGGCCCACAAAGATTTATGATAAGATCCGAACTTACGGATGTCGCCACCCACCGCGCGACTCTACGCCAAAGATTCCCTGCTGTGCGTGGTTAGGTTTATTTCTATGTAATTTCTGATAACTATAATTTATCAGTTACTATTATCATCGTGATATGAATGTAGCAAATTAGTAACGTAGTTTAGAATGTGAAATATTATAAGCGAATTAAGGTATGATTACTATATGTTATTATTCTTCCTAATATTGTAAATGTGAAAGCGAGTTTGTTTAGTTATTACTTCTTAGACTACTTAATACTAATCGTTATAAAATTTGATACACAGAAACTATTTTAGGATGGAGAAGGAAATAGGCTACTTTTTATTCCTGTCAATCAACGTTTCTTGGTCATGCGGACAAAGTAGCAAATAAAAACACTAGCTTTCAATTATTAAATTAATAAATACAATAGTAGAGACTAGCTGTGTGGCTCACTTAGCTGTTCGGTTCCGGCATAGAGTAGGCCATCCCTTCTTATTCCGTGAGTGTCATAAGAGTCGACTAAGGAGGGCGAGGAATGGGGAGCAGCGTTCCTCTTAAAACATCTTTAAAGCCTAACTGCGGTTGCCAATTCGCCTGCCAAGCATGGCGACTACTGGTAAAACCTCCCAAGGAGAGGCTTATGTTCAGCAGTGGACAGTTAAACGCTGATATGATAAATAGCAGAGATTATATCATATTAATATTAAAATATAATTCAGGATAATCGTATCACAAATTTATTTCTTCGTATTACAATTTTTATGGACTGCGGTGGTCTCATACCATGAAGTGGACTGTGCGTTTTTTTATATAATAAGTATATTTTGATAGTAAAAAAATAAATACAATAGTACTTACTTTAACTAGTAATATCAAATATTATGGATTTCCAAACTCTGTTTACCATAACGAATACTCCATACGGTGTGTGAATATAGGCTGACGGGCCCGAACAATGCTTCCAATCCGACTGCACAGATAAACTTAGAAATAGTTTCATTTTCAACAAATGATTTTAAACTTAACTTAAAGGCATTAAAGTTCAAAGTCCAATAACTTATAGTCTGTCGAAGTAACTACCTCTGAATAATCATTCATGTAAATGGCATACCACGGAACCGACATAACGTAGTTTGCCCTCGATATAGGAGGGAAGTCAGGATGAATGGATTAACCAGGCCCCGCATTGTTAATGTGTTTTATAAAATACATATTCCAAGACATTTGATATTGTTAGCTTTATCCTCACTAATATTTATAAATTTCAAACTGAGTTCGTTTATTTCTTCTTGGCACCTTCACGGATATTTATTTTTATAACACAGAGTCGAACAAGCATGTTTGGTTTATTCAACTTAGAATGGCAAACAAGTTGACGGCCCACCTGATAGAAAGTGGTAACCGTCGCCTATAGACATGAGCAGTACTATGGACATAACAGAGTATACTGTTTCGCCCATAATACCTCCCATGCGTTGCCATTCCTGAGGACTCAGGTGTTATTCCTCTGTACCCAGTAAATTCACGCCATATCCCACCCTTTAAACCGAAACACAGTCATGCAAACACAACTGCTTCACGGTTGAAACACGAATGGGACAGAGGTGCCTAAGCAATCGACTTTTGTACAAAGTCTTCCTCTGGTAATGTGAAGTGTAAAGTTAGCATGCGGCTCACCTGATGGTTTGTGACTACCGCCGCTCATGATCACTCACAACTCCAGTGGCATTGAAAGTGACATTGGCATTGTAGGTATGTTAGCGGGTTTTTAAAAAGAATATGGTTTTTCTTGAAGGTTATGATATCGTATCGGTTGGGAAATACTGCTGGTGGAAGTTGATTGCAAAGAGTAGTTGTGCGTGGAATAAAGTGCCTTGAAAACGTACGATGAAAGACTGCTACTCATGGTTGGAATGGAATGATACTGGATGGTATTGATATCAATGAAATAAAAGTAAAACTTCGGCTGTGGCAAAAAATATATTTGGTTGACGATATTTTAACACAAATTTAGCATTTATCTCACTTGATATTTTGACTAATTCGAATAAATAATAAAGTGATATTACTGAAATTACGCTACAAAAAGTAGAAAATGAAGTCTCTTTTATTTTTATAATTTAATTGTTTAATATACTTTATAATTTACTACTGTGTAATTTTTTTATGGAGCTTCATATTCATAGCTTAATATTATTTAGATTCTATTGATAATTATTGTCTATACTCTAAAATCTTATACAATAATTTATTGTTACTGCAGAGAACCAAACGATGTAATTAGTTTTATATAAACCGTGAAGGTCATCTTAAGTGAAGGCCAATCTGATTATCTGTAAACGAAGAGTGTGGACATTCATTTATTCGATTAGTTACTATCAGAGTGCAGGCCGCGATGGATTTCAATAATAAAGTTGTTATTATAACCGGTGCCAGTTCTGGGATTGGTGCAGCTGCAGCATTGTTATTTGCAAGTCAGTCCGCAAAAGTTGTTCTCGTTGGTCGAAATGAAGCAGCCTTGAAAGATGTTGCAGATAAATGTATGAAATCTAAAGGAATCAAACCATTGGTAGTCAAAGCTGAACTGAGTAAGGATGACGATGTGAAGAACATAATTACTCAAACAATAAATGTTTATGGACGTATTGACGTGCTGGTGAACAACGCAGGAGTTGGAGTACAGGGTTCGATACGTGATGGTATTGAACCTTACGATCGTGTCATGGGAATAAATGTTCGACCTGTTTACTATTTGATTAGCCTTGCTACTCCTTATCTCGTAAAAACTAAAGGGAATATAGTGAATGTTTCAAGTGTGGCTGCATTTAAACCTATAAAAGATATGAATTTTTTACCGTACTGCACATCCAAAGCTGCCTTGGATCAAATTACAAGATGTGTTGCCGCGGAACTCGCTCGAGATGGTGTCAGAGTGAATTCAGTCAATCCTGGAGCAACCAAGACACCATTCGTGCAAGCTGCTGGTTTGACAAAAGAACAAATGGATGACCTGTATAAAGTTCGTGAAAAGACTCTCCCTCTTGGTAAAATGGCGGAAAGTGAAGATGTTGC
Organism: Galleria mellonella; assembly: GCF_026898425.1. Classification (NCBI taxonomy): domain Eukaryota; kingdom Metazoa; phylum Arthropoda; class Insecta; order Lepidoptera; family Pyralidae; genus Galleria; species Galleria mellonella. The sequence goes on along the minus strand of NW_026442045.1, from coordinate 2,074,281 downwards.
CGATTTGATTTTTTACCTTGCTAGCGATCGAGCAAGGAGTATCACAGGTTCTATTTTCGTCATTGATAATGGAGAAATTTTACAGTGAAAATCTTATTATTACTTGAATTTCATTTATTACAAAAATATGTGTATCAAATTTTGTAATAGAAAGTATAATTATGTTTAAAATTATAAATTGTCTTTCATAGTATGAAAATTATTTTGAAAAAAGACATTTATATTTTGAAAATAGACTAGGTATAATAGCGCTTAATACAATATGAATTTACGGTATATTAAAAATATAACCCATTCCTTAAAAGTGGTATTAGTATTCATTAATAGAGACTCAAAAAAATATTGTAATCCTAAAAAAATAATATTATCAAGAGTTAAAAGTAAAAATGACACTACATAATAATAAATATGTAAAATATCTTGCTACAAAATATGTTTTTCAAGAAAAAAAAAAATGATATCCTATAAATGAATACCAACATTACTTTTAAAGAATAGGGTAATTAATTTATTTTGTTTAAGTCAATGTTATTTATTTATAAGTGTAATAATTTAATTTTAGAGTTTATATTTGATACAAATTATTACTATATATGCAATAATGCAATAGGGTAATTTAAATAGAATACTGTATATAATTATTATAGTAAAATGTATGATAACCTAATTAATGTATGTAAGTATAATCATAAATAAAAAGTGTCTATATAATTACTCTCATACTATCACGAAACCATTTTAAACAATAAATATATCATTCTAAGATAACATTAGATAAAAATATATATACAGATAAAGTTGCATTTATATGGACAAGAAAATATACAACAAATGGAGCATGTTAACAATTATAATACAATAATTCCAACTTCTGTCCAGCTATATATAAATTTAGCGTACCTAATAGACTTATAAAAAGAACAAGAACATACGAGTATAAAGGCTTTACATGCTAACATAAACAGGTCAGTTAGCTTTACTAATACAGTTCGTGTTCTCTGAGCCATTAGTTTTCATTTCCCTTGTAGTGAATAGTGAACAGTGCAAAGCAAAACTTATGGCAGACGCAAATGAGAAATAGGTAGGTACTATACTATGTTTAAGCAATATTATGTGAGGTATTAAAAATAAGATTATGGGTTATCTAAAATATAAACTAATAATAAAATTGTAATTAGATGGTATCGGTACATGGAAAGTAATTGGAATAATTGATATGATAAATAAAAAATAAAAACAGAAACCAAATCTTTTTCTTTTGATTAATCTGTTTTTAATCTGTATCTAAATCAACAAAAACTAATACGCCAAATTACACGTGAACAGTTGTGTTCCTGAAGGTGTAACTTTAATTCTGGTGTATTTTGTATGTGGACACGTCACCTCACCACCAGAGGGAGACTTTGTACAAAAGCCATTTGCTTAGGTACCTCTGTATCATTCGTGTTTCTACCATGAAGCGGTTGTGTTTGCATAGGTGTGTTTCGGTTTGAAGGGTGGGATATGGTATTGAGTTTACAGAGTACAGAGGCATAACCACCTTATTCCTCAAGAATGGCACGGCGTGGAGGATATCATGGACATAACAGCATACTCTGTAAATCCATGGTACTATTCATGTCTAAAGGCGAAAGGTTACCGCTTTCATTAGGTGGGTCGTCAGCTTGTTTGCCATTCCAAGTTGCATAAAGAAAATCTAAAATGTGTTATAAAAAAAAAGTAAGTAATACTTACTTTTTTTTTATAACACAGGGAGCAAATGAGCATGCAACTCACTTGATGGTAAGTGACTACCGCCGCCCATGATCATCCACAACACCAGCGGCATTGCAGGTGTGCTGCCGGCCTTATACTTTCAAAATTCACGCGTACAAAGTTAAGGACAAAAGTTAATGTTATATACAATAGTTATGACATAATAGTCTAAACAAACGTATCTAACGATACCAAATTTATCAAAATTAATCTTATCATTTTGGCTTTCAGTTACACCAAAGATTCTGATACATTTAATAATTACTTTTAGTACATAGATATATAAAAAATAATTCCTTTATTCTATTTTCTACAATCAAGTAATAATAAAGAAATGGAACAATAATCAAAACGTAATTAAAGAGGTTTAGTGTGCTTAGGTCTGACAATAGTTTGAACCTTGGCACTGATTGGATGATATTAGGGATTTGCAAACACACGTGATCTGAGTGGTTGTTTGTTCATCCTCTCTTGAATAGAGGGTGCCGAGCCCCTTTCAGGGCTTGATGAAACCCAAACTGTGTCACGGTTAGTATACTACCGAAATTTGGTCGTGTTTGTAGTAACAAATGAACTGCCTTGTGCCGAGTTAATAAAGTTTCAGATGCGGCGCTTCTGTTGACAGGACTAAAAGCGACCTACATATCGTGAACATTTTTATAAAATTTCGAAGTCGAACGTAACAAGAACTTATTATAAATAATGAAAGAAATGTTGTCAAAATGGAATAAATTCAATAATTCGAATACTTTATCATGGAATTTATGAGTAATAAAACATCAGTCTTCGATTTGATGTGAGCGCGTTTCATTATACGCAACAAAAGATATTCGGATTTAAACTTCAGAAACTTTATTTTATGAATGACCTAAGGATAGACAAATTAAATATCGAATTTATACAACAACTATTACCCGCAACTTTTCATGCGTCTTTTTGTGTTACCCCTTTGAGTTAAAATTTTGAAAATACTTTTTTAGATGGATAAATAAATAATTTATTTGTACTACTTATAGCATACAAATAACAACAAATACAGACAGCCATGCATAAATAGAAAGAAAAATTACGGAAAAAAGAAAAATACGAAAAAGTATTATCGTTTTTTATCATTGTATATGCTACATACAATAAAAGCCCGCTACTAAAACGCGCACTATTTATTGCTTTACCCTAAAAAGGGCAAAACACTGATTTACAATAAACTCTTAGATTTTCGCGTTGCATGTTTTATGTTTTATAAGTGACAGAAATGAACACGATCGTGTAGGTAAACTATAATAATTTCATATTTATTAACGTCTACTTATGACGATGGTGATAACCTGACCATAATATGACTCTAACCTGGTCGAAACGTTCAGATAATTCAGGTACATTATCATAGTTAACTAAATAATCGCATCGGTTGACTTTCTGTTGTGGCCAAAAACCAGCCACAAAAATTATTGGCAAAAAATAATATGTGCATTCATTATAATTATGTAATATTAACAAACAAAATATTAACAAAATATAAATAAAATATGTATACTAAATTAATAAATAACAGAATAATAATGATATTTGGGAACAGTTAAAACAGAGATAAATCAGAAGTCATTCTCGATCATATTTAAACATTCAAACGATATGAGTAAATAATTTCGGTACGTACCTACTTTTTTTAATTGGGTGAGAATGAAACGATAACCCCGCCTGCACTATCGGTATACGCAAGCGGAACCTCAGTGAGAGATAATAGGTGAGAATGAAAGCAGTTTAGTTAGTTTCCAGGGGAACCGCGTGGAGGTCGACCTGTTAGAGTATATTGCTAGCGATGGGGCTATTAGACTCCATCATTAGCAATCCTTTTCTCCCCGCTTCATACCCATTAGGTATGCCAAAGGTACTTTCCATAAAGTCGATCGTCAGCTTGTTTGCCATTCTGTATTGCATAAAGACGGTTACTGAAAACGGTTCATTATGGAAATCAATTATCATGAATTTTGGAAAATCCTTTGCATAGTGAACAGGCCACTTTTTATCCCAGTAAATATGTCTTTATTGAGCGGATGAAGTCACAGTCACAAGTGGTCACCGACAGCAGTGTAATAAATCCTTTATTGCATCTGATTTTCCTCAGTAACTTGTTCCTTAAACAATATCGAAATCGAAGAATGAAACCACTTGTTACTATGTCACTATGCACTACTTATCTTTGTGAAGTAACACCAATTTAGATGTGCAGTGCAGATAAATTTTATCTTCGAAATGTATGAGCATTATACCTAATCTTTACTGGTAAGGGGAAAAGGGATTGTTAGTAAAATGGATTACTTACCCTATTACTACTAGCAATATACTCAAGTCGACCTCCTCGCGGTTTCCCCTGGAAACCATCGTGATTAATTCTTGTTGGATTCTTCACGATGGGCCAACTGCCCTGCCGTCATCCTCACCAATCATATATCACTGGTACCCCGCCAGTATATACCGATAGCGCAGGCGAGTATACCATTCCATTATCATCTATTAAAAAAATCTTTACTGGTATGAAATAGTAAGTTTGTTGGTTCGACTCTTGACACCTTAACAACTTAACCAGTTATCATAAAATTTCGTGCATATGGTGTAAGTATATTTATTAGGACAGGGAAAATAAATTCTTGAGTGACGACCTCGTATGGGTAAACGCAGTGTAGGATGACCCACCACTAGATGAAATGACGACCTCAAATGCATTGCAGGGAATCAGTGGATGCAAGTGGCTCAAGACCGTTTCTTATGACTGTCTATGGGGAAGGTTTATGTTCAGCCGTATAGATAATGGGTGAGATGATGACGATGATGTAGTAGACATTCAGGATATAGACTACATTTGATCCTGGTCATTCAACATAATATTTCAACCATGAAAACAAAGTCGCTTAATAAAGCAAGTAAGTCTCACAAGTTTATTATTTCTTTTACCACTACATTTATGAAATTGGAAGACATAAATTTGCACCGGGTATTTTATAAAATTCAATCGCGATTGTGATTTTGATGATAAGATACTACATGTATTATTGCTAGTTTAAAAAATGTTTTATAGGTGTGGATCGTGATAACGTCATCAAAACCATGATAAATAGCTTCAGTAGTAGCAACATTTTATTTATCAAGCAACTTGCAAAAGGAGAAGGCTAGTTCTCAATTCAACTGTATTTTGGGATTAAAACTGCCGTTTCCTTTGCAAAGGACAATCCTGCTTATTGTGGAATAGAATATATTTGTTGACATACGATTCCATGGTTCTTAATTTAAATACTAAAGTATTTGTATTATAGTAATACTAATATACTCAAAATATAATGTTATTTATTAAACTTATCTATTTATATTGTTGTCGTTCTTTTATTTCTAAATTATAATAGTAAAATTATTAAATTATTCATTACGATTATGAAAGAATGAGGTTCCTAAATTCAGTTGATCTTTGTTTGTTTTCTCATAACTCCTTTGTTTATAAATCGATTTATAAAACTCTTTAATTATCTGAAAGGATATACTAGATTGGTTCCATAGAAATTTTATAAAAATCGATTCAGGTCGTTTGGTTTTTAAATAAAAATAACTGATTTTGCTACAATTGACATAGACATTTTTTATTTTGTGAAACAAAATTAAGATTGTGTTCCACAAAAAAGAAAACAGATTACAAGATTAAGATATTTTTGTTTATTTTTCTTGATAGTGAAATAAAAAAATATATTCGGTTCTGACCTTATGATACGAAACCGACAAAGCGAAGTCTATTTGTCAGACTTTCCGACAATGTCAAATACTTCAGCTGACCCAACCAAGGTCATTTGTCAAATGCTATTATTAAGATCTCATTTCATATTCAGTTTACATTTCCAGCTTTTGGAGAAAACTTCTACGCTACGTCGATAGTAACAGCGATAGGCAAATATCTACCCCAAATCATGACCTAATATCGTTCAATTTATCACCGACAGCCTTTTGTGTCTGCGCCATCAATCTTGCGCTTCCTTCGCACTCAACACTCCAACTAATTATTGTCGATCGTGTCTTGAGTTTGCTTGTGGGTTTTAACATATTTTTGGACAGAATGTCTTGTACTAGTGGTAAGTATAGGTATAATACTATAAGAGTATATTTAAAATTGTTATTGACGAATATATAAACGATATTTAAAAAACATTGCATTATTACTGTAGCCCATGACTGTATATTTTTATGTGCAATAAATTTTTATTATTATTCATCATCATCATTTAAGGCATTATCCGTCCACTGCTGGACATAAGCCTCCCCCATAGACTGCCATAAAGAACGACCCTGAGCCATTGACTCCCTGCAATGCATTTCAGGTCGTCACTCCATCTAGTGGGGAGTCGTCCTAGACTACGGTTACTCGTACGCGGTCGCCACTCAAGAACCATTTTTCCCCATCGGTTGTTGATTCTTTGAGGTATGTGACCGGCCCATTGCCACTTCAGCTTGCTTATCCTTCGGGCTATGTCGGTTATTTCGGTTCTTTTGCGGATGTCCTCGTTTCGGATTCTATCACGTAAAGAGACTCTGAGCATAGCCCTCTTCACAGCATGCTGAGTAACTTGTAGCTTTTGCATACGGGCAATCGCGTATGATTACATTTAAGTTCCGTAAGTCATCACTGGCAACACGCACTGGTTCAAGACCTTCGTCTTTAAATTCTAAGGTATTTTGGATGAAAAGATATGGCGTAGTTTCCCGAACGCTGCCTAGCCGAGTTGCATTTATCGGTTGACCTCTGGGTCGAAGTTGGACTTACCCATTCGGACAACTTGTTCCAGGTATACATACTCATCGACAACTTTGAGCGTAGTGTTCTCAATCGTAACCAGTATAGGTGTGACATGGATGTTAGACATGATTTTAGTCTTGTCCATGTTTATCTTAAGACCTATATCTGTTAAGAAACACCATATTATATTTACTATTATTATTATAAAGATCTATAAGCGTAATAGACAATATAAGAGATCCCTCATCTTATCCAGAGTTTTTAGGCCATCGTCGTTATACATAAATGCCTCTGATTGGAGAGAAGGGGATTGTTAGTAATGGAGTTTGACAGCCCCATTGTTAGCAATTTGCCCTATTAGGTCGACCTCCACGTGGTTCTCCCTGGAAACCATCGTGAACAATTCTTATTGAATTCGTAACTGACCGCCTTCATCTTCACCTATCATCCTTCACTGGTGCCCCGCCGGTGAATACCGTTAGCGCGGGTGGGGTAACCATTCCATTATCACCCATTAAAAAAAATGCCTCTGATATAGCATATTGAACGATGGTTTACGTTTCCTTCAAAATACAAGATTATGAATAATTTATAAATTTCCTAAATATGAAATTTTAAATTCAGATGTTTAGGCTGCGATTCGATCTGGTGATCTCCAAACCGTAATAAAGCCTTAATCGACTGAATTGTTACTGTTCAATGACGAAATAAAAATCTTGTCTAATATACACATCATACATGTTGGTAGTGGTTGACACGGGGCTTGAAATTGTCGACGAATATGTAAATCTAGGGTCAACATAACAGATAATTTCGACTTCAACCGAGAAACCTGATGGTAAATCATGTCGGACAATGTTTGGAAAACTTGTGCCGCGTCTTCGTATTTACTTTCCAGAAAAACCAAACCGAGTGATGTAGGTTAAAATATTAGTAATCTGAAGTGGCAATGGGCCAGTAAGATAGAAGTATATAAATTATGTTATTTCTATATAGATAATATTTAGACCCTATGAGTATGAAAGATTTCTAAATGCCAATTTCGTACGGACAAACGCAATATAGAATAATTCACACCTATAGTTATATCTGTAGTTATAGTAAATTGATACGGGTAATTCACGATTTAACAGTCGTGAGTTACTCTATAAGCTATTACAGGATTACCTTTTTAGTTCAGTAGCGTTCACTGCTGTTAGGTCTATAATAGTTCAATTATTATAGTAACACCTTATTAAGCAATTCTTACCTATTTTTTGTTACTACAGATTCTAGTTGAAAAGTTTGGACATAAATGTCGTCGGCCGTAGGAATTAGAGTTCGGTTGTTTTTTATATTTATAACCAGTAAACGAAACCAATAAGTAAATATACCTATTATTTCGTATATTCGTATATATTTTGTTATTCACTTTTGTACCAAAAATGTCGGCGTTAGCACTTACAGGCGCAAATAAAAATTGAAAAATCCGCGCGCCACAAATCCCTCGGGGGCCGACACTCGCACGTTCCTAGCGCTCTTGTCACCCTCCCCAAAGGAAACAATGTTATTATTTAATCACATATTTACTAAAGAATAACCATTAAAAAAATAACGCATTTTTATAAAAATACTATTAATATATACTAGTAATAATGAAACACTCGACACGCTGAAAAAGCTAAATGGGAATGATTGCACTATATTTTTTAATTGACATATATTCGTACAATATTTCTTAACTCATTTGAAAAAATAAGTTGTTTTTGATGAATTTAATTTTTGTTTTAAATCCAATACTTATTACAAGTAAACTGGCTATAAATGTAGCTTCTTTCTCATATTTAATTTTTATATAATATTTATTTATAATAAATATTTAATATTATATCATTCTTTGAAGAGAACCATAGTTTTCATTCATTCAATCATACTAGCTTCATACCCGCAACGTACGTAGATTTCAGAAATAAAAAAAAACAATGAAATATATTATTTTTAGATGGTATATTGAAAAAAAACATACACCAATTTTTAAGTTAGACCTTCAAAAATATAACTCTAAACCGCATTCAGTTTGATGCACTTACTATGTGACGCCAGAACCAACATACAGACAGACAGACAAAATATCTAAAAAATATTGTTTTGATATCTATTACTAAATATATTATATTTATCATCATCATATCAACCTTTAACTGTTTACTAATGAATAAAAGCCTCCGCCTTGGGGCGTTTTGGCAGCGTTTGGCAACGCTTGGCAGGCGGATTGGCAACCGCAATCAGGCTTTAGAGATGTTTTAAAAGGGACGCTGTTGCCCATCCCTTGCCCTCCCTTAGTCGACTTTTACGACACCTACGGGAAAGGAAAGGGTGGTCTATTCTATGCCGGAACCACAGCTGCATTGCTCATATTAAGATTTCTTAAATACTTTTTCTTAAATATCTACAATGAATAGATATTAAGAATTAAAATTTTATTATATATTATTAGTAAGATAATAACAACTTTTATAAAAGAACATGAGTACAAATCTAAAACAGATGCATGTATAAATATATAACAAGAAAATTAACAATTTGATAACGTAAATAATGTTTCAAATAAAATTAAACACAAGTTGTTGGGAGGGATAGCCCATGAAAATTTATACGAAACACTCAACTGGCACACGTTTTGCGAAGGGTGAAATTGGACTCCCAAAACTACAATTTCATTTACAACTCGTATTCGAGCAAGCACATAATGTCGGTTCGGGCTACCGTACTTCCCTCAAACAGGCAAAACTTCATTCTGCCCACTCATTCATTATCATTGTCTGACATATTGTGAGAGTCTCTACAATATTGCAATTATTGAATTAAAAAAAAAATACTAGTTACTTAAATTTGACGTTATAGATTATTTTTTTCATTCGTTTATTTTCGTCCTGCATTCTTTCAAATTTAAAATTAACAATATATTTTTCATTACTTATTATATTGAGCTTACATACCTACTTGCTTATTAAGTTGCCCAATGATGACGAAGATGATATGAACATAAAAACTTTTAACATATTTTAAGGGTGTGTTCCACAAAAAAACTCCGAATTCAATTATGATAAAACCAGTTATTTTGACTAAACTACTGAACAGATTATGAAAAAAAATTCTACGGGGCCAATTTGTAAGTAAAGATATATTTACAAAAAATTTTTCAGATAAAAAAATAATTTTCCAAATCGGTTGATAACTGATAGAGTTATGAGGTAATAAACACAAAAAATACAACCGAATTGAGAACCTCTTTCTCTTTAAAGTCGGTTGAAAACAATATATTGCAATTGCAGATGGTTCGTTAGAATTATCACAATGTGATTAAATCTTGTACCTTTGAAATTGGTCACAAGATTCAGTTATAAATGATATTTTTACATTAATGTCGGTATATAGCTACGAGTATATAGAAACATCAAAACGTTATATAAAATGGTTGTAATAAATTCCTTACAACCCTTTCATAAACTTTTATTGTTTCTTAATCCGTGTGGCGACAAAATATAATGCCACCGTTCCTTTCTTCCCCATAATCTAGTAAAGGGACTAAAGCAATAAAATGCCGTAAGTATACTTTGATCGTAGGGAGTCAGTGGATGCAGGTGGCTTACGACCGTTCCTTGTGGCAGTCTATGGGGGCGGCCTATGATCAGTAGTGGACAGATAATGGCTGAGATGATGATGATACTTTGATACTTTAATGTGAATAAGAGAAAATCAAACCTCTGCACCAAGATATTTCTTCAGCACGATAATAGTCATATAGTCCTTTTCATGAAGACACGTGTTCAGCAGAGAGACGTTAATAGGTACGGTATAGTATTTTTATTAAAAAATCTTAAAAGTATAATAAACGAAGTACATATATACTGTTATCTTATTAATATTATAATTGCGAAGGTTAGTAGTGATAGGTGGATGTTTGTTACTCTTTCATGCAAAAACTATTAAACGAATTTGAATGAAAATTTGGTTTACGGATAGGATATATCCAACTTAACGCATACTTTTTTTTTACAACAATGGGGGCAAACGAGCATGAGGCTCACCTGATAGTAAGTGACTACCGCCGCTCATGATCACCCACAACACGAAAGGCATTGCAGGTGTGCTGCCGACCTTTTAAAAAGGAATATGCTCTTTTCTTTAAGTTTATGATGTTGTATTGGTTCGGAAATAGTACGGAACGTGTATCAGTAAGTACATAAAGTAAGTAGACTTTATGTACTTACTGATACACGTGGCCAAAGTCGCTAGATGCAATCAGTTTTTGAATAAATTAGGAAGAACATTGTTTTGCTTTTTTATTTAATAAGGTGAGCTTCGTTTGCCAACGAAGAATAATAGGCAATCCAGTCTCAGTTAACTTTTGGCCTGATCTTCTTATGTTAGACCATCTGCATTTTGCGTATTACGTTTTACCATTCAGCTTTCATAATAAATGAGGGTACAGCACCAAAAACGGAAGTAATGGTGTGTACTCAAACCAACACGAAAAAATACTCTAGGCTGCCATTAATTTTCATTTTGCTCTATGACCGAGGATTGGTGTCTTAAGTGAAAGTGAGATACGAAAGTCATTTTATGTAGAGTAATAAATAGTTTTTCACCCTTTGAAGAAATGGTTTATTTAACAGCTTTCCTGAGCCTGTGTGAAAACGTCTTCAAAAATAAATATACCCTTGGTATTATTTATTATATATTGTGACCGCATTCGGAAAGATTTGACTGCGGTTTAGGTGTTCCAAGATTAAAATCCAAAATAAACCTCTAAACTTCCAATTTATTTGTAGATAATTAAAAAATGATCGTTACTTGCTTCGTACTTTGAACGATCTTAAGTAGTTGTAAAGTAAACCTTATTAGAGTCTTCCCAGGTTTTTATGTACAATGAAGTCAGTTTAGAAATTCTTATTGTCAGCGAAATTGTTCCCTCATACAGGAAATTAAATATTTCCATTCTTTATTTTGCGCACTTGGTTACAATTTACAAAACGATATTAAAAAAAAATTACGCAATTTTTGAATCCTGTACACGAGTAATCTCTGTGAAACGGCTTTTATTTTGCAAAATTTTCTTTTAAACGGTCTAGCAATTAAGCTATTTAATTATTGAGTTCGATAAATGTATATGTTATAATAGAAGGTATTTCATAAGTTATTCAGCTAATAGTAAATTCATTGCATAGATAATTGAATAATTAGATGGTGTTTAAAGCGTAAACTCGTAATATATTTACACAAACGCCACGGGGACAAACGTGTGTTAATCTGATATTGTCTACCTCTATTGTCCTTATAACATATTAAACTCAAATACAAGTATAGTTACACAATAAACATAGATTATGTCCGTCACTCTGATGAAGTGTTGTGTTATATTTATTTTTTATACTTATATAATATTTACCAAGAACCACAAGAGTAGTTTGCTTGGGCACTTCTGTCCCATTCGTGTTTCTATCGAGAAGCAGTTGTGTTTGCATGGTTGTGTTTCGGTTTGAAGGGTGGGATATGGCAGTGAATTTACAGGGTACAGATAAATAACACCTGAGTCGTCAGGAATGGCAACACATGGGGAGTATCACAGACGAAATATTATACTTTGTTATGCCCATAGTACTGTTAATGTCTATAGCCGAAGGTTATTACTTTCTATCAGGTGTGCCGTCAGCTTGTTTGCCATTCTAAGTCGCATAAAAAAATTGGCTCACTATGTACATGTTATATATGTATGTATGCACATATAACATGTATGTATATATATAGGCCTACTATGTATATGTATGTATGCGTTGTGTTATATTTATTTTTTATACTTATATAATATTAATATTGGCATACTTACTTAATGTGGTCCTGGCATAAAATAGGCCACCCCTTCCTTTCTCGTGGATATCATAAGAAGCGACTTAGGAAACTTAATGGTAGAGGGATAGGCAACAGCGTCCCTCTTAACACTTCTCTAAAAGCCTAATTATGGTTACCAACCCGCCTGCCAATCATGACAAATACAAGCAAAACTCTCCTTATCGGGGAGGCTTATGTACAGTGGCGGTCAGTTAATGGCTGAAATAATGATTAGGAAATGTATTACGTACTGAGGTTACTTGTCTGACTAGATTTGTGTAATTTTATTTGCAACCATTCCCCAATAGGGCTAATATTATCTTGTAACTTGTTTGTAGAGGAAAAAAACTGTTTACTACGAAACAAACATATTCCACGTTCTAAATTCAAATAATTTCAATGGAATGTGTCTACAAAACATAGATTTATGACAATCCCTGCGGTATAAAATATGTCATTATAACGAAAAAACTTTGCTATGACGAAGCAAAATGTCTTAAAAAAATCTGCAGCTTTAATCTTAATTTTTTTTTATACAACTTAGAATGGCATACAAGCTAACGGCCCACCTGATGGAAAGTGGTAACCGTCGCCTATAGACATGAGCAGTACCATGGACATAACCGAGTATACTGTTTCGCCCATGACGTGATGTGTACCCCCCATGCATTGCTATTCCTGAGGACTCAGGTGTTATTCCTCTGTACCCAGTAAATTCACGCCATATCTCACGTTTCAAATCGAAACACAGCCATGCAAACACAATTGCTTTACGGTTAATACACGAATTGGACAGACATTAATATGATAGCGTCACTGGAATACATTTTTTTTATTTAAATATAAATAAACAAAAATAAAGTCACACTCTACAGTAACTGTTCGTAATTATGAAATAACTTGTAACATGTAAACAGATATAGATGAATAGAGTAATTATTCATTGAAGTCGGTTGAAAATTGTCTTCACCAGGAAACACGTTTTCGGTTCTATTCTAAAGACACAAAGAGGCATGTTAAGAAAACCACCCTGAACTCTAAAAGGTACCTAATTTATCAGAGAGTGGCCCTCTGAAAGGAAATCCTGGCAATCACTCTTCACAATTATCCTCGATTTTTTGAGACGACTAATTACTTGAATGGACTGAGACGTTAGAGGTAATTAACTTGATGATAAATTATTGTCGTGCATCGAACCGTTTTCATGCTTACTTTGCGTTGGTCACTTGAAGCTTTATTATTTTAACTAGCTCTTTTTATGATTTTGTTCACGTTCTAGCCGAAATTAAGATGAAATTATTTATAACTAGTTTTTATATATGTATAACGTGTGATTTAGTTTACGTGATCGAAATAAAAAGTAGCTTATAACCATCTCTCTCCCAAATGCATTACGATTGGTTGAGTCGTAAAATTAGCAAAAGGTAACAAACAAAATTTAATACATAGTAGTTATGTAAAACAGAATAATAAAGAGACTAAAGAAATAAAATGCCATAAATATACTTTGATCGTAAGGAGTCAGTGGATGCAGGTGACTTACGACCATTCCTTGTGCCAGTCTATGGAGGAAGTCTATATTCAGCAGTGGTCATATAATGGCTGAGATTAATAATGATGAATTATGTAAAATAGCGGTTTCTCTTTTAACAATGCACATTGATGAAGAATTATATGTATCATACTAGATTGAAAATATTTTATGTAGAATGCGAAATCAAAATCGATTTTAAAATTGGCATCGTATTCGGGTAATATATTATTAATTACATATGTCTTTAAAAACTTTATTTTTTTAAAGTGCCTGACAACCATTGGCATAGTCTTCAAGCCAAAATTTATTGCGTTATGAGGAACCGAGTAGTGAATTTCTAGGGCACAACCCAGAATACCCAGACCTGAATCAATTCTAAAAAGTTCATATCCTCAATTGTTCTGACCAGGAACTGAACCTGGAACTTGATTAACGCAAAGCAACGCGCATTCGTTATTGTGCTACTGAGGTTGCTAAGTTATTGGGAGGTTTAAATATTTATTCTTTATCTTTTTTGAAGATGACTGAAGGACATCTTATTACACGACACTTATATTAGGCAGCGATAAAATTCCGTAAATTCATTTCGAGACGGATGTCTACTCAAATTAGATTCTATTGTAGATTTTAATTATAATAATTAATTAACTAAATACGCAGGAATTTAATATTCAGCTAAACTTAATACGTTATAAAATATAAGACGTTTAATTTTTTTTATAAAGATATTTATATTTGTGTTACTTAATCGTATAAATACCTAAACGGATTTTTATAAAATTTGGAACATAGACGTATTATATTCTAAATAAACTTATACATTTTTTATTTTAATTTATGCAGGAAAAGTAGGACGACTCCCACTAGATGGAGTGACGAGCTCAAATAAATTGCAGGGAGTCAGTGGATGCAGGTGGCTTAGGACCGTTCTTTATAGCAATCCATGGGGGAGGGCTTTGGTTTGGAGGAGATTTGGTCTTTGGTCAGGACATAAAGTAATTTGAGATTTTAAATACCTTCAATCTTTAATTGCCACTGCTGTTTAACTGTAACAAGAAAATAAATAAAAATAAATTACAGTTTACCATCAGACGGGTATGTGGTATGAAAAAAGTGCAAAATGATATATCAAATATACGCATATTGTACATGCATAAGGAGAAATCCAACGCTGTTTGTGACACGCCGCACGCGCTAATGCGGTTATCTCATGTGATGCGAGCAGTTTACGAATGTGGATATACGCAGATTGTTCCCGAGTATCCACAAACAGAATATTGATGTACCGTCATCAAAAATCTAAAAATGTTAATTTTCAAATTATACTTTATTACAAAGTATAGTTTATTCAACTAATAGTAATGTCATTGTAATAAAATAATATTTATTTTTAATCTCAGTATTCTTATTTCAGAACGAATGAAGTGCATCGAAGAATGATGAGATGTTTCGTACATAAATTTGATTGGAATTTAGAACTCGAAATCGTGTATCTGCAAGACGATTTAGCTCCACATATAAGCTATATTCTGCTTCGCAAAGAAAAACAACGACTTTAGTTATTACAAAATTACAACAGCTACACGATATTAAATATTGGTATGGTTATTTCACTATCATTAGTATGCGTGCAACCAATTCGCAGTTTGGATGCCCATCAACACTAGGATCGCGCAGTGATTTATTAATTTGCCTGAAGATGCTTCGTTTAGAGGTGAAACATGTATCACAACATGTGAATGGACTAGATAACGGTCGGAGTTTGATTACTAATATAAAAAGTTGTAGAACTTCTAATAACAACAACAGTCGATCTTCAAATGTTGACAGTCGATACACACATACAAATAATAGCGGGATTAAACAAAAAATAAGTAATTGGTTTAGTAAAATATTGAATGAGCCGTCTTTAAAAAAAATAAAACCACTTTGATCGATGGATATAATTTAAGACGTTGATTTTTTTAATTAGGAAAATAAACATTTTTTTATACAACTTAGAAGTGCAAACAAGCTGAGAAAAGTAATGGTAAGTGGTAACCATCGCCTACAGATATGAGCAGTACCATGGACATAACAGAGTATACTGTTTCACCCATGATACCCCCCATGCATTGCCATTCCTGAGGACTCAGGTGTTATTCCTCTGTACCCAGTAAATTCACGCCATATCCCACATTCCAAACCGAAACACAGCCATGCAAACACAACTGCTTCACGGTTAAAACACGAATAGGACAGAGGTACCCAAGCAATCGACTTTTGTACAAAGTCTCCCTCTGGTAAACTAACAAAATACCATATTTTTGCCTTATTTATATTATATAGCAACAGCAATATAATATAAATAAGGCTACACAATATTGTGTCATGAAATTTCTCCATAATTCATAAATTATTGAGGTATTTCATGCTAGGCTAACTTAGTAGGCTATCGTTAAACAAGCCTATTAATCTAGTAGCTACCTGTTACAGCGACTGTAAATTTATATAGTGCCACTGCGTTTTATACCACGAAGTTATCTCGGAAATTACCTACGGAACCATTTATCACTCGCTTTCACTGAAGAAACACATCACGTTGGAGAAAAAATGTGGCGAGATAATGGTGATACGTATACTCAGGCTGTCCTACAGGGTTGCAGGAATTTTAGAAAATGAGAAAGAATTGTAACAGGCTAAGTATTTAAGGACTTAAGAAACTCACGTTCGTTGATATACGACCTAAGCATTGTATTAGTTTAATACATAATGACTGTACAAATTTTACGGATCTAATTTCCTTTTCATTAAAAATTATAGTTATTTATAACCAAATGGGGACAGGGTATATACACAATAAAATTAAAATAAATAAATAAAAAATCCGCCTTCTACAGGTGAATTTAATGCTCACAGTTTTTCCTATCAATAACTCGGTGTTTATTTATTACAAATTTTTACTCGCGACTTCGTTCGCGTAAAACGTAACATATATCCTTCTTAATCCCATATATTACCAGAGAGAGACTTTGTACAAAAGTCGATTACTTGGGTACCTCTGTCCCATTCATGTTTCAACCGCGAAGCAGTTGTGTTTGCATGGCTGTGTTTCGGTTTGAAGGGTGGGATATGGCGTGAATTTACTGGGTACAGAGGAATAACACCTGAGTCCTCAGGAATGGCAGCGCATGGGGGATATCATGAGCGAAACAGTATACTCAGTTATGTTCATGGTACTGCTCATGTCTATAGGCGACGGTTACCACTTTCCATCAGGTGGGCCGTCAGCTTGTTTGCCATTCTAAGTTGTATAAAAAAAATATCATAATGATTACGACTTTTAAAGCTAATAAATAAACAAACTCATTTTCACATTTATAATATTAATAAGTATATTATTTAAAATATAAGTAAAATTCTTGTTTTCATTAAGAAACAATAATCTAAATACTTTCTGAGATATTACTAGAATTATATTCTATAACACAGAATAGAATAGTAAAGAGTAGAATATTCAAACTCAAATAGACTTACAAGCATTTAGAAATAATCTCCTTGGAATTTTTTTATTCTATTGTTAAATTCTTATGTTCATCTCCGCAGACTTGGAAAGGAACACGACAATTTTATTCATAATTCAGTTCCATTTATAAACAAATGTAATAGATAAAATATTTTATTTTACAGAAAGTTACTTTTTATTTTATCATGCAAAATCTCCAATTATATCCGCCGTTCTGACATTAGTACACAAAGTTATTTTGAAGAGCTTTTATTTCTTAAATTGTGCTTAGTAGGAAATAAATCTTATGCTATTTTTAAAATGCTCGAAGATCTGTATCTGTAACGCCTAGCTTATGCAACTAATAAATATTTTTATTTTTATAACTGAATATATATGTGTTAATATAAAATTATGACATGGTTACCCATCCAGAGAAGTCTGCTTTCTAAATGTAGAATGCAGAAATCTTTGGATGGGTTCAAACTCGTCGATCAATATCACTTAATGAATTTGTATACATTCTGTTATGTGATACAATGTGTGTATAAACATGTATATACATTATATCATGTACTAGCTTTTACTCTTGACTTCGTCTGTGTCACTGAGATATATGTACTTACTGAGATAATAGACCCATCTTCATCCCATATAGTACGTGTAAACCAAATTTCATACTGATAAGCTGTTACGGCGTTATAAGGTAACAGACAAACAAACTCACTTTCACATTTATAATATTAGTAAGGCCTAATATAGATTATACGCAAGTTATTATAAATATTTATAGTAACCTAGCAGACGTATTTGGCGTTGTCCTTTTCAGTTCTTTTTCTGCCTTTGAAATTGGAATGATGTTAAGAATATTTAAGCAAAATTAGCCAAATTACATAGAACTTTTCGAGTGATGTATTTACTAGAGGGATTATTTTTTTATTTATACAAACAAATATATAAAAGAAATAGAATTTTAAATTTACTTGATATTCGTTACATTAATCGTTATACATACAACAATAATAACCACTTATAATGACCACCTTACTATACTTATACAATTATATCGTTGTGTTTGTTGATTGTTTTGCTTATTTCCTATATTATGTAATGCAAATAAAGTATACTCATTCATTTAATGATTATTGTTATGCCGGATACCGATCGGTGCAATGTATCATCAAATATAACATGTATTAAATGATCTTGACATTCACTTTACGCGCGCGACCTGTACACGTCACGCGCTCGCTTCGAGCATTATAAGTCATGCGCGGAGCAATCCCAAATTTGTTGATTTTTTGGACAGACACAAAAGGGCGCGCAGTCTGTGTAGGGCATTAGTGTCGACGGTGGTGATTCGCTTGTGCATATAACGATATGAACCAATCTGATGAAGTATGGAGTGAAGAGCATCAATGTTGATGGATAGATTGGCGGGAAGGTGTACGAGAGAGGTTTGTAGCGAATGCGCGGGTTGGGCGAACAATGCGTCTACGCATGTAGCGAATATGCATTGAAAGGCAGAATGGTACATTTCATGTTACATTACACCGGTCTGTACCCGGAATTAGATTAGAACCTTCTTCATGAATCAAACATAAAATTAATCATTATTAGTATATTAATTATATAATTAACAATTGATAAAATTTTCTAGTTAACTATATTGGTTCAACAGGTCCTTTCAGTTAGTGTTTTGATAATAATTATTAATAAATATACACTGCTTAATAAATTGGTTACGATATCAATTTGTAGGAATGGTATTAAGTCTCTATATTAAATTTATTGATGAGTACAGCTCCATACCAATCAATAGTAATGACGGTTAATAAAAGTCGTGATTGGACATGCTCTGCAGTTCCCGACAATCGGATTAAAACACGTGAGCAAATTGGATATACACGTAGGTAGGTCTATAATTATTGGACGTGCATTTATGGGGTTTGAGGGTTTTGCGCTTGATTACAAATATAATTATCATTATGTACATACAGATGTATCTATATCCACATTATATTATATTACTTGCATACCATTTAATTTTATCTCGGTTTTTGTTTAAGCAATTATATACATTAATTTGTTGTAATAAAAATTACTTTACTAGATCTAGCTTAGCAATGAATTTCTTCAATGTTTCAGTAAGCAAGTATCAATTATTAACTACTAGATTTTACTTGCGACTTTGTTCAAGATAAAAAGTAACCTGTATTTTTCTCCATTCATATAGTAACTTATATACAAAACATAGTGATTGGTTAAGCCGTTAAGGCGCTATTGGATAACAAACAAACAAAAAAATCACTTTCGCTTTTATAATATTGGTAAGGGTTATATATTGTTTAGTAAAGGAGACAAGTTTATTATTATGTGGTAATTTTGATAATAGAAAATTACGGCTATAACATCCATTCTTCAGATTTCCAAATTTAAGAATCGTTTTCATTTTAGTCGATCTTTTAAAGCTAAGGCCAGAAATTACCATATATTTTCCATGACCATATACATTCTTCCTTATTGGATATACTTTACTCAAGGGAGCATAAATGTGTTATTTCAGATATCTACCAGTTAAATACCATTTTTTTATACAACTTAGAATGGCAAACAAGTTGACGGCCCACTTGATGGAAAGTGATAACCATCGCCTATAGATATGAGCAGTATCATGGATATGACAGAGATACACCCCAGGCGTTGCCATTCCTGAGGACTCAGATGTTATTCCTCTGTACTCAGTAAATTCACTGCCATATCCCACCCTACAAACTGAAACATAGCCATTCAAAAACAACTGTTTCATGGTTGAAACACGAATGAAAAAAAAAACACTTTTATATTTGATTGCGTTATATTTGATAGGTACTTTAATTTTTATCTAATACAAGTTTGTAGTATATAAGACTGTATTAAACTAAATTTACTTTAGAAATGCATTCCCTATCTCCAACTCAGCATGGAAGTTATTGGAATTATTTAACAGCGTAACAGTTTGTAGCGACAGCGGAATAGGAAACTAAATTTAATAACAGCATTAGTTAGAAGCGTATGCATAGAATTTGTTGTTGATGTAACACGAGTGAAACAAAATTCAGTACCTAGTTATTATTAGCTTATAATACACCTGAATTACATATTAATAAAGATTGTAATTATACCTACATTATAATTATTATCCAATAAGTTTCCAATATACCCTACTAATTTGGCATGGATTATATCTGTACAGCTCCAGTATCTAAATACTTCGTTCATGTGGGCACGTATGACGGTAAAAGAGGTATCACGCATATCAGTCTATATTAATTTCAGTCGGACACTTTACTTCGATATTACATATCCGATAACCGTATATCCGATATCTGTTACTGGATCGATATATGGATATTAGAACTACAATATATAGGTATTGGTATATATTACTCACTCCTACTACTAGTCCTATCCTAATACTATTATATATGCAAAAATTCGTAAAGATATTTATATGATAGGATGTTTGTTACTTTTTTATACAAAAATTACTGAACGTATTTGAATTAAATATTTTTTTTATTTATGATTAGTTACTTCGTAATTTACTTACAGAAAATATGGTAGAATAATAAATAAAATATAACATATTTCAATAATTATTTTTAATAAGGAATAAGTTAAATTAATTTTGGTTAAATTTTAGTTTATTTTCTAATTTAGAATAGGATATTTTATGTAATTATTCACATGGGCCATGCCGCGAGATATAGCTAACGTTATGAATGTAACAGTTTGAAAAAATGTGAATATTTGTTACTTAATAACGTTTAAAGGGCAGAATAGATTTAAATAAAACTTGACTGATACTCTCACTTTACATATAAGATTCTCTATATTATAATGAATCATATATTCAAAGTCAAAAGAACTAGTATGTAATACAATGTATACAGCATGAATTTAAAATATGTAACCTTATATCTACGGTATTAGGGTTCAATTTGAGTTCGTTACGTTACTCGCTATCGTCAAAACATAGCAATTACGGAAATTTCTGACATAGTACATCTAAATTGTTCGTGGCTTATACAGTAATGACTCTTCCTACGCAGTGAGTGATCGCCATCTTGGCCCTTACTACCACATTTCCAGCAATTGGTTCTGAAAACGGCAATCGATATTAAAACTACAGTTTAGAAATAATAATATCACAGTATAAAAAAAATCTCACATGAATTATTAATATTTTTTAATCAAAATATAATTTATTTATTTTTTATCGAATACCTAAACCTACAATTAAGTAAGAAAGAAAATGAATGTACATATAACTAAGGATTCTCAATAACTATAATCATCGTCAACATCATATTAGCTATTAACTGTCCACCGCTGAATATAAGCCTCTCCCTTGGAGGGGTTTTGCCAGTAGTTGCCATTCTTGGCAGGCGGATTGGCAATCGTAGTTAGGCTTTAGAGATGTTTTAAGAGGCATGCTGCTACCCATCTCTCGCCTCCCTCACTCGACTCTTATGACACCCACGGGAAGGAAGGGGTGGCCTATTCTATGCCGGGACTACACGGCCTAATAACTACAAACTAAACTTATATTCTCTAACTTTGATTACACATACATACATCAAATGACATATGAGAGACATACTCGTAGAATAGAAACATGTTTTTTTTTTAATACAGAAAATGATAATAACGACATCAGACGTTAACTGTTCACTGTTGAACATGGACCTCCTTTTTTAGGGGATTTGTCAATATTTGCCATATTTGGCAGGCATGTTGGCAACCGAGTTAGGCTTTTGGTAATGTTTTAAGAGGGACGCTGATGCCCATTCCTCGACCTTTAAATTAACTTAGTCACCTTATGCGACAACCACGGGACGGAAGGGGTGGTCTATTCTATGCCGGACAACATGGCCGTAATATATACATAGCAGGCAACCACTAAAATGTTTTAAACAGGTTAAATCGCAAGTGACGTTAATTTAATAAAGCAGCTATTAAATAAAAATAGTATACAATAAGATGAAGACAAAAATATTTAAAAACCTCAGCAATTTATAAAAGAATCTGCTAATAACTTGTAAAGAAATAGTTATTGGTTTCTATTATTTTTTTTCTTACAACCCCCTTGTGTACGCTGGTACGAGCGTATTGAAGTGGAGAAAAAAGGCATCGCTGTTCGTCCGTATTGCTTGATCAGAGCAATTTCTCCGGTTCAGCAGAGGAAGTGTTGGTGTTCTTTTATTTTACCACTAAGGGCACAATACGTTCGTTACTCGTGGAACATATTCGTTTTCCCCTTTGTTGTATGTAAGTGCAACTGGAATAAAAAGTCACTCATGTATGATGCTCGGTATTGTGTTTATAATTAATGTTTATTGAATGCATATCAAAAAGTTGGAACTAAATTTTTATATCGCCTTTTAAAGTGTTTTTTAATTGTGATGTTATGTTAAACTATTTTTTATTTATTTATTTATTCTTTATGTTTTTTGTAATGTGGTCAACATTACAACAAAAATTGTACAAAAGGTGTACTTTATACTATATAGCATTTTCTCCCGGTCAACCTCCGGTAAAACAGAAATTTAATTATGCGATGAAAATATTCAAAATTACTGTAACCGATTTTGATAATTCTTGTACAATTGAGAGCTGGTAAAAACATACTGTCAGTTATATCTATAAAGAATAACAGCTGTTTTATTTTTGTTTTTAAGGAGCAAAATTATAAATTGGCCTAATGTGACAAACTAATTTAGGCCACTTGGAAATTACCTGGTATTTTTTATAAGGCACATTAATAAGTATATTTAAATCAACGTGAATAAATCAGAATCCAATTACACTAATATCTGTAATATATCGCTTCATATGTAATTTACCAGTAGATTTTGACTATATGGCTTCTGTAATACATGAAACTAAACCAAGAAACACGGTTGGAAATGTGAAAACAATTTTTGTACGTTCATATTATATTGATTACGTGACCGCGCGCTTTCTATGAAATACCTTATTTTTTCTATTTCCACCTTCGATTTTATTATTTAGTGAATCATATTAGAGTTACTTATAAGAATTATAAATATCACAGCACAGCAATTCTATTTATTGTATAGTTTTGTTTATAAGCGACTGTTATCAATGTTCATCAGATGAACCGTCATTTCCGTGAGCATAGAATGTTGCACGATAAAAGTGGAATGAGAAAATCAATGGAATAATTATACTTAAAAATATTTTAATTAAAGTAACTAAAATTTAAACAAAGCAAACCGCAGAAAACCATGTCAATTATGTAATTTCATACACTATTCCTTATGGGGTAGGCAAAATAAAGTGTCAAAGACTGTAGTACACACCTTTCTTAATTAATCTACATATTTCCATTATTCATATAATTTGCACAGTAGTTATTTTGATGATTTTAAATTACATTTATTTTTTATTTACTTTAATATTTTGCAGTTAAAGATAAAACTTTATAATATAAATAAATTTTAGTAGATAAGTAACTTAAAATAATATTTTGTCATTGTACATAACAAACCAACGATTTTAAAACTCCAGAGACAAACTAAATTACTCAAAATGAATACAAAGCTTGATAAACTTTCTACCCACAACCGTTAATGGAATTGGTTGAGTTTGGAATTGAAAACTTTTTGTGAAACAAAGAAAAATTGTAGCCTAATAACGAGCTGAATTCTCTGCTGCACAACTCATAGTTGACTGGAATAAATTGCGAAAATAATAAAAGTAACAAGTGAAGAGTTCTACAGAACGATTCACTGTTTACTCTTTCTTTTTATATTTATTTATTTACAAAAGATCCTCATTTAGACATATAAAAAAAACATAGGTAAGAGTGTATTGAATATTATAATGAAGTAAATTAAATAAACCATACTTAATAGGATTCAACAAAAAAAGGAAATAATGTTTCTTTATATCTATCTTCGTGCAATTGTTATTCATCATTATTGATTTATCCTGACTGATTGACGATTGACTGATCTTTAAGAACGCATAGAGTTAGAATCTTGAATAGTCATTCTTACATGACGCATTAACTAACACTCATATTTATACTGTGACGCTGAAATTGTACGATATTGTTTTGCGCTGCGATAAATTATAAAAGCACCTTATATATAATGGCGGTGATAAACTCAATCCATTGTACTCGTAATTTCAAAAGTGTATCGACTTTGAATCTTAGCGAAGCATAAAATAAGTTGCATTTTTAAAATAGCAAATCGATACAGTGTCAGTAAAGATTGATGGAGTTATCTGAAACGAGATCGGGGACTCTGTTGGACCAACACGAGCATTCCGATACAATGTTGCTAGCTGCATCGAACTTATTTACAACCGTAGCAATATGTTACGATTAGCCGTTAAACCACAAGCTAGTTATTATACTACAGTATTGTTTGGGTAAAAATATAATAAACATAAAATATTATAATATATTTTGATGTTTCTACTAAATATTACACTTAAATGTTAAAAGAATTAACTGCAATTTAGCACACAAGTGAACTATAATCTGCGCTAATACATAGATTTTCTTTTACACCAATTTCTAGAAGTAATGTGCCGAGTTTTATGAAACTAGGTGACAGACATTAAACCCTTTTTTTTAATTATCACTATAAATTGACACATTGCTCCATTAAAACAATAAACGTTATCTAAAATAAAATAAGTCAATGTTTTGTACACGAAATATTAGATATTAATGGTAATAAACAAACCTCGTCGTATTTTATACAAGACGTTTCTCACTGGTTCACCCAGGCGAAAGTTGTCTTATAAAGATATTTTTTACATTTTGTACAGGTCTTCTGTTTATATTCTGTATATATACATATTATTTCACTGTTGCATTAAAATTTCAAAATTTCTGACTCAAATATTTTCGGGAGTGCGTCCATAAGTCACTCTATTTCTCTTTTTCCTATATGTACATATAAAAACTAACCGCTTCTCCCGATCTATCTTTCCTTTTTTAGGGAATTTCGGAAAATTCCATTATATCGTTCTTAGTGCTTATAGAATATCAAAGAAATTATATGCAAAAACATCATATTCCTAGACCCAAAAAATTCGTTTATTTTGTGATTAATCGATCAATTTATGGCTTTTTTAAACTTTTTTTTATCAAATATTATTATATACTACAAATTTTATTGTTATCCCTGCTTCATATTTTCAACCGACTTCAAAAAAGGAGCTTCTCAATTCTGTTGTATTTTTTATGCTTGTTACCTCATAACTCTGTCAGTCTACTTGGAAAATTAATTTTGAAAATTATCTGGAAGGATATTTGTCCCCATAGAAATTTTATCAAAATTGGTTAAGTAGTTTATTTTTAAATCAAAATAACTCATTTTGCCATAATTGTAGATGGTTTTGTTTGAGAAACACATTTTTAATTTATAATTTACTGAACTTCATTGACAGTCGATTACAATAAATCCGCTTGGCGACACTGCGAATAAGTTTCGGCGCCGAACGGTAACACTATGCTTCGATCAACGATCTAGTAATTTGCCTAAAGATGCTTCATATAGAAGTGAAACACATACAACGTACATATCACAAAACGTGCGTGCACTGTATAGCGGTCGGAGGTTGATAGCTAATATGAAAAATTGGAGAAATTCTGGTAATAATAATTGTAGTCAATCTTCGAATGTCGGCAGTCGTACACATACCAATGATTGCGGCATTAAACAAAATAATTCTAATCAACTAACTTAATTATATAATTTCTAAAACCTCGTGTGTCAATGATAGCGTATAATTGTATAATAATTTCAAATAACTTAGTTAATTAGTTGGCTCCGTGACGGTATGAGTAGATACGTTCGTTTCGAATGACTTACCTGCTGAAGGTCGTTTATCTTACATCCTAATTAGAACAGGCTTTGGATTTTCACGCTTCAAGCTGACTTGGCGAGAGTAACTCTTGCGTTTAATATATACAGTCGCTTTGTTTATCAAACATGATATTACATAATTGTTGAATGAAGTACTTAGGTAACTAAATATCTTCGACTAATTGTAATCTCCATGTAGAAACCATATTTCATCGAAATCATTAACATCTAAGTGTGGTTAAATTGAGAATGGTTCTTGAGTGGTTACCTAGTACGGGAAAACGCAATTTAGAACGACTACCCACTAGATGGATGGCGACCTCAAATCCATTGTAGAGAGTCAGTGGAAGCAGTTGGCTCAGGACTGTTCTTTACGAAAGTCATTGGGGGAGGCTTATGATCAGCAATGGACAGATAATGGCTGATATGATGAAGTGTGGTTCAGTAACAGAGTTTTATGAAAATTTGAAAATCGTGTACCGGGGGATTTATTCTTTGACCGGGATAAAATAAGTTTATATCCTTCATTATACCTTATAATACGTGTATACTAAATTTCATAGCAATATATATTGAAAAACATTTTATATTTTTATTACAATAAGATCAACCCAGGCTTAGTTAATACTATACCATATCAGCTGCTAACAGTCCAATGCTGAATAAGTTTTCCTCTATTAGGGGTTAATGTAGTAATGTACAAATGGTAGGTTGAATCAATCTGGTAAGTCGATTACGAGGATTAAACAAACAAACACACTTTCATTTTATAATAGTAGTTACGATAACAAATGTGAAATTTTGTGCTTTTCCGTTCATTACATCTTGAAGCTTTAACACCTCAACTAATTATTTTGAAGTTTGACTTATGCTTTTATAATATTTGAGACAGTGAAGAAAATATTCTTTATATCGACCGATCAATATATTTTTGTCACTGGGAGTGAGAATACCAGAGGAAGACTGTACAAAAGTTATTTGCTTGGGCACCTCTGTCCCATTCGTGTTTCTAGCGTGAAGCAGTTGTATTTGCATAGTTGTATTTCGGTTTGAAGGGCGAGATATGGCAGTGAATTTACAGGGTACAGAGGAATAACACCTGAGTCGTCAGAACAGGCGACGCATGGAAGGTATCATGGGCGAAACTCTGTTATGTCCACGGTACTGTTCATGTTTATAGGCGACGGTTACCACTTTACATCAGGTGGGCCATCAGCTTGTTTACCATTCTAAGTTGCATAAAAAAGAAACTATTGATGTAATTATTTATTGGCAAGTAAAACGATTCTTTTTCATTTTTAAATAGTTTAAATGAAATATTTTTTACCAATATTATTGAAAAATAATAAAATTAACTTGTTGGTATTTTTTATAGGTAACCGTGTTTATCAACGCAAAAGGTACCTCAATTAATTGAGTCTCAGTGACAGGCTGTCCAATTATACTCGATTTCCCGTAGAATTCTAATCCAATTAAATTCTATGTGGCCAATTGTTTTGTTGCCAATCCGTTTCATTCAAATAATTATTGATTTTTTTTATCACAGATATATTGTAACGTTTTCAATATTTAATCCAATGGTCCAATGCAGTTTCAAGGATTTTTAACGAAGCTTTTGAATAACTATAACTTTCAAGTATATTTATTTATAATACCAAATTAAACATTGCAAATAAATGAAATTCTTTAAATCATTTTCATATATAAACAATAAAACATTTTATAAAAACAACAATGGAATTTGAAATAATATCACTCAATCGATATATTTAACATGAAGTCATAACACAAATAGTTAATTATTACAGTTAACTTTTAGTAGTACATTTAGTTGGTTATTTTAACAATAAAACTATTATATCTACGTCATATATTCACGGTTCATGTTTTATCTTGTTCTTCCTACCCTGCCACCTACGCTTACCTGATTTAGAACCGAGGGATCTATATATATGTACGATAGAAGGTATTTTACTTATATGATAATAATAAAATTGTAACTTAATTATATTTTTACATATTATTTAGGAAAAAAATACGAAAGGTCTTAATAAAGCCAATAGATGCCAGAACAATTATTTAAAGAAATGTTGTCTGTGTCTGTCTATATGTTTGTTCCAGCATCACGCAAAAGCCACTATACCGAATTAGATGTGATTTTCACAGTCGTATTTCTGAAATTCTAACTTAAAATTTGGTGTATGTTTAACAGTTCTAGCAGTGAGACGTATAATAGGTTGCTAAAGCAAATGAAGGAGTAAATACATAGAAAACACTCAGACCTATACAGATAGATAGATACTCTTTATTGTTTCCTCGAAAAGATTACAGTAGAGGACTAATTATAAATACATACAAACAATTACAAGAAATATTACAGATATATGTACATAAAACGTGAGATTGTCTTACAGCTAAGTTTCAAAATTTCAAATACTTGTCTTATACGTACATTAAGTTACAGTCATTACAAAGTGAGACACTGTATTATACATCACATCTATATTAAGTACATTGGCTGTTTGACAATTATTTAAATAATTTCAAAATACAGTAATACATAATACAAAAGTTCATCATAATCATTATCATATCAGCCGTAGCCCTATTGTATCATTAATATAAGTAGTTTATTAAAATTGTAGATATTATAATTTATTTACATACATACATACATATCTGTCACGCCTGTCTCCCATTAGGGTAGGCAGAAACAATGGAACGCCAAATGCTTCGATTCAAACAAACCTCTTTCGCTTCTTCCACATTCATCAATCTTTTCATACACGCTCGCCGGTTACGGGTACTTTTAATTTGGCCCTTCTTCAGCTTAATTTATTTAATAAACTATTAATATTTAATAAATTCTTAATTAGATATAAAAGCACGGTTTATTCGTTTACAAAAGTAACGGTCAACTTCTAAACCTCGGTAGCACCTAGACACAAATGAGATTAGTTGGTCGTCCAAAAATAATTAAATTCGTCCCGGACGGTTTTCAGGATGAAGGACAATTGGAACGCGGTAGACCAAGAATTGGCCTTCAACATCAATTGGATTACTTAGATAAGTTTATGGAGTTTTATTTGTATTAAGGATTAGGAATATTTGATGACTGTTGACGAGTGCGATAAGAGTATTAAAAAGATGACACAGTTACTGTTTCTACATTATTTGAAGATTTCGCTTTACAATTAATTCTTCACTACTATTTTTTGTAATCTCCGAACTGCAGTGGTAGGTATATTTATTGAGTAAATACGTTTCTGGGTTCGATTCTCGTTCGTATTAGGTATCTCTTGTCTCAATTTGTTCTCACGTAGTTTGATGTCTAATCAACTTAACCTTTTTATATAAACGGAATCGTGGATAAAAACTCATTGTCACGTTTTTACATAAAATAATAATATCACAGGCAGAATGTTGTTTTTAAGATCTTATACAGATACGTTATCTATGTCTATAAGTATATTTAGCTTCTGGGGATGATTAAATGCTGCAATGGAATTTAATAAATAAAGCATTCGTCGTATTCAATATAGAGCTATTATCTGTGGTTTTATTGTGAGCTTATATGACGTCACGTCACATGGAACTCAATATGGCGAACCTAGAACAAAAAAAAACAGTAACGCACATTAAAAACGACCTAATCTTTTGAAGAGGTTCAAATAGACACATTCATATAAATAAAAAAAATCTCAAACAAACACATTACATGTTAAACACATTAAGTGAAATGTTAACGACATAAAACAAACATTATTCTAGGCAAGCGGAATGAATAAAAGAAAATTATCGGAATTGTATTAGGATTTATCAACTTTAACTTTAATCCGATTATGAGAAAATTTAAATGGACTCCTAATCGTATTAGATATCTATAAATCTCACTCAATCACAATTTATTCACTTCTATTAAAACTACTAGGAAACTTTTAATTAAAACTTAAACTTATTACAGAATAAGTAATATTTTCAGTTAAAATTTACTATAATAAAGAAAATTTATTTATTGTTAAAATATTTTTTGTAATTATGTGTACAATTAAATATTAAATAAATATTTCTTTCTTTCTTTAATCACTTAATGATTTTATAATTTCAATAATTTCTTTAATTTTTTTACCCAATTTAGAATAGCGAGTGAACTGATCAATTACCTGATGTAAAGTGGTAACTGTCGTCTATAGATATGAACAACACCATGGTTATCACACAGTGTACTTTGACGCCAGTGATATGCTTCATGCGTTGCCATTCCTTTTACCGTAATGCCTCCGTGCACTATAATTTCACTGTTATATCCCAGCCATCAAACCGAAATACTGCCATGTAAGCACAGCTGCTTCACGCTGATACACGAGTTTGTCAGAGATACCCAAGCAGAGAACCTTCATATAAAGTCTCCTTTTGGTAAAATAATAATAATTTCTGTTTACGTTGTTGTCCAAATTTGTCCACCTGTGCAAATGGTGGATATTTTGCGTGTAAGCTAAATATTCCTTTTATATCTGCATACTAGCTGTATCCCACAGCTTCATCCGCATAAATCGGTATATAAAGTATTATATGTGCTAAGTTAGGATATAGTCTATCCGTGTACCGAATGTCATTCAAAATTATTTAATAGTTTTCGTGTAAAAGAGTAACAAACATCCATCCATTCATAATTATAACATCGCCCAGGCTTTCAAGTTTGATAGGAGATAATTTTCGGCATTGAATTTAGTCAGATTATAATAAAACAAATAAAATTGTATTCTAAAACACAAAAATGTTGTACAAGGCAAATATAAATTATACAAAGGAAAATTTAGACCTAAAGAAATAGCGGACTAAATGGCTATCCTTTGCGCAGGCCTAAAAAGGTTTTATAAAGGTTTAATAAGCTAAAAGAAAATAACTAGATTTCAAGATGTAGCTTTATAATTGTATAAATAATAAAAACCATTAAAGTCAAATAACCTAACATCTTTCTATCTTTGTTATATCATTGTGGTCAATTTGATTTATATTCGATCGATTTGCTTCATGCCAGATCCTTTCTGATATAGATAATTAACTGCTATGCCAAGTACAATCAAAAACATAGATAATGATTGTATAATAAAAAATATTTTGTTTAACGATGTGTTTGTATGAGCTATGTTGTACATTTATATTTAATATATATGTATATCTGAGGATATAAAGAGAATGACAAGGTACACAGGCGAACTTATCCCTTAATGGAGACATGATACCAGTCACTATTTATTTACATAGCAAAATATATTTGTTGGAGAAGAAAATTACATACTTCTGGCACTTAAAAATTCGTCTTATTTTTAGTAATATGGGAGCTACCAAACAATTAATACAAACATACCTATATAAAGATACCCCGTTTGAAATCCGCCCTATACATAATATGATTACAATGAAATCTCAACTCTAGAAGCTGCTGACTCCTGGCCTCTTTCTCTCGTTTGGCCATTTCCAATTACATTATATTGACAAGTGGATTATAAAAACGCAACTTTAACAGTAATAGTGGTTTCAAATTTACTCAATGCTTTAATCAACCTTTTAAAATGAATAAAACATATCAATTGATGAGGAATGTCGATAAATTATAATAAAGTATTTGATGAACTTTTGAATGACGATGCCTATATCGGGAATTTTATGAACTTACTATATTTGTCGTCGTTTGTAAGTAGAGTACAACGCTTTGAGGCAGCGTCTCGTCTCACAAGTTGTGACGCAATGCGCCGCACTCTCCTAAATAAGGCTACCGGATGAACTCGAAACAATTGTCGGAAACAACAAATATAGTAAGTTCATAAATTTCCCGTTACACATATATATGAAATCGTTAGAAAATAAACATAAGTTCAGTTAAAATAATAATTGATGACGTGATGTGAAATTATTTCACAGCTACTGAACATGATCATTAAAAACGACAATAAATTTTTACCCACAACGACAAAACGAATCCGCCGTTATCGAATATAGTACCTATTTTATTATAAACGGCAGTAAATATTAATTTTTGCCTGAAGCGGCAAAACAGCTACATCAGGCACTATGTCAACGAGAAGTCTTTTGATAAAATATTTAATGCGCAGACTCGGCCTTCCTGCAAACTTATCATAGCCTTAATTACCTACATTACGAGTATAACATTAACAGTACATTTTTATTTACTTTCAGGTACAGTGCTGCTTTGTTCTACGCTCCGTTGTAATGGGTTTGTAAAATGGTTACCTGAGTAGAAATTCTTGTTGTACATTTTAATTTTTAGAGAAATAAAAATTGAGATTTCTTTCCTCAAACACTGACACATTAGAAAATGTGACAAAACTAGTCTCATCGATTTTAAAAAGAATAATAAAATCAGTGCAGAAGAAAATATTGTGGACCATATACACATATTCACACAAATACCAATAATATTTGAAATTTTCCTCTCTTTTAGAGTTGTTGGAAAACGTACTTATGTTCTATGAGTATTCGAAAACATTGATTTTATTATAAGAAATATTATTCTTTTTTTTTGCAAGGCAGAATAATAAATAAGCTGATGGAAAGTGGTAACCGTCGCCCATAGACATGAACAGTACCATAGACACAACAGAGTATACTGTTTTGCCCATGCGTTGCCGTTTCTGAGAACTAAGGTATTATACCAAGAAACACACTCATGCTAACACAACTGCTTTACGGTAGAAACACAAATGGGACGAAGGTGCCCAAGCAACCGACTTTTATACAAAGTCTCCCTCTGGTAAAATAAACACTGTTTATCTAAACTATGTTTGACAAAACTCTAACTGATTAAATATTGTTTAATCACTATAATAATATTTATTGTAATCTGTCAAAATACCTATGTAAATTATTATAATAAAATTTATTACATTAAACACTTTTTATTCTAAAAAACATTCTTTCTTTAGTGTGAACATAAACAGGTGTTAGATACACTTTTGTAAAACGTTTTGTAAAATTTTTAAACATGTATTCAAGACAGAAAGTTTTTATTTTATAGTTTTCGTGTAGACTTTAATTGTTAGTCTGGTGAAATATGAAAGGTACACTTTTCACATAAACAAAAAAAAAACATTATCATCATCATGTCAGCTGTTAATTGTCCACTGCTGAACATAGGCCTCTTCCCATAAGGGGAGTTTGGTCGGTAGTTATTACCATGCTTGGCAGACGGTTTAGCAACCGCGGTTAGCCTTTGAAGATATTTAGAAAAAACCGTACAGGAAAACATTCTATATTTCGTCCTTGATAAATTTTACTCCGATATTTATCTCTGAGGAATTATAAGGAAGATACTTATATCCAGCTGTGGACATACAGTGGACTAATAATAATTTGACGACCTCAGTAGCGCAGTGGTAAATACGTCACTTTGAGATAATAAGGTTCTAGGTTTGATTCCCAACCAATTTCAGAAAATAGATATTCTGAATTGACTCGGGTTTCAGTGTTCTAGATGCTCTGTGCCCCTCGGTATTTACTACCCAGTTACTTATAACACAGTTCTAGTTTGAGGACCAATCTATCAATAAGCATTCTAATGATTATTAGGACTTAAAAACATTAATAATTATATTTATTACGTCCATGGCAGGAATGTTATTTATAAAAAATCTTGTTCTGATACATACTATGTTTTTATTACTAATAAAATTAATTACTTACTTGTACTAGAAATTTTAATACTCTTTATTATTGTAAATACATTAATTAATAAGGTACGAAAGCAGACTATAGATAATTAAAAGAATATTTTCTCTCCTGTCGTTTTACGGCAACGTCTAACATGTAATAATATTACTATCCCATAATATACGTCCATAATAAGGAAAAATGTCGTGGAAAAATATTTCAGTGATATTACATGGACGCTTATGGTCGGTTAAGCCGTTAATAATATAGGATAATACAAAAATTAACAACATATCAACTATAAATGTCGCAACTAAAAAGCAAAACTTCATAGTTAATTTTAATCTTTCGAGTTGTTGACACGTGTTTTAAAAACACTGTTGGGACATAACGTGAACAAAATTGCAGATAAATAGTACCTATATACTGGATTTTTATTTCCGACAGTAATTGTATTCAAAATTTTATAGCCATCCGAAAATGTAAATATGACTTTTTGAAATAGATTTTATATTAATAATTTGCCTTTATCGACGATAAACTAGCCGTCGACATTACCTTGAATTCTAATATGCTCAGCGAAATATAAAAATTTAACGTAGTATGGGTATTTCATATTTCTTTATTAACTAATGTAACAGTTTTCGTCACATGATGATAAGTCAATTAAAATTAAAAATAAAACATTATGGTTTTTAAATTTATAAAATAAATAGTAAAAACAACATTATAACTTAATTACAATAAAATTACAAGTCAGTCAAGTGATGATTACAAGTTTTAAAATTGGAAATGTCAAACTTATTACAAAAACAAATAAGTAAATAAATAAAACATGTCATAATTTAATATTGGTATTTATGTATTCAGTCCCGTTGTAAAAAGGATGTTGCTCAAAAAATTTAATATAAAAATTTTAATGAATAAATAAAAAATTAAAATAAATAAATAAAAATCTCATTTTACTTTAGTACTAATTTATTGAATTATGGGACTTTAAAAAAAATCGAAAGGAAGTGTGTAGTTAGCATTTTTTTCTGATAGTCAATCAGCCAGTCTAAATTTCAGACTATAATTTAAAAGTTTTATTAAAAGTAGATCGCGTTTGAACTAAATTCCTATATTTATACAAGCATTTAGTTTATATATATTTTATATTATGGGCATGATAGATTTTTTTTTACAATTTGATCCGTAGTTAACATTGAAATACTATTTGAATTTCATAAAAGTATTTCTTTGTAAATCTGTGTTGTTAATATTGTAATTTATTTTAATATATTCTTTGGGCCTAACTGCATTTAGACAGGACATGTATGGATGCATGTATGTCTTTACTAAGTTTAGTTTTGATAATATTTAAATAACTGCATAGTCAGTATAAACTGTATTAATTTTCTTCGTAAATGAACGAGGAAAAAGAGAGCGTTATGGTTGAGATAAATGTTTGTGTACCATTTATTACATTATGCTATTGCTTTACAATCACATTCTTACTATAGCAAACTTTCAACTGAATTAAGAACTCTTCATTCTCAATTCGGTTGTATTTTTTATGTTTGTTACCTCATAACTGCATCAGTTATAAAGCAATTTGAAAAATTCTTTTTTTTTCTAAAAGAATATACTTACAAATTGATCTCATAGAAATCTTATCAAATCGGTTCAGTAATCAGTCAAGATCAAGATGGTTTTGTCATTTTTTTTGGAACACTAATTCATACATTAACAAGGAGATTACCTACTAATAAATCATCATCATCATTTCAGCCATTATCTGTCCACTGCTGGACATAAGCCTACCTTACCAGTAACTTTAGCAATAAATATATTGTATTAATTTCCAGTAATAACTTTACTGAATGTATTTCATATTAAAATGTAAATGACAATCAATTAAAGGTGATATAAAAGACAGAAGTACCATTTAAAGTCAAAATGACAGATTACGGTTTAGAAATTCGAGAACTAGTGTCGGGTGCGGACGGAGCATCGGAGATGGTAATAAATATCAACTGGGAGTAATAAATATGTCCACGTCACATATGTAGATGCCTACGTTTCATTTCACGACACATCTATTCTATAATAGATGTGACATTTACCTATAAGTAGGTATGAAACTGGTGTAGATAGATAGATAGATAAACACTTTATTTGAGCCATTTATGACACAAATAAGTTTATACAATCAGATTATTTACATTTTTTCAAATATAAAACAAAAGGTGAAGTATGGAGATATGTTTTCACCAAGTGTGTCGCAGTGACCCAAATGTCGTCGCTATAGTCGAATCCAGCATGGCAGCTGGGTGTGTTATGTTCAGTACGACGTTATCAGTCGTCAAGTTTTTAATTATTCTACTTAGAATGTATTTTTTTAAATAATTTCTTAAATGAGAATAATAAAAAAAAAACTAAGTTATTAAAATAAAATTACCTTCTAACTCACATTCAACACCTACTCGAGATCATCAGCCTCAACTCACCTTCAAGTATCATTTATACCTATATCAGTTAAACTTGTTTTATTTAAATATCGAGTTCCGTGACAATAAAAAATATATAAAATAAAATAAAATAAAAAAAGGTTACACACTTTATTTGTACGAGTATACAGTCGTCAACAAAGAAACCTTTTTTCCATTTTGTTTTCTAACGAATGCGACAACTTATGTTAGCGCTGTGCTTATATGCCTGCATTTTTGCTTAAAAGACGAAATCATCATCATATCAGCCCTTAACTGTCCACTGCCGAACATAAGCCTCCCCCTTGGAGGCTTTTGCCAATAATTGTCATATTTGGAAAGTGGGTTGGCAACCTCGGTTAAGCCTGGTGATGTTTTAAGAGGGACGCTGCTACCCATCCCTCGACCATAAGTTCCCTTAGTCGCCTCTTGCGACATCCATGGGAAAGGAAGGGATGGCCTATTCTATACCGGGACAATACGCCCAAAATGGGGGGTAAAGGGATTGTTAGCAATGGAGTTTGACAGCCCCATTGCTAGCAATATGCCCTATCAGGTCAACCTCCACGTGGTTCCCCCTGGAAACCATCGTGAATAATTCTCGTTGAATTAGTCACGATGGACTAACTGACCTGCTTCACTGGTATCCCGCCGGTATATACCGATAGCGCGGGTGGGGTTACTATTTCATTATCACCTATAATACGCCCAAAATGGAATACAACAATGAAATTACTAAGTACGGAGATACAACATTTTACTTCTTAAGAATTGAAATAATGAAAAGAACGCATTACAGATATTTTGTGAGAAAAAATGCGTCTGCGACGGTTGCTATTCGCCAGCATGTTTGCTACTTGAACTTGTATAATAAGGACTCGCTGACGCTGTTACACGATAATTAAAATCGTGTCATAATTTGGTCATTATTCTGTCTCAAGTAACTTTAACATTCAGTCACATTCATAAGATAAGTGTCATATTGCAGTTTTACAAATGCCGTGTTGCGTGAAGACTTGAGACATGAGGCAGGCACGCAAGCAGTAGGCCTACCGAACCGAATATAAGCACGCACACTCGTAACACAGCGAATACGGAATTACACTATTTGTACACGAGAAACATTTTAGTTGCTTTTTGCATTACATAAATGACAGATTGTTATGCATATATATTCCAGATAGTATACAGTTGTCTGACTGGAATAACAAACGTTTATTTCAGTGGAACAAATGATATTTACAATATTTGTATTTATATAATTAGTTTTCTGTTTAATAGAACAAATAGAATAAAGCAGCGTGTAAATAATACTATTTGTAATCTCGTTTTAGAAACCATTTAAAACAGTTCTCTTTTATTTTAAAATAATATATAATTATGTGTACTAATGTATGATTAGTTAAACACTGGAAATATGATGTTTATCGTTTTATATTTAATTAATAATAAATAGAATAGTCTTAATAAAATAAATTAATATTGAATCGTTATTAATTTATATTATTAATACTGTATCAAGATGTTTGTATTAGACATGAATAACATTATTACAGCTCCAATATCTATATATTAGGTTCTTATTATTCTTAGGTATTAGAAAAGAGAGGAGTTCAGTTTTGGATAACCGATATTTAATATATTACTTAATGCGCCAATATATACATATTGTAATTGCAATATATAGTTATTGCTATTCGTTAATATAACCCACTCGTAGTTTGTAGTGTAGCCAAATTATACAGAATATACCTATATTTATTGCTCTATATTTACATGTAGGAGCACATATAACCTGCTCATTCAAGAGCATTGTTTTCCTTAATATTTAGTCCCTATGATATGAACAACTAAGACCAAAATACTTCAACCGAGTTTGGAGTAAGACAGCACTATTGACCACCGAGAACAATGACTGGAGAGCGTTAAGCTCTGAAACAAAGTTTTACAGTTGTCATAACAAAGCGAAAATTATATTTAGTGGCATCCCATTAAATATTCTACCTTTAAAAATAGCTCAACCATTGTTTGAGTTGGTAATTCAGTATTAAAATATAATAATTTATTTAACACTACAATTTATTTACAACCACACTACTAACTTTTGAACCTTCACGTTGCATAATTTATGGTTTATAAGTGACGGGAATTAACGCGATAATTTAGGTAAAATTATGATAATATACTCAAGTATTATTCGACCATAATCATCCTTATATGTACTAAGTAATAGATATGTTACAAAAAAATAAATTTTTACATCTTAAAATTATTATGAATAAAATATTATTGCTGGAATATTATATTAATAATATACTTTATTATAACTGATTAACAAGAAATTAATTTATTTATTTCATCTTTCATTTCCAACACTATTGTCTCGAGGAGGGGAGGGGGGATGTCAGTAATACGTACTGCCAGCCCCATTGCTAGCAATATACCCTGTTAGGTTGATCTTCGACAACAACAATTTACTATTGCCTCTGACTACTCCACTAGGGAATATTGCCGTGAGAATATTTATTCTATTTTAGTTCCATTAAAAACCTCTACTGTTATGTACTACTTACATTGTACACTGTACTATATTTACCAGCAAATAAAACCTTTGCACGTAATGAACAGGTTAAACGCTAAAAGGGTTTCTACATTCATCTGTGAAAAAGCAAGCACCCTGTTAGGAGCGCTTCAGCTAAAATAAATACCCAGTTACGTGGCGAATGAGATTAGAGAACATTTTATTTTTCAAACGACGTGACTTAGTGCCCTTTTCTTAATTGCGTATTTATAAACGTAATATATATGGCAATATTAAAACATTTAGGTGATTTTCAGTAAGTGAGATTTCTGTCTAATTTCAGTGACTGTTTTAATTTTATTGTCTTCAGAAAAATAGATCTCCCCTGAAAGTATTTTATAAAATGATTTCTTCTATATTTTGAGGCCATCGTCTTTTCTGGGAATTCGAAGTAGAAAGCACAGTTGAAAGGTTAACCGAAGTTGGACAGAGGACACACTTGCTCAAAATCATCCATTTACATTAATATTGAATTTAAGTTTGTCTATTAGGTGTCTACTAAGTAGGTTCTACTGCTACTATTGGTATGTGGGTGGCGTCCTGTGATGTTAAGAATTTTATACCATATTTCCTATATGCGATTATTCCTTACATGGATTGCCAAATGACAGTTTTACGTTTCCTTAGAAACACTATTTAAATGACAATATTTTTTAAATAATCTAAACACGAATATGAAGAGGGGAGAACAATTGCTAATAATAGGGCTAATTGACCTGCTTTTATCCTCACCTATCCACACAGACAGAATGGGATAGTATACCATTTTAACCAATTAAAAAAAACACGAGTTTGAAATCTTCAGTTTTAGGCTGAGATTAGATCCCAATATCCTTAGACCACAGTCAAGTTTTATCTGACTGAGTACAATATCACACTATAATAATAATAATTATTTATATTCTAAGCCTTCCCCAGAAGAGGAAGTTTGTAAGTAGTTGCCACGCTTGGCAGGCGGGTTAGCAACCGTAGTTAGGCTTTTAGAGATGTTTTAACAGGGACGCTGCTGCCCTTCCTTCGACCATAAGCTCATTTAATTGCCTCTTACGACACGACAGGTAAATAAGGAGTGGCCTATTTTATGTCGGGACCACACAACACAGACAGCACAGAAAGTCTAGTTAGCTTAGGACTAAATGACGCTGTGTGATAGCCAAAAACTATTATTTTTATAATTAGGTTATATTATATACACATTTGTAAAAAAATAGTAATATAAATAATAATATCTAATTTGTTAATATTATTAGCATTTTGTTATTAAAGTACGGTTTTCAAATGAATGAGAGAAGAGAATGATGATTGAGATAGAGTTGACGCTGTCGGCGGCGCCACTTGTCGGAAATATCGGCATTGTATCGATCCAAGATGGCGAATCGATGTCAGCTGGCCTCTAGGGGCGTATTTATTGTGTTTTTTTTTTGTCATTTACTTTTATGTGACTTTAAAAATGAGGAAATTAGTGTGGTGTTAAATTTTGATACGATTATGTCTATTATAGAGCTGTTTAAATTAAAATTATTCCCTTCTAAAATTACATTCTACAATTTCGTACATAGCGCTCTCCTTATTCGTAAAGCTTGCAGTTGAAATAGTATTTATGTTATCTGTGGCATTACAATAATGATGACCTTATCGTGTTAAAATCACAATTATTATTATTATTACAGAAATTTAGGCTCCATAGTATTGTGCTATTGGTTGGTAAACTTGGTTTTTCCAATTGATTGAATGATTTTTAAAAGTAACATTAAGTGCACAGAATAAAAAAAAATTAAGATATATATATATATATATATAATTCTTATATAATTAAGATTATATTAATATAAGACGTCATTATCAGGACTCAATTATATAGTTAGAGCACTGAGTGTCAAAAACCTATCAAAATTTAATCAGGTAATTTGACATTGGGCTAATTATTATTTTTCAATCAAAACAAAATTCCCATTTTTCAATGTTGCTAGTAATTGGATTAAAATTTTCCCAGATCAGATTGATTCTTTAAATTTGAACAGGGTATTATTTTTTCTGATATAATATAAATATGTATACATATGTAGGTACGTATTACTTACAAATTTATACATTAATAAAAGTGGCGGCCATTTTCAATAATTTAAAAACGAAAACATATTTTATATCTATATATGAATATACTCATATTTGAATCAAAGTATTTAGTAAAGATAAAAGTTATTACGAAACATTATAATACTGTTAATCTTATTCTTTCAAATATTCGTAAGAATTTTGTATTTTTTTTTTTCAATTTTATCGTACAATATAATTACTCCTATATACTGTATAATAAATATATAGTATGGTAACCCTAATCACGCGCACATGTATAAAAAAGTTGACCTGTTTTTGGCGAAACATTTGTATGGAGACACACAATCTTTACAATCTACAAATTCTACTGCCATTGTTTTTTAAATTAGGAATTTAACGCAAAAGAAAACACTTCAATAGTAAAATAGATTTCTGAAAAGTAGTGATGCTTTTGTGAATAAGGGGGTAAGTCCATCGTATGTAACAAATTATAAATTGTATTATTAGATCAAATATCATCAAATATTTATTTCGTGTTTAAAAAAAAATATATTACACTCCAAAAGTACAATTGGATGCGTCATATCAAATTTTATTTAATTCCTTTATTTATGTCACCTTTTTATTATTTAAAGTGTAAATAAAAGTATGTGTTCTATATATATTTTTCTGTGATTTTATGACGCCATTCCGAATATTACCATTCTTTCTTACAATGATTTCTTTCTTAAAATGTAATGAATAACACAATTCTGTTAGGTACTTAGTTTCTTATGAGGAAATTTTAATCTAGTATTGATCGACAAATTTTGTTTATTTACTATTTATAATGTATTTGGATATAATTAGGGTATATTATTTCCTTTATATATAATCTCAGACAAAATCGTCTGTTGGTAATTCAATTCCTCTACTCTTAGTAAAAATAAAAATAACAGTTCTAATTATTTATTTCTAAGAAGACGAACATCATAAAAACGATTATATCTAGAAATTTCAATGTTACAATAAAATTTAAGCTAATGTAGCTATGAAATACAACATAACACAGTAATTTCACTGCCATATTCAATAGTTTCTTATGTACAATATTACTTTTTAAATATTATTTATTTTTCTTGTTATATATATCTTTAATTTATATATATTTTTAACTTATACCATTAGTAGTTTTTCTACGAGATTCAAACATCAATTGACCAGGAAGATTAAACAGACTACTTTAAACGAATCATAATAGGAGTTGCTTTGCACAATCCGCTATGTTTGGAGAAGGAAGTGTTAGTTCTGAGAATTAGTAACACCAATGCTAGCAATAGCTAGTTAGGCCGACCTCCTTACGGTCCTCACTGGAAAGGAATTCATCACAATAAGTTACCCGACCTGTCTTTTCATCCTCACCATGATACTTCTCTGGTGTTCCGTCCGCGTATATTGTGAGCACAGGCGAGGTTACCATTCCATTATTATTTATTAAAAAAAAACCCGCCGAGTTTGATAATCCTCCTGCGCTCAAAGCATAATATTAACAGAGCAGTACATTTAAATCGACAGGTTATACAGAGCCTAATAAAGTTTTATAACGATTCATGCGCTATATAAGATTTTTAATCTCCAGGAAAAGAAATCTGTTTCTGTCTCCTGTTCAAATATGTAGTATATTTGCCTAAATGGTCGCGTAAAACGCGGTTTCAGAGATCTTTTCCCCCAAGAACACTCAAGTTATGGAAAGAGCTCCCTACCGAGGTTTTCGCAAGAGACTACAGCATGGGGTTTTTCAAAAGGGAGGGGAGAGCCTATGCACGCCTGCAATACGCGCGCGTATTGCAGGCGTGCATAGGCTACGGTAACTGCTTACCATTAGGTAGACCGTATGCTTGCTCATCATCTCAGTGGTAATAAAAAAAATTACGTCAAATTTTTAGCGATTAGTTAAGCTTTTAACGTACTAAAGATAACAAATAAACTCATGTTCTTATTATAACGTTAACAAGGATTATATAATTTCGATAAAGCGTAAGAAACGAGAGTATAAAAAGTGCGCGGAAGTATTTTGAATATACGCTATAGGGGCGTATTTCGTCAAGTGCGTGGATAGGCATTCAGACTTTGTCTACTGTAATGGTCAGTAACTCTTTAGAAGCTCTCCCCTGGCTAGCTCATTAAATTTGCATCAAAAAGGAACCATTCATTCGGTCCATCGTTTAACATTTTAAGTCTTTAATATTTAAGTTTGGTTTAAATTAAAATTGTTTATTACTCGTGCCCGCTCTCACTATTTTTGTTTAAAATTATAATTAATATTATACGATGCAAAATACTAACGCTATAATAGAGTAATAAAAAGCTATAAACAAATATATAATAAATAAATCACAGAATATAATATGTCAATCATCAGCATATTAGACTGATGGCTTCTATTTTGTTATTAATTTATGCATGTTTACAATTTTATCAGTAATCTAATCTCTGAATATATCTATTTTAAAACCTCTGTCATTATTATATAAAAAGGATTATTTATATTAATATTATAAATGTAAAAGTATGTTAGAATAGATGGATGGATGTTTGTTACTCTTTCACGCATAAACTACTTAATTGGTTTGAATCAAGTTTAGTACAAGTATAGGTTATATGATAACTTAGCACATAGTGGACTCATGTGGACAAAGCCACGAGACACAGCTAGTATTTAAATTTTGAGTATTACTGAATAACAATAAAACACAATATTTTACTGCTGTATTCAGTCGAGCTGTCTCGTGTTTATTCAACTCAATTGCCTCTTATTCAACTATCGTACACAAAATTAATTTCATTACATACCCATGCTCACACATCTTTTTGAATAGAACAAAAAAAAATATTCTTCACGGAAAATATTGGAAATATTTTCCAGTTTCCAATCGAAGGATGCTTCAAAGTCAGGCGTGAGCAAAATGCTTTCGTTTATTGGAAAAACGCGCGAATCGTTTGGCGTGTTGTGTGAAATAAATTAAAAATAGTATTTTCCGCTCCATTCAGAGGTAAATCTGACTCGTGATGCTTTACAAAAAGGCGTTTCCTGGGAAGTTATTTAACGTTGTTTTTTTATTTTAACAAAATTATACTCGTAATACTTTGTTATATGATTCATCCAATAAGCTAACAAAACGCAAGTTTTACTTTATTATCAATTAACGTCTAGCCTTCAATGATTAGACTATTATGTTCTGTATTTTGTATTGTGTTTGCACACTTATTAATTATCTAGACTATCGCTTATTAAATTTTTGTTAACTATATGTCATCATCATCATCATCCCCTCCCCTTTGGTGGGTTTTGCTAGTAATAGTCACCACGCTTGATAGGCGGATTGGCAACCGCAGTTAGGCTTTGGAGATATTTTAAGAGAGGTGCTGCTGCCCATCTCTCGCCCTCCCTTAATCGCCTCTTACGACATCCATGGGAAAGGAAGGGATGGCCTATTCTATACCGGGACCACACGGTGAGGTAACTAT
This sequence comes from Galleria mellonella, assembly GCF_026898425.1. Taxonomy (NCBI): domain Eukaryota; kingdom Metazoa; phylum Arthropoda; class Insecta; order Lepidoptera; family Pyralidae; genus Galleria; species Galleria mellonella. The sequence goes on along the minus strand of NW_026442045.1, from coordinate 2,029,684 downwards.
ATATGGTAGCTTTTAATTAGCTTATTTTTGTCATATATATTCACTTATTAACTTATTATAGCTGTAAGCTTCCCTCAATAATAAGAAATAAATACATTATAACAAGTACTTCCGATTATCGGGATGCACCTATTATCAGGATTAATATCTTTGATAAACAAAAATATCGATGAGAGTTAATCTTTTTCTTCGGTAACCTTATAAATAATACTTTGTTTAATTAAATTCCTGTTCTAAATTAATTACCTGATTATCAGTTTTTATGATACACTGATAAATGTTCTTGACTTTGACAGTAGAAGTATTTATCTGTGAGGAGGCCTAATCAAAGATTTCGGAAGGCCTAATCCATGGTCTTTTAGTTAAACTAGTAAAAAAATTATCAGAGTTAATCTTTGGTCGTTATCGTAAGTTTTTTTGTATATGCGCAAGATTTTAAACCTTATTAAATTTCAGTCTCTACTCTATGAAGCTGGTTTTTGGAGTTAAAATTTCCCGAAAGAATACGACTAAATTAAAAACGTACAGCGCATTCATTAGCAATACCTATACCACTCCATATATGTTGTTGATATCACATGCCAACTGTGTGGCGTCGATGCCACAAAATAATTTGTATTCCTAAATAACGTGATTTGTTTATATTCTCTTATATGCAATAAAAAAGTAGATACATTTATAAAATTTTATAAATAAAATTTTATGTATAAGTAATCAATGCACCGCCATTTACTCTCTTTATTTAGCGTAACGGTTGACTGGTAGAGACATCAGGCTTAAGTCCGCCCTGTTTCGCCATATTTTAATGTGTGCAAAAGTATAAATAAATATTGTTATGTCCATGGCCTACTACTCATAGGTGACGGTTAGCAATTTCCGTCAGGTGGGCTGTCAGCTTGTTTGCCATTCCAAGTTGCATTAAAATAAATAAATAATTAAGCATAAAAGTTGGTTCCATGCAATTTTTTTTTAATGTTTTTTCCCATACTATTTAAATAATGAAATTATTTTTAAATAAATAATAATCAAAAATATATAAAATTGGAGAAAACCTAATTGATGGTTATTTTTGTTTTAGTTTGTAATATTCTTTTATAAAATAAAATATAAATTAAACGTCATTACTACCTATATTGTTTCGTTATCTGCACTTTGTAAAATACAAATAACGTTTATTTTGTAAATTCTCATGTGGTTCGCATGTATACCTTATAATATTGTAAAATGCTACGAAAATGAGTATATTGCAAACATCGTTTACAAAATGGAGCGAAAAATTGTATACTTCCACGCTAAATAATGATATTCTTATATTCTGTTTTACATATAATTTAATATTTACAGCAAATTTTGTATATATATATATATATATATATATATATATATATATATATATATATATATATATATATATATATATATATATATATATATATATATATATATATATAATGGAAAACTTTATTGTCGAGTACCAGACAACAATACAATAATTTTTGTGTGTCAGGAGTCATTGAAATTGGTTTCAATGAATTTTTAAGACATATTTATCATGTTGTTCAAATGTGGGTAACAAACATAAACATTGATATACCTTCACGTTTATAATATTAGTAGGACTTAATTATCAGTATATACATAATAAACTCATTAGAATTCATCAGATAAAGCACCAACTAAGAGCACTTTATCACGAAACTCTATTGGTACAAACATAACTTCAGCATACAATTCACAATGGTTCAGATTTCTCAGTTTCATCTTCAAAGAAATCCGCCAATTAAATAAAGAATTTAAATTCCTTTGATTCCGTATATTTGCATTCATAAAATATCCCGGAAATTTCTTTGAAATAAGTATGGAAGAGATCAAAAAGGTTGGTTAATCTATTGTAATAGAAAACTTTTCCAAAGTTATTACCGTATTGCGTATGATTGTATAAAATAACAAATTTTAACCGCGTATCACGTTTGCGTGACGGGACATATAGATAGATAGGGATACATGTGGTTTATATTTTTATACATGTTAAATTTTAATTTCATAACAAATTACACGACGTTTAAATCGCTAAGATACCAAGAGTAACAAACAAGCTTACTTTACATTTACAATATTACACATTACGCGTAAGTGTGAATTTATAAATCCTAGATTAAATTTATTTGGTTTATTTTCCTGTTTATACTAAAATAGTTCTGATTTTTCTGTATAAATAAATAATGATTACTGAAAGAAGACATCGAATATAATATACTATTTAATTATAGGTTAAAAACTCTAAACCAAGTCACCTGACCTTAACATGGATAAACAATAAGCTAAATTACTTCTCTAGATCTGGGTGGTGATCATTAAGAGTTGTTATAAACTATGCTCAAAAATGTTTGCAGGTTTTGTCACAATGTGGAAGAAACGCCGTAGCACCTAATTTGTGGTTGTAGCCCACTCATATGTAAACGATATACCTCGTGTGAAAAATACACTTTATATCCTGAGGAGATATAAAATATCACTACAAAGAACGTCTTAAAATTTCTATCAATAATAGGAATAAGTAGCGAACTTTAAAAAAGAGCGAACACAAAAGATCATAGAGTGGTCGTAGTGTTACAGATATTTCTGCCAGAAAAACCCATTCTCTCAATAATAATAATAATAGTTATTTAATTATTATTGTCTCGTAAAAAGCTTATAAATTGTTATTGCTGAACGCGACTCTCAAACTTTCCGTGAACCCATATTGCTAAAGTTTTCATTTTTCTCTAACCCAGTTATGATGTCAGCTAGGGGGAGCTAATGTCAACTTTTAAAGAATTTTATCATCACCTTTCAAACTTGGAGGCCGGATTTATGTTATGAAAAAATTCTTAAATTGAAATTGAGTTGCGAAATACTAAATCGGATCGAATTTACATATGAAGTCATAACCATTTTATTTCGTTCTTTATATTTGATCATTATAAAATTACATTTTTCACTCTACTCTATTATTAAACCATGTTATTCAACTGCTGGTCTAGTTTTTGCTCTAACTTTTATTAACTAAATGAAATTTATTAATTACAACTTCCTAAAACTGATATTATTATTTAAAATTCTATAAATTTAAAAAGTACTTATTAAATTTAATTTGTTTAATTAAATAAATATTTATCTTTCTTAGTTTATCACAATGATAATATTGATATTACAACCGTAACTTATTTAAAATACAGTTCTGTTTTTACGAAATAAATATATTTATTTCACACTTATTTTTTTTTTCTATAATGATATTAAATGATAAACAATATAATAATAATATGATTATAGCCATATACGGCACTTTATGGAACCATAAAAAGTCTGAACTGCTTGGAAATATAATCACTAAAGTTGATTATATTTAATCTGAAACATAAAATTCTCATAAATAAATAATAAAAAAACTAATAAATTTGGAATCTAATTTTAGAGGGTTATATAAAAATTATATACGAGTATATACATATATGAAAGAGGATACTGATGAACAGCCAAAACCCCTAAAAGGGTTATAAGTATATATAGATTTATGCTGGTTTAGAACAGTATTGCTCAAATAGCAAATTGAGGGGGGAAAGGGATTGTTAGTAATGGATACTGAGAACCCCATTGCTAGCAATATACCCAACCAGGTCGACCTCCTCGCGGTTCTTTCTAGAAACTATCATGGTTAATTCCTGATGAATTCATCATGATGGGCTAACTGACCTGTTTTCATTCTCATCTATCATCCTTCACTGGTGCTCCGCCAGCGTATCCCGTTAGCGCAGGCGGGGTTACCATACCATTTTCACCCATCAAAAAAATCAGCAAATTGATAATTTGATCGCGATTGACCGCTTTGAATAAAAAAGAATGCATATTATGCGGAAAACTAATATCTGTATCACGATCCACCCTACCTAGACGACAATCCTGTATCACACATACTTGCAGCCTCTAATAGTAAATCGATCATAATCTAACAATATTGAGGTAGATCGCCAGTAGTTCAAGTTTGAGCACCCCTAGTTTAGGAGTTAGACACGTGAAACTTTAGATTTAGGCTCTTGGTTCAAAACAAAAAAATTATATTATTTTTTGTCAAATGTTTATTGCTTTTTGAAGAATTCATCCTTCTCAGTTCTAGACTTCTAATTAGAAATAAATAAAATAATAATAAGAGTTTATAGAAATTCCATCCTTCTCAATATCACATGCAAACAAAGCCGCTGAAAAAAACTAGTAATATAAATATATATTGATATATCACTTCCCAATAGTAATCAAATGAAGTCTATTGTATCTCATTATTTCATATTTATCTGCAGGATATCGTAAGAAGTGACTAGAGGATCGAAATGCAATACACCAATGCAAAGGAAGGAAAAGTCAAAAACAAATCCTGTACAATATCCCTAGCCAATGTGGTATATATAAATAGGCTAATTTCTTCCTTATGTAGAAAGAGACTCGTGACCAGTAATGGGATAATTAGATATTATCATAATGATTAGTTTTGTTTAATAAAGTCACATGCCTATAAATATCCCGGTATAGAATGGCCTACCCCTTTCTTTTCCGTGGGTGTGGTAAGAGGCGACTAAAGGAACTTAGTGAACGAGAGATGGGTGGCAACGTCCCTCTAAAAACATCACCAAAGCTAACTGCCATTACCAATTCGCTTAACAAGCATGGCAACTAGTAAAAATCTTCTTATGGGGAAGATCTGTATTCAGCAATGAACATTTAACGGCTGATATGATGATGATGATGATGATAACTGGGATCTAATCATGCATTAGCGACAGACAACATTAGTAAATTTTGACAAAATGTTTAAATTCGTTAATTCAATTAAGAATTTCAATATTACATTATCTTTAATGCAATGTTTACGAGCACATGTGACGGCTAATGCACATCTGCATCCAAGTTTATGCTACAAGTAAAACATCACTATACCTTGTGCAAGTCATAAAGCTCGCCATATCTGTTGCATACAAAATTATAGCATTTTTATGCGTTGGCATCCCAGGCGGCACCTCATAAAATGAGTTCGCCAGCAAATTCAATTCAATATACAACGGTTTATTACATCACTCCGCATAAATGAGCTCTATTACGAGATGCATCTTGTAGCCAGAAATAGCTTACTTATTACTGCACAAGTTAATTCAATTAATATTAAAATTCTAAAAGAAAGCAATTGTGTATATAAGTAGGGAGCGTATTTATGTCTCTCTAATTAGAATTTTAAATTGTAATTAGTTCTTAAATGGTTTATCTAGTTATCAATCATTTACTATTGGGTCCTTATTAGTATCAAAGAATACAACCTACTGTGAAGACATTTAGAATATAATATGCCATTAATATGTCGTTTACCATAGGTATCTTTCACCATCTTAAATTGCTATATTTGTGTTAAGAAAATTTAAAAAGTAAAATAAATAACCTTACACTCTTCTGAATAATAAAAAAACATTAATATATGAACATGCCAATGTTTTTTTTATTATTAACATTAATATTTAACATTTATCCCTAATGTTGAAATCCTTTATTTAATATTATAATCTTTCAGAGCTTTATTTATTTATACTCTATTTTATACACTAATAATAATATATAAATAAATATGACAGTGAAAAGCAAGTATACAAAAGCGAGCGTTACAAGTGTTCTTTTGCAAACCCAATGTGGAAAGAAGCATCAGTGTCAGCAGGTAAAACTGTGACAATTTGCAAACAAAAAAAACTTGACAAACTTAGTTATTTCTATAAAATACTAGCTGACTCGGCAAACGTTGTTTTACCATATTCATTATTTCTAGAACTATACATGAAAAATTATCGTACTACAATTATTACATTCGATTGCCATCTTGCAATCATATTGCGGCATATAAAAATAGCGATTAAAAATAGGGGTTGATCGTAAAAGGGTGAAAATTTGAAGTTATACGTATTTTTTATATATTATATGTATTTTTTATGATAAATCATAATAAAAAAAAATTGTTGTCAAATAAAAAATATATGTTTAGGTATGGGTCACCCTTATCATTAAGGGTGTGAAAAATAGATGTTGGCCGATTCTCAGACCTATCCGATATGCACACAAAATTTCATGAAAATCGGTAAAGCCGTTTTGGAGGAGTTTGGTAACAAACACCGCGACACGAGAATTTTATATATTATATAACCACAAAGAATTAGCAGGATAAAATGTTTACTGCGACTTAGTTTGCATTTAAAACGCTAAATATCATCTGACGGTAGCCAGTTTATTATAAAATATTCAGGTGACTGAATGTTCCATTTTTCAGATAATGACAAAACCCCAAGTTATATTTTAATATGAAAATATTTTCACAGATATCACGAAAGTAGGTCAAGCCAGGGGAGGATTACTCTCGCATAGAATACGTACTCTTCGTTCATAAAACTAAATTACCCTGTTGAATTTAGGAATTTTATGACACAATAACTTTTCGCTTGAAAGTATCTGCCATATCATTTATCGATATATTTCGTATTTATCATTTATGTTTATCTTCACGCCAATTTTTTGCGAGATAGAGAGAACTGAACACCAAAAGCATCTATCGTTACATACACGTCATACTTCCTACACTTTCATAACTCGCCCCATGCATGCAAGTTCTGGAGATGATTGATTCCCCCCTTAGATTTTATACAACTATCTTAAATGTTTAATTGTAATAGATTAGTCAATATCTATCCTGGTACCTTAATTTATATAAAATGCTGATTTCCAACACCTTACAACCAGCCACAAACTAAAGTTCCATCCCAACCATCTGGATGAGTGGCGATCCTCCACCATGCGTTTTTCAAGGCACTTTCTTTCACGCATAACCATTCTTTGGAATCAACTTCCAGCAGCAGTATTTGAATCGATATGACATCATAACTTAAAAAAAAGAGCATATTTATTTTTAAAAGGCCAGCATGCTGCTGGCCTTTGCATGCAATGCTTCTGGTTTCCGGGTGATCATGGGCGGCGGTAGTCACTTATTATCAGGTGAGCTGCATGCTCGTTTATCACTTGTTTTTATAAAAACAAATGGAATACAATTACTGCACAAAAAATAATTTAAATTGTTTACGATACCAATCAATAAAATACCAAACTTATATGATACATTTTTGATGACACTAACGAACGTAATAACACATAATTGACGAATTGTGGTTTGCTTGTTTATGTTCCAGTTTTACCATGATCGTTAAGGTATACTTTATTTCCATTATATAGTATTATGTATTGTTTATGGCGTGATTTATATCTATAAGCAATGGTTACTACTTACCAACAGATTGGTCGTCAGAATTATTTTCATTTCAATGTGCATAAAAAAAAATATCATCTGGAATTAAACTACTAATTGCTTCTAAATGAAAGACCCTTCGCATTTCATTTAGTTTGTATATTTCTTTATTTTTTGTTAATTTCCTGTCTTTACCATTTATAGTAAGTAAGTACTATAGACCTTATACCTGCAATGCCGCTGGTGTTGTGGGTAATCATGAGCGGCGGTAGTCACTTACCATCAGGTGAGCCGCATACTCGTTTGCCCCCTGTGTTGTAAAAAAAAAACCTTGTTTCTTTTTACATGTATCGATGTGACCGAGAATTTTTTTTTGTAATAATAAAAGGTTATATTTATAGATGAATACAATACTCAACTTTTAATTACGCAAGTCGTCATTAACAATATAAATTTTGTTGAATTGTTCTGGACTGTACAAGTAAGTTTACGAAATACGAAACTTGTGATACTGACTATTAAAACTCAATTTATTGTTGTTTATTTGCATTTAATTACTGTATCAGTTACTTTAATCATTTGTGTCTTAAATTGTTGTCTTTTCAATTAAGTTCTAAATCAAAGTTAATAAGAATGAATATTAAAGGTACTGTAGTATATAATGTTCACGTAAACATAATATACTACAGTACCTAATAATTTTGTAAATACTGGCCGGTAACAATTTGTTCTATTTATTCTTTCAATGAATAAATTAGTGTTTAACCAACTAGCTTGCGTATCACTACAGGTACTCATATATTTTTTGGTTTCAAATAAATATACAAATTCATACAATTAGGCATTATTTAAAAAAAATATTATCATTAACTATTGACGACCTCACATAGTTGTGGGCACATTGCTTTGTATTAATTTGGTTCCGGTATCGATATCCGGTTAGATCGATTTACGAAATGAATTTTTGTGATAGCTAGTTTGAGGAACAGGCGATTTGTGTGATTTTGTAACGCTTATCATTATTGACATTTATCTGTATGCTAGTCTGTCAATATAAAAAATACGTTTTTTTTTTTTTTTTCAAAACATATATTAGCGTATTAATAAAAACGAATACGACAAATTAATAAATAGTATATCTAAAGCGCTGTGTTGTACTAGCATAGAATGAGCCACCACTTCCTTTCCCGTGGGTGTCATAAGAGGCGATTAAGGGAACTTAATGTGGGAGGTAGCAGCGTCTCTCTTTAAACACCACTAAACCTAACTACAGCTACCAACAAGCCTGCCAAGCATGGCAACTACTGTCATAGCCCCCTTATACCGCTATGTTCAGCAGTGGATAGTATAATAGACGGCTGATATGATGACGATGATATCTACAATCGTAGATAAAAAAATTGATCACCATCTACCCACGATTAAAATGGTTCGAAATATCCTACTTGAATTTGATCCTGTTACGTATAATTTTATGTTTTAAGGTTACTAATCATCATATATTACTTGCTTTATATATATGTGTGAAGAAACAATATTTTGTTAAGCAAGAAATTTCAAGTTTCTTACTCCTAGGAAGTGTTCGTAAATTTAGTCCTATATAGAGCACTAAAACGTTTTACTAATTATACTTACACGATTTTCAAGATACTGCAATGCAGGGTTCAGAGAATCTCATAATATCCTAACACAAGAGTGTAGAGTATGAGAATAATATGAATGCACACTCGTGTTAATGGGAAATTGTAATACAATTATTGCACTGAAATGTAATTATTTCCATCAAACTAATTGCAATAGACTAAGTCTATTATTTAGCAATGAACCTATTTTAGTAATTAGTGTTTTACTATTTAATTTAAAATAATTAATTGGAAGAAAGAAACAGAATACTATAATAGTTTAAATGTATTAAAATTTTATACTTTATCTCGTCGTAGGTTCGTAAATTTAGATGTCTTTAAATTAGTTACAGTTACATAGATGTTAGATAATGGTTGGTGAAATTGTATTATTAAATTATTATTATTATAAGTTGCATAATCGTAAAATAAAAAAAAAAACTTATGGGGTTTACAGTTTTAAGTGTTTGTTGCTTTTAATGCAATAAGTATCGGTTTAACTTACATGTAATTTGGTGGACAAAAGCTCGATTAGTGTCAGGATTATTTGGCAGTCTTAGTCCTAAACGGCTGTAACGCGAATACGAGCCTGACTGAACTAAGGATTAAGTGTCCCGAATGGTCTTAAAACTAGTTGAGTTTTCTAGACCAAACTACACATAAGTTAAACCGGTAGTAGTGTGTCTTTACGAAATGTTTAACAATAAATTGTTTGCTTCTTTATTTATAAAAGATATCTTGCTGATTACTAATATCTTTATTGATATTATTGTACCTACGACTGAGTTTGGATCGTCTTGTAGAATTGAGTTTTTGCTCAATTAATTATCATGAAATATGACATACACATAGTAATAATACACATAGTATTTGGTATAGTGAAGAACATAGGCTTCTATTTTAAATGCGGTCAATCAATATTAATATGTCCCAGTAACCGTCAAGCGGCTAAGGCACAAGTACGAGAAGTTAGAAAATATTTATCTATATTTATTTTTATTTAAACTTGATGTGAAATTGTAAATAAATACATAAAATGTATTTAAATTATAAATACAAAAATCGGGGTGTTTGTTTGTTTGTGTAAGGTATTCTTTATTATACATTCACGTTTAATATAGATATCAGGTTACAAAGAAAATTATACAAGCGGACTCATCCCTTGAAAGGATTTCTTCCAGTCGAGTTTGAGATCCCGAAAAGAAAAAATATCTATAGGATCTAATTTAATATGTAATTAATCCGCAATGATATGCAATACATGTTTATATTTTTTTTATACTACTGAGATGGCAAACAAGCATACGGCCCACACGATGGTAAGCGATTACTGTAGCCTATGAACGCCTGCAATACTAGAGGTATTACGCGCATGTTGCCAATCCTGAAGAAACCTCTTTACTCCCCTTTTGAAGAACCCCATGCTGTAGTCTCTTGGGAAAACCTCGGCAGGGAGCTTTCATAACCTGAGTGTTTATAGGAGAAAATATCTCTAAAACAGCGTTGTGCGCGACCATCTAGGCTGTAAGGTATATGTGTGTGTATGTTATATCTTCCATTAATACTTGTATTATTAAAATCTAGCAACCTGGCCCTGCTACGCATGGTTAGATAGAATTTTCGAAAATAATATATAGCCTATGTTACTTAATGTAGTTTTTCATAGTTGAAAGAATTTTTAAAATCGGCTGAGTAGTTTTTAAGATAATAAATATGTAATCCCCTTTCGATTTATACAGACATATATTTTTTAAACCCAAATTCAGCTCAGATCTCTTGTTTTATTTTTATATGTATAAAACTACATATAATGATGTGGACATTATAACGAATAAAATACATTAATTCATGTAAATATCTCTTAAAAAAATTATAAAATATTATTTATCTATTAAAAATTAAAAGTGGACTCTCTTAAAAAATGCAAACGGGAAACCGTCAGAATAATAAATACATAAAAAGATTTCAAGACATTTTTCCTCTTAAAAATTCACCGCAGTCATTATTTTACTGGATAAAAAGTCCCGTAGTACATTATTAATAATTTAGTAGTAGGAAATCCCTCTGTACCTTGCTTTTGAAAGAGTTGCTAACTTCTTATAAACAATTAACAACATTGCATAAATTTATAGCGTTTTTCTTTTTTTTACATAAAATTTACTTTCTTTGAGAAACGATTTAATTTTTGCTGAATATCAAATTAAATATAAAATGAAGAGAGGAAAATCATCCTTATTTCTCAATTTTATTCAGAGAACTGGTTTTGTAAATTATTTTCGACTCATACATAATGTATAAAAATTACCACTAAATTTCGGGTAAAAATAAATAAACAAACGTATACACCTTGCCAATTTGATTGCTGAATTATTCATGATGTCTCACAACAAACCCACCTGAGCGAGAACTGAAGGGAGGAAAAGAGGACTCTTGAAATCTCGTATCGTTGCTTGTTCCAGAGTTCCAAATAAAAAAAGAACCAAGTAGTAGTCAACGTGCACGTAATAGGTAGTACGTAGTACCTATTCTTAATTTATAGATAATTGTATAACAATTCACAGTGACAATTTCGTTGGCCGTTTAAAAACGTAATAAGAGTTTAAATTACACATTACTTCTAAATGCGATTTTAGAATTTTACTTTTTGATATATTTTAATTATTTTAAACATAATCTAAAGGCACAATTACCACAGAGCAAGTAATCACTACATAATAATAAAGTCTAGAAATAACTTGAAATTTTACATGACATTCAATGTCAATTAATATTGTTTATTTTTTCTTATTAATAATTTTGGTAGAAGGATTGGCAAAGGAAAATAAGCTCAATAAAATTATTTGTGTACTGCTATACGCTGCTAAAAAAATATTAATTATGCGCCTTGGTCTGCAGATACTATCCTTAATTTATGTTTCTAACCAACAAATATCTCAAATGTCTCTATAAAATCCAAAACAAGCATAGACAGTAATGTAATTGGCTAATGAATTAAACTATTAAAACCAAAGTAATATATCTGAGTTAAAACATTATATAAATTATTAATTACATTATAGCTCAAGTATAGTTTTACATTGCAAATAAAGCTGTCAAAATCCTTAAACAAAGCCATAGAGTAAGGACATTACTTATGATCAATAATACTGTCATTGTGACTTTAATATACACGACATCAAGTTGTCACAAATGGCTACCGTGAGTCGTTTTCTGCCGACAGCTAATGAATTTTACGCAGAATTGCAAAAATGTGTTGATCTATGTGAAGTTCGACGCCATAAAAGATTTTTAGCAGTATTGTTACTACAACGTATGGCAAGAGGTTATCTAATAAGAAAACACATAGCGTGGCTATCAAAGAATGCTACTATAATACAATGCGCTTTTAGAATATATAGGGCTCGCAAAATATATAGAGCAGCACTGAGACGAGCAGTTCGGAATAAGCATGCCAAATATTATGCTCGAGCAGCTACAATTATTCAGGTAATAAAATATTTCATCATATACTTGGTAATCTCTCTATTCACACACTCTATTTAGATATATACTCGTATATAAAAATTTTGTTGTCATCGTATTTCAATATGGTTTAAAACTGGTTAATTTATATTTTTTATTATACAACTTAGAATGGCAAACAAGCTGACGACCCACCTTATGGAAAGTGGTAACCGTCACTTATAGATATGAGCAGTACCATTGACATAACAGAGTATACTGTTTCGCTAGTGATACCTACCATGCGTGGCCATTCCTAAGGACTCAGGTCTTATTCCTCTGTACCCTGTAAATTCACGCCATATTCCACCCTTCAAACCAAAACACAGCCATGCAAATACAACTGCTTCATGGTTGAAACACGAATGGGACAGTCTTGGGTACCCCAAGCAAATGACTTTTGTACAGTCTCTCTCTGGTGTGTAAGTGTGTACATAATATATAAAAATATCTTGAAACGATTTTCAATATTGTTTGAATTATGAAATAGAACAGTTTTTATACAGATCACTAAAAATGGATCCAATGGATGGTGATAGGAGGCAAAATAATGTGTAAATGACCTAAATGATTTAATACTATTACTTCAATTTTTATAATTTAGAACAATATTAAATTATAATAAGTACCTATATTATACTCTCAAATACGTAATTCATGATGACTTTAAATTTATATACTGACGATATTTTATGATTAAATTAATGATAAATATAATTATGTATCTAATACTTAATAATAACATTACAATAACATCAACGTACTCAGCTTAATTCATCGAGACGACTTTCAGTTTTTATTTGATCCCTTAGTTAATAGTATAATATACGTACAAAAATGAAGTTGAAAATATTTTATTGTTCAGAAGGAAAATATCATACATTGAGTCATTATTTAACAGCACCTTTTTGTCGTTTATTCTACAACGTATATATCAATATTAAAAATTGTACTCGTAACATTCGCATTTGATATGCAGGCTCTCTATCGTGGATATTATTCAAGACGGACGAAGTTTTGTTACCGTTCGTATCGTCGTTGGTTAGCAACTGTCACGGAACGTGGTGAAAGGAGAGCTGCCGAAGCGATGGAATTCGGGGTTCGAAGCAGAGCTGATGATTTGAGAATCTTGGAAGAAGAAGCGCGAAAGTGGCTGGCTTTTATCGTATTTAAATTGCACCACCTATTAAGAACTTATGTTTGTGCGGGTGTATATTCTCAATCGGAAACAACAGAACTTTCTGAATTTGAAAAACTGTTAAAATCGATCCATTACAAGGAATATATGAAGAGATTAAAACGCAAATATGATGAATTTGTTAGAAAGCACCGACCCAGATTTTCAAACAAAAGATTATTCCCAGTAATTGGAGATGGTGCTGATTATTGGTATTTATCATTAGCCGAAATGTACGAATTGACAACGCCTGAAGCCAAACGTTTAGATACTAGGCACCTGACACTTCATCATGGTCCGCAGCATAAGCGTCCTTTTTTGTGGAAGAGGTTGCGTCCACCGAGTCCTGATAAAGGTAGGGGTCCTTTTACTCCACCGCGTTCACCTTCAATTAGAAGTCCATCACTACCAGCACCCACTCCTGCACCTGGCGGTGACACTTACCTCCAAAAAGATCCAAGATTTCATCTATACGTAAAACATTACACCCCCCAACCGGCCCTTTTCGACTACGTTGACTTTCATATAAACGTACTGCTCACTCGAAAATGTTCTATAGAGAATATAAATAAAGAAGCCTAACTATTGTAGTGGGAAATTTCCTAAATTCTTGTTAATGTTTAATATTAATAACACAACAGAGATTTGTTTGAAAACACTTGGATTTTGTACATGGTTGCGTATTATTTCTCCCTTTATTTTTTTGCTCGGATATCCGTAATCAGGCTGCCTAAGTTTGGAAGGGTCGTCCGGATGTTACAAGCCGCGAGCCTTTTGTTGTTTCGCTTTTGTTGCTGTGAATTTTACACTTGTAATTTATTTCAGGAAACGCCTTGGTGAGAAAGAAATTACGTAAACTCTCTAAGGAAAATGTGTTTTGTAAATTAACATTTCACTTCTGTAGGTTTTAAGGCCAGTAATTTTTATTTATTATCATGAATTATAAATGTAATATTAACATAAGACCGTTTAATCCCAATTGAAGTTGAAAATAAAAGTAATGAAGCGTGTATTACAGTAGAGTGACTATTTTACAGAAGCTTTAACGCAAGAGGTTAAGGTGTAAGACACTAAGGCTTTTAACATTCTAAGTTTTGCTTTATAAGTAATGTCGTTAGTGTATGACAAAGTTTATAAATCTTTGTTTATTTTCAAAAATTGCATTCCTTCTAACAGTTATAGAACTGACACTATATAAAATAAAATCCCCTGTAAATAATCTACAATAAAAATGCATCTATTTTAATTAAAGTACTAATTATTGCATTACACTATCCTGGCCAAACTATGATTGCACAATTATTATGGATTGGTATTTACTAATACGATAATAGCGAGGTATCACAACATTAGTCAGTGATATGATTTCGGTAATTTAATATAGGTACTTATAGATCTAGAGCTCATTAGAAAAACTTACATACGTAAGTAGGACAATTATAGACTAATTGTCTGAACTTTACTGACAAGCTAGTGATACTACGAAGGTCTTTAATAAAGCTTTACTTTTTGTCGTTATCATCATCATCATCATCATCATCATCATCATCATCATATTAGCCATTAACTGTCTCCTGCTGAACTTTATATATAGGCCTTTCCCTACTGGCAGGTTTTGCCAGTACTTGCCGTGCTTGGCAGGCGGGTTGACAACCGCAGTTAGGCTTTGGTGATATTTTAAGAAGGACACTTCTACCCGTTTGTGTTCCCTTAGTCGCCTCTTACGACAGCCACGAACAACGAACGGGTGGCCTGAATATGCCGATACTATACGCCATATTATTGTATGTATTTACGCACTTTTATAATAAATTAGCTTACATTCCAAACTCTTTCAAAAGGACTGTTTACAATATATTTGAAATAATAACCATACGTCTTCAAACTCATTTGTCAGACAATGCCTGTTCGACTTAGTAAATTTATTAGGGTTAGAATAATGCAGGTTTCGGGTTCCTGAACTCCTTATTGCAGCCCATCTTAGACGGGTACCCATTTGTTAGGCGTATAATGGTTGACCTAATTCACTTATGTGCCACGAGTCTGGTACAATAGGATGTGATTTGCGTAGTCGACGCGACGATCTGTCAATTACTCATGATAGGGTTATCATAATTTTACCAATGAACTCAAAATGTCTGTATAGAATTATTGAAAGTACAATATTAATTTTATATTGTGTTTGAAATGAAACAGTTTTTAATAAATACGAGTATCGTGTCAAACACAACTCTTACTGTATAAATAGAATATTCTTTTTTCGTTTGACTACAGTCATAAACCATATTGTCCCTGTATTCGTTTAGAATTGTATGATCACATGTCACGCTATTATAAAAGAATATCTATATCATTGACACCAAAATATTGATTTATCATGACAAAAAGTAACCTGTATCCTTCTATATTCCAAGTAAAAATAATCGTGATAATTGGGAGCCATTAGAATGCCGAAAAATTTTTATTTATGTCATATGCCCTAAAGATATACCAGTTGGCAATATAACAATATAGCAAATTTCAAAATAAAAAATAAATTATACTTTCACAATTATAATGTTAGTAAGAATTAATCAAAAAGTATCCTGTGAATTTTCCTACATAAATTAGATATTACAATATACGGTTCCGCAAAAAACGTATATTAAGATTTATTCAGGGTCGACAATGCGAATGTGATACCTCTACTGTTGTAGGCGCCCATAGGTTACAGTTACCGTTTACCATCAAACGGGCTCTATGCTACTTTACTATCTTTATAATTTAAAACAAAATAGCCTATAATATACTAGTCTATATTGTAATCTATCTATGCCCATTTCATTGAAATCCCTATTATATAAACATTGAATCCAAGTATGTCTCCATGGTGCTATTCATGTCTGTAAGCAACGATACCTCACTACATTACATGAACCTCCGATATATCTTTCTAAGTCTTATTTATAAATAAAATTGAATCGTGGTTGATTTTTTTTTCGTCTTCGTTCTGTATTTTGAAAACTGCGTCAAGTGAAACTGTCAAACTCGCACTAAGGGTATTTGAAACATGAATAATGTATGGAGTAAATTTGCAAGTGTTTCAATTTACACCCGCCGACACTCCAACCCGTTACGTACCCGACTTGTTGAAGTGAAAAAATAATGACAATACGTAAAAAAAATAGACTCCCGGGACTACCGAGTCACAGCAGACTATTTCAAAAATTCGATTTTAGAACTGGAAATTACTATTTCTAGATACGACAAAAACTAGACATGAATAGATGAATATTTAAAATTTACGTATTTGAAATCCAATTTATAAAAGGTTTCATTTGATATATTATTTAAAATTAAAGGTAGATAACAACAAAATAAAATTATATAAACTTTTTAGAATTATAAGCCTAAATAGAATTCAAAATCTAATTAATTTGACGTTACGTTTTAATTGTTTATACTAAGTTCATTCAAAGACATCCTAAAGATGACGGTATGTGTGAAATATAGTTACAACTACCATTGACAAAATTAATAATTATACCTGTATTATGTTTCATAAAAAAAAAAATTTGTGATTGCATTTATAGAGACTACGCAGACCTATCTAGGTGTTATTATTCATTATTACATGTAAATAATTAAAAAAATTGTTGTGTATGTACGAAAAAAAGCCTATTCCAAAATTGATAGATATTCTCTGGAGATTACTGATATCAAATAGAAAGTCCTAATAATCGACATTGCTGAGTTGAGTGGGCCGAGTGAGCCGTGATCTGTATGAAAAATGTAGACGGGACGGTATGGTATTCTCTCACCAATTACTGCGTACCAACGCCGGTGAGAGATAGTGGCGCCTGATGAGAGAATACGCTGAAACACGCAAGAGGGCGCTGCGAATATAACACGGGTTGGCTTTTGTGATGTCGAGTCGGCATTTTGTAGAAAGGACTAATCTTGGATAATGCTCATGTCAAGGTAAATAGCTATTGCAATGACTTAAGTTCTACTTGAATTTCGTACCTATCATATGTGTGGAGTTTATTTTTTAAATATAATCTGATTATTATGCAATTAAACACACAAAACCTAAAGATGAGGTTACTAATGATATCAACCGATTTTAAGACAATTTCAATTAATCATATTTTTTAATTTTACACAATATCTCTGTTCATTATAAACAGATTTTAATCACTCCTTTTGCAATCAAAGGGATTCACTCCTATTTTAATCGTATACTAATTTCATTACGATTGAAATCGGGGTTTTGTTACGAAATAATATCATATCTTTTAACCAAAAATCATTATAAAATATTAACGTAACTAAAACAAAAAACTACCTAACAGAATAGATTTTAAAATAATAACTTTTATGAATACTTCATTCTAAAAGTGTTGTACTATATATTGGATTTTCAATTTAGTGAAATTTCACTTCGGGCAAAGTGTTCGATGTACACTGAACGCCTAGATGAGATTTCCGCTCATTGCGTCACTTTCATGAAATGAAAACTCTACTGCTTATGAAAACTTGTTACACTGAGTGCTATATAATATTATTTTTATATATCTCACTAGTTTGAAAATGTTTTTAAACGCTTTGCAATTAAAATATTAGATTATTGATTTGAAGAAATTGATATGCCAACAGCTACATCCGACGGCGACAACGACAGCCTTACTTAATATAATCTTGAATGCCAGTATATTCAAGATATTGAGACATTTGGTGCCTTTATTCAAATAGCTAGCCGATATGTCTTGAGGTTTAATGTAGGAATCTATTTTTTTATTGTTAGCTACCGGGGCTTCGCCCGTAACGGGCGCATAACAGACCTATAACTTTTTCATGAGAAATTGGAAAATTTTAATGAATACTTATATCGTGTATCATAGAGCACCTATATATTTTAAGTTTCCTCTTCAAATATATATGTTGAAAAAGAAGTAGCTTTGTAGTTCTTCGGAGTGCGTGTTTCATGATTCAAGTCGCTTTTCTATATGAAGCAAAATATATGTATGAAATTGAAATGATTGATATATTTTATATTCTTGTAAATTAGGTTACATACATATGTTTTATACACATATAATTTTATATTTATATCATGTAAGGTTTACAGACGTGGTATTTTAGATGTTTGTTACCTTAGCTCGGTAGTACGGTACAAATTCAATATTGCAACGCTCTAATGTGGTTCTAATCGATACGTCACCCTACCCAAGTTGTATGAATAAGATTGAATAT
Organism: Galleria mellonella; assembly: GCF_026898425.1. Classification (NCBI taxonomy): domain Eukaryota; kingdom Metazoa; phylum Arthropoda; class Insecta; order Lepidoptera; family Pyralidae; genus Galleria; species Galleria mellonella. Next base: position 2,010,846 of record NW_026442045.1, on the reverse strand, counting down.
AGTATAGATTTCATATTGTACAGAAACTGTGAAATCGTGGTGAATATACGCATGAATCTGAATATAAGTTTTATAAATGTGAAAAAATAAAGGATCAAAAATCCCTACCTAAAGTAATGAATTTTAGGCTATATCCTTTTCCAATCACATTGTTATATGAGTCGTGTCAGGTATTATCAGTCAGATGATTACACCCTTTACGTATTGTCATAAAACAGCATACGAAAACTTCTTATAATCAGGAACAAAAAAAGAATAGAATTAGAACAAATGTTGTTTTACCTGTTAAATGTTACACAATAATTGCTAGACGGTGGTATATAGTATTTCAAGAACCGTATATATACGATAAAATAAATAAATAAATAAATGTAAATACCTTATCTACACATGAAGCTAAAAATAAAATAAAAGCATGGTTATAGTCACTGGACTATGACTTGACAGAGAACACATTGCAGTAAAAATTTATTCGTAAATTACCTCACATCTGAAGGCATGTGAGGATTCCTTACATTTATACTCTCTTATACAGATAACACTCATTATTATTATACAAAATGCTATTATTTTATCAATCTCCTTTCCTTTAAAGATGTTTACAATTGTAAAAAGTTTTAGATTTGTTAGTTATTCATTTATCTATTAATTGGATTATAGTTATAGTTTTTCTATCGACTTGGAATCGTTATTGCATGACATATACTGGTCTCTAAATGAAGAAAATTCTGAAAGAAATAAAGAAATACAGGTTTTACCTAAATCGAATATCAAGGAATTCACAATTTTTCCTATATGATTTATTAAAGTCAATAGTAGTTTATCCTGCAAAGAAATTAACTATTATTTAATGAATTGTACTGGGATATATATATATATATTTTTAATATTAACTATCTGAAACTTATTTTTTATACCAAAATAGTAAACAATATTATATTTAATAATCAAATACAAAGTGAATAGTTAAGCCATCAACTTTCATCATCAACATCAACCATCAAAAGGTAACAAATAAATATATTTTCTTTTACGGTAATGGGTAGGGGAAGAAAGAGTGTAATATTACCAAATAGTAATTTCTTTGGGGCGAAAAACAATGGATGTTATACATATTACTAAAGTCATAAAAATGAAATAGAATTATGTTCACATCTTTTCATCTCTGATAGGTTTCCATTATGGTGAACATATCATTTGACATAGCCACATTTCGCCGTGCATGTTTAAATTAGACACAGTTTCTCTGATTAATATGGTAACTTTTTCACTCGCGATTACGTCCCCGTGACCGTGATATGTTTATCCCATCCCATGTAGTACCCATATATTATGTGTTATAATAATTAATTCAATTTCTTCATTAAGGTGTAACAGAATAACAAAAAACTTACTTTTACATTTAGAGTATTAGTAAAAATGATAAAATATTATATGGTACTGCTTTTTAAGTTCTTCAAAATTTTCTTTACGCGAAATGTAAACAATATATTTTTAATAGGGATGACTTTTCATTGGAGAAAATCTGTATTATTGCTCCTCGTCACGCGATGTTCGCTAACACGAACAAAGTACAAAGTGTTCTTTTACTACTTGAGAGTACTCGTCGCGACACGTCGTATTTGAGAACGTGTGAAACGTATAAACAAACAGCTGTATAGACCGCTGCAGTGAGGTGTGAGAGTGGCTCGGTGCTATGAAAGGAGTCAGTTAACATTGGAACTGTCGCGTTCTAACCGTTAGGAAAGGTGTTAAAGTATTTATTCATTTTACAGTCATTTCATACAAATTAGATTATATTTATAATACTTATAATATACAAGCTAAATTATATTTTTTAATGGGTAATAATGAAATTATAACTCCGCCTGCGTTATCACTGTCTGCTAGCGGGGCTCTAGTGAAAGTTTATAGATGAGGATAAAATAGGTCACTTGGCCTATAGTGACGAATTCATGAAGAATAAGAATTAGATAGAGGGAACCGCGTAAAATGGGGCTATTAAATCCTCATTGCTAACAATCCTTTTCACGTGGGGGGAAAGGGATTGTTAACAATGGGGTCAAATAGCCCCATTACTAGCAATATACCCTGTCAGGTCGACCTTCACGTGGTTCCCCCTGGAAACCGTCAACGAATCCAACCATCCCGACGAATTCAACTAGAATTAGCCATTGTTGCTAATTCTAGTTGAATTCGTCAGGATGGGCTAACTGACCTACATTCATCCTCATTAGTCATCTATCACTGGTAACCTGCCAGTGTATACCGATAGCGCAGACGGGGTTGCCATACCATTATCATCCAAAAAAAAATTTAAAAAATATCTCTCAAGACAGTAAATATAAGTTGTAACATTTGCAGTCAAATTTATTAGTTTGACTCCGAAAAATAAGTTTTTATAGTAATGTGTTTTAATACGTTTATCTGCTATACAAATTAAAAAAAAAAACATGAAAGTGTTAAAGATTAATAATTAAAGTTATGAAGTTGCCTTAAAACATTTTATTTTCAATATCTTTCTTTTGATTTATATGTAACAATATAATAACTGATACATCATATGAGTATAAAAAATATCTTTATAAATAATAAAGATATAAATTTATGTCTATATTTTTGCAATTGAACGCCGTCAACTGTAAATATTTTCCTTTGATGCTACAGGCTTGTAATTACGTTCCTTTATGTAAAATCCGTATGTAGTTGCTCTCTATAATTATGTACACTTCATGTACAGTGAGTGGATTAAACTGGAATTGAGTTGTCAATAGAATGGCTAGAACTATTCATTATTCATCAACCTATCATTAAGTAGTTCAAGTCGTGTGGAAATCTTGATCAATACAAGTTCATTTCTTATACTGTACAAGTGAATAAAAAAATACATAGTATAATTAACCAACTCATTGAAACAAGTATTTATTAATAGAATTTCCAATTTATTTCTCTTCCTAGAAAAAAATTATATTACCGAAATTTTAAAAAGTAAAATTAAAATTTTCAAAAAAAGAATAATCTGTATTTCTACTAATGGCACTATAAAATAATATGTATCTATATCTTATCTTATGTAGTAGCATTTGTTTTAATTTCTAAAATAAAAAATAAATGTTTTTAGCCTAATTTATAAATACTGTATATTATACACTAGTTTTAAGGAATAGGTTACATTGATTAATATACTGTATAATTAGATATCACAGATAAAAGTTACTACTAGATTTTGTGAAATACCTAAAGAAATCACAACATAACAAATAATGTTGAATGTTCGTACTTGTTACATCTTCTTTCTGATACGTCATTTCACTAAATCAAATGTAGTAAAAGGGGGAAGAAAGGACAATTATATATTTATTATATATCCTAAATTATAAAAATCCTGTGTGACGGTGTTTACTCATGCTAATCTCAAAACAAACGATTTTAATGACATTTCAAAAATAAATTTTAATAAATGTGTAATTTATAAAATTTCATTAAAATCAGTTGCTCCAACTCGAGACAGAATTGTTTTTGCCCTGAGCCACCCCGTTTGAGCCACCCCTTCCTTTATCATGGATAAAAAACAACTAAGATGATCTAGGATCTAGGTCGAGGAAAGGCAGCAGCGTCCCACTAAAAACATCACCAAAAGCCTACCTGTAGCTGTCAAGTCGCCAGTCGAGCGTAGCAACTACTAACAAAACCCGTCTTATGGACAGACCTATGTTTAGCAGTGGACAATTATTGGCTGGTTTGATGATGATGACATGGAACAATGAACCCGGTAGATGGCAGTAGAGGACAAAACAACGTCTACTGGGTCAGTTAATACCAATATAAAAAGAAAACAATGATTCCTCTCTCTTTCTTCAGTCGTACACTCTTGACAGAGTGGTCATGGTTTTTATAATGATAGTGGATCGTCGATGAGGCTCTCTTTCGCGATTGAGGTCCTCGCAATGCGTCTCCATCTACTTCTCTTCACAGCCGAACGAGAGCACTTCAAAATAGACTGCTGTGTGACCGTTTTGATGATGTCAGTCTATCGCTTTGGTGATCTACTCCGAGAACGTTTGCCTTGTACCGACCCTTGGACAATTAGACGTTCTATACAATTTTCATTCCGGATGATATGACCGATGTACTTGAGAATTCGTATTTGAACAGTCAACGATAATTTCTCTATGATTTTCAGTTCGTCCAGAATGAAATGATTCCTAGTAGTTTAAAATATAACCATAACAACAGATTTTTATTTGTTATAAACAACTCAAAGACAAAGTGCTTCTGGGCACTGTGATTTCATTATCAGACTATTACACATCTATATACATAGTTGCTTGGTACTAAAAACACGAGTTGGAAATAGGTATACTTTTTTTAGTGGGCGAGATAGGATTGGTAACCCTGCGTGCGTTATCGGCTTATACTGGCGGAATACCAGTGAGAGATAATAGTTGAGAATGAAAGCAGGTCAGTTAGCCCATCTTGATGAATTCCACAAGAACTAACCATAATGATTTTAAGGGCGAACCGCAAGAATGTCGAATTGATAGGGTATATAGTTAACAATGGGAATGTTAGACTAGTATGGTTTCTAGGAAGAACCATGTGAAGCTCGACCTTAGTGATAGATTATATTGCTTTCAAAAGGTATGTTCGACGGCTTTATTAACAATCCCTTTCCCGCCAAGACTATGTAGGTAGGTATTTTAGGCAGCAATGCAGATAACTTTTTAAATCGCTCTCTGATTTGGTTAATATCTTTCAATAATGTCTCATGAGGATAGCTCTGAGTGGAGCAGTAAAATCGTTGTTTTGCTGCTATATCATACAAGATATAGCATTATCATATTATATAATATCGGCCATTACGTGTGTCACATCACAATCCTTAATTTATCGAGTTATGATATTAGTGTCGAGACGTCTGACATCAAATTAATTCGTGTCTCATCTCTGGGTTATTAATGGCCACAGTAATTATGCCCTAACGAAGACGCTCACTCATTACACGAGAGGAATACGATTCTAAATACGTGTTTAAACATGATTCATCATAATTAAAACTTCGATGTGTTAATGAAAGTTGAATCTCGCGGGGACGATGCGTTTTGTGTAAGTGACATGTTCGCGGACTGTAAACCATATAACAGCGTAGTTGTTATCATACACACATTATTACCCGTTATATTGAAAATTTAAAGTATTTTAGGTTGCTGAACATTGATTTTGGTGCAACCCTATTTAGTCGTGTAACTACCTTAATACCAACATAATACTTCATACTACAAAATGTCATCTACCTGCAAAAAAATTTATATCAACAGCTATATTATAAAGAGGATATTTTTTTTTCTAGGTCCACTTCAGTTTCTAAATGGCCTTCGTTGTATAATTCACACAAATAAAAGTGTCTTATTTGAAGATGACTTTACATACTCTCCAATTTACGAAGTAAGTGACAATTACTATTTGTTTATTATATTCTTACTCCAAATTTTTTTCAAAACACTACAACACGGGTTTCGTTTTCTTCAGGCTTGACTGTGTGACTAATAATAGCTACACCAAACTAATATTAATACTCTTAAAAATAAATATTTTAATATCAAAAATAAATAAAAAAAATATTACATATTTTAAATTATTTTTTATTTTAAGTAATAAATTAATATATTTTCGTATATTTTTAAACGATGAATGTATGTGGTTCGTTCCATTATACATGCGGTCAGCAGATACGTTAACCATTATAGTAATAGGTTTTGGTACCTCTGATCACTCAATATGGGGTTACGAGCATAATATTTATTATATTATCTATGTTAGATCGAAAGAGTCAAACAATATTGTTTGTTTACGTACAAATCTCACAGTTACGTGATCGTGATGATTCTAAAAATTTCAAATGATATTTTTATACCTATTAAGCCCTTATTGTACAATCCTATGAATAGTATTACTAGATTTGAAGTCAATATATACTTTTTTAACTCATATTTTATCATCATTATATCATCATATCAGCCTTTAACTGTTCACTGCTAAACATAAGCTTCCCCTTGGGGGATTTTGCCAGTAGTTGCCACGCTTGGTAGGCGAATTGGCAGTCGCAGTTAGGCTTTAGAGATGTTTTAAGAGGGACGCTGCTAGCCATCCCTCGCCCTCCCTTAGTCGACTCTTACGACACCCACGAGAAAGGAAGGGATGGCCTGTTCAATGCCAGGACCACACGGCTAGACACACTATTTTATACATCCTCTAAAAGGAAACAGGGGATTACTAATAATGGGAACTGATGTTATCATTGCTAATAATGTTTATGCGATCCTCCAGGAAACCGTCGCGATTAATTTTTAGTTAATATTTTTAATGAGAGGTAATGGAGTGGTAATGTCGCATGCGCTATCGGTATACACTAGCGGGGTACCAGTGAGGGGTGATAGATGACGATGAAATGAATTAATTAAGATGGTTTCCAAGGGGAACCACGTAAAAGTCGACCTGATAGGGCATATTTCTGGCAATGGGGCTATTAGATCCCTAATATTAAGAATCCCTTTCCCCCTATTTCTAGTTAATTTGTCACAATGAGCTTATTGACCCGACTTCATTCTTTATCTATCATCCTTCACTGAGGTACCAGCATATACTGATAGCACAGGTGAATTTATTATTCCATTATCATCCATAGAAAAATCCACTAATTGCTCTTTATATTACCCATCAAAAACAAATCAATCAACCAATGGCAGTCAACTAAAATTCAGTGGATACACTCTTCTTTATTTCTCATAAATCCATCTTCGAGACGTCACTGTGTAGACAAACGCCCCATAACTCAAACACGCAGGGCGGCCTAAACAACGAGATACGACGTTGTGACGTCACGCTCCTGAATGCAGGCAAGTGACGCAAAACACACGGGCCGTGACCGTTGTGTGATGTCATTTGTCACTGTCACTCAGCCGTAACGGTCGGTATAAATCAGTCGCGGTACGAACTTCTAGACTGTTCTGGGAGATCATTCAAAATTTTGTACACAGATAGCGTTTCTGTGTACCTACATTGACATTTTAGAGGGTGCCCGAAATACGTTCGTTCCCATCACTACACCCATAAAACATTTGTATTCGTAACTATTATAGAACGACGTAACTTTTGCAACGTTTGCTCTTCTTGAGATTTTCAGGCAAATAAAGGCTGACAATTTTTATAATGCAATATATTTTATTGATTTTAAATTAATATATAAGTTGCGTCATAATTATATAAGTATATAATACTGTACACACAGTAAAAAATCACTAATAGTTTTTGTAGTACCTAAAAAACCTGAATAAACATTTTTTTTTATACCACTGAGGTGGCAAACAAGCATACAGCCCACCTCATAGTAAGCGGTTACCGTAGCCTATGAACGCCTGTAATACCAGAGACATTACGTGCACGTTGCCGGTCATTAAAACTACTATTTCTAATATGTAAATTTATAAAAAAAAATATATAAATTGAAATTTATGCATCACAAAGTATTACAATGTGCATTAAAAAATATTCGTTGTTATAATTTAGACCTTGTATTTACTAGTTTATATTTATTAAATTTTTCAAGCCCACCACATTTATTGTTATTAATTATAATAACAATTTTGTTTATGGTTAATCACAGCTAATCTATCTTAAACAATAGAACCACATTTTTAAACTGTAATACTGTAAATCACTGTCAATGTAAATCTTTTATCATATTTAAAAATATCTCGTTGACTCGCGTCACATTTTTTTCGAACCCTAAACAACTTGTTATTAAACGCATAACCTTTAATATTTCTGAAGAGTTGGCATCTTTTTAATTTCTTTTCTCATTCAGGATTTTTCGCCACATCAATCTTGGTAGCGGGAACAGACCTTGGGTTCCTCTTTATTAAATTACCGGAGCGATGTATAGGCCGTCACGTTTAAGATTAATTTTAAGTCATGTCAAATTTACGTAGAGTTTAATATTAGGAACATGGTGATATGTGTTGGTATAATTACCCCTTTAGTCTACCAATCACATGTCAGCATCATAATCACTAAAACAGCGCTGTTTGCTAAACTGATTATGTGTTCTTGGATAGCGACAGTTAATTACATTCACCATATTAAATTTATATTAAGAACGTCGTTAAATTATGTAGGTATATCAAAGCCTAATTAAGTGATATCACATCACACGTGTTATGTGTATGCATGTTATCACTATTAGATATACCTAGTGATTATTATACTAGTTTATAAACTACAATAGTATATTTATTTAAATTTAAAAAAAATAAAAAAAAATATTAGTATTATATTATCCAATGTTGCTTGTACTTTAATATGAAATACCCGAGCTCGATTATATTCTAGGTCTTATAGCGTAACTTAAATCAAGGTATATTGGTACGTAGGAACAAAGTAAATAAAATTGTGAAAATAGAATGTCAAATCATATTATAGTGGTTGGATAATCTAGATCGAGTGAGGGCGTCTCTTTGTCAAAAAAATGTTTTTCTGGCTTCCCCTAACAGTGTGATGGTATGCAGATTTCAAATACGTGATCTGAAAGTCAATGTTTGCAACCTGCGGGTGACAAGCCGATTAGTGGTAGCAGCTCAAGAGCTTGACAGTTTGCAACTCACTATAACAGATTTTTTTATATAAGTGTATTATTATTGTAGATAAATTGCATTTATTTCGTATTGTTTGCGATAAATTTTTTTTAACGCTGCCATCGATATCAATTTAATAATAATATTTCTTAGGTATCGTTGTCTGTTAAAACTGGCACACAAAATAATAATTAAACATTTTAAATTCACTTTAAAAAACATAATAAATTAAATTGAAATTAAAATTCACCAGGGTACTGGTATACTTGGACAAACTGAGCAAACTGTTTTTTGAGACCTCGCATACGCTATCGCCTTCTCATAAAAAAACGTAGACGTAGCAGAAATAAGGTATCATAACTCCACATTCATCCACTTATCCACAAAACATTGTAAAAGGCGACTAAGCAAATAAAGCAGGTATGCTGTATTTATTGCATTATAGATATTGCATATCTGTGATGCAAAAGTAAGAATCTTTGAAATAAAACCCTATCCTACAGGCTTAAACTAGTAGGCTAGTGTCCTATGAGAAAAGACTCGTGTTTGTCAGTGAAACGTTACTGATGTATATATAATATTTATATTTCATTCTATACCTAGCAGTTTAGTTGTTCTATCAGTCAGTTACTTCTCCGTCAGTCAGACAAGTAATCTTGTACATTTTCTATGTAATTTTATAATTTATCGTAGGATGATATGATATCTTACGATTTTATCAGTATTATAGCGTATGTTTTCATTTTCCTGATATAACAGGTAAGCACAAAATGTGCAGTTTATGTATGTGCATGCTTTTAATTTTCCACGTGTATATCGTGGGCGTGCACAGAATAATAAATATGCCATAAAACTGCATATTTTTTTATTATATCGTAACGGTACAATTGATTTTTTTGTCTTGTACCGTGGTAAATAATAAAACACCCATAAGTAGGCTTTTTCCTTTTATACGCTTAACCACTTCTGGATTTCAACAAAGTGTATTGAACACAGATTAACGTTGTCTGTTGATCGCTAGTATCTAAAGTGAGATGTTCTGATGTTCTATTACAGCTGGTGTTTGGAAAGAACCGTAATTTATTGACATTTTAATGTAACCACGTGCCTGCGAAAAGCAATTTGTCATCGTAACTTTGATGAATAATAAAATAGTCAGCCAATTTTGTTGTGACAGGAATTAATTGAAATCTATGACGGCGCGTGCCAGCATCGGTGGCATCTGCTCAGAGCTTTAATTAAGGAGCTAAATGTACTGCCAGTGCCTGAGGATGTGATTGATGATGGGCATATTCCTACATACGTATCCTGCACGTAGGAATCGACGACAAATTATTATTTCATTTTGTTTCTGTCAAGGGCTTAATGGATTAACCCTTTGTTTGTGGCATTTGACAATAACAGTGGCGTCAATGAAGCGAGAGAAAATAAAGGAGGTATTTTTGAGATAGTGGAAACAAAAATACAAAAATATATAATAATTACCTACTTAAATTCGCAATTTTTTGATTAAATTAATAGATAAATTGCTTGTACACAAAAAAAAATACAGTGAAAATAATAACCTCGTCATTGGTGTTGGTTTAAATTACATAAATAAAAAATACGTATATAAACATTTTAAGAAGAAGCTACTAAATGATCGAATGAATACTTATATATACTATACTGATGTACATTATCTAGAATTAAGAATTATTAAAAAATGGTAATAAATGATGAATAAGTTTAATTCTCGTTAGCTATATTAATTAATATCTCACAGCATTTTGCAGAAACTGTAATTCAAAATTACAATATGACTAAAATGTTGCATTTTAGTGTATTTTAATGTTCTCCCTCACCTGGTCCAAATGCACTCGGGTCATACACATAATTCACATGGATGAAATAACGCAAAGCAGACTCATATATTTAATTAAATCAGAAAAGCTATCCGCGTTTAAACACGAAATATAATATTGAAATGTTAAATTAAATGGATCCTGTCGAAATTTTAGAATACAATATTACTGCAGAGCTTTATTAACTCAAAATCCGCATTGCTCGTGGCCGATGCAAATGCACCCTGTCGTCTATAACTCATGCGTGCGGACAGGACGTGGGGTTGACGTGAATTATGACGTCATGAACTGCTAGTAGAATATGACCACCTACATTGATGCAGGTTTATCCCTGCACTGGCATCTTATTCTTGATATTATTATATTTTTAGTGCATATTATGGTTTCAAAATGGTGATTAATCATCTAATTGTCACCCAAAATACGCAAAGTGCTTATTAACGGTTAACTGAAACTCAGATAACAGTTATTTATCACAGACCCTAAAATAGCTAAAAATTAACGTTCTATTTGAATCGCAGACATCACCTGGCTGGCACCTAGAAAACAATTCCTAACAGTGATAAAACTTCACACTAGTTAAAAAAAATCCCTTAATTTGGGCTTCCTTATTTCAAATACGGTAAAAATAAAATGTAAATTTATCGATATTAAATATTAATATCGATTAATTTACATTTTATTTTCTCAATATATTCTGAATATATTGATGTAAAAATTATTTCTCTATGCAATATAGAAAAGGAGACAGGAAGATTAGACAAACAATTAGTTTATAAATGTCACTTATACAGTCACAGTTAACCATCGTTAAACTATCACAATCATCATATCAGCTTTTAACTGACCACTGCTGAACGGGAAAGGAAGGTGGTGGCCTCTTCTATGCCAGGACCACACAGCAATATGTGTACCTTCAGATCCATAAAAAGCTAAGTCACGTTACTATCAATTAAATATAATTAAATATTCTGTCCTAATTAATGATCGAATTAATCATTCAGTTAAAAAATAATTCTTTAAACAAACATTAAATACAATAGAATTGAGAACCTCCTTCTTTTTAAGTCGGTTGAAAATCAATCTTAATATTATGATCGTCTATTATGGTCGTCGTCGTTCCCCAAACCGAATTATTTCACCACTCACGAAGTCTCATCAACCACACACATTCTAAAGTATATACGCTCTAAAGTGCCTAGGTATTAGAGATGACCTACTTAGATAACTGCTGCTACTCTTATATTATACTTACGTCAGGGTATGAAACAACGCTTAATATCTGTAGTCAGCTGAATGACCCTAATGACCAAACGGCGGCTATGTTAACAATATACGACTGGATCAGTTAAGGCCACAGAAAGAGCGTGAAAAAGACAAATTGTTGTATAACTTTGGTATTACGAGTGCTAGGATATACTTATTGATAACTGACATGTATAATACATAATACACATGACGTGTAATTGAGAGTAAAAAATTGAAGTAATAAGTAAAATTTTCAAGTCACTCAAAAACTTCTGGCTTTATAATTGTTGCCCGAGATGAGATGAGATGAAACAGCTCTCTTGTCCGTACGAGTATGTACTGTACATACGTACAACACATAGACACATATTTAATGTAAATATAAAATTCTATTAATATATTTCTTCTTTTCTTACAAGTTAACTTTTATAATGGACAAATACTAAAATTCTCAACATAGCTGTAGTTTATTTTTCGTACGCTATTTTAATAGCCATACCCTACTTTATTCAAATCTCGGGTAATATCAGCTACCCCAAGTGTAAGTTGTCCGCCCACTGACACCGTTGGTGTAGAAGGATCTTCCTCATTTAGTTGTCAAAAATTGTATCACAATTATATATACTCGTATAATTATATATATTTGATAAAATACATATATACGTAGCATGTTATAATTTTGATTGCCATCAAAAGTGAATGGTTCTCTTTCTTTGTAAATAGCGGTTCCTACGAAATGTCACATATCTTATGTGCTTATTAATTATATTATAATAACTAATTTATACCATGTTGTTATATATAGTTAATAAATATAAATAAATAAACACACAGTACCTAAAATTTTTATGAAATTGTGGACTTTATATGATTACTTCGAAAGAGAGAGTGAACCTATGATCATTTTACCTATATATCCTTATTCCTTATGTGATAATTGGCATCATCTTGTGTAAAAAAATTTTCAGTCAAAGCGAAGGTTCACTATATACGAAGCAATTTAACGTGGCTTATTAGACAATTATCTCATGTGTCTTCCGAAACAAGAAGTGTACTCGTATAACGCACGAGAGATCTCAAACGTGGCATAGTACTAGTGACGTAGTACTTATCAACTGTTAGCTTAATTACTTTTCCTAGTAATAAATTAAACCATGTGAACTAATAAGCCATCAGTTTGCCTAATGGAAAGTGGTAACAATCGTCTATAAACACGAACAGCGTTATGGCGATCACATTTTGCACTGTGACGTCACTGGTATTAATCATACATTGTTAATCTTCAGAAGTATAATATTGTGCCTTCATACTCTATATTTATACTTCATAATGTTAAGTGTTAATCATACATTGTTAGTCTTCAGAAGTATAATATTGTGCCTTCATACTCAATATTCATACTTCGCTACTGAATTCGTCCCACGCTACGAACTGCAATTCAAGTATGTAAACACAGGTGTATGGTGAAAGTAATTTAAGTAAGACAAAGTATGTCTTTTGTAGAAAACGTAAGCGTGATTCAGTAAATGTTATTATAAATACGTTATAATAAAATAAATCAATATCGTTATGATTATTTACGACTGTACTGTTTTACTGCCATATAGACTTTATTCTACTTAGAATGGCAAACAAGCTGACGGCCCACCTGATGGAAAGTGGTAACCGTCAGCTATAGACATGAGCAGTACCATGGACATAACAGAGTATACTGTTTCGCCCATGATACCCCCCATGCGTTGCCATTCCTGAGGACTCAGATGTTATTCCTCTGTACCCAATAAATTCACGCCGTATCCCACTCTTCAAACCGAAACACAGCCATGCAAACACAACTGTTTCACGGTTGAAACACGAATGGGACAGAGGTACCCAATCAATCGACTTTTGTACAAAGTCTCCTATCTTATCCCTTATTATAAATACGTTGTAATGAAATAAATCAATCTCGTTATGATTATTTACGCTTGTTTTACTGCCATGTGGTTTCGGCATAGAATCGTCCACACCTTCCATTCCTGTGTAGGGCATAAGAGATGACTAAGGGAACTTAAAGATTTAGGAATAGACAGCAGCGTCTCTCTTAAAACATCACCAAAGCCTAACTGCAGTTGCCAACCCGTTTGCCAAGCATGGCAACTATTAATAATAACCTTCCAAATGGGGTAAGGCTTATGTTCGGCAGTAAACACTTTACGACTGATATGATGACGATGGTGATGTACTGTTTTATTCTTGCTAGCAGGAAAGCTATATAACATAATAGAATTACAAAAAAATACAGTGTTAATAACCCTACTATACCATCCAAGGGAGATAGAAATACTCTTAAACGGTGAATTTTGCATTAAATTGTTCCACTTCTAGAACGTACAAAAGCTGCTCAAATAGATTTTGTGCTAGTATAGGTAGTCGGGTAAGGATGTTCCGCACAAAGTTTTCGATGAATATAGAACTTCTCAAAGTGTGTAAGCCCAACTCCAACCTAGAGAACATAGGAATCCAATGGCTAAAACGTTTTGCTCGTTTAGAAATCTTATCGTCTCAAATTTCATTAAAGTTTAGAAACAAAAGGCATTCATTAGTGCGTACTATCTGGTACTATGTAATTACAGTGATGACCCTTATGCTGTAGGGTACAAGAGGTTTCATAATGTATTTATTTTAATCTAAGTATTTATATAATATTTAATTTATGGAAAGAAAATAAAGATATTTATTATTATTCCCTAAAGACTGCAGTATGGGGTTCTTCAAAAGGAGTATGTTAAGGTTTCTTCAGAATCGGCAACATGCACGTGACACTACTAGTGTTACAGGCGTCAATAAGCTACAGTGATCGTTTATCATCAGACGGGTTGTATGCTTGTTTGTCATCTTTATGGTATAAAAAAAAACATCATAAAAACGACCAAAAAGTCCTCACATTGTTAGTTCCGAAATTTAATAGTAGGTTGGTTAGTCATTTATTCATATACAAGTAAGGTAATTTTTTTATATAATTTTATTACATACCTAATATGTTTATACTATATTTTGATATATTATATTATATTTATATATAATATTTATATATAATATTTATGTATTATATTTATATACAGGTTGGTTTGATAAAAATAATTTGACATGGCTATGGTCGAAATAGCTCTAACAAATAGATGATAACATATTAGTAGTATATTGTGTCTCTCAGTCGTAATTAAATATCAAAGATTCTTATAAATAGACAAACTGAAAGTAAAATCTGTAAAAAAGATTTTTTAATATAATTGTACATGTAATATGTACGTATATATATACATATAACAAATAACGATATATATTTACATTATTGCATGTATTACATCTCCATATGCATTTTAAAATGACAGAATTTTTATCGTGCCTCCGATCAAACTGTTTATAATTACTCCTCTTCATCCAAAGGTTTCCTGGAAGTGATCGAGTGATAAGGTCGCCCATTGTTTTCTGTGATCATTTCTTGCAATTGTTTGTATCTATAATAAGTTTATTACTGTAATCTTTTGGAGGAAACAATAAAGAGTATCTATCTAACTACTTTTTATCCCGGTCACACCAACGAAGTCACGGATGAAAGAAATACATACGTACTTGTCACGCCTGAAGGAAAAGAAAGAAATATAGGTAATTTGATAACAAAATTGTACCTTTACGGTGTACTAGATATATCTTGGAGCTTAGTCCATGTGAAATGGAATAAAAAGTGGCCTATTTGTTAATCTAAACTATAATCTATTTGTCTATCAAATTTTAATCAAATTTGTTTAAACATACCTATAGAAACATCTTTATAATCTTCCACATATATAATAATAGTAAGATTAAGATAGAATTTATTTCTAAAAACGTACTCCTTATCGCTTAAAAGGTAGAGAGTGATTCAGCCAAATTGCAACGAGAATATACCTTAACATCAAGAAGGTCCGGACAAGATGAACTACATAATCCTAAAGGAGTGCAGGACATTTTGCCCCTATCACGGGGAACGAAGACAAATTAAGTTCACCTATTCCTGTAACGTACAAGGACAGGATTATTCCAAAGTATGTACGTATGATATAAAATTTTTTGGTTTTATATATAAATATACAAAATATTTTTTACTTTCTTCTTATATTTAAAATACTGGATGTCAGATTTTAATGACATTTTGTACACACGGATAAACCGTACCCTGGAATTGTTATAAAAAGAAAATGGAATAATAACCCCACCTGTGCAATTGGTATCCGCTGGTGGACTACAGTCCAATTTTTGTGGTACCAACGGATAATGACAAATTTGGATGAAGTCCAGTCAGTTGACCCATCATGATGAATACATCAATTAGGTAATAATCACCATGACCTGGACTAACAGATCCTACATTAGATACAATATCGTGAAGTTGATTTTCATGATTCATGCTTCCTGTTCATATCGCTCCCTAAATAAGCCAACGGCATAAAATTTTGAGTTTTTATTAATATTTAAAACGAATAAATGTTATAAAGATATAAAAAAGAATTGTGTTTCCTGAATTTTTTATATTTCAAAATTCATACAAATTAATGAAATTTACAATTGTAAAACATATTATTATTCGTTATTGATAAATTCAATAGTGTTTTCAATCAATTTTGATGTTTTTCACATTAAAATTAAGCATTACGCCTGAAACAGAACGTTTATTAACCTACAAGCGTGTCACAAACTCATGTTTTGCGACATATGGATATTTTGATGGAAATACGAAGTGAGATGGGATCGATATATAATTTAATTGCTATCTACATACATACCCAGGAATTATGTTAACTAATTGGACAGATTTTAATGTTATAGTCAAAAGTTTTTAAGCTTATAGATAGAAAGTTTCAAAATAAATCCCCAAAAGGGTAAAATAAGGATTAATACGGTTAATACGTACAAACTACCTTGTTTGTATACCCTTACTTACCGCTTAATAAATTAGATATTTTACATGGTCGAAGAGTTTTTCTTCGCAAAAAATGCATTCGTCACAATGTTAGTAGGTATGCATCTCTTCGTAGTAATGTAAATGTCGTATTCGTTAAAAAATATACATATGTATATTATTTCAAATATTTTTAATTTAAACGAATAAATGTGTAAAAATGTATCTTTGCTTCGCAAATAAAATGGGTTTTAATTCATCATTATATCACAGGACCTATAATATAGTACTTAATTCAGATTGAGAATTGAAGACATAAATTTCTAACATATAAGTAAAAAAAAATAAAGCCGAATTGACGCCTTCTTCCTTTGTAATTTATTTATTATAAATTACAAATAATATATCTAACTTATAACATATATAATATATAACAGTAAAGGCCAAATTTTCTACAAATCGGTATAGTAAATAATTGTCTTAAAATTGAACATTATTATAAATTAACCCAATAAATATCTACTCTTTAATTATATTTCTAATCATGAGTCGTCTCGTATCTATTGTCTATGCATTTTTTTCTAATCGTAAAATAAAACCCTTTTTTTTTAAATCGAGCCAATATATTATAGAATATATATAAAAGAAATAATAGTCTATATAGCCTACTAATCCATATTCTCTATCATGTAATTCTTGTATAATTTTCTGTCTATAAAAAACTATAGATTTCATAAAGGCAAATACCCGAGAAACTACGAGGACACAATCAATAACAAATTGTAATTCAAAAATACTATCAGCGCCCTCTGTACAAAATGAGTTTGCTTTCCTCCTAAAGTTCATTAGGATTCCGTAAGAGGGCGTTATTCTTTCAATAGAATAAGTGATTGTATCAACCCCACGCTAGATGGCGCAAATCAAAACATTAACATTCAATTCTCTATTATAATGTTGGCAACTTAAAATGTAGAGACATTTGTTTTTTAACTCTTGGCTCAAATGTTTCTCATGGAAATTGTCATACATGGAGTACCTCATTAATACGAAGAACTTGTAGAATACTTTTATACTGATTATTGGCAAATTTTTATGTTAATCATGGTCAGTAAACTTATGGTAGTCCTGACTACGACTACTATTACTTAATTTAAAAAATTTACATTCTAAATTGCCACAATTGTGAACAGAAGTTGTGAACGCATTTATACCATGTGTTTTGACATCCTTATTTTGACAATTATATTTTACTACCTATATCCCGCATCTTCACCTGCTTGAATCAGTATATACAGTATCAAATGTGTTAAGTTATACGCACGAAGTTGTCGACGAGTATATATACCTGGGATAAGTTTTCCAAATAGGTAAGTCCAACTTCGCCACACCTTTTTATCCAAAATACCTCAGAATTTGAAGACGAAGGTCTTTAACCAGTGCGTGTTGTCAGTGATGACGTCGGTTCCATAAAAACCGAAACATGGTCCTACACGATTGGCCGTAAGCATAAGCTTTAAGTTACTCAGCGGGCTATGGAGAGGGCTATGCTCGGAGTCTCTGCGTGATAGAATCCGAAACGAAGATATCTGGAAAAGAACCAAAATAACCGACATAGCCCGAAGGATAAGCAAGCTGAAGTGGTAATGGGCTGGTCACATAGCTCGTTGAACCGACAACTAATGTGGAACAAAGGTCCTTGAGTGGCGTGACGTTGAGTGACGTACGGGTAAACACAGTGTAAGACAACCTCCCACTAGATGGAGTGACGACTTGAAATACATTGCAGGGAATCAGTGGATGCAGGTGGCTTAAGACCGTTCTTTATCTATGGGGCAGTCTATGGAGGAGGCTTATGTCCAGCAGTGGACGGATAATGGCTGAAATGATGATGAATGGTGATGATGTGTTAAGTTCCGTGTGTGTGGGTATAGAATAGGCCGCCCCTACCTTTCCCGTGGGTGTCGTAAGAGGCGACTAAAGGAAGGCGAGGGATGGGCAGCAGCATCCTTCTTAAATCATCTCTGCCTAACTCTAAAAAGCCTAACTAGCAGCCCGCCTGCCACACGTGGCAACTACTGGCAAAACTACCCTTATAGGTAAGGCTTATGTCTAGCAGTGAACATTTAACGGTGAAATAATGTGTTAAGTTAGAATATACCTTACCTTAATATAACTTACTTCATAATTTTCCTGTTCAAAAATTTTAAATATATTTTAATGATTCTTTTTGTAATCGATAGGATTTACTCCTATGGCGGTGGCATACTCATCATCATTATCGTCATCATTTCAGCCATTACTTGTTCACTCCTGAATCTTGAGCCACCTGCATCCATTGACTTCCTGCAATGTATTTGAAGTCGTCACTTCATCTAGTGGGGGGTCGTCCTACATTGCGTTTGAGCATACGGACTCGCCACTCAAAAACCTTTTTTTTCCCATCGATTGTCGATGACATACTATTTTTTCTTAATTGAAAACAATTATTTTTAATGGAAAAAAATCACGAAAAAGTTATTTATTAGGCTAATATTTATAGGCAGTGTTATTGGCAGGCGGCAATAATTCTAATATTACTTTTCCGTGAAGTATTTTCTTTCATCTTTTTATTAATTTTTAATAGAAATTTATGAAATCATTTTTCAATTTCATATCATAGCCGCCTAATCGGAATTCCTTTTATTAAATTTTTACATACAACATTTATTTCCTATTATTATGTAGGTATCTCTGTATTTCGGATTGTGTATCTTTCTATATTCTATCTATATAGAAAAATACACAATCTGAAATGCAGAGAAATATTATAGATGTCTATAAGAAAAATTAAAAAACACTTTTTATCGATATTTATATTTTTGTCCTTCGTCCTCTTCGATCATCGTCTTTAATCCTTAATACAAGTATACAAATAATTATAATAATAAGTATAAAAATAATAAGTATACAAATATTTAATATTATAATTCTAAAATTTCGTAAAATTGTAACGCATATTAAATAGGCACATGAGTGATTAACGACAATTTAGTATAATTTCTTATCTAATATCAGTAACAATTCAAAACACGATAACGGCCGACAAATGGCTGGGTTGTATTCACAAAATTAGCTCTTTAATACGATTAAACAATTATAAAATGAAACAACAAAATAGCAATGGCAATTTTTCGCAAAAAACAGCAATTATACGAGTAGATAAGGCGAACTTGGGCTTGTCGTCAGATTAGCTTCGCAGAAATATGTACGTGTTTATTTATGTTTGCGTGCAATTTGTAGACCAGGGTCTAGAATATAGATTCTAAATTGTACTTTGTATCAAAATAAATACAATTAAAGACTGTGTCCTACAAAAAAAAAAACTTCAATTTTGATAAAATCAGATATTTTTATTTTTAAACTAAACTACTGAACCAAATTTGATAAAATGTGTATGGAACAAGTCTGTAAGTTATCCTTTCATATAAAAAAGATTTTGTCCAAATCGGTTTAGAACTGATAACCTCATGAGATAACAAACGCAGAAAAAATACAACGTAATAGAGAAACTTCTCCTTTTTGAAATGGGTTAAAAAGTAATAAAATATATTATAAAAAATTTTGAGATTTTTGCGATTGTCGTTACATTTAATATACATAGTTAACAGGTTATTACCACAACAACTTATTTGTTTTGATAGTTCATTATTTTATATAAATAAATGAACGTGGTAACAATATGTTAATTTATAAACATTAAGTATTCCCTTAAAAACTTTTCTTAAGACTGTACCTGTATAAATTCGTCAGCGGGACCAAGACAAATTTTAATTAACTCTATTCTCCTTCCCAAATAATATGTACGCCATATTTTGTGTCAATTGGTGCACGAAAAAATAAATAAATTTACTTGCATATTCACAATATTAGTAAGGATCATGAATCATGGTCAGAAATCATGGCCGTGTGGTCCCGATATAGAATAGGTCATTCCTTTCTTTCCCGTGGACGTCGGAAAAGGCGATTAAGAGAAGGCTAGAGATGGGCAGCAGCGTCCCTCTTAAAACAAAAGCCTTCAAAGCCTAACTGCGGTTGCCAATCCACCTGCCAAGCATGGCAACTATTGGCAATCAAAAGGAGGAGGATTATATTCAGCATTGGACAGTTAAAGTCTGATATAAAGATGATGATTCAGAAATCATGCAATATTAAAATTTTACACGTAATATAAAAGTATTTGCTTTATTATAATCCGTCGTGACGGTTACTATGTCCTTATGACTTTGAATTTAAATGTAGTTAAAAGCAACAACTGTTAATATATTCCATGTATATTTTCGTAAATTAAATAGAATTTAAAATATTAATTGATATTAATGTAACCTTTTGATCAAGTCCGAATCCAAGGCCCTCGGCTATTCTGGGGCAAGATAATTATGTACCTTCCAATATGTTTACAATAATATATGCCTTACATTTTTTAATTTGTATTTTGGTTAATAATAATTACTCACGTAAAATATAAGTATTTTCACAGATTTTCTTCAAATAGCTTACTAAGTTACTTTAGTTTTGTATACAGTATCTTTTGTTAGTTTAAAATTCTTGGTATTATACTGAAAAAGTTACCTGCGGATCTAGCTCTAGGTCTTAATGGCTTATGCAGTTGTTGAAACTTCTTCGTGACCAGACATTAAGCAATTATGGAAATTCTAAGAACTTTGAAATAAAACAGTAAATACTTATCCTATGCGTATATATTTAAGTTAAATTCAAATTGTTTTACTGGTAAATGGTATTAAAAGTAATTATGACTAAGTTTTCCCTGTGTCTTTGTTCGCAAACCATCTTTCGCATATAGGGATTGATTGATCGGGATAAAAAGTCGCCTATATCCGTTTCCATCCCAAATTCTCATACTACGTTTACGTATTCAAAATTTCATGTACAATTAGTCATTTGATTATATTATTTTTTTATAAGTAAATACGATTACGTACAATAGTTTGTTCCATTATAAAACAATGATATTGATTAATTTGTTAGTTTGAAACATTCAAATACTAAATATTTCTGTTTTTAGCAAAAGGAAATACAATCACTTGTTTAATTCATTTAAATAGAAATAATAGTCAAATGAGAGTCTTAATTTCTGTTTATGGCAAAAGGAAATACAACACTTATTTAATTAATTTAAATAAAAATAATAGTCGAATGAGAATCTTAATGTCTGTTTGTAGCAAAAGGAAATACAACCATTTTATTTATGTTTATCGCGAATTAACTCTATGATTTAATAGAAAATCATTTACGTTTATGAAAATATTTTACGTTTATTTATAAAGGTAATACCAAGTTAATTTTTCCTCGTTCACAGCTATCGATAATAACGCCTGCGCCAATATATATAATATCTTCTACGTACGGATATCATTCTGTTGAATTTTCTTTTTCTTATTATATATCAATATATCTTATTAATTTATGGCATGGTTGGTATACATACATACATACATACATACATATCTGTCACGCCTATCTCCCATTAGGGTAGGCAGAAACAATAGAATACATGTATTTTTAATATCAATTTGATAAAAATCTGAAGTAAAAATATATCTAAACTTCCAAACATCTCTACAAACTTTTACATTTATTTTCGTGATATTAATATAATTAATGAGATTAGTAGGCAAGATAAGAAACAAGATCTTTTTGTTTCATATAAAAACCAAGTAACGAAAACAAAACGTTTTAGTTGAAGTTTTTAAAATTCATTATTTCCGTTTCATGGCACCAGTCAACTACTATGGTTGATGGTTTTATGCAAATTTATATAAATTGTACATGACACATGGCGTAGTAGCTCGATATGAGTTTACAACGCAAACTATTAAAACATTTTATGTGTGTGTTCATATGAGCGTTTATGGCCAGGATATGTTTTTTTCAATGGATGATAATGAAATGGTAACCCCGCCCGCGCTATGGATATACACTGGTGGGACACCAGAGAGGGATGACAAGTGAGGATGTAAAAGCAGGTCAGTTAGCCCATCGTATTGAATACACCTGAAATTCAGCACGATGGTTACCAGGGGGACCATGTGGAGGTCGACCTGACAGGGTATATTGCTAGCAATGGTAGTTCGCATTATTACCAATCCCTTCCCCCTGGCCAGGATATGTTAATTTATCGGAATAAAAAGTTGCATTTGTTATTCTCTATCTCAAATACTGTCAACGTGTACACCAAACTCCATGATTATTAGTTAAGCCATTCAGGCCCAAAAAATTAATAAGTAAATAAACAAAAATAAATATTTTAGATATTATAACCTGTAAAGGACAATTGCAGAGATATTTTGCAATATAGGCTACGGTAACCACTTACTGTCAGGTGAGCCATATATTTGTTTGACATCTCAGTGGTATAAAAAAAGTAAGTAAGTGGTATAAGAAAGGGGTAGCTTATTCTATGCCGGGACCACAAAACCATATATTTTATATAATAATTATTAGTATTTGTAATATATCTATTATCATTTGAAATAATTCAAACAACATTAATCTACAAACTATTACTGCTGACTAATTACACAGTACACCGCAATTTTCAGTTCCACTGGAAGCAAAGAGAATGCGCCGTGCTGCAGTCGGAATTACTAACAACAGAAGGTGCTTAGAGAAACAATAGTCGACTCTAATCGTAGTCCCTGTGGGGAGCTAACGGAATCAAACACACCACAATCCTAAGAGAAGCTAGGCATGCCCGTCGGCTTTTCTGGCTGCAAGGATAATTGATTGCGAACAATGAACATTTACCCATACCTATTATAGGTGTATTAGTTTCTAATGGATAAAGCAGATAATAAATTGAAAGCCATTATCTGTTATTACTAGTATGTTTGAAGTTTTGCAGGGTTTT
Organism: Galleria mellonella; assembly: GCF_026898425.1. Lineage (NCBI taxonomy): Eukaryota > Metazoa > Arthropoda > Insecta > Lepidoptera > Pyralidae > Galleria > Galleria mellonella. The sequence goes on along the minus strand of NW_026442045.1, from coordinate 1,987,296 downwards.
AAAATCCGAAATGATGATATTAGCAGAAGAACTAAAAGGACTGAGCTATAAGCTAGGAAAATAAGCAAGCTAAAGATAAAGCGGTGATCTCAAGAGTTTTACATAGATTCTATGGTTGCGAGTGTATCCTAACTGTGGCAGTCTATGGGTAAAGTACATGGATAAAATTTAGTTTAATGCTTATTACTGTCTTCACAATGGCCAAAACTTTTGTAATACATAGTAAAGAATTGGAGCTTAGTTATCTTTTTTAAAAAATTACATCTCTAAAAGATACCGAGTCAAGTTGGAATTTTGGATGAAGATGAATAAAAAATTGTTAAAAGTCTTCTTGCTGAGAAAAGTCTGTAATCCAGTTTATTAGAAAAAGCGACTCGAGTAGAATTCAAATAACTTTAATAAGCTTGCGTAGTTTTTTTTTTCTTTTTTTACAGAATATAAACAGAAATATAACAAGTTGAATATTCCTTTTGATGTAGTAGGTTTAATGCTTGTTAACATGTAACTAATGGGAACACGTCTTTCTTTAACCTTAGCATATTTTAGGCTTAGTTAAGGTTTAATTTTGGATTTTCCTTCTAAAACCTCGAAAACAAAATGTTGACTTGTCGTTATTTAGAAATATTACATGTCAATAACATCGAGGTGCTGGCGTACTTGAGCGACATTCCGAAAGTAGAGCTGGCAAGAAACAAGTGTCTTATATAATTGAATTTCTCTTGTTCTTACAAGAGAAATTCAAGGGAAAATTAAAGACCGACCTAGTTCACATAGTCCCCGTGTTTTGATCTCCAATATGTATTTAATAATTCACTTAAAATACCCAACACTTATGTTGATTTGCCGTTGTTTCACAAGATGATGTGCGGAAATCGCGGCTTATTTAATTGTACATAACTAACGGGAAAAAATATTAGGACTCTTGATACGGCACGACGAACTTATAATTATAATAATAGAATGTAAGAAGAAGGAAGGAGGGGAAAAAGGATACCAAGTCATAGTTATATCAGGCAAATCAAGGAAAAAGTTGGTTATGTGTCGTTTCAAGATGTGAAGAGACTCGCAGAAAATCATAGTGGGTGGCAAAAGCTCCATCGACAAGAGCGTAGCTCTTAAATAGGATAGATAGAATTAGCAAAGATTTATTATGAAATCTTAGAAGGACTTGATCTGCTCGACGCAGAGACGACGGACTCGTCGTTTTGTTTATCTAACCTCAAATTTGATTGGAAATATGGACAGGCAAAGAAGAATAGAATGAACTGGCTACATAGCTCGAAGAACAAACAACCGATGGTTAAGAAAAGTTCTTAAGTGACGATCTCGTACAGGCAAACTCAGTATAAGATGGCCCTCTCTTTAGATGGAGTGACGAAATCAAATGCATGACATGGAGTCAGTGGATACAGGTGGCTTGGGACCGTTCTTTATAGCTGTCTGTGAGAGAGTCCTATGTTCAGCAGAAGTTAGAGAACGGCTAATATGATGGCCATGAAGAAGGATAGAAAAATATTGCGGCATTACGTTCAGAAATGATAAATTTATATTAACCAATTGCCTAAACTTTTTTAATTTGATACCAAAATCAAAACCAAAGAGATTCTTTGTAAAACGCGATATTTTCGCCAATTATCTCTTGATATATCTTTTTTTTTATCTAAATCGTTTATCCTAATATTCATTTTAATCCTCAAAACATTTGCCAATGCTAGCAGAGTTAGAAAAATACACAAAAAATAATAAAATTTTAGCCAGTGTTGACATCAAATGCCGGAAATACAATATAACCTTTGTAATTGGTTTCAAATATGCATTTTTTTTCAGTTTGAAACTTCATATGCCCGAGTTTACATTTAGCACATTCAATTATGCAAAGCTACCATTTGTTAACAGATTTTAGGGTAATTCGCCGAATGTCGACTCCGTTTTATGCTAATCAGCTTAGTGACCATTATTTATTGAGGTACATGTTTGCAAACATTCCTGTGTAATGTAGCATTCTGATAATGCTGTATCGAGCAATTAATATCAAAAACACTCACTGCCATATGATAAAGTGCCACATTAATATCTATTTTGCTGAATTGTATTTTGTTTAACGACAATTTTGTGTTAATTTGATGCAAATAGCTTTATCTAAAGTTCTTCTATACTATTAACGTAGTTTTCCAGTTTCATTTACGGAAGCAAATCGCTTTATTACCTACTATATCATATTACGTGACTATCTAACATCCGAATGACAAGCGTGGTTCGTCTTCGGAACTTCTCGCATTATCATATGTGTGGAGATTGTTTTTATTTAATTAGACAGTTTTTCATATAATTACCACAATAAAATGCATACTATATATTTTAGTTACTTTCATAGTATACTGTCCTATGGAATATTATTATGGGATAAAAGCAGCCGACATCCAAAAAAATATTTGTATTACAGAAATGTTCTGTTCGCGCAATATATTCTATGGGATGTACTGAATCATTAAGCGAGAAATTTAAAGAAGCAAATATTCTCACCATAGTTTCACAATACATACTAATTATATAATAATTTTTAAACTTTTCTTAAAAACAGTGATCTTAATAAGCTTAATACTAGATACAAATTCAAACTTGCTGTTTCAAAGTATCGTTTAGAAAAAGTTAATAGAAATTTGATAAGAATTGCATTAAATGTTATAATAAGATACCGAGGAATATTTTAGATCTGCCTTTTAATAAGTTTAAAAATGTTTTTAAAAAACAGTTATTGAACAAAGCCTATTACACACTAAACGATTACTTGTATGACAAACGTGCATAGTTTTAGTCGATAATGCACAGGCTTTTAACGACTGTGTAATTTTAGACATAGTACATTTAAATAAATAGACAATATTAACAGAGATTTATTTATTTATATTTATTCAGATGCCACGTGGAACAAATTAGATATTATAATAAGTAAGCATATAAGACACGTGACACTTCGTAGGGTAGATTTTTTTTATGGGTGAAAATGGAATGGTAACCCCGCCTCCGCTAGCGGGATACGCTGGCGGAGCACCAGTGAAGGATGATTGATGAGATCGAAAGTAGGCCAGTTAGCCCATCATGATGAATTCATCAGGAATTGACCGTGATAGTTTCCAGGGGGAACCGCGAGGAGGTCGACCTGGTTGGGTATATTGCTAGTAATGGGATTTTCAGTCTCCATTACTAACAATCCCTTCCCCTCCCCCCGTAGGGTAGGTTAGGTTTAAAAAAGTAACTGACGAGGTTCTTTTTCATCAAACATTTATACATAGATTTTATTACGAAATCTGTTATTATCTATAAAAAGGTGCATTTTAGAAAGTCTCAATCAATTCAGGATTTGTGGTGATGATGATGATGATATCAGCCGTCCATTGCTGAACATACGCCTCCCTCTATTAAGGAGTTTTACCAGTAGTTGCTATGCTTGCTCGCGGGTTAGCAACCGCAATCAAGCTTTGATGATATTCTAAGAGGGACCTCGTTGCCCATCTCTCGACATTCAGTTTCTCGCGTCTAAGTCGCCGACACCCACGGGAAAGGAAGAGGTAGCCTATTCTACGAGTATGCCAAACGTCAAGGACTTGTGTAGATGGATAAATGATATTTTCAGATATATAATGTAATTTTTATGCTACATTTTTAATCCCTACTTGTAATTTTTAAAAGTCTTTGCGAGAATATTATTATCTAATAATATTATAATAATACTAAATAATTATATTAATTGAATATAGAAAGGTAATTTGAAATTATATCAACCTGGTATCTAATAATCTAATTATTAATGCCTAACAGGGTTATTACTATTCCGAAATCAGACAGATTACATTTGTTACTGGCTCAATGTTATCCATATATCTTTTTACTAACCAATTATTTGGTTGTAGTCACGACAGAGGGCTCTCTTGTATTCGCCACGAAATGTGAGCAATTTTCTGATACAGATCTAACACGAAAACGGGTATGTTTGACGTGCCGTTTATATTTCCATTTGTAAACGTACTGGGGCGGCATAGCTATGATTCTTTTTTATTTCAACTGTCATAGAAGGACTAATTGGAAAGATCACTCAAAGGCAATAGAGCTGTATGTATCAATTGGTTTTATAAAATGAATCTAGTCTATTACAATGAAACTACGAAAACATAAATAAACGAATAATTGGTCCAACCATAAGACGGTCTGCTGATGTTCAATAGAAGTACAAATCAAACATCGATTGATTGATTGATTGATTGATTGATTGTTTTGATTTGTTACTTAATTGTATTTACAGAGAGTTTATGTGATAATGTCAACTAAACTTGGGTAGTATTTTTTAATAAAATATTTCTATTGAAACAAACTATAATAAAAAAATGCGATTATGAATAATATATATGATGATTTTATAAAGGCAAATATAGTATACGACAACTTATTAATATATTTTAGAATGGATATTAATTATTCACTATTAAACATAGTTTAAAATAACGATTAGTATTTGTCGATTACGATACGTTAACGATTAGGTTTTGTCAACCGCAGTTAGGCTTTTGGTAATGTTTTAAGAGGGACATTAGTAGCCATTTCTCGATCATTAAATTCCCTAACTCGTCTCTTACGATACCCACATAAAAAGAAAGGATAGTACATTCTATATCCGGCCCGGGATCACACGCGATAGAATAGACTACTCCTTAAAGTTCAATACGATACTTTTGTAATAATATAATTGATCACAATGTGTTTGTTTTTCAGATGTCAAATGATCTGCAGAACATCGCGTTAGGTAAGTTAAATCTAGAAATTATAATATACATTTTAATTAATTATTTTTGATTAGAATTGAATGAAAATAAATAAAATAGATGTGGTTTGCTATGAGAGATTACAAAATGAATTAATAAAATCGGTTTAGAATTGACTATAAGGTCGTGTAATAATAAAATTCTATTATAAGGAGTCTTCTGTGCCCATCAATGAGATGATAATGGGTTGTTATAGCATTGTTTTGGCAGAGCTTGATGGTCTGACAACTTAACACACCTTCGGACAGTCATGGATTTGATCCCCATACAATGCAAACATATATTTTCATAAGTATGTGTGTTTGTATTAACCTGGACGTTTTATATGTACAATATGTATATATGTATTATATGTATTTATTTACAAAAAAGTTTAGCCGTGTGGTTCCAGCACAGAATGGACTAGCACTTCCTTTCCTGTGGGTGTCATAACAGGCGATTAAGAGAATTTAGTGATCGAGAGATGGGCAGCAGCGTTCCTCTTATACATCATCAAAAGCCTAACTGCGGTTGCAAGCCGCCTGCCATGCGTGGCAACTACTGGTAAAACCTCTTAATAGGAAGAGGCCTATGTTCAGGAATGGACAATTAACGGCTAATATGACGATGATTTACAAAAAAAAATGTAGTTTATCAGTTGTCTGGTATCAATTGCACAAGCTTTGCTTAGTTTGAGACTAGATGGCGCTATGTAATGTCTAGTGGTATTTATTTATTTGTGTAGATATGGAAATTGCAGTATCCACATTACCTGTAGATATACTATAGAAACGTCACAACTGGCTCAATATTTAATTACCTCCCTCTAACAGACGTGATTGCGTTTCCTGCAACTGACATGCTAGTATTATTTTGCCGGTTTGAAACGATATTAAATTCTTAGAAGTGAAATTGAAATTGGGGTATGTCGGTAGGTATTAGAACTATAAAATATTAATATTAAAAGCCAATTTTCGTTGATTGTAGATGTTCGAATCAAAATATAATTAATAGAAATGCTCGCGTTTGTTTGTCACAAACATTTCTCTGCAGAATATTAGAAATATAATATTTAAATATTAGAACGTGCAGTTCTAAATTTAAATTTAGTTTCCAATTTAATTATTTGAAATATATTGTGTTTATGAATTATTTCAATTTATATTATTATTTATATATATATCTATATCATATAATACATTTCTATTTTATCTGGTTTTATGTTTGTGTTAATAAACTAAGATATACAAATTAAATTATTTACTATTGTAAAGATATTAATCTATATTATATTTTATCGTAGGTACTTAGATGCTAAACTGAGTAGATAATAACTCTTCACTCTTTATTTCTTCGCGAAAACTCATCAGTTTTAATTATCCTTTTTTACACGCAGCATTTTAAAAATGAAATTAAGAAGCGCCATGGTGCCGTAAAATAATTTTATGTTGTAATAAAAAAATGAAATTAAAAATAATTAAATCAGTTTTTCAAACTACATCAGCATAATGACTTTTGTATAACTTTATAATTTGATTGTTCGACCATGTTTCTCATAGAATAAAGGTTAATGCCTTTGCTTATTAAGAAGTCGCGAAGTTTTAGATTATTGAAGTTTATTTATGCCTTGTACTTTTTTTTTTCAAAAAAATACATTAATATCTGTTTATCAAATGCTATTTATCTCTTGCGAGATAAATAGGAACTGAAGGCTTGTTATTAATCTATATACAATTCTTGCTACATTCATTACCCTTGTTATTTCATAGGTACACGCCAGTTCTGAAAACTCTGATTTCCTTCTCTGATAGAATATATTCTAACAAATTCGCATAACATGTATATTTTTTGAATTGGGAAACTCATTCTTTCCGAAGTTGCTTAAAAATAATAAAAAATAAATTAAACACTGAACTACGATAATTCAGTAAAATGTCGGTAATTTCATTTAAGTAGAACATAACAATGTAAGCCGCGTTTATGTACATAGCGACATTAACTTTGAATAACTTTAAGTAGTACATTACAAATGCAACTTCAATAATACCACGTCTCCAACTTTCCGGCACTACGTCACGGCGAGTTTACTCTGGATTATCAGGAAAATCGTTATGTGGAACTCTTATACCGAATCTCAGGTACATCGATCGAGTTCTCGCCACTCGAATAACTTTGATTCGATGACTGAATTCAAATATTTTCCCTAAGTGCAGATCCACTCGTAGTCCTTTGGTGCAAAGGCAACTCGATGCGGGAAATCTTTTGCGATTTTCGATAAACAGCGCGATTTTACTGCTTTCATGTCTTTTGGTTCCATTTTTTCCACAATGTGAACATGAACATAATTTTGCTTTTAAGCTAGCTCATGTGAAATGTATGGTATTATTAATTACTAGCTTTTTTCCACGATTTCGTCTGCGTAACTGAGATATAGATTATTCCGGGAAAAAAATGCATACCAGTTTTTATGATAATCAAATAATAAATCGTCAAAGCGCTATAGGATGGCAAACTTATTTTATCGGGAGTTTATTAGGCACGCAAAAATACAGAAAAAATATTATAATTTCTATTTTATATTTATATTTTACTAATAACACTAGGTACAATGAACATTCAGAATTTATTAGAATAGACATCTAATCTTATAATGGCATACAAATTTAATCAATATAATATTTAAAACATAATCAAATATATCAATATTTGATTATATTATTATATAACTATCAAGTTGTAAAACAGTTTCTGATGAAAAAAAAAACTGTGTTAATAAGGTTATAATTTATTAAAAAGTATAACGCCATATATAATACTATTAAGTGTAGACTATGTACCTATATATATAATAATCACCTACCAAAAAAGTGTCAATAACAACTCTACTTATGAACTATATTTTTTGGAATAATCGAGAATACGGAAGTATCTGTAAAATTACTTACAACATAATTATATCAAATTATCGCCATGTATTACGCAGCAATTTCAGATAATTACCTTTCTTTTATTAGCGTTCAAACAATTTTGTCTGTGTTAACAATCATTTAGGAGTTCAATTATACCAATGGAATTATAGTGGATTATATCTAAAATGATGGTAAGTTAATTTAAAATTCATAACGAAATAATAATTATGATGAAATATTTTTATCCATAACTAGATATATAACTGCGGAAATAATAGAGAACAAGGGTTTTCTTAGGATATGCGCTATATAGAATATTTTGTCTCTAGAGTATGGGGTTCTTTAGAGTCGGCAACACCCGCATGGTAATCCTAGTGTTGCATGTGTCTAGTTGACAGGGTAACCATTTAACTTTTAATTTGTTTGTCACTTTTATGGTATAAAAATATATATTCAGGAATAAAATGTCTAAAATTAATTAAACAAATTTCTAATAAAACAAACTCCTGTATAGTAATGATGCATTCTAACTTAAGAATTTAAGAACGAATATTATTTTCTTGCATATAATATTGCACCTTAAGTATATATATATAATTGAATTTACTTTCAAACCCACTTTAATCAATATTTTTTTTTTATATTATTAAATGTTACAACGATCTACTAGGAAATATGGCATGTGACTTGCAAAAATAGATGCCCTAATATTATTACCCTCGTAACATATATTAAGTAAGACTAAAGAAGGTTTAATTTGAAATTTCTATTTTAATAAAATAGAATACAGCACACTAGAATTTCTTATGAACACTCAGTAGAATTAATGTTATTAGGATGCGAATTATATTTAGGTAGCGAGCAGGCGGTGTCGCGCGGTTCCTCGTAAACTAATTGCATTTAGAGCGATAGAGCTCTCCGAGAGTCAGCAAGCGATGCTAATGGACGGTATTAATTAATAGCGTCCCATCAAATTTCAAGTTAAGTTAGAATATCTATTTCGAGAGCATCGAGTCTAATGAATCATACGATTTTGTTTTAAGAATTTAGGATTTATTTATCCATTCGTTTAGAGCCGAGTTAAAAGAATCTCTAATTTCGAGTTCATCACATAAATAGGATAAACTATTTGAATGTTTTAGTTTGTATCGCTCTAAACGCGCCTTAGAATTTGTAGATAATGTTATTAATATTATTATAAATTTTAAAGTTAATTTCTTTGTTAATTTATTACCTCTTGTGTCCTTAAAGTCTTAACTAATGTCATGAAGTTTGGCATACATATAATATTTGAAATGAAGAAAAATACAGACGACTTTTTATCGCGATAAATCAATATAATTGTTCCGATTACGTGGACAAAATCACGGGTAATAACTAAAAGGATCACATACAGCAATAAAATATGGTAGTTTAACGTTATATTGTTAACACTCGTCCATCGTCTAGGTCGCAACATACAGCCCATTATGTCCTTTATTGTGTGAAAATTCTTTGAACTATTAAAAATATATATTTCAAAAAGTATTATATTATACACCAATATAATTATATAGTTTATTTTCTATTAATATTATTGTATTCATAAATGTCTTGCAATAGAGATCATTATAGTAGTATCCTGATATATATATATATATATATATATATATATATATATATATATATATATATATATCATTATCCCTTAACAGAGTTTTTGTAAGTTATAATATTATAGAAATCAATTATATTATGGATATATATAATATGGAAATAATATTATATTTTGAATTTGCATAATATTGAATGGTTGCATAAGGTATACTTTACAATGTTTTGACATAAAATGCGAATGAAAACAGAATTTAGCGATTACGACTCAATGGCTCAGGACTATGGACAAATAATGTAGTGGCTGTAACCATTGTACATAAGCGAGAGTCTATCTTTTATTCGTATTGTGCAACATAATTTTATTTAAAATTTAGAGATTTCTACATGAAATAAAATACAGTAAAATAAATATGCTCGCGGCTTTAATTCCTGATGGATTTATGTGCAGATTCTTAAACGTACAGTAGTTATAAATAGATTAAAACTTTATGTTGTGTACTTTCAATCACAGATGTTAAACATTTTAGAATAGTTACAGATATACTATCATTTGTTTTACATGCAATTCTAGATTTACTTTTTATTTTAATTATTCCTATTATTTAATTTGACAAACAAATACTTGTTACAATTTATTGTTTTTTTATAATAGTATTCTTGCAATATATAATATCTTCTATTTACATACAAATTTACGATTAATATATGTATATTATCATTTTGGTCCCGGTATAGAATGGACTATCCTTTCCTCTCCCGTGGGTATCATAAGTGGAACTAAAGGAACTTAATCGTCGAGGGTTGAGTATCAGCATCATTTATAAAATATCACCAAAGTCAACCCGGCTGCCAAACGTGGCAACTACTGGTAAAATCCCCTTATATCGGTGTCCAGCTGTCGAGGGTTAACAGCTGATATGAATGAATATGTGTATTAAATTTTTTTTTCTAAAATTGTTTTTTTTATTATAAACACAAATAAATATCGTCTAAGCAAAATTAGGATATAAGGATTCCAAAAAAGTATTAACTTTTAATCATGGGTTTTTGAATCCACAAAAAAAAAACTATGTGTTACCTACTTTTAAATATTTATCTATCACATTTAAACAACATTCTTACTTACTTAAAAGTAAGTACGAGACACTTGTCTAAATTTCGCCATTTAAAATATTAATAGTATTTTAGACGCATTTTCACCTGTCTATTTTAATTGTCTAATCATAAATTTGTCTTTCTAGTAGTATAAACAAGAATATTTATACAAAAATATATATTCGTTTATATATTAGGGCTCTTATACTTTTATAAAGAATTTAATAATTTAATGAGTAGACGTGAAATATTATAAAATAGTAGAGTTGCCTACATTTTTGTCATTTCAGTTGGCAGTTCAGATAAAAAGTAACATATAAAAATAAACGTCCGCCTCAACGAAATAGCGGAAACTGTGAAGTAAAATAAATTTGATTTCCTGTACTGACTACTGTAGGGTTGTTATCAAGTCTTGTTCCTTTCAAATTTGTCATTCGAATCTATCCTGCTCATGGTTGCTACCTATACAAATGCCTAAAATTATGTTTCATATTTTTATTATATCTCTAAGTATATCCGTTCCTTTATTTTATTCTTTATTATCTAAACGACTTAATGATTTTTAATAATTACGATGCACAAAACAATATATAATCGACATAAACATGCTCGCTGCAAAACACTATTTTGTTAACAAAATAACGCAAATGAAATTTATATCCTATTATTCTATATTCTATTTATATTCAGCAAAATAGATAATTAAAAAAATAGTAATACTAAAACTAAAGATTTAATTGTAGTATTATTGAACTAAAATATCGACTTGTTTACTATCTTTTTTAACACCTATTTCGCGTAAAAATTATTCGTTCATTCTTGCACCATTTACCCACTTTCATATGTTCTCCTTTAACCAAAGGTTGTCTGTAAGAGATTGCTCTAGCGATAAGACCGCCTTTTGTACCTTTATGTATATATTTTAATCTGTACTTCATGCTACCATATTTCATTCAAAGCATTATAAAGCCAATCCTTATTCACATTTTCCTTTACCTACTTTTCATTTGTTAATTTAAGAAATAAAAACTGATTTTTTGGATGTTCAGAAAAAAACATTCATTTTTCGGTTGCTCGATATACAATATACAGTCCAAACTCTCGCTCTAAAACTGTGTCGTTACGCTATGTATCAAAATATTTAAAAAAAAACCGCTATCGCCTGTATACTATTGGCTGGACTATTGTCGAGGTCTCTATGTCGAGTCTAACGCAAATTATTAGCGCGACAGTAACCCCGCCCCCCACCTTTCTTTCATCGGTCCGCTCCACGAACTCTCAATAGATTCATTAAGACTCTAACGAGATCTCTTTAAGGGAATCACGAAAGCTTTGTTTCGTTAAATGTTATTTATTTTGTTTGTTATTATATTTCTCTAGCCCTTCCATGCTGAAAAGATAAATACATCAAATATAATAATATAATCTGAATACACATACATAAAATATTTATTTAATTTCCATTTACAATTTTATTATATTGAATTATTTAATTAATTACATGCAACTATAGTATGTTGGCTTAGATTGTATACATTGTACCATAAACAAAAATGTATTAATGTATCGGCATAGTGAATTTTTTTAACTGTAATGCGCTAATCGAAGCACTGAATAATTTATTTACAATGATTTTTCTTATGTAACTCTTTATTATTGTAAACACTGTCGTCATTCTCCTTTTTATAATCATTTTTATCAACATTACATTTCATAGATAGACTTTACACAAATGCCTCATCAAATACAAATAAATTTCTTACATCCATATGTGCGTGAATTGGGATACCAGATTATAAATAAATAATTTAAATTAAGTGGCTAAGGTTATTGTATTGTAAAATATTATATATTTTAATATCGATATTGTTATTTATTTAATCTTCTATAATATTTAATGTTATTATAATATTCATGTTTTATTATTATCCCTTTATTATTATAAAAGTAATCCAATCAATTCATATTGAAAAATATTCACCTCATTAGAGAATGATTCTATCAGGATGATCTTTTTAATACTTGCAACGTTCAAAAATGGGCCTAATTCGTTATTGTATAGAACAAAAGAAATAGAATTTGACAGCTAACTAAATGTTGATCTGTTTTTGTCAGTTGATGCTCCATCTATATAACCTAAGTTATCAACAAAATTATATGTAAATATCTATCTCATTTTGTACTGTATAAATTTTGTCTTTTTTATTTAATAAAATATTTAGGGTAACACGGGACTGAGTAATAAGATTCAAATAATGTAAAAACACAACAACAAATTAATGTTAAAATACAATTATTTGCTGATAATATTATAGTTATAATATACTATATCCACTCATATTTGACTTGCCTTGTCAATAATAATAAAAAGCTGCAATTGTGCTCAATAAAATAAATTGCTAGATGCCATAAAATTTTCGCTTTTCCTTTGAAACAGTCCGTAGTATGTAAATTTCGACATTAAACACCTTCACAACAGTACTAAAAGCAAATCGATCGGAACAGTAGAGTCTTCAAATCCCGAATACGGGGGGATGGAAGGTATTTTTCAAGCCGACTGCAGCAAAGCGATAAGCGGCGCTGAAAATGTGACCAAATTTCAATCAAATTTATGACTTATAATAATGATTATAGGTACTTTATCAGAGCGACGCATAAAATTTGCGATTTGAGTGAAAAGGTGAATTCTGGCGTTACAAATTCAAACGCAATCGCATGGCGTTGATAACGATTCGAAAATTAATCTCGGGGAAAAAGTAACTCGGCGAATGAGAGGGTCGTGGCCAAATGAGAGGAAGAAACATCGATTGATTACTTCGCATTTGTCAAAGTTAATATTTATCATGTTTGCATCAACTGATTTATTTCTTCTTTTTACATTGACTCGGGAGGTCGTTGTATTTATTTAGTTATGCAACATTAACCTTCACAATTTAAATAAATACAAATGTATCAATCTATACTTATATTAAAATCGTATCTATACATTGAATAGAACCATGAAAATTACAACTGCAGTGTGTTTAAAAATAATAATTTTCTGCTTGTTTCTCAGTAAATTAAAGAAAAGCAATTATACAAATTTATTTTTTATTTAAACTTTAATCCACAATTATATAAGTAAGTGTACATATGGCGGACTTAACACTGAATGGTGTTCTCTACCCGTTTCCTATGAAGCCAGCAGAAAATTAAATAGGCGGCGCATTTACAACTAAAATATGCATAAATATTGTTACTAGATATTACATACATACATCCATATTTTTTTTTCGGGGCATTTGTGTAGAAACATTCTGTCTATATAATCTAAAACTTGACCAATCAAATTATGGAATCGATTATTTTAATTTAATTAATTAATTTAATTTCAAACTGCTTATAATTACTTCTCTCCGTCCGAGGGTTGCCAGGAAGAAATCGCTTTTAGTGATAAGGTCACCCATTTGTTTTCCATTGTGATTATTTCTTGTAATTTGTTTGTATTGTAATCTTTTGGAGGAAACAATAAAGAATATCTATCTATCTATCTATCATAAATATATGTATTAATATATATAAAATATACACCGATAATTCTAATGATAATAAATTAGAACAGCAGATAAAAGAAAATAAGGCAGAAAAATACCTTTATATATACATATACAAAAGTTCTGTTAAAATAGCAATTAACATATCGGCATTGGTAAGTTAAAAAAGAGTTAGCTGGTACTTTGTTCTTTTTAAATCACCTTGGAAGCTGAATTAACTTTATTCGTCAAATGTGAATTGGCCCTCAATTACTTTATTTTCGGTTTCTACAGTAATTTACCTGTCATTAAGTATTATAAATTTTTATACTTTAAGTTCTAAACTCTATTAAACTTATACTGTAATATATAGCCAAACAAAAAGTTTGTAACGAAGTTATAAGACATATTGCTATTATGTACAAAACGCAAAAGTGTATCGTTTTTTCTATATTTCTCTACTTCAAGGAATTGTAAAGTTAAGGTTGTAATAAAATTGACCGTCAGTCTTACTACTTCCTCACAACATAGCTCAGTAAGATAATTTCCCGAGTTATATTTTTGGAAAATGGACTGTTAAAATTAGCTCTACATAGGATCATAACTATTTATAGAATGGAATTTTATTAAATATTTTTATCTTCTAAAATATGTAACCTAAATTTAAGAAAAAAAAAATTGTAATCAAATGCTTGTGACAAGTTTTCTAATATAAAATGTTTTAGTAAAATATCATTTTTATTCTAAATTTTTTTTGCATGGGACTTTTTTATACAAACCAACGTATCTTTTACCATAGAAATTTCTGAAAATGCTTCCTTAAATTTTGTTTAATAACTCCTGTGTAAAATTGTATGATCTCGGACCTATCAGTTTAAACTACGCAAGATGTCTCACTCACATATTAATATTTATATACATTTACATTCTTTTTTCTTCTTTTTACTTTTTCACTTCTTCCTTTGTAATCATAATTTAATAATTAACATGTATTTTTTAGCAAAAGTTAATAACAGTTATACCGTTATTAATATTTAGGCAATTAACAGGTTTTAGATAAAAACGTGTGTAATAATTTTCAAACGCAATAACTTATTATAACACTTAGCAAAAGTCAGTGAGTAAAATCTTTGTTTCCCGCCACCCCGGGGAGTCTGGACGCCCGCAGCGATTGAAATTTAAAATATTGTACCCTTTGCCATTATTCGAGCTTATTCACCCTTGAAATATCCCTAGGGGGCGCCAGGTACAACGATTGGGGAAAATATTTTACACTTGTTACTAAGGATGTCGCTTTCAAGTCTGCCATTGCACGACACTAATTGTTACAGAAATTCGGGCTTATACTAAGAAGAGTAAAGTTCAAAGTTGTTCGTGAACAGCGTTGTGGTGCGGGGACATTTATGAAAAAGCACTTAATTAGTGTGTCGAGAATGAAAAATTGTTATTGAAACCGGCTTGATTGAACAAGCAACTCATAACTATGTCATTATGGATGCGACAGTAATGAAAACACGATTAATCACTGGGCACACTCTCGTCGCGTTCACTCGATCAGTCGACGCATGATACTGCAATTTGGGTGTTGAGTGCAATATTTTGTTGTAATTATTGACGGGTGCTCATATTACATAATGCATTCTGAATGACAATAAATTAAACAACGTAATTAAATGAAATAAATAAATATTTTAACAACAATTTAAACCTATTGAAATATTAATATTTAAAATCTGTCAAGAATGGTATCCACTTACGCTGATCTACTGAAATCATATATCATCATATTGATGTGAATTTTAAGTATCTAAATTAAATGAAGCTTAAACGAGACAAATTACTGCTATGGATGAAATAAGGAGTGTATGTAAAGACTAGGGATCTGCTCCGGCTCCACACGAGTAGATAGGTAGAAAAGTATATAAAATACAACCTACGTTACTCATTGACAGTGTATATTTCTATAGTTAAAGGTATTTTTTCGATTTATTTTCTGAGATTATATATTACAAATTCTATCCATTCCAAACAAAAAAATTAACTCTTTTCTACTTATATATATATATATATATATATATATATATATATATATATATATATATATATATATATATATATATATATATATATATATATATATATATAAATAGTTTAGATTTAGATTTTGTAAGGAACTTGACGTGAAAAAAATATTTAGGTACTATACTCAACTTAATATTTTAAACATTCCAAAATAAATATATGTTAGATACATGAATAGATATAAATGAGTGGTAAATGTTGATGTTAATTTAAAATGAAATAAAGTATAATAGTCGTTGTTGATACTTAACAAAATTATTGTAAATGGATCTTAATAAGAGAGATGGCATTTTTGAAGGTACAAAAAGACGATAATTATAATGAATTGTTCGAATTTCGCAATGATAATGCTACTTATCTGCTCATTTCTCTTTTACACAATACATTACCTACGTATATCTGAGATGAAAAAGACGGAGTGAGACACAAATAAACGATAAAATTATCATCAAACGAACTCGCTAAGTTATTTAAAACATTTGTATAAACTTCTCTGAGTATTATAGAATTTTATACAGAAGATTTAATAAAGGTGAGACGGGTGTACTGACGTAATGAGTGGAGTAAGGCTATAAAACAATTAACCAAATAACTGTGCTCATTAGTTACCATTAAAATCCCGCAGGATCTCTTTCGCCCGCATTCGCATTAGGTTCAGCCCAGTGAGCGGAATGCCAACGTTTACTTGATAAAATAAATTTGAACAAAACAAACGCATCGGTTACGGTAATATGAATCCACCTCTGTGAAGTTGTGCTAAGTGGCATGGAAGTGGAAAAATAGAAGTGAACCCAGGTTGCCAGCTAATATGTGAATACTTGGCATTCCGATAAATGACGGTGATCGGTTAGTAGGAACTTGAACGATACGATTATACTTAGTAACGATGATTGATAATTTAATCAAGAATAGCTGAAGTGAACAAAGATATCTCATTTGTGTTTCGAAGACTCCTTAGTTTTAGTTTTTCTAACATAAACTTTAGAATAATAATGATATGTATTTAAGTTCACATCAACCAATTCACACGTTAATAAAGGCTTGGATAATTATGTTCAATCTTTTACAAACTTCAATAGATTTAAATGTCTGAATAACTCAACCGTCATAGACAGGATAGCACTTTTGAAACCTAAATCTACATAACGTTTTTAGTACAGAATATTCATTGACTTAAATGTATGTATGTGTGTAACATAATAAAGGCTAATTAGATCATTTGAAAAAAGAAATACACATTCCAAGAAGATCTCGTCACTTGGTTTACCATTAAAAATAATTTTTAATTCTGTGTTGAAAATATTAACGGCCACATTCGTGCATTTGGCGATTTAAATTTCCAACTAAATTTTAATCCGAATTGAAGTGTCAAGCGTAACGAGAGAGTCACTCCGCGGTAGGGCGACCATTCGTTAGTCTAACTCTTTTGGTAAAACGACCCCAGGATAAGCCGACTGCAATGTTAACATTCTTTTCAATAATGATGGAGGGGAGATCTGAGTGCCCTATGTCTTGTTTATTGGATTTTTTGTTGCAATCTACATATGAATGGAAACAACAATCTGTTGGACATTGAAAAGTATTGAGTCGAATAGTCTTTATAAGTTAAATTTTCCATTAAACTTATAAAGACACATATAAAAATTAATGCATTAATTTAATAGTTAAGTAAGAAATAAATAATAAGTATTATCAAAAATATCATCTTACAGCAATCGAGCATCTAAAAATTAAAAACAAAAAAAAAATAAGTTATGACCTTATGCATGAGTTAATTTATTCATAATCATTATTAATAATTACTTCACTATGATATACTTTAATTTTAACATATTTATTAAATAATAAAGTAAACTCAAAATTTTATTTTTGACTGTTTTTCGCGATATTGCTCGCATGTACTAGTACCTATATACTCCTAAAGTTTCCTATATGTAAAGTTAGGAAACCTATCACTGTATCAAATTTCGTTTAAATCCATTCGGTAGTTTCTCTGTAAAAGAGTAATAAAGATCCATCCCCACAAATTTTATAACAGTAGTAGTGAAAAATGTCAACCCCAAGTTTTCGATGTCTGCTTTAAAGTTTCGCCTGCAGAATAACAACAACACGCGTGTAGGTCGCTTTAATAAGTCTCGCGCATGATAAATAGGATCAAGTACGGGGACTTACGAGTGTATCTTGTCTCTTTCACTGCAGTACAAGAGTTGCTCTATCTCTATCGTTCATTGCATAGGGTAGCAGCTTTAATAGAACGTTTGTGGACTAGAAAACTTAATGAAAGTATAGCGGCCGTAGTCCTGAGCGTCATTATCGACGGCTTTTCTCTCAGATAAAAAGGTTTCAAAACGTTATGAAAACGTATGCCGCTTTGGGGTTAAACTAAGCGAGGTGGAACAATTCGAATATTCACTTCAAAAACTTTATTTAATCCCTAATAAAAGCAAATGCATTCTCCTTTTTTGTCTATTCTACTATCACTGACCATAAATTAATTATTTTTTTAATTAATTTTTTTTTAAAAACATTTTTTAAAATTATTATGAAATTGAAAAAACCTATTAGATGGTAGACGCTGTATGTTAAATTAAAAAAAAAAATGTTTTTGGTTCTTCGATTACTCTAAGCTGAGAAATCTGAGGTTGAGGGCAAAACTGTTGCTGAGGATTGGGTC
Source organism: Galleria mellonella (assembly GCF_026898425.1). Lineage (NCBI taxonomy): Eukaryota > Metazoa > Arthropoda > Insecta > Lepidoptera > Pyralidae > Galleria > Galleria mellonella. The sequence continues at coordinate 1,968,632 of NW_026442045.1, read as the reverse complement.
TACCAGGGATGCTCCTTCCAACGAATACTCTCCAGATTCTCTCAGTAAAATGGATTGTCGAATACTCCATCTGGTAACATTTTTATTGTATTGACACCATACTTTTAATCTTTCTTTTCTCGATGGTATATTTCTAATTACATTGATCGGTTCCTGCTGTTCGATCTTTCCGAAAAAGGAATTTGTAATGAACATAAAAACAGCGATAAATACTTATTAATAAATACTTAATTAGTTTTGTAAAATCACTTTGTTTATATACATCTCACATCACCATCATCATTCTAAGAAACTAATTAACTTAAATTACGTTAAGAATCTCACATTACAGATATATTTGCTAGTAATTTTATGGTAGATAAGTAAAATTTCTAAAAATAATACTTCTAATAGGCAAACACTTCATAAGCTTCTACAATCAAAATAGAAAAACAAAATTAACTGTTAATTTACTGCTACCTCTACCGTTTTTTTTTTTTTCACATTGAATTTAGATACAGTATGCATAGGACGAATAGAATGGGTCTACGCTTATTGGTTTAGAGGTTTAAATATTACTCTTATGTTCTTACGCTTAAGGCTCAAGTTAATGTTATAATAACAAAGAACAGGTCAGAAGCGAGCATTAGTTCCACACACATACTTTCCCTTTAATGAGAATAGTTGGCATAGAAACGACAAGTACAATATTTAAATTACGAAAGCTTCTAGTAATTTACGTAGTCTTTTGAAGTATTTTGCAAACTTAATAAGTGCCTTTAATTAATACATCTTCGTAACCTAATCTGTATAAATAAAGTTGTATGTTGTTCGTTGATAAACGAATTACTTAAGAATGTATATTTTTGTATATATTTTTATTTTTTTATATATGTTATTGTATATATTTTTATTTGTTATCCTAATAGTCTGATTAATATTTTTAAGGAATTAATAAAAAAGAGTCTGAACCACGTGTGTATATTATTTTATATTAAGTATTAATAGTAGCTAGCTAACTTAAGCTAGCTACTATTAATATGTTTGTGCATATATTGTGAATTTAATTAGTTTACCAAAGGGAGGCTTTGTATAATAGCCGTCCGCTTGGACACTTTTATCCCATTCGTGCTTCTACTTTGAAGCAGCTGTACTTGCCTGGCTATGTTTCGATTTGATAAGTTCTTACTTATTATCAAAATATCGTAGTGGTATTATTCTCAGAAATGGCAACTTGTAAAAGTTACCATGTGCGTCACAGTGTATTCTTTAAATGTCCAAAGTCTTGTTTATGTCTATGAATAACGACTTCCACTTTTCGATACGTATGGCAGTCTAAATTTAATAAACAATAATAAAAAATAATTAATATTATTAAAAATTTAATTTAGTGAAAAAAACAATAATTTTATATTTTTATTAGCTGACCGATAAAAAAATTAAGGTCATTTTTAGATAATAATATACATATTTATTTGTTGGCATTGAATTCTATATTGATAAATTATATATAGCCCAGCCTCATTTCATTGCTCTACCCATGTACCACATACACATACAAATTTAGCCTGTGATTTATATCCCACTACCAAATTACAATCGAATCTAGCCGAATTAAATGCCCACGAACCCTTTCGCGTCCGTTTCGAAAGGTCGCATCCACTGTAACACGTATAAACTTACACAGACGAAATGACCAACCGACAGAGACAAAACGAGGTCATCAATATAACCAAGTTTAGTTCGGTTCGAATGCCGCCAGAGGGCACCGAACACCACATTACTAGTAGATTAATATACCCATATTGGGCCGTCCCTCACTTATTGGAAGTCTTTCGGTACACGCAATGCCTATTTGACTTGGTCTGCTTCGTTGAATTCAGTCCCCTGATTTGCGAGATTCATTTTTGGATCAAAGAGCTGTGCAATCAACAGGAAAGAAAATATTTTGCACGTTACATTTGTTTTAGGTGTGTACACATTTATTAAGATTTGGATTGCTTAAGATTTCCTTCAATTCGTCTGAGTTTTACTTTAAAAGTCCACAAATATGTTAAGATATTTTGAGATCGAGATAAACAGTAAATATGTACAAGCTAAATTACGTCTATATTCACATATAGAGTAACACGAATCACAATCTCTCAATACCATATAAAATGTATAAATTTTACGGATTCGAAGATTTCATATTAAAAATTATATATTAAACTTCAAATTTAGTATTTGGAAAATTCCCTTGAGAACGAAAACCCCTCAGATAAATGACATCGCAACATTCAAGAAAAAACATATTCACACACACATTATATTTTTAAAAAGCCGACAGCACACATGTAATTTCTCCAGCGTTGTGGATGCTCATAGGTGGCACTGGTCACTTACTGTCAGGTGAGTCATATGCTCGTTTGACCCCTGTGTATTTTCATTGTGTGTTTAATTCATTTATTAAACGAAAACGTCAAATAAATAAATGAAAACAAAACTATTAATTACTATGACATTATTTGACAGACATGACTGATATATATGTATGTTTTTAAAATATTTTATTCAAAAGCTTTTACTATAAAATATTTTTATTATTACTACTATTTTTAATATTATTACGCAACTGGTTTCAAAACGTTATCTTCTAGCTTATTTAAAATCTCCCTTATTCATAAAAACGTCAAATATTTTTTAAACCTAATTTAGCTATTTAAGCGTTTTGTTCTTTTCTTTTGCGTTGAATTCTCAATTTGACAATCCATGACAAAACATTCTAATAGTTAAAATAAGTTTGTAGGACGTTTTAGTTTTCACTAATAAGGGCATACATTTCTAAATTAGGTAATAGTATAAATAAGGGCGAGGGATGGGCAGCAGCATCCCTCTTAAAACATTTTCAAAGCTTAACTGCGATTGCCAATTTGCTGGCAACTACTGGCAAAACTCCCCAAGGGGGAGACTTATGGGGATATATTTAGGGGGAGACGGGAGCAGTGGACAGTTAAATGCTGTATTGTGCTGATAAATAAATTCAGAAATGAGAATACTTTTTTATTTTCAATTATTTGACTAGTCCATACTCAAGAAGCTACAGACAATGTACGTATATATTCTTTATTTTGTAAACACTTTGCGACAAATAGCGCTCATCAATAGAAGAGTAAGTAGTATCCGTACAAATGTTCCTGAGACGAGAACACGTTTTAGACCGGATAATTTACTGCCGACTTCTCGCTCTCAATGTCGCATTGTACAAATTGTCTCTTCCTACAAAACTATAAAAGAACAAATAAATTTTACAATTAACCAGAATTACGCTTCGACATTTACAAAAATGGCAAATTAATTAAGAAGTAATGACAAATTATTGCGGAATGACTTTAAATCGTCTTGTGAATAAAGGAACATTTTCTTTATTAATTAACGTAATTACTTTATATTAAATTTGGTAACAATATAGTAAGGAATTTTAATGAAATAATGCAATAAACAAAATAATACTTTAATAAAAAAATAGTTAATAGATTTAGTAAAGTAAATAAAAATTTAGAGAATAGTGTGTAGTTATTTAGTAAATATTTATTAATTTTTATTTATTTTATTTAGAAACGCAATAACCTACTGCATCTCCAAATAATATCCTTCTTAGTTGTGACAAAATTGAGAGACCAATATGAGAATATACCTTATTGTCTATAAGAAAAACTATGAGAATTAGCGAAGAAATACTGTTCTAAATTGTATCCTTGTAATATTTGCTATAGGGAACTTTAGTTTAGTTAATTATGTGTTTAAAATTATATTGGTAACACTGCTTGTTTCTTGTAACTAAATCAACTTACAAGCAGCTTACAAGATATAATGTAATGTAATAATTAAAGACCAACTTCTTAAACATGAATAAACCTAAATAACCTGAGTAGAATCTAGCGGGGCAATTCAGAATATTTATTATTATTAACCTTCCAACGTAATAACTCATTAAAAACTTTTCCAAAACTTTCCAATGCTGCTGCCATTAATATCGTTAAATCATTCATTGGTACAAAATGGGTCCTTTAGTAATTAAACGGCACCTTGATATTTCGTAAAATTAATACGAAACCCTTGAAATTAAATTTCGCGAGTACTCACTGGCTTAATTTTAATATAAAGTAAAATGATTATGATCAGAGTTGCAGAGTTAAGAGGACTAGCGTTGGGGTGGCTCTATTCCCTATCTCGTGCAATCACTAATCTAATTAGAGAGACCAAGGCGAAAATATTCAAAGAAATTAAGCGAATCATTCCAGCTATGATACTAAAGTAATATAATTAGTGACTTTAATCACTTGGGCTCAGCGTCGAGATTTTATTTCTTTTTTTAAACGAGTTTATACTACATTATTCCAACTCTGACAATATCTACAATATTCTGAGTGCAAAAATTAAGGTACGATTTCATATATTGCTATCTGTACATCATTTAAAGAAAAGAAATTTACTCTTTTTATATCTGACAACGACGCTGTTTCAGGTAATGTCTTATACTGTGATTTATTATTACTGTTACTTAGTAGGCAATTGTGTATTCTTAAATAAAGTTTTCCCCATTCCATCAGTCTATTTTCTTTACCTACGTATTTTGTCCATGAATCTATTATATTGCATAAATTGTAACTTTTTTTTTAATTACATTCCGATCATTTTTACCTTGTACATCTAGATTGTGGAATGAATCCCGATTTTAGTTTTTTCCTTAAAATGTAACATGGGCCATTTCAAAAAACGTGCCTACATACCAATTAAAAGGCCATTAAAGCAAAAGTGACTCCTCTCATGTTGCAGATGTTCATGGGCGACGGTAACTGCTTTGCATCACGTGGACCATCTGCTTGTTTGCCTTCCTAATAATAAAAGAAAAATAATAATTTTTGAATTTTTTGTAACAAAATTCGGAATTTTCTTTCTGGCTATTACTGTGACGAACAAATGTGAAGGTATAGCCAATTCTTAACGATTCATAGACATAGTAGAGCCTTCATAATTTCCATAGAGTTATATTATATTTATTATATTTTTAATATTTAATATATTTTTTCCCCTTATTATCATTATTGCATAGACTAAAAAAGGATAAAGATATGATCATTTAAAAGTTTCTTTTTATCTCAAACTACGTTACGCTACCTACGTTGTACGATATGCATGTCGGATCTATGCTGATACTTGAATTTAATATCACCTTTATTAGATAAAATCAAAGGAGTTGCATTAATTAATTTTGTGTTATTAGTAACTCTATTCCTGACTCAATATCGGGCATGATATTCAAATCGCGGTCCGACATAATGTTTTATTGTTATTCCATCATATCATCGTCATATCAGCCGTTATCATTAGTCATAAAGAACGGAGCTGTACCTTATTTACCATTGAGGAGATTTTGCAATTCCTTAATATTTACTAGATATTTTTTACTTGGTATTTATTTAAGACAATATTTATTCCTTTACCTCTTAGCATCATAATTCATCACCATTATTAACTAATATTTCTAAATCAAACGCTTAAGCATAACTTTATAATTTATAATATTGCAACTATAGGTAGCTAGTAATATTACTACATTTTTTTTTAGGTTTACGTTTATATTCACAAGTCAACTGTATTTACCAAACAAACTGTCTATTTAGTATACAATGTGTATAAAATAAACATAAAGGATAGTAAAAAATGCTATTTTGGCTTTGTATTTTCTTTTTATAGTAAAATTCTTTAGTGTTTATACTGTAGTCACAGGAATTCTACTCATATTTAGACTTTTAAAATTTTTTAATAGTAACACATAACTGTAATTTTTAGGACTATTATAAACATGTATTTATATAGTATATTTGTAATTGTAGGGATCTGTGTGTCTTCCATTCCTCGTTTAAATGGACTATATTGCAAAAATTTTAATTATTAACACAATCAACTTGCAATGTATCGAACTTGGTACTTACGGCATGTTTAAAAATTTAGCACCATTCTGTATTCGAGTTTGTTAGCGCCCCTAGCAGCCTTCACTCTTAATTATTACTTTGGGAAATTAAGACTGTCGTTTAGTCCAGAGTACCCACCCGGCTGAAGGTTGCCTCTTCCATTTATCTAAATGTACTTTATCTTGCCGAGGGCGCAACCGGCTAACAAAATATGGAGTCGCCATATAACTGAAATATTTTGTTCATTAATTACTATCAGGTTGGCTACAGTGACTGGAACTATTGAAGACATAAAAAAAAGGAAAGAAAAACACTGATATTTATTTATGTATAATGAACATGGGAACAACCAAAACCCTTTAGTTTCGTTAATTTATGGTATTGAAATTGCATCTCAAAAATTTTACCAAAAATTGAAATAAATAATTATTATCCAATTTATTATATATAGAATAGGTAATGAGACGTGAGGTATAAAAAGGTACTTAACCTACTTCATGATAAAACCATTTAAAAGAGTTAACTATCGATTTTTAAATTACGCCCATAATTATGACCTAGTTAAAATTAGTACTACGAGCGCTTCATTATTAAATAATTAAGTGACACTCACTTGAACATAATTGCACTTGTGGAACTCAATTTGTTGTATTTTTAAATAGCATTTTTTTTGTAATTACTGTATGAATTTGGTAATTGAATATTGATTACAGATTTGTATTTAATTAAACGTAGCTATCATTGAAACACACATCTAGGAACTCTTATTTAATTATAAATTTTTTACCGTATATTTTTTAACTTTTATACTTTCGCTCTATTAGAATTTTAAACAATACTTATCTAGAACCCGATTAAATAAGTATTTAGAAAGCTTTTTTTTTCTCAAAGAACCAATCATAAATGGCTTCTTATTTTATAATAACTAAACAAAAATATAAAACAAAAAATGGCATATACGTATATAACTTTATTGACCCAATAAAATAAAATTGTTTTTAACCAAACTGGAATAAAGACTAAACCACGAATGCTGTAATTGTTTATTGAAATGATTGACATTAAAATAATATTTCATTTATTTATTCATATCAGTAATTAACTGCTAAACATAAGCCCAAGGGAGATTTTGACAATAGTTGCCACACTTGATGATATAACAGTATAATTTATAAATAAATATGTAATATATGAATTGTTTAAATAAGATTTTGTATCAATTTAAACGGCGTAGAAACTTATGACGCCAGATGGCGACACCCTCACACGAAACGTTATTAAATCGCGTCCACTCCACGGATTCTCTATTCTGTATGACGCCTCAAAGTAATGACGATACTAGGCACTACCGCGCGTTAAGTACATTACCTATTGTAAGTGTTCTTTGTGGTGCTTACACACTGCCGGATCTGTGCGACGCTTTTACTCTAATTATGAGCCCAACTATTTACATGTAGGTTTATTCTATTAGTACATGAACTAAAGAGATAAATAAATGAAAAGAGAAGCTTATGTCAAAGGGAATAACCTTTCAGATAATTCTACAAACATTGGTGCTTATAAGTGGAAGATAAAATATATTGCCAAGAACAAGCAGAACTTTGCTTACAAAAATGAATAATTCGAATTGCAGATTTAGAAAAAACATACATAAAAAATACACATACATTTATAAAATAAAATATATATATATAAAATGCAAGAACTAAACCTTACTGAAATCTTTATATATGTTGTGGATCTTAAATATTATAAACGTATAAAACATAAATATGACGCAGAGACAGACAGAAAATGGTTATATGTAGAAAAAGGCCTCCTTTTCTTTGAAGTCGTTTGAAAGAGAACTCCTTTACAGAAATATTTTTCTAAAATCTGTGCAGCTATTCTCGTGATCTTGTATTATTTCTGACATTTTTAACCCGTTTTTTCGAGAAAAAATTACAATGTTCTAATGTAATTACAACTCTTATAATATTAATAATATACCTAGTACATAGAAATACTTTTACATAAGTCGGTTAGACATATAGGTACATGAGTTTGAGACGCGCGCGTGACAGGAGCGTAATCACATTATTCCTTTTCCCCAATTAAGGTTTCTTGAAGCTTTGAGTTACGCACTCACTGTAATAATTTGTAAGTATATTATTTAATTTTAATAAACTTATAACAATTTAAGGGATTGTTCTCGATGTTTGTTTTCTTTTTATCCTATAAGAATTTAAATGTATGCAATAAATACAGTCGAAATTTTCAAATAAATATACATGCCAAATATGTATAATTATCTAAATGATGAAAAATTGATGAAGATATATTTTTCTTGTGTAGATATTATTCAAATATCGTCTTTATCTTTGATGATGGGACGTTCCATTTCAAACATCTGGACGAGTGGCGGTCCTCCACCGTGCATTTTTCAAGGCACTTTCTTCCACGCACAACCACTATTTGGAATCAACTGCCAGCAGCCAACAGCTGTTTCCAAATCGATACGACATCATAGCCTTTAAGAAAAGAATATATTCCTTTTAAAAAGGCCGGCAGCACACCTGCAATGCCTCTGGTGTTGCGAGTGATTATGGGCGGCGGTAGTCACTTACCATTAGGTGAGCTGCATACTCGTTTGGCCCGTGTTATAAAAAAAGATACTATAGTTACAATATAATAAGTTAAAATAATTATAAAATTATATATAATTAAATTTTTAGAGTTGTATATGACAGTCTATGGAATTACAAAATTCGGATGCATAATATCTTAGGAGTAACACTACGAGTGTACAGTATATTCTGTAATGTCGATGATACTGTACATATCTATACAGTTTTTTTTTTGATGAGTGAAAATGGAATGGTAACCCCGCCTGCGCTAACGGGATACATTGGCGGAGCGCCAGTAAAGGGTGATAGATGAGAATGAAAACAGTCCAGTTAGCCTATGATGATGAATTCATCAAGAATTAACCATGATAATTTCCAGGGGGAACCGCGAGGAGGTCGACCTGGTTGGGTATATTGCTAGCAATGGTATTCTCAGTCTTCATTACTAACAATCCCTTTTCCCACATATCTATGCAGTTTCCATCATGTGAGCCGTCAGTCTATTTGCAATACCAAGTTGCAATAAAAATCGCAACATGAACAATATCACGGCCACAACTAGTTACACTATATACAAAGAGATACCAAATTAATTATGAAATTTCAAAATAATGGTTAACCATTAATGTTAACGTTTCAGTTGCAGTCTGTAAATGCGGTTACACCTCGACGTTACATTATGAGATGCGGGTAATATTTCCTACACTGTTACTGCATTAATTTATAAACAAAGATTAATAAATTGTTTTTAACGTGACTATTATAAAATGACATATGGTCCCAGCATAGAATAGACCACCCCTTCCTTTCCCGAGGGTGTCGTAAGGGGCGACTAAGGGAACTGAATAGTTGAGGGATGGGCGGTAGGTCACTATTTAAATATCACCAAAACCTAACTTCAGTTGCCAACTCGCCTGCCAAGTGTGGCAACTACTGGCGAAACTCCCTAATAAGAGAAGGCCTATGTTCAGCAGTGGACAATTAACGTAATTGTCTGCATGGAGCAGTGGTAAATGAATATGAAATTAAAGATATTCACAAAATAAATTCCCATGGGTGTTGTAACAAGCGACTAAGGTAATTGAATGGTCAAGGGATGGACAGCGACGTTCCTCTTAAAACATCACCAAAAGCGTTTGCCAAGCCATTTGCCAAACGTGGTAACTACTGACATAACTTCCCTTGTAGGGAGGGTCTATGTTCAGCAATAAACAGTTAACGGCTAAAATAATGATAAAAACATACAAAAATTCTCTACCCGTCAACTTTTAAAATGAACAGTGAATCTCGAACGCGGTATTTATGAGTACTATACTTCATTATTTATTTACTAGCTTTTACCTCCAACTTTATTCGCATGATCGAGATATGTTTATTAACCGGAATAAAAAGTAGCCTATATCCTTCACCGTTCTTTATAGTACGTTATACTAAATTTCGTCGTGATTGAGTAAACCGTTAAGGAGCTAAGATTTAAGAAGTAAACAAACTCAATTTCACATTTATAATATTAGTGAAAAAGTAGCAGTATAACCTAGTCACTTTTATAAATTAAACCTGCATCGAACTGTATCATTACAAGTGGTTTGAGGACATGCATACACTAGTGTTTATTATATATTTATACATATCCGCATTGAAATGCATATGCACATACGTCAATGCTTAGGCCCGTTAGTGTTTCTGTGCAGTAACTTTGCATAAATACAATCCCTGGTTCGATTCTCAATAGATCTAATTTTAGTAATATTGTTATACTATCCGATTTAAATTATTCATTACCATGTTTTAAATACTAATTCTATATAAAGGATTTTTAAAATTTTAATCTTCCAACACACGACACGAAGCTGTTGCAATGGTAGCCAATGGAGTACATTATAAAAGGACTACTACCAATTAGCAAATTTGTCAATTTCACTCATCTATTATAGAATGCCATTGATTTTGACATATACATGATATGTATTGCGCTATAGACTCTATTCAGTGCCTGTTTTGTCTCGTTGTATACTTCATTAGGCCTAATCACCTATCCTTCTCTTAATCGCTTCATTCACTGTTTTTTAAGGATGATCATGGAATAGTTAATATGCTGACGGGACACCAGTGAAAGGTAATAATAGGTGAGAAAGAAAACAGGTTGCTTAGCCCATCGTAACGACTTCATCACGAAATAACGATGATGTTTTCCAGAGATACCATGTAAAATGCAAAGCAATGGGGCCGCTGTGTTGAGTTGAAATTAACACTAACAATCCCTCCCTTTTCATTCACTGTTACCCCAATAATGTATACCAATAGTACAGGAGCGATTACCATTCCATTTCCGTCACACTTATAAAACTGTTACCAGAGGGAAACTTTGTACAAAAGTCATTTTCTTGGGTACCTCGGTCCTGTTCGTGTTTCTACCGTAAAGCTGTTGTGTTTACTTGGCTGTGTTTCAATCTTAAAGATGGGATATGATAGTAAATTTATAGGGTACAGATCTAAGAAATGGCAACGTATGGAGGGTGTCATGGGCGAAACAGTATACTCCGTTATGTCTGTCGTACTGTTCATGTCTATAAGCGACGGTTACCATTTTCCAATAGGTGGGCCGTCGGATTGTTTGCCATTCTATGTCGCATAAAAAAATCACCCCATTAACACAAACGTAAGTTTGAAGGGAAAGAGAGAAATTGTTGGTAATACCATCTAACTTACATTTTACGGGTATTTAAAGAAAATATAAATATATAAGTTATACTTATGAAGGATACTCATATAAATTTGAGTGTATATAAATTTGACAACAGCCAATATACGGGCAGAAATAGAATTCGTTACTTTGAAGGAAAACAACAATTTCACGAAAGAAGCATGGATCAAAAAACGACAAGTTTTTTTGAATATTATAGATAATAACGTAACTCGTTCAGCTGTTTATTGATAGTGAGTATGAGAAATTCGAATTTTTTTACCATTTTTAAATTTTTTTTTACAGAATTTCTATCCTAATTTATTATAAAACATGAATTGATTCTAAGTTTTACGTTTCGCTCACGATTTAGATTCCGCCCTGTAGTTTCATTGGATACTAGCTGAATCAGAAAGCTCCACTCACGTGAATCAGTACATAAGTTATTTTGTATGTTAAGTTTATATATAACCTACCCATGTATCGAACATTCAAATCTTATCTCTAGTTTTTGCATGAAAGAGTAAAAAATTTCCATCCATCAAACATTACAAACTTTCGCATTTATAATATTTATTAATAACTAATTATTAGCTTCTTTTCTTAGGTTGCTGAAGAAATATACAATTCCCAGTGCAGTTTAGTTTACGCAACGTAGCTGAATATGTTAACATATTTCTACCACAAGGTGTGATCAGGAAACATGCCTCGGGCAACATTATAGATAATCCATATTATAGCCTACTCAATATACATAACACAATAGCCTTCATGGACATTAATTGTTGAAATCGAATCATCTTAGTTGATTTAATATTATAGTCAAGATACAGAAGATCGAATTACTAAGTAAAAACGAAATCAAATACATACAATAATTTTAAATTAAAAAGACCTTATCAAGTATAGCTAGGAGCAAAGTTAATTCTGTTTATATCGACCTCCAAATAAAAAATACCGGATTGAAATCTGCCCACCCGTTTGTAAGCTACAATGTCACGGACAGATACACAGACAAAGGTTTCAAATCCTGATACGATAACCCCGTTTACCATCAGACGGGCCATATGATTTTAAGCCACCAAAATAGTATAAAAAAAATAATAAAAAAAACTTAAAACACCCCCTTTTCGTGTTGGAGGTTAAAAACCAATACCATTACTACGATGAAAAGGTGCACGTACCAATTATTTCACTGTAACAAACAATCATGAAAAATCGAATTTTACGCAACTCACTTACCTGCACGATACTGCAACGGTAACATGCAAAGAAATTCTATGCAATGCAATAAATGGAAATGTGTAGATATAAGTATTTATGCCTCATGAATTAAGGATTCGAATCGCGTACTGTCTAAAGCCAACAAAGTGACATTCTAAACAATTTTCAATCGTATTTCCCGTGCAATAACGACACAAATGAATAGCAAGATAAGAAATATGAAAAAAATATGTCGTATTTGTTAATGCGAGGTTTTACTTAATATACTTTGTGCTTTTATTTTCTTCCGCCTGTGTGTTTTGGACTAGCTGTCACACGCTCGTACAAGCAGGAAGCTATTGTATGTTCTTACTAGTTACCCCTCCACATACATCGTAAAAATATATGAAAATACTATCCGAATTAATACAGTCTCGACGTTTAGAATGTTGCTTTTATTTCGCAATTTTTCTGGAATTAAACTAAACTATTTGCATATTATGTATATTGTCATTTTTATTAGATTGCGCGTAGTATACATGTTTTTTATACTTAGATAATGAAGTATAAATTTTATCGAAAAACGTATTACTCAAGTCAATAATTTTAATAAGTCAATTTTGCAGAAACCCAATGACATTATGAAATTAAATAAAAAGTGTCTCAATCGTTGTCGAGAAATATAAATACCTACATTTTGAACTTTCATATAAACCGCTTAATCATATAACAGATTTAATATGAAAACTCCAAAAATAATTCTTGTTTTAAACTAGTATGTTTCTTACCCTAATAAGATGTCAGAACCTATTCTGACATAATATACCTACTTCTAATTAATATCTTTATATTGCATAAAACATCCACATCTGTTCTCTTTTAATAAAAATAATATACTATATTTAAGTTAGGAGTTTAATTAAAAAAGTGTAATAAAATAATCGAAACTCTGTTCACCTATGTGACATAATCTATCTTTATTACGACAAAATAATGTTCCAGTATTTAACATTGACCTATTTTAAATTGACCATTATTGGTACAACAAAACCTAAAGGCGCTAAAGTGCTATTTTAAAATGCAAACATTGTCGTAATAGTACTTTTATGGGTGGACCGTTATAAATTACACTCCTATTATATATGCCCTGAATAATGAGAACATGTGACTTATGGACTTACTTTAGGCACAGCTTTTTATTTATTAGGTATTGGCCTATAAATAATAGTACTGTTCGATATAGCATGGCTACTTTTTATCTCTCTCTTTCTCTCTCTTGCACTGATCTCACACGCTTTTTATGAGTCAAATAACCTTTTCAAAAAGACCGCACATAAATGTTCAGGATTTTGAAAAGTTTTGATATTTATTACAAAATTACTATTAATAGCTGAATAAATTGAAATGAAATTTGGTGCATAATTAAACACATCGTAAATTAGTACAAAGATTATTTTTTTTGCATAAGCAAGAGTTAAAGAAAAACAGAAGGAATTGAAAGAGAGTCTTATTGTTATTATTAAATGTCAAACACGTTAGTATTTTAAGATGTTTGAACGTCTGATGTTCAATAATACTTAAACGATTTAATGGATCTAAAATAATACTTGGTATGCATATGATTAAAGGCCGAATATAGTATTTTTTTCCTGAATTAACAAAGTCACAGGATTTAACTATGTGTATTATGAGTCGTGTTTTTTTAATAGAACAATTCTTTACCATTACCAGGGAGACTTTGTACAAAAATCGATTGCTTGGGTACCTCTGTCCCATTCGTGTTTCAACTGTGAAGCAGTTGTGTTTGCATGGCTGTGTTTCGGTTTGAAGGGTGGGATATGGCGTGAATTTACTGGGTACAGAGGAATAACACCTGAGTCTTCAGGAATGGCAACGCATGGGGGGTATCATGGGCGAATCAGTATACTCTGTTATGTCCATGGTATTCCTCATGTCTATAGGCAACGGTTACCACTTTCCATCAGGTGGGCCGTCAGCTTGTTTGCCATTCTAAGTTGTATAAAAAAAATACTTACCATTAAGTAAGCTACATGGTAATTAGCTCTTATGTTATAAAAATAAATAATATTTCAATTAAGATCAACATTTCTAATATTCCATACCTAATACTACTCATGCCTGATTTAACCGTTATCCTTCGAGAATCAGTAGTCCTCTCACATATTTTTTCATAATCTATTTATTCTGAAATACATCACATAAACCAGTCGGTGGGCTGTTTTATTTATTCTTACTTCAACAGAGACAGTCGAGATCAAATAACCTTTGTCCTACCCTCTTTACTTATTCAAACAAAATTACATATGCCTGCTTCTAGATCGCCGTTGCCCGAAATTTTACGCGTTCGAGATAGTGTCATGAATATAAATCTATCGTAAGGGACACCACGGAGAGGCCAGTGGAGTTTACGGCGCAGCTCACTTTGCATTCTTTGAACGGCGACCCTTTATGGCCATTTTATGGACTTAGGTCCTTTTGCATAAAGCCTCAACACTCTGGGAAGTTTGCGAGGTACGCGGTCGCTCGCTTGATAGCGCAAAAGCTTCAGAAACAATTTTGTATTCAGTTTTCTCTTTTAATTTAAAGTGCAATTAAATAGCTTTGTCCATATATAGTTTTATATGTTTTAAAACATAAAACATATACTCATCTTTTAATATACTAACGATTTGCCCGGCTTCGTACAGTTTCTTTTTGTCATAAAGTACAGCCTAAGTTACTCGCTGAGGTATATTTTAAGTTTATTCAAACAACAATTCAAATTTTAACAATAACAAATATTATTCATATTAACTAAGAAATGAATACACAAGTCCGTTGTAGTATTTATTTGCTGTAAATAACAATGATGTGAAGAAATTTAATAATAGCAAGAAATACGTAGAGTACTTAATTTAAATTACTAAGTGGATGTTTACGGCCCGAAAGATATCTTTTAACTATTAATTCCATTTTCTTTTGGATAAAAGATAACGAAACTCATTTAAGATATCTTGCGAACGCCTTTCAGTCGTTTTGAGATGCAGCTCACTATAAAGAACATAGGCATCTAAAGAAACGACTTGTTTTATAGTTTTACACAAATTTTTCCTTATTTATAAAAAATGCATACAAACAGATGTTAACTACTATTTTACTTAATTATTTATATACAAAAATTAAAATAACATTCTTTATGTAACAACAACAAATAAAAACACAATTTTATTAATTTTTTCTCCGCAACAAATAGTTTATTTTTCAGCAATTTATTTGCGAAGCCGCTATAATCGTCAGAAAATTAATATAGTATCAATAAATTAACAAACCCTGTTGATTGGAAAAAGATTTTTTAACGCCTTCATGTTTAAAAATCGAATATGAATATTTTACTTAAAATATAAAAGTGAGCAGCTCTTCACATCTTATGTTCTTTAATACGTATTTCGTCTTAAGAGACCAAAGGTTTCTCTTTATGTCTAATAAAATTTTCTTCAAAGTATCCTTAATTGAAAATTCAAATTTATGCATAAGCTCTGATTGTAGGAGCAGGATTGTAGGAACGTCCAAGGCACTGCGTTTAAGAGATTCAAGCCTTCCCCTGGCCCTTGGCAAATTACGTTGATGGAAATTACCTAGAAGATTAAAAGGATAGAGTTGAATTAATTCATGGTAAATTCATGTGAAAGATTATTGCATTACGGCTATAAATGTAATTAAAGTGCCTTCACGCCAACGTTAATCTATAGTCGCTTTTATTACAAACTTAGTGACAATTAGTAAGTGCTAGATACATAATCTATGAATTAAGAGATTTTACTTACGGAGATCAGTTGATGATTTCAAACTACCTTTTTCAGCGACTTTATCCATGCAGAAGTATTTAGTTGTTCTTGAATTTTTGAAAAGAAATAGTAATTATGTTATTTAAGAAACCGCCTTGCAAAATTTTATATTCATAGACAGTCTTCATTTTTTTTATGAAGAAGTATCAGTTAACAAAAACCTTAATATTTATGTTTTATGCAACATCATGGCACGTATAAATCGTAGAGGCCTCTACAAATACGTTGAAAGTATGTAGAAAAACTTTTTCTTATAATACGTATGTACTGCGCATATTCACTCGATTAATTCTGATAAAACATTATACCAATATTGACATTAGGTAAATATAATATTAATATTTTATTATATATTCTCAATTATAATATTTAGTTATAATCAGATCGAACATTTCTTCGCGATAACATAGCAAACTGCTTTTAACTATGTCGTCATGAATATGCCACTAATTACGATTTTATTATAATAAACAGTAATACCTAATTTCATCTTAGAAATATAATTAAGATCTAATTTCTATTCTACTGTTTTGTAATTAAACATTTATTTTATAATATGTAAATTCAAATGTAGAACCATCCATCTTATGAGTATATAAATTTAAAAGCACGCATACAACTTACACCTATAATCAAAGATTTTTAAAAAGCTATTTCACACCAATCAAACTTGGCCTTGACATATGTAATAAATTATTCATTTGTATACAAAAATGTCTATAGTAAGTTCATTAATTATAAAATAATGAAAGTTTACGCAGTTATTGATCTTGGGTAGTATCTAAACTATAATTTGTCATTGTATCAACTTAAAAAAATATTGTATGTATACAAAGATACTTCATACAAACTATTATATTTCGTATTGGAATTATAGCGCAAAACACAACCAAAAACTCCTATTCGTTTTTTATTTTTATACACAGTAATACTATGCACATTTTGTTGTTATGTTGTCAAAAAATAAACTCATTCATTAAAAAATAATTGTAATTTAAATCTATACAAATATGTTAAACTAAAAAAGGTTCTTAATTTGAACACTCGAAATGAAACACAAAATTCTATTCTTAAGGAAACTTATAGACTTTTTATAATACCACTGACGAAACCGCGAGATGCAGCTAGTCATCTTATAAATCTCAGAAAAGTCAATATATGTTAAAAATCAAAATATGCGTCAAATATATCATATAATATGTAACCTCCTCGTTTTTTAAAGTCGATAAATATTAGAAAAAGTGAATTTGGTTTAAATACTACAAACTTCCCACACAGCTTAAATGATTATTATGGAAGAAACCATAAAAACAGAGTTCAATTTTTTTATGCAACTTAGAATTACAAACAAGCTGACGGCCCACCTGATGGAAAGTAGCAACCGTCGTCTATAGATATGAGCAATACCATGCATATAACAGAGTATACTGTTTCGCCCACAATACCCCCATGCGTTGCCATTCCTGAAGACTCAGGTGTTATTCCTCTGTATTCTGTAAATTCACTGCCATTCTACCCTTCAAACCGAAACACAGCCATGCAAACATAACTGCTTCACGGTAGAAACACGAATGGGACAGAGGTGCCAAAGCAAACGACTAAAATAAATAAACAAATAAAAAGAAATAGTCGTTTATATTATTGTTTATATCGACTTCAATGCTGCGACAACGCCTACGACTCCGCTGATTCTGTTTATAATCACTCCTAATATTTTCAGCGCAAGAATATCTACTACATTTTTTATTAGTTCAATAAAGGTTCAATATTTATTGAATTAGAAATAAGATCACTAAATAAAATTACATCAATGTCAACCATAATATCGCATTAATTATTTTTTTGTTGTCCTTATTAGCTGAAACATTATTTTTTTGTTTTTTTGCTTATGTACCTAATATATTTTGGATATATAAAAAAATATTACACAGGTAAAAAAGATACAGAAAATGAAAAAGAAGTGTAAACATTTACTTAACAAAAAGGTCGGATTGCCTGGCCCGAGCAATATTTTAGCCTTAGCTTCTGTCAAATTATAAAAGATATTACAATTTAATATAGACTAAGAGTAAAATATCCTAAACTTTAAGGCTGATATTTATATAATTTGATGTAATTCATTGTTAAATGAGATGCTAGACTTTTTTAATTTAAATGGGGCTGTAATGCATAAAAAGAGTGCATGCTACAGCGAAGAATATGTATAAACTTTAGAAAAGAGCAAGTATCATTGTGTGCTTATTGACATTAATAACAAGAGGCATCTTTGTCAGTAGAGGAAAGAATTTCTATAGATTTTCAATAAAATAGCTATTCTATGTGTACTACTTTAGAAAAGTACGTCTGAAAGTGATTAACAGATTTCCTTCTTACTCATTTTCTTCAAAACTAAATTTCTTCTATGCATTCTTAAATTTATTGTATTAAGCTATAGATATATTACACTGTGTAATATAATTTAAAACATTTCCAGATATTTTTTCATGAAAAAAATTTTTATTAATATATTCAAATCTGACGAGCTATTGTAGAACACCCTAATTGAACTGAACTGAGGTGCGAGACGAGGTAATGGGGCGTGAATGAAACAAATCGTTGCCAAATGATAATTTAGAATACTGTTCGAAATATCTGTTTCATTGGGGCGTCACAATCGGATGCGCAATCTACCGATGCGCCCTCTGTCGCACATAAATAAAATCTCGTGACATTAATTTCAAAACGACGGAAGTTTGATAAGCGAGAGGATCCGTGTGTTTCTGTTAAACTTATACTATAATAGTACCAACACAATTTAGGTTAATTCGATTTACTAAAATATACTAAAAATAAACTATTGCTTTCATATGGCATGCAAAATATTTTCTTTCAATTCAAAATTATAAGAATAAGAACTTTGCGACGCTTTGTTCTAATAAAGAGCAAAATAAAATTAACAGGGAAAATAAATATTTTATATTATAAGTATATAGTCTACAGAATATATTCTTACCCGTATATTTTATGTTACTATGTATGAAGTGTGAATATTATGTTATACAATGAGTATATAAAAATAACGAATGCATTAAATAAAGATTATTATTATTAATGAATTATCTGAAATTAGATTATTACCGACTTAAGCTAAAGATAAAGAATTTTTAAAATAATGCTAAAACATGCCGGTGTCACAAAAATGTTAAGTTATTTGACAAGTAATCGGACTAATAATCGACGAATAAATAATTATCAAACGCATTCTCATATTCATATTAAAATGAATACAATATGGTACGATGAATATACTTATAAAAGTAGATATAAATAACCTAAAAGTGTATTAAAAATATAAACAAATAAAATGCTATAATACTTTTATAAACAATGTATAATGTCCTTTTATAAATAAATAAAAGTAGAGATTGCATTAAAGAACACCCTTGTTCAGTAACAAAATTGTTAATGAAACAAACCGTACAAAATATTAGTGCCGTGAATTATCTAAAATTAGATTTTTGCCGACGACAAATTAGCCCCGAGCTCGAGATAAAGAGCTTTTTAAAATCACGCTCTAACATATAGCAGGTGTTGCAGAAACGTTGTGTTAGGCTTCGCATTAATCCCTTTGAGTCGTTAATTTTTTTTCGGTCATGTCCGTACCAGTTAGTTATAAAAGCTGAAATAATTTAATAAAAACGTTATATCTTTCTTGGGTCACGTAAGAGGACGCTTTGGGGGGGAAAATTACATTTTGTTTGGCCACGTCCAACCCGCCGACATGGGACAACTCAGTTAACGAATGTTCAGGATTGTTGGTAATTCTTTCATATCTCGCCGATCTCTTTAGAGATAGGAGAGTTTGCTGCATCTTCATTCGAAACGGTAATTGAATTGTGTTTATGCTTTAGAAATATATTTTCATTAGCACAACCTTGCTAATAGAATATTTATACGTATAGATACAGTACCTAATTAACCTATATTGGTTTGGTATTTTTTAAATAAAAAATATGTTATTGTTTACAATAGATTTATTAATTAAAATTGTTTAAATTGGTTATTTTAATGTGGCTATACCTACTATTTCAAAATATTTCTATTATAATGTTTTACATGTTCTAAAAATGAATATCAAAGGGTTGTTGTGGTCTGTTTGTTTAATTTAAATCGAACTTTGGTGTTCGTGGATTTGAAATTGTGGTTAACGAGGTTAGGATTCCATACTTGGGAATAAAATTTAGAAATTTATGATATAGATTCTTTATAAATGTTATTTTGTTCAAATGAATCAGAAACTCGAAATTAGATATCCATTTCTAATCTAGAGCGGGTGCGTTAGGCACGTACTTAATAGTCCTAATGCGAGTTTCAAAGAGGGGAAAAGCAATCTCCTGTAATGCCTTGTTTTAATTTTGAACCGTAAATAATAATTTGGTCAATTTTCCCTATACAATTTCGGTTGCGTGTTCAAAGTTTTTATTAGAATTTTATTGTTATTTAGGCGTGTTTGTTCCTTGTTTCAGATTACATCGGAGGTTTTAAAGGAGCCTGGCGCTAATGTGAGTTTCCGAATTTCCCTTTTATTTATTATACTAAAATATAATTGAATTTCTACTTTTGAGATGTTGGAAACATTATGGCGGTAAGTAATATTAGTGAAACTCATCGTCCAGTATATGTAGCGGCGATGTAACGGGGTCCCAAAGCAGATAGGCTCGTAATGTGAAACGAAGCCGGCCGGTAAAGTTTTCCGAGAGGGAAATTTTAGTCAACGGGAAGGTTGCACGAACTATGAGCGTTAAGAAACTTTTATGAGGGGCCGAGCCATTTAACCGCGAGTCAAGAGCTAATCCCACTAGCTGGCCAGAGGGAACAACACACCTGAGACCGAGCTTTTTATTTCTGTTCCGCATTCCCACCTAATTTTAGCCCACCGCAACCTGCAGAGGTGGGCTGAACTTTGTCGGGCGTCATAAATTTATTTAACGGCCCGAAGGCAATAAGAGGCAGAGTGTAAAAAGAAAAATACGATACCAACGTGCCTAGCCGTTATTGCAATTAAACAGAGGAAGTAAATCTTTCAATACGAGCACTATTCGCCTCCCGTTTCCTGCCTTAATTTATGGCTTTGTTTTAGTCAGCCGTCCCATTGACGGATTGCGATGTGTTTGATTAAAAATGCAAGGTGATCCTCAATAAATAGATGGAGCTTAGGTCTTTAGATTTTAGAGTTTAATAACATTCACAATTTGTTTATATTTTCTTCGGTATATCTGATCAGTTAAACAGCTATGCACTATCAATAGCAGTATACAATATGATGAAGAATTATATCAATCCTCTATAGTCCTTCATTTTATTGTAATAAATATAATGTTTCTGAACAGTATTCTGCTGTAACTCTAATATATACAACTATCTTATTACAGTAGTGATGCGAATATTTAAGTAACGGGTTCTCGAAAATTCAAATTATAGAACTTAATGTACCACTTAAACTCTAGTAATTATGTGATTATGCCTACCTAATATATTAGGCTACATTCATTGTTATCCAACTCCATCTATATCAGCCTTCAACTGTTCCTTGATGAACATAAGCCTCCCTTATAAAGAAGGTTTTTTTCAATAATTGCCACGCTTAGCAGTCGGGTTTATAACCGCAGTTAGACTTTTGGTCATGTTTTAAAATGGATACTGGTGCCCATCCCTCGACAATTAAATTCTCTTAGTCGCCTCTTACAACACCCAAGGGAATGTAAGGGTTGGTCTATTCTATACCAGAATCACACTGCATTGAAATAAAAGAGACAAATTGGACCATCAAATATTTGCGGCGTAACATAAATATTTTGTATATAGTATTAAATAACATACGCAATAGCGAGCATGATTTACTATAATAGTTATAATAAATAGGTATTACATAATAATACCAAATGCCTGATCGTTAAGCTAGGATAAATTTTGTTATGAAAACTTGATAAGGGAGGTAACTAGATAAGCACAATCTCCAGAGCCAATTTATAAAATTTATTTTCTAATTTGACCCCATTGGAAATCGATCTCTTAGATTACCCTGATTTTAAAATCCATTTAGGAACAGCAACTATATATACTCGATAGAACTAAATAACATAATTGTACACATTAACAATATTACCCAATCACCATTTATATAATACTGTAAAATTTTATCAAATTCCTTACAAATAATTAATTAGTAAATCGTACTTACAAAGAGTTCCTCAACACATATATAATTGTTACAATTATAATAAATGACAATATATTACATAAGCATGTTCTTTATAGAGGCTCTTAGAAACTTGCCCACCGAACTTTTAATTATCTTTTAATCAACTAATAACTGCAATAATAAGTTGCAAGCACTTGTAAAATAACATACACTTGTGTAATTTATATATGTGACATAATAATAATATATAATTATTGCTAAATATTTGTAATGAAATTTAAGGTCCGCTATATATTTTTCTTTTTTCTTACCATCTGGTCCCGGCATAGAATAGACCTCTGCTTCTTTTCCTGTAGGTGTCGTAAGAGGCGACTAAGAGGAGGGCAATGGGCAAGGCTTAAGGCATAAGCTACAGCGTCCCTCTTAAAACATCTTTCAAACTTAACTGCGGGTGCCAATCCGCCTGCCAAGTGTGACAACTGCTGGTAAAGCCCCCCAAGGAGGAGGTTTATGTTCAGTAGTGGAAAGTTGAAGGTTGATATGATGATGATGATATAACAGGATATTAACAAATGAATATAAGTTCTAAATATATTCATGCATAAATATAAATAACCTTAATCTTATAATAAATAATCTTTTCATTACTAAACAATATATAGTCATCATTACTTTATTGTAAAAGATAATTCTTTAAAACAGCAGTTAATACTGCTGTTTTATGCGAAACAAAATTTGCTTCTCTTTATTTGCATTATTCTTTAAAAAGACCCTCTATAACGTTGGCTCCTCACACGTATAGAGTTGTTCAATTTTACACGCATGTAAATCAGTTTATTAATTTACCTACTTGTAGTTATGACTAACGAGGCATAAATACCAGTGCATGGTTCTAGACGTTCCCACCTCGCGATACATTTTACTCCAAAGGGCTCGTGAGTTGTGAGTAAGCGCGCAATTTACGTGGTAATAGGAAAATGAAGGGACGAGTGTTAAATTCAAATTGCTTAATGGTTCGGAAGCAGGAATTTCATTTTCCATTCGAATTGTTACGTAATTTACTATACTGCGTGCGCGCGTAAACGACGCGAGACGCGCGTCTTTTGTATGAAATTTTTAGTTTAAAATTCACATAATTTTTTTTAGTAGTCATACGCTATTAAATTAATTAGTATGTACATTTAAATCAATAATAGCATATAATTTTTACATTATTTAATTAATTATAACCTGTATAATTGAAGAAAACAAAAACGTTGCATACTTAACAACACACTTGCTTTATTATTCTAAGTGTGTCTAAATACTTCACTCACAATTATTTAGTACATCATGTAAATGTAGTACATGGCTTTTTAGTAACAGACATCGATTTAAAATGTAATTTTTTCGCTCTAAGATCAAACGAGTCTACTTAACTCCGACTAAATTCCTATAACCTTATTCTCATTTCCTAAGACTACATAAAATTTACAAATATGTCCCTAAAAATACATAGATTATAAAATTACAACTTGTTGTAGCTTTTTATGAGGTATTTAGTTTTCATACACATTAAGATCTGTGATTGTAGGAAATGTTTTAACATAATAGATTACTAACATTTGCTATGGAAGCCCCTAAAAGTGAGAATTTGTAGTGACTAGATCATAATTACTAACGTATATGCTACTTTACATAACAATTTGTAACTAAGAAATGATTATATCTGTTTTCAGATAACTAGGTCCTGTACTTAAGTGTTTGTTTTAGGACAATTGCTATATTTAGTGTATATCAACCATGTCTTTGATTTTTTTTTATTGCATATTTTTATTCGTCTACGATACTTACCCCGCTTCTAGATCGCTTTACTTTGGTAGGCGTTGATTCATTTCGAAACACCCAAACTGTCGACTGGCGCTTTGTTTCTGGATCATATTGATAAATCCAGGATTCATCACCTGTAACAATATCGTAAACACGCCGAGACGAGCCTGCTTCAAATTTGTCTATCATATCATGGCACCATTCCACACTTGCCTGTTTCTGAACATCGGTGAGGTTGTGCGGCACCCAGCGTGAAACTATCCTCCGCGCCCGTAGATGCACGTGTAGAATTTCGTGAAGTCTTCCTGATCAAATCTGCAGTATATGTTGAATCTCTTGGTATATAACTCGTCTATTGTCTTGGATCAAATTTTTCACTGCTAGCACGTTTTCTTCCGTAATAACCGTCAAAGGGCGACCACTTCTTTCTTTGTCATCTAAAACTGGTCGACCGTGCTTAAATTCATTATACTAACGATACACGATTGCCTTAGAAGGGCCTTCATCCATGAATGTCATTAGAAGTCTATCGTACGATTCGTCCGGTTTCAGGCGACACTTAAAATCGTAAAAAATCATACCGCGAAAATGTTCTCGGACACGGTAATTTTAATTAGCTCACAAAAAATGAGAAGGGAAGTTTTGAATTTAGAATGTACCTATTTTTACTTATAAGTAATCATATTTTTAAATAAATTATAACTGGCCAGTCTCACATACATAAAAACTTTTTCTCGCAATACTTTCTGAGTGACCTGGTATATGCATATATAACGGAAAATTAATGAACTCACTGCGTTTTTATCGTTTCCGACAATTATTTTCGCTTCATCTGAAAGTCATGTTCAGGGGCGTTTTGCGCTTTGCGTCATAGCGTCTCACCACGCACTAAAAACAGAAACTAGAACACTGTCCCTTAATTAATTTCCCATTATGTATATATTTAGATATCATATGTTGTTATTTAAATGTCGTACTAAAAATTAACCACTATAATTATTCATAAATTGAATAAAAAAGTCCATAAAAGTCATATTATCCAAAATAAAATTGATTCTCCTAAGTGCGCGGTGAACTTCTATATACAAATAATGAGGTAACAAAAAAAATACGAACAATAAACCAAATAATACGTACACGTAACACCCTCGGTGTGAGGAAAAGGGATTGTTAGTAATGTATATTAGCGACCCCATTGCCAGCAATGGTGTTTGCTGGGAATATCAAGTCAACCCTCACGCAGTTTTATCTGGAAACCATCTCCGTAAATTCTTTATGAATTCGACACTATAAACCAACTGGCCTGTTTTCATTCTCATCTATTTTCTACCACTGGTGCCCCGCTAACGTATACCGATAACGCAGACAGGGTTTACCATTCAATTATCAACCATTAAAAGCATACACCTGCTGTGTTGCAAAAATGAAACGGTACCCCCGCCAGCTCTGTCAGTATATGCTGACGATGCATCAGTGAGAGATGATAAATTAGAATAGAATCATGTCAATTAGCCCATCATGACGAATTCCACAAGAATTAACCACAATGGTTTCCAGGTTAGTCGACTTGATAGCGTATATTGTTAACAATGGGGCTGTTGGACCCAGTTACTGACAATCCCTTTTCCCCCTGCACATGTCTATCAGGTTGTGGTAACAAGTTACTATCAGGCAGGCTATATTTTTTTAATAATAAATAAATACCCTTAATACACACTCTAATCTATCTCAAACTAAACAGTGCTTGTACTGTAGGTAATAACTGATGCATATATTTGTTTTTTTTTTTTTTATAAACACTATTATATTATGTGCATGAGTATCGAACCTGTGCCTATTGGAAGGAGAAGCAATGTAAAACTGAGACATCACCGAAACCATACGATCATCACATTCGATGATTAAAAAAATTTACATATTTAATCATTGCTAACTAATCTAAGATCTCCCAATTATAATAATTACCCGGCACTAGGGGCCGATTGATAAACAGAACTATTTTAATTAACCGATAGCTAGCCACAAAAGTACAGACAGCACAAAAAGTATTCAAATATTCATAGGGCTGGATATCGATTACTCGCGTTCGAGGTAACGCTTCTACGAATATGGACAGGGTCATCAAACGAACCTCTTTTAGACCTAGTATTGGAAAGGAAAATTAAAAACCTATTATTTATTTACATTTAACTTTTTGTTTTTAATTATACATGTAATTATATCTTCTTGTGTTTATGAGATTTAAAGCTAATAATCTATATCTTTCTTCATTCAAAGTACTCATACTGCGTGTATATCAAATTGGCTGATGCATACATAACTGTCCAAGCAGGTCAGACAGAAGCTGACAATAAAAAAAATATTAATTTTTATTTAACTGCTGGCAACCCTGGATTCACCCCATGAAAGATGTTATCGGAACCGCGCCCGTATTATTGTGCGATATGATGAAAACACAAACATATCTTTAACCCAAGAATAAATAGAGTGAATAATGCTAATAATGGATTTAACATACATGAAATAGGTAGAAGGAAAATTACACCATATTTCCCCGATGAAAGGCCATAAAATGTATATACCAATATATTTTATGGGTTTTACAATGTATCTCGATAGGTACTTATAAAGGTGAAAAATATTTTCTGAATTTTTTTGTAATCGCACCGTGCATTACTGTGCGTAAAAAAAGATCACTTTCGACTCACAATGGAATCAGGAAATACTTTTCTAACTTTTGTCTGATCTGAATATTTTAAATTGCATTTCTTCTAATATTTATTTAAGGTTTTTTCAAGATTGGCAACGCGCACGTGACACCTCTAGTATTGCAAGCGTCCATAGGCTACAGTAACCGTCTACCATCAAACGGGCTGTATGCTTGTTTGCTACCTTTGTGGTATAAAAAAAATATCTGAATATTCTTTATGTAACCTCTAGACTAGGCAAAAACTGCCAATTCCAACTTCTACTATATAACAGTAAACGCAGACCCGCTCGATTATGGATCAAATCGAAATCGTGTACTGTGTTAATTTTAAATAATTCTTTTTTTTTATGCAACTTAGAATGGCAAATAAGCTGACGACGACCCACCTGACGGAAAGTGGTAACCGTCGCCTATAAACAGGAGCAGTACCATGGACATAACAGAGTATACTGTTTCACTCATGATACCTCCCATGCGTTGTCATTCCTGAGGACTCATGTGTTATTCCTCTGTACCCTCTAAATTCACTACCATATTCCACCCTTCAATCCGAAACCTATCCATGCAAACACAACTGCTTCACAGTAGAAACACAAATGGGACAGAAGTGCCCAAGCAAACGACTTTTGTACAAAGTCTCTCTCTGGTAATTAATTTTATCCCCGTTTTGATTTGTCTAATAGTGTATATTAAGTGCCTAGCAAAAATTAAGAATTTATATTTAATACTAGTTTCGATTAACTAGAGAAAAATAAATACTCTTAATATCCAGGTAGATCTCTTGTAATGACGATAAATGATACTCTCACCATTCAGATAGCATTATAAACGCGTAAATCTTGGAAGTGTAATTCAGATATCGGCTCGGACCGTGTGAGTTACGTCGGCCGAGCTATTATTAGGTTGATATACGGGCCTCGGCTCGATGATAACTCGATTGTCTTTATCGATAACCACATAGTTGGGGTGCGGTAATGACTGATAAATATATTATTTATATTAAATACTAGCTGTATCCTGCAGCATCACTCACGTGAATCCTCTGTCCTAAGTTAGATGTAACCTACCCGTGTACAAATTTTTATTCAAATCTGTTCAATAGTTTTTGGGTGAAAGAGTAACCAACATCCATCTATCTAATCATCCAGTCCTAAAAACATTCGCATTTCTAATATTAAAACGATAAATATTAAAGGAATAATTAATACATAAAACATATTGTACCCTTAAAAACGGCGACTATAATCGTCACACATTTAATATGAAATCAGTGCTTGAGTAAATCTTATATCGAGTGTAAAAAGAATAATAAATGAACCAATATTAGTTCAAAATTGATGATTTAATCAAACAAAAATTTTGTACATTGCTACATTGCATTGCCTCGCCACGCATAGATATATGGAGTTCATAAAATTCCCGTTAAATGTAATACAATTTGAAAAAAAAGTCATTAAAAATGTAATGCATAATCAAACTAACCAATGCCTAAGAGATCGTTAATATACAGGTAAAGAACATAACAAAGTCGATAACAACTTATCTTGAAACTAGTTAAAAAAATCAAAACTATAATCATCATCATATCTGCCTTTAACTGTCGACTGCTGAACATAAGCGTCCCTCTAGGCGAGTTATGCCAGTAGTGCCCACGCTGGACAGGCAGATTGGCAACCGCAGTTAGACTTTAGAGATGTTTTAAGACATACACTGCTGCCCATCTCTCGCCCTCCCTTAGTCACTTCTTACGACACTCACGTGAAAGGAAGGAGTGGCCTATTTTATGCCAGAACCACATGGTAAAACTATAATAAATACTATCATTAATAATCATGCGTTAATAATTTTAACATAATTAGATACAATAACATATTAATAATCATTGTTCAACATTATAATCTGCATATTAGGTTGCGTTCTATCATGCAAATGACATATAGTGTCAACATGTGCATATGCAAATCCATCTCAAAACACAGGTGTCTGTTTATCCAACTGATTTAATAACTGGGCTCATACTCGCGAATCGAATGAACGCCGAGATTGTATGTGCAATATCGATGCAGTGATACAACGCATTAGTGGAATAGACAGCAAATAGTGCAGACATGCATTTGGAATGGAAATCAAATACATGATCCGTGCTGATGCTGATGAAATTGTAATGTGTTTATAATTAGTCGTCACTATTAGAACTCTTAATGAATTTTTACCATGTCATCTTTTTTCACGTTGATTTGACCTTACTTTGGATATCGAGATTTTTTCTGAATCCAAGTGATATTTTAATAATCAAATAAATTTCGTTGACTATACCAAAGACTACATATTTAGTTAGTTAAATTAAGATTGTCTTTTCTCGTTTTATTGTACCTTTAAATAGATTTTTAAAAGCTGCCTGATAGACCAACGGCGCAGTGTGGGACGATCCCCCACTAGATGGAGTGGCGACTTGCTATACATTGCAGAGAGTCAGTGGATGCAGGTGGCTTAGGACCGTTCTTTATGGCAGTCTATGGGGGAGGTTTATGTCCGGTAGTGGACGGATAATGGCCAAAATGATGAGACAACAAAGCCGACATTGCTAGCTCTAGAAACACATACGGGAGTTTCACTCTTTTTCCGAACATCCCAGTTAAATGGGAAATAACAGGTTTAGCGTGGATTAATTCGTGGTAAATATATAGTAAATAATAGAATGAATAAGAGGTACATTTTTACGAAACATTCAAACAAATAAAAAATATACGATTGAATGACTTCAGGGAATTTTTAACGTATGCATTTAAACATAATTTGCAGTAAGCGTAAAAAAAGGCGGTGCGTCCGCGCCATTATCCCAACAGGAAATGTAGCAAACATAAAATTCGTGAAAAATATCTACGTGTCATTTCCTTTCGTATCTCGAGTTCCGCCCTGTGTTCGCGACTCAGTACATCAAAACTGATAAGGGAAGGGTGAATGCACGAGTGCGTCCAGGTACTTGGGGCTACAGGGGAGGAGCGGGGGGTATTATGGGGTGATGAAGCCTCCGCACGATTCAGGAATACCAACGTGATTAATGGATTCCGAGCGGTGCGGTAATGATAATGACCCCTGTCTGCGAGTGCATCATCGGGAATCAGCGAGCGATCTGTTTTTGCAGATTTTTGCATATTGTGGTTGGAGATTAACGGCTTCTAATCAAGACGATTTTGTCACTGAATAATTTTGTGATTTAAAATTTTTTCCTTTAATAACTGTGACTGTTTTCAAAATAAATAAAAAAATTGTAGTAAATAATGTATGATAAAATCGAAATTATTAATGTTATTAATTATCAATCAAATCAGCATCAAATGAAATTAATTTTAAGAAATCGTTCTACAATTGAAACAGTTTTTTTTTTCAAAAGATAAGTGTCGAAAACAAAAAAACTTAACGCCTCCTATTTTTTTTTTTTGTAATAATATATGATTTCTATCTTTAATTTACATATTAAAATAAATAATATATAATAATATTTAATTAAAAAAATTAAACATAATTGGTAAAACTGATATAAGACAGTTCGTAATGTGATACCATCGAATAAAAAAAAACAAATCTTAAAGTCGCTTCCGAATTGACGAAGACATCGCATATCATACACAAATAAAAAAGAATACATCCGAATTACGAACAATGTTTTAAAATCTCCTAAAAAAAAAGCCATTGCATCAGCTCATACGCGTTTCACTTATTCATATCATTCAAACAGATCTTCATTTCCCTAAAGACTAAAATAGTCCAATGCATTTTCGGTCCGTTGATATATTTATTATCTTCACTGAGGATGCACCCTCATATTTAATGTACGAAATGATAGTGAATTCACACGGTTTGGTCCACACACCTTTATAACTTGGTTTTTTAATTAATTATGACACCGCAGCCCATATTCATGCATTATATAATGACTCCATCCATTAATAATGTAAAAAAATATTTTTTCGCACTTGAAAAGCAAACAGATGAATTTTCGTATCACGTTAGTATCTTTTTTTTTTATTTATATATTATTTATGTATTTTTTCATATGTATTATTTATACTGATAATTTTATTTACCGTTTGGTATAATTTCTAAACAAATAGCTATTATTTTGTGCTCTTGCATGGTTTATGTTAGACACTTCCAACCAACTTCAAGAAGAAAGATATTCTCATTTCCAGTTGCATTTTTTTTATGTTTATTACCTCATAAATTCGTTAGTTCTAAATCGATTTGGATTTTTTTTTTATCTTAAATAATATAGTACTTACAAATTGGTCCTATAGAAATGTTATGAATATTGGTTTAGTAATTACGTTTTTTGGATAAAAATTTGGCTTTGTCACAATTAATGTTTTTTTATGCTGTGGAAAATAATCTTTATTATCTTGACTATTTTTGTAAAACAGTTTGAAACTTTTTACGCCGCCTTTGTCCACGTGACCAGGATATAATTAATTGACCAGGATAAAAAGTAGCTAATGTCCTTCATAGACTCAAATACTTATCATCGTATCAGCCATTAAATGTCCACTATTGAACATAAGAACTCAAATGCCTAACTTAGTAACTAATTAAGACCGTTAAGACGCCAAGAGGCAATAAACAAATAAACAAATTCATTTTCGCCTTCATAACTAATGTAAATAAGGATTCAGAAAACAGTCTAGTCAAAGAATGAAACTCTTCTTTTCTATTATAAAAAGTTCAACACGCCGGATCCAAGGTCCGTATTCCATAAGTCAGTTGCGGAGGTGGGATAAGCTGTAAGTAAATCATCGAGCTATGAATACGGCGGGAGTGCGCGTTGGCTTGATAACGATTAAATATGGCGCGACCGCTCATATTGTGTGTACTTAGCGTCCTGAATTGTGGCCCTGTGAAAACGCAGATTTATATAGTTACTAGTTTTATAGATAATAAAGTATGTACTATGTACATATGTTTTAATGTTTTTTTTATACTTTCGCAGATTTTTTTTTTAAAAGTTGTACTTTAAAATTTTAAGTGATAAAAATTCGTACGAAAATAGTAAAAACAATATTAATATTTTAAACATAAATTTTTATAATTGTACAGTTTTGTGATTATCCTATTATGATTTCTCTAACACAATACTATATGTTTATAACATCTATGTTAATGTTAAAAATATAAAAAAGAAATTAACTAACGCGAAAAACACAGTCGAAACTATTGTGACTAGAAACGTAGAATTTTACTTTAACTTCTTTGAAATTGCTTTAAGAAAATATTCAATATTCCTATGGAACAAAAAATGTAAAGAAATCCGGGTGGAAACAACTAATTATCTAGATAATAACGTAACCGAAAATATCTGAATATTACCAATTTACCCTTCACCACAAATGCATTCGAAAGTTCAACGTGCACCCACCCGGCTCAATAACCAAACACGATTAACAGAATATAAATGTCGCTTTGATATATCAGTCCGTTAACGCTAACTGCTAAATAGCGTGTGACTAATGACAATGGTTGATACATTCGAACAATAATAAACTTATATCTGCCGCCTCCGTTTAATTGTATGTATTCATAACTCGGTGTACACCGATAAGGGAGACGTAAAATGTGATATGGGCGTATAATACCTTTGGTTCAGATGTTTCTTTTATAGATAGGTATTTAGACAGTTTGTTTCGTTTTGTTGAGATACAGTGCTGGTTTGTGATCTAATTTTAGAATTGTTCAAAAATTATAATGCAAAGGAATGTAGTCGACATTAGTGTAGGCACAGCTTTAATATTTTATATTAAATATCACAGTGATCCACTATTTTTGAGTAGAATTAAAATTTCAATTAAATTATAGGGAGGTTTAAGCTTTTTATCCCAGCTACTACTGGACATAGGTCTCCCCTATAAGGGGAGTTTTACCAATAGTTGCCACGCTTGGCGGGCGGGTTGATAACCGCAGTTAGGCTTTGATGATGTTTTAAACGGGACGCTACTGTTCATGCCTCGATCAATAAGAAATATAATTAAAAGTGATAAAATCTGTTAAGTTTTTTTTAGGATCGCACAACGCGCGCCTAATATTGCAGGCGTTCATAGGCTACGGTAACCGCTTACCATCAGATGGGCCGTATGCTTGTTTGCCACCTCAGTAGTATAAAAGAAATTATTTTTTTTGAATGAAGAATGACAAACAAGCTGACGGCCCACCTGATGGAAAGTAGTAATAGTCGCCTATAGACATGAGCAGTACCATGGACATAACAGAGTATACTGTTTCGCCCATGATACCCCCCATGCGTTGCCATTCCTGAGGATCCATTAAAATAAAATAAACTACAATCTGTCCAAATAAACTACAAAACAATAATACATTTTATCTATTCCCACCAGTTAAACCATGTGAAATCTACAGTCAGGCACTTTGCAGACTAGGATAATACCACTAATAATATATCAAGATGAAACATAACTACATTTTTAGACCTGCAGGAATACAACTGTGAAAACCGCATCCAATTTGGTGCAACAGTTTCTGCGTGATGCTAAAACAAAGAGACAGAATTTCTAAAAAAATATTAAATTTATGTATTGGTCTTATACACACACCTGATATATACCTTCTACGTACAGACATTGTCTAGTTAAAATTTTATTATATTATTAAGATAAAACTATTTGCAAGATACAACTAAATTATTTAATAGAAATCAAAGCAAATAAAACTCTTTCATAATACCTAAATGGTATTCCATTAATTTTAAAACCTGGATTTTAGATATTAATATACAACATTTATTATTTAATAATTATATCAGCATATTGTACCCTGTGTATCAAGGGTATACCTATTCTGTCTGAATTAAATTTCAGACAAAAGTAAAAAAAATAAACACATTAACACTAGCATTATCCTTCGACTTCGCCTGCGTAAATACGATAACCAAGTTTATAGTATGTTAAACTAGAATATGCTCTATATCTGTGATTGAATAACAAACATGTTTACAAACTTTCACATTTATAATGTTGGTAGGTGTATGATCTGTTATGTGTGTATCTATTATTGTATCAACAGTTAACTCTCCACTGCTGAACATGGCCTTCCCCATAAAGGAGATTTTACCAGTAGTTGCTATACTTGGCAGGCAGGTTGGCAACTGCAGTTTAGTTTTTGGTGCTGTTTTAAGAAGGACACTGCTGCCCGTCCCTCCACCATAAGCACCCTTAGTCGCCTCTTACGACACCTACGGGAAAGGAAAAGTTGACCTATTCTATGCTAGGACCTACACGGCATTGAATAGGCTACCTATAATATAATTAAATCTATACTTATTATAAATCTGTAGTGAGGTCAATTCTGTACATGAAATATATTTCCAAAATAACTATCAGGGGGTAATTAGTGATCGATACTGATGCCAAAAATGCAATCAGTAAAATTTTTGTCTGTCAGTCTGTATGTTTGTTATAGAAACAAAACTACTCGACGGATTTTAACGAAACTTGGTACAATTATCTTCATACTCCTGGGCAGGTTATATTTTTCATCACTCTACGATCAATAGGAGTAGAGCAGTGAAGGGAAATGTTCAAAATGTCCACCCGTGCGACGCCGGGGCGAGCCGCTAGTAATAAATAAATATCACTGGATATTTTAAACAGCGCCATCTAGTTCGGCTACGGGGAATTTGTATTATAGATACTAGACAAAGGATATGCCTTCATGTTATATACTAAAATACACCCAAATTAAATATAAACAAACATACTCATAAATAGAAATGTTTGTAAATTGCAGGGATCAATTTCACGACTTTCAAAGCGGTGTATTAAGCCGCTAAACCACCAAACTTGTCCTATTATTAATATTTAAAAACTAAAATTTGCTTAAAGACACAATATGTGGCAAAAAATCCATTTGTTCCTTGCTCGTATACATATAACTAGGGATACCTTTATCTGTTACAATGTCATAAAATAAATGAATCCAGTCCATTCTATTAATACAATCACCGTTAACCCTCCATTTACTGGCTTTGTTTTAATAAAATCCGAGGCATGGGCAAGTTTTCGTATTACTTCCGTGGTAGATCCGCTTATGGGCTGTTTGCATGCAACTGTACGAGTCTATTTTGTTACAAAGCTGTGATATGTATTTATTAGAATAAAATTAAATAGATGTGAAGCATTTTTATTTTCATTTTGTTCAAATTATTATCAAGGAAATATTTAAATATAACATTAAAATATGTAAAATCTTTTTTTCCTATACTAATTTACCAATAGACTGAAAATATACCATTTAGCGATAGTATTAAAAAATATCAATGATTTTTACCAATGCAATCATTATTTAAGGGAGAAAAGGGATTGTTAGTAATGGAGACTAAGAATCCCATTGCTAGCAATATACCCAACCTGGTCGACCTTCTCGGGGTTCTCCTGGAAACTATCATATTTTTGATGAATTCATCATGATATTATTAAATAAATGTCAATAATTTTTACCAATGCACCCATAAAAAAAAAACATTATTTAATAACAATAAATAATAGTTATAAAAATCAATCCAGCGACCGCAAAATAAGTCAGTTCAAAATCTTAATTAGATATATCACTATTAATCTTATATCTTATCTCTTTATTTCATATCAGACTAGAAGCAATGGCATGTTTTTTATAGAAGAAACACCACAAGAAGAAATAGGGACAAAAACACAAGTAAATTTCTGAAGTTAGCTAAAAATAAAAATTTACACAATTACCTGGGAGAAATGTTTTAGTTGAAAACCTTTAACGAGCCAAAGGCAAAGGGTTAAAACCGAACACAAATCATGAACTCTTTATGTAAATCGACGCTCACAACCGGATTACAGTGTAACATCTGTGTGCACGCGCGCTAATGAGATTAGCAACACCAAGAGGAGCATCCGCTGAGTGCATTCTATTAACGGTTGAAACAAAGTATGTGGAAATAATTTGAACACACGTGTCATAAAGTTTACATCCCTATTGTGTGCTTCATAATGATTATGTTCTCTATAGTGAGCTCGTATGAAATTTTTGTTGGTTGAATCCTAAAACTAAAGAGATAAAGTGCATAATGCTGTGGTGCTTTGCAATTTTATACTTGGAAACTATTGAGTCATTAACGGGTGAAACTGATTACGTCTCCTAGTAAACAAGTGTTGATGACGTTGTTAATATTTTTTAAGATATTGCACACTATTTTAGGTCTAAATGAAATATTCAATGAAGAAACAGAGAGATACAAAGACCGAAGCTTAATTCAATCCGGAAACGTATCCTTTGTGTCAAAGAAAATTTTCTCTTTAAATTCTGTTAATTTATAAAAAAAACTAATGTTTATAAAAAGTACAGTAATTAATTTATGTCACCTGCCTTGTAAATTTTGAAATGATTGTCTGCTTTAATATAATAGTTACGCTAAAGAATCGCTTTATAATTTTAATTTCACAGGAGAAATTATAGAATCGACCTCACTATTTCTAAATTGCATATATTTTGATGAAATAAAATATACTAATTATAAAATATGTATATCTACGTAAATCTAGGTACAAAATTATATAGTACGTCTAATTGAATACGGGGGAAACTGGCGGCAACAGCCTCCAATGTCCCTTACAACGACCCTGGACTACCTGTAATAAATTAGTCTGAATCTTGTTTACACTGTATTCATTGATTGCAGAACCTACGCTAATTCTATTCAATCACAATCACTGTTCAGAGTTATGACGAGTCTCGAGTCTCTTTTTATTACTAGGAGTAGTAATCAATCTGACGATTCGTCTGATTTTTCATAGTCTTCTATCCGTTGGCACTTCATACAAAAACGGTTTAATCTAATACTAAATTAACATGCGTGATGCAAGTGCGTCTATATGTATTGAGCGCATTTCTTTTAAATGCCATTATTTTTCGAATGGTCACGTTAAATCACAGAGACGGAATGAGATCAACTCAAATAAGTAAGGTCCAGAAGGATAAACATTAAAAAAAAATGTTATTTAAGACAAACAAAGGCGGACTTTTACCGAATTTAGAACTCATTATACATTCAATGTCCTAATAGACGTCCCAGCTTATTGTCATACACATCTACAATATGAGTATCTATACGTAAACGGCTCATATAATTTGCCTATTAACATATCGTGTGGCTTGTTGTGGTCGGTTCAATTTAATTTATCGACGTGCTGCACTATGTACTAAACCCGAAGCTCGCAGATCCCTCAATTTCTGTTTACTTTATTTGCTCCACAGGGTATTAGATTTGGTTGTGATTAATTTAGTTTAAACAGCATTAATACTAATATTTTGCTCTTAATAATAATAGTTTTTATTTTAAATTTTATTGTAATTAACTATAATAATAATATAATAGGTATATGTTTTTTTTGCCACTTGGATTGCAAACAAGTTGACGGCCCGCATAATAGAAAATGTCAACTTCCGTTTTTATATTTGAACAACATCTATATTGCATTGTTGTATTTCGGCCTGAAAGGACAAGTAACCAGTAGATAATGCTTGAAGCAAGAAGTACGTATATAACACAAAAGAAAAACTAGTAATAATATTATGGTAATACTTCTACAGGAGTGTCAAAGCAGGAGATGTAGTGCTATGCTATGTATTGCTATATTTTGTGATATCCTTGACATATAGTGAACAAATTATAACAAGTAGAAAAGAAAAGAATAAAAAAGTAAGAATAGCTTTTACCCGCGACTTCGTCCGCGTAACTGGGATATGTTTACTAATAAGAACAAAAAATAGCTTATTTAGTACATGTATGCCAAATTTCATAAATGACTGGTTAAACTGTTATAAGATAACAAACAAACAAATTCATTTTCATATTTATAAATTTAATAAGGATTTTAAGACAAAATATACATTATATATTAAACTTTAAAGTAAAGAAATGATTTATTATATATTATAGATATTAGATGTTAGGGTGTTCAGGATATAAAACTTTTTTTAGTGTTTGAAAAACCACTATTTTTTAAAATAAATTTCTAATAACTAATCGAAAAATATCATTCAAAGTATTGTTTAGCCAATAGGTAGGTTTAGTATATTAATTTGAAAGTAAGAGTTATTAAAAAATATATTAAATAAGGTAGACTTACACGACACGATCCTATTAATATTATAAATGCAAAAGTTTGTATGGATACATGAATAGAGGTTTGTTATTTTTTCACGCAAAAACTACTAAACTGATTTGAATGAAATTTGGTACACAAGTAGGTTATATCCTCACTTAACACATAGGATACCTTACGCACTTACTGATTCACGTGACCAAAGCCGTGGTGTTGTACTACACAACATAAAATCGATACAAACACTTCATACATATTTTGTTTTTGTAAATAAAAAGTAAATAAATTCTTAATTCATGATTAATGTCCTATTAACTGTTAAACATTTAATACAGTAGAATATTTAATATAATAAAATATTATTTATTTATTAGTTAGTATTAAATACAGTAGAATATTATTTACCACCTTACACTTCTCAGAATCATTTAATTTGTGTAACTTTGTTTGATAAACACATACTTGATTTATATGTGTTACGGAAAGCGCTCTCCTAATAGTACTCTGGAAATGATGAGTATACATTTTGTGTTTGCGTTCAAGGAGTGTCATTCTATCTTAATATATTTTGTTATACCTTCCTATAATTCTTCATTACACCCGACAGCTGATATTTCGTACTCTCTTTTTCTCTCTGTCTATCCTGTAGGAAGAAAACGTGAGTTAATCATAATAATAAAATGTGGAATGGATCATGTCGTAATACCATGGCGACGTGTAAATATGGAGGTTTAAACAAAAAAAAAGTGTTATGTGAAGCAATATTGTGACATTATAAACAGCTAATATCGTTTATTTTTCATAAAATCTCTTTATATATATATATCTGTCCTTTTTAACATTCTGAAAAAGGCAAATTAAACGTACATTATAAAAATTAGAGCGAAAATAAATAAATGTTTAAAATGTGAGCGGATCCCTTGAGAAGAAGCTTATTATTTTATTATTTTAGTAGTATATAATTAATTATGGTATAAAAACAAATTCGATCGAGATTCATAATTAAACAACATTGGCAATAAACTGGAAACTTACTTGTGAACAAACAAATAAAGAAAAGAGTAAACCCCTTGAGTAAATCCGCATACACACTAGCGAATCGAATCGATAACGCAGACGGAACAACCCCTTATCTCAACTGTGCGCACGTGTGAACCCCGTTCAATTTTAATTTCATGCTCAAACAATGACGCTATCGAGTCGGCTATTATTTTGTATCGCCGTCGAGGGCTCAGTTCATCTAAATCCAACAGATAAGCCCTGAGCTCTTTGTCGGCGCCTATCCCGATGGCTAATTCGGGACCTTTCGGGACATGAGGTACCTTTTGCTAGTATTAAAAGCACTTGTCATTAGAATATCGGATTGTTTATAGACTTTGTTTTATCTCGCTCCCTCGTTCGGTTATCTATACTTTTACATGTTTAATTAAATTGCCAATTGTTTGCGAAACTTCAATAATTTTCAGCTAAATGGGATGTGATTTGCATCGCAAATGCTATCGACGATATTGGCTGATGTCTATAAAATTGGTATTGTGGGTGGATATTTTAGCTGAAGTTAAATGGCAATTACATAGTTATTTACATAAATAAATATTTAGAAAACAAACTTAAGAATTCAATTTGAAGGTTGAATTGAATTATTCTTAATATTTTAAAATATTTTTAAAATATTCAAATACCTAATCCGTCTTTTATTTGTTTTAAACTAAACTTTCAAAGCACTCATACAGTTTCAATTCAACGCTTAATAAACAAGATAATTTACATTAATACTTCCTTTGCCAATGTATAATTCTTCCTGATAAGCGTACCTCGCAATTCAAATCAGAGAACGTGCTTCCCCAACGATGATATACCAAATTTCCAACTGTGAATCGCATCAATGCTAAACCCCTCGTCTGTGTTTATCAAAACACTTAACGATTTAATATGTTCGCTGAACTCTGCCCTCCCCCAAACCGTTATTACATGTCCCAATGTTCATGTTATACTCGTTAAGGCAAAGCACACGTGTTACTTTTGCATGGCCACAGCACCATGATAATAATGAAAAAGATCAATACTAAAATTAATTTATATATATATATATATATATATATATATATATATCTTCAGGGATATTCTCCTGATAAAAACACA
This sequence comes from Galleria mellonella, assembly GCF_026898425.1. Classification (NCBI taxonomy): domain Eukaryota; kingdom Metazoa; phylum Arthropoda; class Insecta; order Lepidoptera; family Pyralidae; genus Galleria; species Galleria mellonella. The sequence goes on along the minus strand of NW_026442045.1, from coordinate 1,928,382 downwards.
TTACACTGAACTAATGAAATAAGTTCAGGATAAATAGGAATTAATATGATAATTAATTAAAATTATTTACAGTTTTAATTATCAAGTCCTATGATTTATTTTCATTTAATTGTACACAACATAATCTAAAAATATTAGTTGACAAAACACATAAATAGATACCTTATATGCGTAACAATATAATTTAATACAATACATTCAACAATACAATATTCAATATTTGAATTTAATTAACTGTCTAGACTCAACGAGAGTGGAATACGGGGATTCAATGCTCGATTTGAAGTGCTGCAAAAATATCACCTCCCGTAATATTAATGATCACTTCACTGCCTCCGCTCTATTTCACGAGTCGTAAATTTTTAGTGATCTTTAAAATAAATTGTTGAAATTTAACACCTTCTAAGTTGTAAAAAATGTTACCTACTGACACAATGTTTTCTTATTGCAATTAGCTTTTTTTATATCTTCATCGTCGTATCAGCAATGGACGGCCATTGCTGATACGACATAGACAACATAGACCTCCCCCTATTGGGGGGGGGGGGAATTCCCAGTAGTTGCTACGCTTGGCAAGTGGATTAGCAACTGCAGTTAGGCTTTAGTAATGTTTTAATAAAGACGATACTGCACATCTTACAACCATCTTTTATATAGTTTTTTGGAATTGAAACATTTTAACGATATTTGTTGTACATTGGTAAATAAAGGCACATTTCATAAACAGGCCCCAGGTACGATTCTTGGTCGGTCTAAAGTCTAATGTAAAAAAAACTTCAAATTTATACATTTTAGTAAATGGATACATTATTATTGATTTAGATTAATTATAAGCAATATTTATATTATACATACCTGTAACTTATTAGTCAATTTTATTTGTAAATGTGAAATATATAAGCGTCAAACAAAATATTAATAATATGTAATCCTTCTTTAACAGAAATACTTTCGCTTAAGTATTACGTAAATAAGACGAAACTTTCCAAACAAGAAACCGAAAGTATGGACGTTTGTTACCTTCAATTTTCCCTTTGATTTTTATCGATCGGGATTACTTACATCTAGACAAGTTGTAATAGGGGAACTTCTAATAAGAAAACTTCTAATAGACCATTTGAAAGTCCGATCTTCACAGCGATATGAAGCTAATGAACTACACCGAATTGGTGTACTATGATTGCAAGCTGTCTTACTCATACATCCCTCTATATCTTATAATATAATAAAACTGTAACTATACAAACATTGTATTAGAAATTTTAAAAGAAACTTTTAAAAATTATTAAAAATTTTTGTTTTGTTTGGTTTGGTAATGTTCTTATTAAAAACCCTCGTATCAATTTTTCTTAAATATCTCCCATATACAGTATCGTCTAGTTATAATCTTTACTAATATTATAAATGTGAGTTTGTTTTTTACTTTATAGCGTCTTAACGGCTTAACCAATCACTATGAAATTTGCTCTACATATGGGATCGAAAAGGGTATAGGCCATTTTTATCCCGGTCAGTAAACACGTCCCGGACACACGGTTAAAGTCGTGGATAAAAGCTAGTTTTATTATATTAGTAAGATTAAATCAAGGCCATTAGACGTCTGTTTCCAGTGATTTAGATTTAGTCTCTATTCAATAACTTTTAAAATCACCTCATAGATTCTAACCCAAATCTCTGAAAATATCAAATTTATTTTCTTCTAAAAATTTATTACTATTTTTTCGTACTTCGAAGAGTATTTCAAAGTAAATGTCCGGTAAGCCACCTCAGACACCTTTGTATTATGTTTACAATAAAGGCAGCTTAGAAACTCTCGACACTAGAGCGCTTTACATTAACGAATTTAATAAATAAAATAAGGATATTAGAAAATATTCTACGTTATTTTTTATTCTCTGGTGTCAAAATACTAATAAAACTTTAATCTTATGTCTCAGTTTTATAGTTTATTTTACTACACAGCTTTTATAATATAGTGATTTATCGATGTTAATGAAATGAATTCAAGCTAATATGAAGTTTTATTGCCGCCAGACAGACGCCCTGGACAGAAAACAAGTTTTAACTTTTTACAGATTGCAACCCCCTGATGCTGCAGAATAATATACCTCGACAGCATATAGTAATTTATATGAAAACTAGCAACTCGCCCCGGCTTCGCGCGGTTTCTTTACAGAAAATATAAAATAGCCTATGTTACTCCGAGGAGATGTAAATTTCGATAAAATTGATTGAGTAGTTATTGAGTTAAATTGTAACAAACAAAAAATCAATCATCTTGCCTCGTTATACATAATATTAATTTACATTAATACACTATCTAAACATTCGGACACTCCGGCTCGGATGCAAGGCGCAGGTTCACAGGGCAGTCGCGCGGCCCTGTGAAAAAAATTAATTTCGTTGCTTCTTTGATTTTTCTATCTCTTAGGGTATTCATTCAATTTGCATGGTGTGAATGCTCAAGCCAACACGCGTATTTAAAATGATAAGGATTAATATCGTATTTGTGTAAAATTGCTTTCCAATTGCTACTTTCTAATTGACCATTTTTAAAGTAAAAAATGAATATAGTATGTTATCCTTAAAAGATAAACATATGCCATCGCGAACTTTTCTGTGAACCTGTATAAAATACACAATTCCACCATACATTATTTTGTTATATCACAACGGGCTAAACCCTTTGCATTTTCGTTTGAAGCTCCTAGACGGCTTATATTTTTCCGACACCTCCAACAAATATCGTTATATTTTAGCCAATGTATACAAAAATTTTGCAAATTATATACTAAAACCTTCCTTGAGAACAACTCTGTCCATTAGTAAAAACAGCATAAAAATCTGTGCAGTAGTTTTGAATTTATAGCGAACAGACAGACAAACGCAGCGGAGGACTTTGATTTATAATATGTAGTGATGTGAAAAGAATTAAATTTATTTTCATACTATCGTAATAAAAAAATATAATAATTAAAAATATAATAAATAATTAATCTACAATAAAATAGATGGAATAGTTTAAGAATTTATATATATATATATATATATATATATATATATATATATATATATATATATATATATATATATATATATATATATATATATATCTATATCATATCTGTCACGCCTGTCTCCAATTAGTAGTAGGAAACATAAATTTAACATATATTTTTAAGTAATATTAAAAATTTATATTTTAAAGCATTATAAAACATGTTTTTACGCATATATAAAAAAGTTTTGATCAATTGGTCCAACTACACTCAAATTTAGCGCTTAGTGACACATTTAGCGATTCATATTTATTTATATATCTGCATTATTTTAATTTTAAATCAAATCAATTCATTGGCTGACGTGTTTGCATTTAATGTCTCTAGACTCGGTTTATTAAAAATAATATGTAGACGTCGTAGTGGTGTACATCTATTGCTTTGCCATTTAATTTTAAACTTTAAGACCATTAATTACGCTCCACTGAACGAAAAAGATTTTACTTAACTTTTACAGAGTATAACAAGTACAACCTATAAATACGGAGTCGACTGTTGAACAAATGCTGTTGCATGTTTAAAAGTCATTTACAACAACATCGAAAGCACTGTTAAAGTTACATGGATGTTATTTTGTGCTATTCAGTTTGTACTTATGATTACTAAATAACTATTTGCAGCGACTTAAATTGCACTTAAAATACTTGGATAGGATGTAGTAACGTGGCAAACTAGCAAGATCTAGAATCTAGAAATATTCAAATACATACGAAAATATATATATTTAGGTACCTATAAAAAAGTTTTAGAAAATTAAGTTCCAAGAAAATTAATTTTCTAACTTTCAAATATTATTATTTCAAAGATTATATATAACATTAATCTACTAAGGAATTGCGAAAAAGTGCCACACGTACAAAGTTTGGTAAGCCTTTGATCGGATGGGACAGCTGACACCTACTCGCTGTGACAGTTGGCCAAAGTTGTTTAAAACTTATAATTGTTGAGTTAAATTTCAACTTTAGGTACTTTCTTCTTTGCAATATAAGAGTTTCCTCTTTCCAGAAAACTGATTTATGTAACCTCCTTCAATGGGCTTTAATGCAAAGCTCCTATATGGTATGACACCTATTTATTTTATTCATTTAATTTGTTAGTTTTCCATGAAATCTTCTAGAAACACATATGTAAATATACTATATAATCCATTATCTTACCTCTCCTGTCCTCAGTTACTAACATCAAATACCTTCTCTATTTGTTTTTTTCAAAACCTACTCATACCTTTCTCTGTTCATTCTCACATCTATATCTTTTTTTATCTGTCTCACTGTCCTTTTTTTATTCATACAATATATTAAGGGACGATATTCTATAAAATTTAATAAAGAATAATAAAGAATAAAATTTAATTTAAACGATTTATATAAAAAAGTTGACTTTTTTTCTTAATAGGTTACATTTCATTAATAGCTTCTATCTTCATCTGTGAAACTGAAACTAGTCGATTGAAAAAGAGCATCAATATTACAAAGCGTTGCCGTGAATGATGATTTACTTTGATAATAATAACGATTCTACTACAAATAAAATTCCCGGAAATTATAAATGAATTTACAAATCGTTCTGTTTTAGATGATCAATATTTATGAGAAAACATTTTATAGTTGTCATTAGAATTATAACAATTTACGATATATTTTTCGGTTAAATGTAAAATTAATTTCTCGTAATGAAGAATTTACATTTATTTGAAAATAGACTGTTAAATTATTATGCTAGTATCGATACAATAAAACTATTGTTTGTAGTTTCCATGAGAATACAAATGGAATTATTGAACCTTAGTACGGACGAAAATTCGACTAATTCCATTAATCATCTCTGATATTCAATACCTATGATGATGTATTGGCTATACAGGAGGTAGGGGCCGGCAGTTATCTGCATTCCATACATTTTATGTTTCAATTTCTATAACAAACAACAACCGCAATAGTTGGCATATCACTTAAGGAATTCGAATATGCAGAATAATGGTATGCTTGAAGAGCCGCTAGTAGTTGTTGACCGTTGTCCGGCGAGGACCTGTTTGTGTTTGACTGTTGAATTATTCAATACGTACAAATTGACATTTGTGGTAAAATTAGCAGTTTGCAATCAAAGGAAATCAGTTGAAATTCCGTTACGAATACTAATTTTATTTACATTTAGAAATTTTAAGCACAATATTATGGTATGTTTTGTTTGAATGTATTTTGAAATTTTATATAATATAAATAATATTTAACCCGCTACAAACTAAAGTATGCGGTTTACCACCATGCGTTTATCAAAACACATTCTTCAACGCACATTTTAAATTAAACTTCCTGCAACAACATTTTTGAACTAATGCGACAAGAAAAGAGAATATTCCTTTTTAAAAAGCCGGCAGCAAATCTTCAATACCTCAAGTGTTGCGTGTACTCATGGACGATGGTAATCACTTACCATCAGGCTCAACTGATAGTAAGTAACTACCGCCGCATCAATAACAGAGGAGGTAAATGAGCACACATGCTCATTTGCCCTTTGTGTTATCAAATATTACAAATAAAAAAGTATTTACGAAATGAATATTAAAAGAATTTAAATTGTCAGACTATTTACAAGATATTTATAAGATCTTATTACGCTCTATATGCATGTACTCATATATTTTATGAAAATATAGTAAAGATACCGAATAATGAATACAAAAATATTTTAACAAAATGTTGAAATAGTATTCCTAAATTCACCTTCAAATGTTCCAGTTAATCATTCCAAATTAGCTTAACACAATATCATGCAAAATGTAGTAATCCAATTATCACAGTTGTATCAACATTATTGTAATTTATAATACTCGTTAGCGATGTACATATGCAATAGGGTTGGATGAAATTTAATATTATAATACACAGCTCAAAGGAAATACTGTGAAGGAATAGTAATACTTTGGAAGCACTTTATGGATTTAAGCGCCACATTTTTAAGGCGACGAAACGTGACTGGCATGGCCGGGGACCCATTGTTCGGTTTCAAGCAGTTCAACTGAATTTTGTAAGTTTTTTTTTCTTTATACAATCGAAAATTCACTTATTTGAGTTACAGCCACGTAATTTAGGGAGCTAATAAAATGAGATTACAATGAAGAAACCTTCCGTTTGTTGATTGAGTATATATTTGTATTTATGAAAAATAAGTAACAGAATGTTTTTTAATTAACAACTGAGAATTATTTTAATTTAGAACTTGGAATAGCATATTTACAAGTAGTTGTTGCTACTAAGATATTATTACTACAGTTTTGCTCCGCAAACAATAACGACAACTTTAATAGTCACCAATTAATACGGAGACACGACGGGAGAAAATCCCTTCAATAATAAAAAATATTATGAAAATCTGTGTAGACTTGACGCCATTTATTTATTTATGTAATCTTACGGTATATTATACGGTATATTATATTACGGTATTCAATAATTATCGCAAAGATAGGAATTTTCTTCGTCCAATGGATTACATCATTCTTCAGTGTGAACAAGTTTGCTGAATTACCCCCATACTTATGTAGTGGACAGTCTTGTACAATGTGGCCGAGCACCACTTTTGCAAACCGCTGAGTTAGTCCAGCCACACCTAAATTCGTAGGATTGGCAGCAACCACATTTAATCCATCCATTGGCAACGTAAACGCGTAACATAGACGCAAAAGTTCAAACGATTTGAGAAAGTTCATTTTTGAATATCGCTTAAAAAGTAAGTTGTATTTTGTTTAATAATAGGTATGTATATTTCATTTCATTTTATTCTATGTGGTTTCAATGTAACTTAACTGTGGAAATAAAAAAGAACAAGATAAAATATAAAATAGAATAACGGGCTATTACCTAAGTAGTTTATTGAAATTATACAATAAATATTAAATACATTATTAATGAATAAATTTAAGAAAACGATTTCTTAGAGAATTAGAACGACCTAGATTCTGTTCTGAGAACACAAACTATATTATAATAACCTTCAAGAAAAGATTCTTTTAATTAATTATGCCTTAAAATACCAGCAGCACACCTACAATGCCTTTGGTATTGTGGGTGATCATGGGTGACGGTAGTCACTTACCATCAGATAAGTCGCTCAGATGCTGTGTTGTAATGGTAATCATGGCGGAATCCCTGGAGGATTTAAATACTATGCTCAATGTACTGTAGTGGCAAAGGGCTGATCACATCTCGAAGAACCGACAACCGATTTAGAAGAAAGGTTCTTCAGTGGCAAGCCCGTGCGGGAAAACACAGTGTGACACCACAAGATGGAGTGACAACTTCAAATGCACAGCAAAGAGTCAGTAAGTGCAGGTGGCTCAGTACAGTTCCTTTAGTTCCTTCAGACAGTTTATGGGAGAGATTTACCAGAGAAAGACTTTGTACAAAAGCCGATTGCTTGGGTACCTCTGTTTCATTCGTGTTTCTACCATGAAGCAGTTGTGTTTGCAAGGCTGTGTTTCGGTTTGAAGGGTGAATTTACAATATACAGGGAAATAACATCTGAGTTCTCAGGAATGGCAACGCATGGGGGCTATCATGGGCGAAACAGTATACTGTGTTATGTCCATGGTACTACTCATGTCTATAGGTGATAGTTACCACTTTCCATCAGGTGGGCCGTCAGCTTGTTTGCCATTCTATGCAGTATAAAAAAAGACTCATGTTCAGCAGTGGACAGATAATAACTAAGATGATGATTATGAATACTGAATGGTGCATATCATATAAAAATAGAATGGTAATCTCATCTACGCTATTTGCAGTAAGTAGAAATGATATACTTTTCTTAAATGGATGGTAAAGGACTGGTAACCCCGACTGCGCTATTGGTAGCCACTGGCGGGGCATTAGTGAAGTGTATATATAGGTGACGATGAAAGCAAGTCAGTTGGCATCTTTTGACGAATTCATCAAGAATAAACACGAAGGTTTCCAGGAGGAATAGCGTTGAAGTCGACCTGACAGGATGTACCTATATTTTGCTAACAACTGGACTGCTAGTTCCTGTTACTAACAATCCCTTCTCTTCTCGGCGAGAATGAAGTTATATATTAATGTATATTTTAATCTGTACTTCATGCTACTGTATTTCAGTTGAATTGTTTATATGTCATTATTTATTTTTATGTTTTTGGTGCAATAGAGAGTTAAATAAATAAATAAATAAGTTAGTTGGCCCATTGTGACGAATTAATGTGGAATTATAAAATCAAGTAAATTAATTTTTTTATGTTATTGAATTTCAAATAAACTTAATAAATTAGATATATTGCAAATTATAAAACATAAATAGCACCATGGATTTTATAATGCGCTATGATGCCCATTATACAACTTATGGACTTTAGTGGTATTCTTCCATATTCTGCATTATCACTGCTATATCTCGTTTATGACACCGAAATATAATCATGTAAGCACACTTGATCATCAGTATTAACAAAAGTAATAATAAGTACCCGTACCAATTCTCGCTCTAATAAAAATGGAGAATTAAAAACGTTTTTAATTAGATTTGTATTAATTTTATACGAATGTCTGTTAGACGAGTAATCTCTACTTTAAAATTGGATGTGGTCTTGTCTGCTGTGATTCGCCACAATCGCTGGCTAATCTTTGTTTGATTTTAATTAACACCCCTATCTGCCCGCGTCCGTTGCATCGCCAGTGCTTCGCTTGTTGTTTTAATCGCAGACTTGGATCGCGAAATTTGATACGTGATGCAAATACTCGTATATTGTATTTGAATGTGGATCCTCGCAATTCAGATGTTCGTTTATTTTCCATGTTATAATTATATTTCAACAGGGAAGGAAGGGATTGTTAGTAATGCGGACTACCAGTTCCATTGTTAGCAATATACCCTGTCAAGTCGACGTCCATGTGGAAACCATCGTGCTGAATTCCAAGTGTATTTATCACGATGGGCTAACTGACCTGACTTTTCATTCTCACCTATCATCCATCAGTAGTGCTCTGCCAGTGTATACCGTTAGCGTAAGCGAAGTTACCATTCCATTTTCATCCATTAAAAAAATCATAATTGAACGACGACTCAATCGGAAAACGCTTGACTGCAATTTAGGATCCCAAAATTGGTTTCTAGCTTTCACCTTTTGAAATTTTCAAATTCATATTTGGATCATTTCAAAATGCGTGTGCATTGGTTTGGTCATTGTTTCTGTCTACCCCAATGGGAGGCAGGCGTGACGGATGTGTATGAATGTATATAGAGGTATGTTTAAAATGCAATTAATTTGGCACATACGTCGTGCTTCGAAAGGCATGCAAAATTCTCATCCAGTAAGCAAAGTCAAAACAGCAGCAGAATAGCAGAGTCTTCGTGTACGAGGCCCAGAAACTCTTAATACTAGACACTCCCACCCAAGTAATTGTAGTGACTCTACTTATAATTTATTTTATTTGTTTACAATAAAATTTTACAACGTGTCCTGTTTTTTAATTTTAAATCGCATTGATTTAAAATTAAACAATAATTGTATTGTACTTAGTTCGTTTTACACAAAGCAGTCAGAAAGATGAGAATACCTTATTTTATGCATTCTATTGTTTCTTTTTGTACTATTAAGGTGGCAAACAAGCATATGGCCCACCTGATCGTAAGCGATTACCGTATCCTATGAATACCTGCAATAGCAAGGATATTATGTGCGCGGTGCCAACCCTAAAGAAACCTTTTTACCCCTTTTTTGAAGTGTCTGAAAAAATCACATTGTTATAACTCATGTTATATAAATATGAAAGGTAGAAACAGTAGCTTATGGCCTTCTCAATTTTAAGTACTACGTGTAAACCAAATAGCGAAATGGTTGATTGAGCCGTTAAACCGCCAAGAGGTAATAAACTCAATTTCATATGACATTTCATATAACATTAATAACAATGAAGTATATTTACATTAATTAAAAAAATGTAAACATATTTTTTAATTACTTTATGTAACATCGAATATCTATTACAATAACCATCTTGAAAATATATTACAATACACGAGTATAGCGTATTGCTAAACCACAGCTACGTAAACCAGGGGAACTAACATTATAACATACCCCCATATGAAAGGAACAAAATAGTTTGATTTCATCTGGATTAACACGATACACAGCAGTGGAGTGCAAACAAAATTCTCAAAGTACTGCTTTATACAGAAGCGGAAATGTAAACAAAACGTAGACTTAATTGAGATAATGTAAACAAAGAATCTCCATCAACGAACACATAACAGTGGCTGCATTGCTCGTTTGTGTACATCCTTATTTAAATAAAGCGATAAATAGTCTATAAATTATCTTCTATAATAATTAAAATAAATTAATATATACTCTTAAATATCCTCACTTGGGCATACATAGATTTTATTATATACTTTGGATTATTTTTTTATAATTAAAACATGTTAGTAGATAATATTTGTAACAAGGTACGGAAAAGTCGCGCTTCCTGCCACAGGCGTTTTTATGCTTTAAAGGAAGCGTCAGCAAGTTAAATAATAAAGTAAATCATGTTACTGAAATAAATATTTGTTTTCATTTATGTATTTTTTAATAATAAAGTAAGTGACAAAAGCTGATAGGTCTAGTAACATATAATAAATCACTGTTTATTTGTTTGCCCCGTAAATAATCTATGCTTTATCCTTATTCATATTATAAATGTTAAAGAGTGTTTATTTTTTACCTTATAGCATCTCAACGACTTAACTAACTACTACGAAATCTAGTATACATGTACTACGAGTATATGGGATGGAGAAGAATATAAGCCACTTTTTATCCTGGTCAGTAAACATATTTCTGTCACGTGGACAAAGTCGCGGGTCTTCTAAATAAAATAAATTAAAATATGAAACTGGTAAACTTATTTAAATAAATATACAGTAGAAACTGATATCTCTAGTAACATGAAATTCTGATCAGAGAGTTCTTATAAAACTATACTGATATTACTCATAAATGTGACGATATGGATATTGATTAATCAAACATACTCATAAAGGCTGATAAGATTTGAATAAAATTTTGAATAACGTACATATTACACATATCTTGTATTAATATAATACTTTATATACTAAATTACGTGGAAAAACTGATATACGGCTAATGTTACAGAAGTAAACAAAAAAAAGAGATTTCCTACAATTCTCATGGAACTTGTTTGGTGCAAAAATTCACCATAATATCTTGGGTTAACACCACAGAATTATTAGAAAAAATATTGTGTTCATATGCAGGTTATTTTTATCTTGTTATATTTCACGCGACCAAAGCCGAGAGTTATAACTAGGCAATAATAACACAACATTTATGACAGCTCATTTAATTTTTTTTCCAAACCAAAACCTTATTTCACACAGTGTGCACATGACGTTATGTCTTCTGATTTCTCAAGAGCATAACAAAAAATATTATTCATATCTTCTTTGGAAGAGTCATTTATCATAAAATAAATACTATTATTTACAGTGTTAAAAATATGATGTATTTAGGCTTTTTGATGTTTGTCTTTATATATAAATAATTTAATCTTGACATCATTTTGTCAATTTTTCATGTAATGAAAGATTTCTTATAATAACATCAAATAACTTTTACTGGATACCAAAATCCTTCATGTTCCTTTTTAATATCTGTTTCCTGTTTGTTAGTGGTATAATGGGCAACACTAGCACTTTGCCAAAAAATAAATAATTATAGTTTAAGATTAGTATTCTTATCTCTAAAATTCTTATAAAGAAAGTATATGTAGCTTATGTAGAAAACCTTTTAATTAAAAAAATATATATTTAATTGCAGTCCAAAATTGGTTAATATATTAAAGAAAATATAATCAAATTTATAGTACATTACTGCAGCGGCCAGCAACTGAGGCATTGATGGACGAACGTGCAAATGTGAGCCGAGGCGTTGTCGAGGCACACATACGTGGCAGACATCCATCAATGCCTAGTTGTGGCCAAGGCTTGTATAGTACTTTTCTCAAACAATGCGCGGAAATCAAAAACACAATTTTACTTTTTAAGTTCAATGACGAATAACGAACAATAATAATTTTTCACACGCCATAATGATCCTCTAGTTTTTTTTTTTTCAATAAACAGCTTTCTATTTGAAAGCCAGTTCGAAATTTAAATAAAACTTTTTATTAGTTATCTCCTTGGTAACCATGTTTCGAAATAAAAGGTCATTCCATTTTTAAATTACAGGACAGATTTGAGTTTGCATAGTAAATTATCTGGCCGCAAAACACGACAGATATGGATTTTCATACAACTTTTTCCAGCCGCTGCCCGAATGTATCTGGCCAGTACGGCAATTTTGATTTACCTCGAAGAAGATTGTCAAAATAATGCTCACACTTCCAAGCATGTTTAAGAAAAAAACCTTTAATTCAATTGAATCGTTTATTGCATACTCATTTTATTACAAGAGTGGTAAGGTCTTGTGTACTACGACTATAATTTCAACCTATTAGAGTATAATATGTTAGAATAATATAAAATTTCTCCTGTATAAAATCGATTAAAAATATATATTTATACACAATACTTAATACTACTTATCAACCACCAATATTTTTTTTTAGATTGCAAAAGTGTAAAAGCATGTTCAAACAAAAAAAACGTAGGGACTTGTGAAAAGGGAATCACTCCCACATGACAGATATCACTGTAGACAGTACCTTTTTTACTGGCCACCCTTCCAACAAAATGAGGATGGAATTAGGCTATCACTTCGCAGAATTAACCTGTATTGTATTTCAATTTATTTCACAATTTACGAAAGGTTAAAACCCAGAGCATACCGTAAGCTTAATATCCCTAGCTTAATTAAGTTTATAAAATGTGTAAAAAGTTTTACTAGAGCTAATCAATTTGACACATCTGTACCTATAGTCACTTTAGTATGCTCGTCCAGGTAATATTGCAGTAAAAATTAAACTGAAATAGTTTCAAAAATTCCCAGCTACTACTATGTAGCCGGAAGTTTTAGAATTTCATCCTAATAGTCAGAGGTTTAGTCACACTAGAGCTGCTGTCCTCGAGTCCATATTTCATACTTGGGCTGGAATGTCTGGCACGTAATGACTATGCGACAATTATTTATTGGATAGCGACAGGTATTTTTGACTAACTTCATTATGATTATAATAATATGAACACGTCATGTACCTCGAAATCAAATACGTATGAATGATCATGAATTATTTCAAATAAATTTTGTAGAAAAACTGTTACGAATCATTCTTGTAAATAAAAGGAACAGTCATAGGTTTGAAATAAATTTCAAATTAACTGTCTGAAAGCTTTAATTGGCTAAAGTACAACTTAAATTTATACTTGAACAAAAGTAATTTTCAACCTTAGACAAGTTTTTATGTCGCGTGTAGAATTCTGCCATAACCGATACTTTCCTCAAGGATGTTTAGTGCGTAACTTCAAAATTTCATTAAGAACATTTTTTTAGGCTACAACAATTAAGATATTTATATATTATTAACTATGATATGATGTGTTCCATGTAACGGTTAATTGGGTATATTATTTTATAAGAGTGTGTAAGATTCAAGAACTTTTTAAGACTTAAAGAACTATTTTCAATGTTCATTTACTCATATTATAAAAACGAAATTCATTTAAGTCAGTCTAAACCATATAACAGACCTCTTTATTTTCAAAACACCGTCACCTGTGACAAATGATATTATTGCTGAAACCTTTTTTACCTACATTGTATTAATAATATGTAGATATACTTGGACTAAACTGTGAAGCGCACTTTACTGACAGCTGGAAATATATGAAGTAGATAGATCACCTGATTTTCATTCAGGTAAGTTATAATTCTCTAAAAATTATTCAATTTCTTGAATTATAATTTACCATAATAAAGCCTTAATAATGTTTTAGATTTATAGTAAAAATTGCTAAAATTCAACCTATTTATTTTGTTGTCTGTTTATATGTCACAACTCTTATGCATAAGTCCGATCATCTCGAAACATTACAGAAAGGTCATTATAGTCATATCAATCATGTCATAACAGACTTACAAAATCTTGTAGAAAAAAAGAAATTAACTGGATCTAGAAATACAAAATTTTATACAGGAGTTCTTAATAATAAAGTAAACTTGCACTAGAAAGGGATGTCGTGAAAATGAAGACAACTTCATCATTCGAGAAATTTTTGAATGTAGAATTAATAAATAGATTTTTTTACTTACTACAGATTGGGTACGGAAAATTATTCGAGCGAACGCGACACGCGCGCGTGTGTGTAGTAGATATATTATAATAAATTCTAAAAGAGTACAATATCAATAGGTGGTAATTAGCTAACAGTTTGTTAATGAAAAATAAACATTATATTGATATTCTTTAAAATAAAAAAAAATATTAAATGTATTGTAATGTAACACCGCGAATATTCCCACAGTGCCATAAAAGTATCTTCATAAAAACTGTGAAAAAAGTAAGGCTCTGTTCAGAGGTGCGAATCGAGTCTCATATTACCGATAGACAAAACGATGTGACAGCGACAACTATCGCATATGCTTCACCGTAAGTCAACAACAATCGCCAGCGCATTTTCAGTTTTAATCCAACTGCAACAGGACTCTATTTTCATAATACACTACGAGACTTACCTATAAATACATTCGTGCAAATTATACTTTACTCTCGAAGACCGAGAATAGACAAAAGTCACCCTGCTCTCTTAAGCTTGCTACAGAAAACTGGACTTTATTTCAAAGACGCGTAAGAGTAGTTTGAGAGTTATTTAACTTCCATTGGAAAATGTCATCGCGACAGGACCAGGCGTAAGTGAACGCGTCAAAGTGTAAAATGAGGGGTTTTGGCGTCGTGTCAGTGAAAGTCATTAGGAATGGAATGGATGAAAATTGCGTGCATATTTACCTCTCTAAGTTAATATGAACGGTGTGATAAAATGAAAATGTCCCTGGATTTTTCGTTTAATATTTAGCATAATGACTTTAATGATTTTATTGAAGATTTGGAACTTGAATTTATAGAATTCAAGCAAACTGGTATTTATTTTACTGATAACAAATTATGCCCTTTGTTTTATTACAAAATAAACAGAAATGCATTATAAAAAGGGAAATTCAGTTATTATGTCTCTATATAATAATATTTTTTCATTCTTTATATGCACAGTATTCGTTATTTATTGATCGTGGAAAATCTGTACACAAAATTTCAAATTTCTAATCCCAGCTATTTAAGCATTTTTATGCTACTTAGAATGACAAACAAGCAGATGGCCCACCTAATGGAAAATGGCAACTATTGCCTATAGACATGAACAGTATCATAGACAATTAAACATGACAGAATATACTGTTTTGTCAATGATACCCCCCACGCGTATCCATTTCTGAAGACTAAAGTGTTATGCCTCTGTAACTTGTAAATTCACTGCCATATCCCACCCTTCAAACTAAAACATATAGCCATGCAAACACAACTGCTTCACGGTAAACGAATAGGACAGAAAAATCAAAGCAAACAACTTTTGTACAAAGTCTCCCTCTGGTCAAGCTGCTTACTAAACTAATTAGCTAGGAAATATCCTTTATACTACTACATAATTATTATGGTTCCATGAATATATGAATATATAAGTCTAAGCCTATGAATGGCATATGCGATGCGATGTACCATACCTAAATCAAAGACAACAATGGCGGTTCGGATTGTGTGCACGGTGAGCACTTCGCGACACTTTCGCTACTTTGTAGATGGTGGAGAGGCGCGCCGGAGGAGACGGCACGTGAAATTAGACCGTATGGTTGGAAAACAAACTGTGCAATGCAAAAAAAGGTATCTATTTAATAAGTTTTCATGCAACTTGGAATGAGGAAAAACTGACGGGCTAAAAAGTGGTATCAGATATTACAGAATACACTGTGTATACATTGCTATTTTAAAGGATTATAGTGCATCAATACTCTATATTGTTACTTTTATATCCCACCAGTAAACCGCTATACAGCCATACAGTCGGGACAGATTTACCCCAGTAGATATTATATTTTTCTCTGGTTTTATTCTCTAATTCTCTGGTATTATATAATATTTGTTTTACGTTTATGTAAATTATCAATGACCACCTCTTCCTTTTTCGTAGGTGTCATAAGAGGCGACTTCTTTTTTATATAACTTAGAAAAGCAAACAAACTGACGGCCCACCTGATGGAAAGTGGTAACCGTCGCCTATAGACATGAGCTGTACAATGGACATAACAGAGTACACTGTTTCGCTCATGATACCCCCATGCGTTGCTATTCCTGAGGACTCAGGTGTTATTCCTCTGTACCCAGTAAATTCACGCCATATCCCACCCTTCAAACCGAAACACAGCCATGCAAACACAACTGCTTTACGGTTGAAACACGAATGGGACAGAGATACCCAAGCAATCGACTTTTGTACAAAGTCTCCCTCTGGTTAAGACTAAGAGAACTTAATGGAGATGGACAGAAATATCCCTTATATAGCAATAACCTTACCAGCTAAGTTTTTCTTTTATAGAAAGTGACTAGTACCCAATAAAATGTTAATGTGTTATTATAGTTATAGAATTATTAGGAAAATCTTTTTGGTACCATTCTTAATTATAAATAAAAAAGAATGTTTAAGAAGAAACTTAATATTAACTTAATATCTGAGGATTCCTAAAAAGTTGTCGTAATCCGTGTGAGCAAAATCGCTAATTATAATAGCGTAAAATAAAATATAACATACAATAATAAAAGTAAATCTTTCATTGAAAAAAATCTTCTAATTGGTCTTGGTGTAAAAAAACTTTTAATCTTCTTAAAGAGTTAAAAGATATTCGTTTTCTGGTTTAAAATATTAAAAAACATTTTTTAATATCAATTCAATTTTTTTTGTTGACTCTATTTGCTAAACAGACCATTAAAAGCGAGGGTGTGAAAATTTGCTGCTTATTTTCATGTAGATAAGTACGAAAATGTCTATGTGTTTCTATATTCATACAACGTACATTAACTAGTCTAGACAAAAATGGATTAAAACAAATTAAATTCTAAATGAAATAAGCTCATTAAAGTATTATATATAGTAATTGCTTTAAATGGAATCAAAGCACTGAAATGATTTTATTACGAAAGCTTTAATAAAAAGCAATCACAGAATAGAATAAATTGAGACATAAAAAAATTAAAAAGCAAGTAGTAGGTATGTTGAAAGCGGTAAATTTTATTCTACATCGCTTTACATTTTTATCGGATACTTTCTGGCGCGTCGCTATCTTACTGGCAGGTTGTGTTGACTTTATCATTCTCTGCTACTGTTTTGGCATAAGACTTATTTGTGACAGAATTATCTTAGGTATTAAATAAATAAAAATCGTGTAACACATTACTTAAATTTGTTACTGAAATTAAATTTCAGTACGAACCATATCTTAATTTTTTTCTTAAATTTTGTACATCTGTTAGTGCTTAAAATATTTCAGTTTCTTATAGATCTTTTAGTAATATTAATTTTTAATAAATGTGAATTAACTGTTAATATTTTTTAACTCATCACCACTATAAAAAATAATGTTTTATAAAATATATCTACTCATCATGAATACATAGAGACATCATAAATATTTTATCATCATTTCAGCAATTATTTGTCCATCAGCGAAAATAGAGAAACGGCCATAAGGAATGGTACTAACTCTCTATATCCACAAAGTTTGCACACATGAATGCCAGAATATCTGTTATATTTTAATAGAGCTTAATGATAAACAAATTATTAATTCACCCGACTATAAGACAGTTTGCTAATGTTCAATAATAGTACAAATAAGAAATCGATTAATCATGTCAATGTTTCTAATTTAATTTAGAGAGTGTTTCTGTAATAATTACTTGGTTAAATCTTTTTTAAGTTGTATTTGAAGCAGACTTTTGTGGGGTGTCGCCATAAACTGTTTACCTTTTTACTAAGTCACCACTAGAGAACCTTTCGACTCGAATTGTTTATAAACAACTCATTGTCATATTAACTTGCTGATATCTATAATTTTAATTCTTCAATAACTATCGTTATTTCGCATTCTATCGCGCAATAAAACTCCAAATATATTAGGTACCTGCAGGACTATTAAAAGAAAATGTAAAAATAAATGTAATTGGTGCCATGAGATACTAAAAAGGTTCTCGTTTCTGTTTGTATTAAAGTATGTCGTTCTACCTATATGATACCACTTTGTTGCCGACAAGAGGCCGGGAGGCCCACTGGATTTCTTTGTACAAAGGCTCACGTCCGCTGCACATGCATTTATTCGCATCGCCTCCAGAATATCGCACCTTTGTGCATAGGTAAAGCCACGACTTTTTAAGTTTTTGTCTCTCTAAAATATGTATAATAGAAAAACAAAACGAAAATAAACATAAAAACAACATTAGTTGAAGTTTGCTGCTTTTATTTCATTTTTTCTCTAATATTAAAATAATATGAAATTTTAAACGTGTTTTCTGAAATTTCTATTGTTCTCAAAACTCTGATAGTAAATATTATTAAGTACTAAAAATTACTCACGTAATTTTTGTTCTTACTGCTACCATTTACAAATTTTTTTTTATAAACTTGACTACCCATTTTGCAAAGATCAAAAAGTGGTGGTTCCAGCTGTAACTATGTTACAAAATTTGCAAGGCTGATACTTACAAAAAAGGTAATACCAATTTGATTACACAATATCATTGAAATCTGTTTTCCTCATGTTTTTACAACAAATTAATAAAATTATAAATATCGTTGAATTTAAATGTTAATGATTCTAAATATGATAATAATAAAGTTAAAGGGTACTACTAGAAATTGGAATCTAAAAACTTGGTTCTCGAAACATAAAAAGATTAGTAACTTAAACACAATCTCAAACCTTAAGTTATACTTAAAAAAAAGTAGCAAAGTGTAACAGCAATCAAGAAATCATCTTAATTTACATAGATTTATTTTATAATCTTTTAAATAGTCACTCTTATATAATATAACTACAATGATAGTGACTTGCATTAAATTCTACTCCATAAACAAGTGATTCTCGGAATCTCTTATATAATTTAACTGTTGATAATATAATAACGTTCTTAGCAGCACCAACAATATTCCGTTCATAAAACGCAATACAGCTCTTGGGACGAAGCAATTAAAATAAGATGTCGCCAGCCAGCATTGTCTTCCTTATTCCCGTCTATAATTTTGATAATAGGCTAGAAAATATTCTTTTGTCTTCGCCAGACTATCTGCGTCTAGTGTTGTACCCGATTATTCAATCGAATATAAGAACAGCCACGGCATTCATAAGTACATAATAGTAATAAATTATAGAGATATAAATTTTACTAATTAAAATATATTTTTTACTTTTAATGGCAAGCAAGCTCGCTTCTCGGTTTACTGAGATTACTCCCATTTGATTATGTTTCCATATTCTTTTTATCACGATTGTAGTAGCTGTTATTTTTTTTTTTTTGTAGAGCTAATCGTAGCCATAAATTCAAAATGCTTGTATTGTACGAAAAGCGAACGCGCAATCATCAAAAGATAAAACTAAAGAGGAAAAGATTGTTAACAATTAGATGTTCAATGATCTTGCGCCCCCATTGCCAGTAACATATCTTGTTAGTCTATATTTGAAAACCATCATGTTCAATTTCTGATGAATTCGTTGATGATGGTGATAACACAGCCGTTAATTACGACACCCACGGGAAAGGAAGTGGTGGCACCTTCTAGTATGTCAGGACCACACGGCATACAGAAAATTACTATGAATTGTTTATTTCGCATTATACTATCAAGAATGTCTGTGTGTGTAAAGACATATATTCAGCACAATACATATAAATAGTACAACAATGTGTTTATCCAAATTTGCAGCGCATCACTAGCTATGAGTTGTTTGATTATTTCTACAGAATAAGACGCCTGTGACCGTTATCGAGCCTCTCAGTTTTATAGCGTCTATAATTCGACAAAGGATTCAAAGGAATCTTGCATCTAATGGTAAACCATGACTTCATTATCTTCAAATATAACTTGTATTGTATACATTTATCTCAAATTTCCTAACATTGAATCATAAAATACAGATAGCTGAATAAACGATAGCGTTAATTATAATGGAAATTTCCCTTTTTAAGACAAACGGAATTTATGAATAAAGAAATTAATCATCTAATGGGTAGTAATGGAGTAAATAAACCAAAAGTACAGAATTTAAGAAATATTTGATACTTCTCTCATCGCGTTTGAAGTATTATATAATTTCATTTATTTGTTTCTTCGAATAAAAAAAAGTCTTTTCTTATTTTTAATTATTGGGACTTAAAATTCTTTGCAGTATCTAGAGTAAGAATCGATCGTAAAAGACTTCTATACATAGATATATTACTATTGCAAATTTTATAAATTGTATTTTTTTTTTTATTAATAAGAATCTCCAATACCGATGCTCACCCAATGTTGTATATGGATTTAAAAACTCTTGATAATATACTCACGGCTCTCATCCTTGATAGAATAATTCTCAGAGGTATTGTTCAATTACTGCAACATAAGTATAACACTCGACATACATTCAAGTTGGATTTTCATATGTTCGACATACTTTGTTAAACATATAAAAATCCAACTTGACTGGAATGGACCTGACCACCACCACTTGGATTTTGATTTGATAACAATATTTCCTAACACCAGAGAGTAAGTCGAAATTTGAATTTGTCATATAAAGTTTTTAGTACTTTTTTAATATCTTCTAAATGTCGTAAAAACATATTATAAAGGGCTATTAAAACCGTAATCTAATATAAAATTTGCGACTTACTAAAAGCGTTATATTCGTAGTGCAACGAGTTCTTTAACTATTGTTAATGGCCCTACAAGAGTGTAATTACTTTTTTCACACCCCACTAAAGAGCAATTCCACTAATTTCGTAGGTTACCCGCACTCTTACGACAAAAACTTTTTATCAAAACTTTAATAATACTAGAAATAAAATTATGTGTGCATGACACATTTACACTGTATATAAAAATATTTTGTAATTCCAATAGTAAAAATAGTAGTAGGTATTATTAGTGAGAGATTCTCAAATAATGATAAAATTATTTACTTTTACAAATGTAGGTATATGCAAATTTAATTAGCTGTATTCTGCGGCTTCGCCTGTGAAACACGTAATTTCTGGTGGCTGTAAAAATATGAGAAAATCTCTCTAACCTTATTTAATGAACTTCTGTCTTAAAAATTCATTTGTTTATATGTTGATTATGATACACCTATCTAATGTTTTTCTTTAACACGATAATATTATTACCCACTACCTTCCGATATCGTATATATGCAACAATATTGAATAAAATAGAAATCTTTAATTAAATAAACTTGATCACAAGCATTTAAAATGGACAATTTTTTATTCTACCCTTGACTTTGTAGTGTTGTTATCTAATATTAAGAAGATGCAAGTATCTCGACTTTTTTAATATATGAAATAATTTAGTAATTTGATTGAATTTGAAATTTACGAACTAATTTCATTGAATATAATGTAACACTAGATATTAAGAGAATAAACGTTATTTAACTAATAAATATCTAATATTTTAAAATTAATAAGTAATAATTAAGTAAAATGTAATTATGCAAAAAATCTATTCCTTTTCTAAAGTAATTATGGAACAGCACCTACAAATAAATCTTTTAAAAAGCAACGCTCCACCAAGCTCAATTACGTTTATAAAGATAGCAAAGCTTTTATAACCTTTCTAGGATGTTTCATTAAAAATTTCCGTTAAAGAGACAGGCTCTTGTCTCGTTATTATATAGGATTTGAGGAGGACGCGATGCGACGGACGAAACTCGTGCGGCTTAACTAAGGCGGAAATCTAATGGATATTTTATATTTTAATAAAAAATTAATACCAAGAGACAACGACCTATATAGCAAAGTGGTTGACATGTTTACATAGATAACAACCTAGATTCGATTATTGGTCGGAACAATTAAAAAAAGAGGAAGAAAAAAAGAATGTTTTGTTTTCACTATATATACGATAGCAGTCAACATTTTCTTAGACTAAATCCACTTCCATGGGTAGCTGAAATCTTCACCAGTCCCATATAAATTTTGTTTCATGTTTTTCGAAGTAAATAAATATAATAGTAGTATAAATGAAGTTTGAAACTAAAAGTAGTCCATATACTGCTAGAAGTTTCCAGTGGTAGTGGTAGAAAGTGCTCCATCTTGTAAAGGCTACAGTGAATAAGCCAAATAATTAGAAACAGGCGTGCAGCAGAATCTTTGATGTCTTAATCAGGTGTCGACTGGGTGGGCAGACCCGCTGCCGTAATTAGAAACTCTTCTTGTATAGCTTGCACCTGTAATTTGCTGTGAATAGATGATTTTTTCAATACTCTGCATTAAAGGGAGATTAAAAAAATATGTTCATAACGTTAATCCCTAATGGGGTAGTTAGTGACAATTGCCATTGTAGTAAACAGAACACTCGATATTTTCTTTTTACAATGCAGGGGGCAAACCAGCATGCGGCTCAGCTGATGGTAAGTGACTACCGCTGCCCATGATCACCCACAACACCAACGGCATTGCAGGTGTGCTGCCAGCCATTTAAAAAGGAATATACTCTTTTCTTAAAGGTTATGTTGTCGTATCGGTTCGGAAATACTACTGCTAGAGGTTGATTCCAAAGAATGGTTGTGCGTGGAATAAAGTGCCTTGAAAAACGCACGGTGGAAGACCGTCACTCGTCCAGATGATTGGGATGAAACTTTAGTTTGTGGCGGGTTGTACGGTGGTGAAAATCAGCAGCAGGTATCAATCCGAACAATTTACACATATACTCACATTTCGGCGAATATCATATTAGAATCTAAGAAGGGATGAGCTTACTACCGTTACTGAGATCCATCACCATCATTATTACAGCCATAAACTGTCTACTGCTAAACATAAGTCTCTCTTATAGACTATTTTTTTTTATATATAACTTAGAATGGCAAACAAGCTGACGGCCCACCTGATGGAAAGTGGTAACCGTCGCCTATAGACACGAGCAGTACCATGGACATAACAGAGTATACTGTTTCGCCCATGATACCCCCCATGCGTTACCATTCCTGAGGACTTAGGTGTTATTCCTCTGTACCCTGTAAATTCATACCATATCCCACCCTTCAAACAGAAACACAGCCATGCAAACACAACTGCTTCACGATAGAAACACGAATGGGACAGAGATACCCAAGCAATCGACTTTTGTACAAAGTCTCGCTCTGATCTATTATACATAACGACTACCATATACTATACTACATATACCATGTATACTGTGTGGATTGAATATATTATTTCTACTAACAGTAATCAAACGTAGAATTAACAATTCTTCTAACAATCAATAAAATAATTCTAAACTAACCAGTAATATGGTTATTTTTCACCTTTAATAAACTTGGTTAAAACCTTACTATATAGCTAATACAGTATAACTAAAAGAATTCTCCTGAATTATTAACACGTTTGATGACGTAAAATTTGAGAAGAAAAGGACAGAAATACAACCGTCCCGTGTGCTCTAGAGTACGTATTGCACTAATGATGCACGTTGCAATTACACCGGCTTACCGGCGCACAATTACAAACAACCATCCATTATTACTGAAACCACCTTGTGCGACACATTTGCTTATTCTCTTCACACATACAAAGGATTTCGTTCCTTTGTCTAGTATGTAACTTGTAAATGATGTAAAACATATTTTGTACAAAATAATTTCTAAAGAAGCTATTTTCTACATAAGTACGAATTTTAAATTGCTAAATCTGTAAAGTACGATTGAAATTAGTGACTTTTTTATATACTAAAATATTCCAACATATTGATAAAGAGTTCATTCTTCATTTTATTATTGTTTTCGTGGACACACTATTTTTCTATATTATCTGTGGCTTCGGCCACGTGATCTGTGGGTTTACCATGAAATGAAATTCCGAAATTTCGGACTCAATTTCGTGTTTTTGTTTATACCAAAATCGGACCAATAAATGGAGTTTAACATTTCGTTCGTCATACATCTTCAAAAGTCCAAAGGAACAATATTTTAACATTTTTAATATTTCCAAACCGCATGTATTATGTAATTTTAACATCAAATTTCTGTTTTGTTTGGCTCCAAAATTTCGGAAAACATTTCATGGTAGGCCCTCAGGATATATTGCATTACGAATACAATATCTAATGTCCATCTTTATATCACTAATTCTCATATATCAAATATCAGGGCACTTGGTTGAGCCATTAAGGCGCTAAGAGATAACAAAGGCGTATATTTTTAATATTGCTATGGATATTAAATAATGAAAAAATATTAACTAGTTTTTTGTAACAAAAAAATTGGCAATAAAATAAAATAACAAAATAAAATAAAATGTAACAAAAAAATAATATCTACAAATATAATTCGCTATTCTTTACAAAAGATAATAATTTATTTATAATTTTAACATTAAATTATTACTCTATTATAAAGTAATAAAATAAAAGAGTAGCAGTTTCATTTTAGAAATACTTATTGGACATTTACTCTCTTGTTATTTTTCATTTAAATATTAACACAAATCTTAAAAGGTTGACCCTTTATTAAATATTCCATTAAATATTGTTTCTAAAGTCTTATGGTGTTTGAGGTCTCGAAAATCCGATTACGAACCGTGTTCAATATAATCCAGATGTAACAATTCTCTTTCTTTTAGTTGTATTTTGTTATTTTGTCGCCAGATAAAAAAAAAACCCTTATTAATAAAAACTAAAACCTTCTACAAACCAGTTATAACTATTATACTGTTCAGTCACTGTCTTTCACATTAACAATTTAGCGCCAAAGGAAAAAGGCAAAACATTTCTATAGCTAAAATAGGTTTATGAGAAATTTGACATTTTTATGAATAAGAAGGTAGAAGTAGTTATCTTAGCTTCTTAGTTGTAGACAGATACTTTCGATATGCAATAATTTAAGTTGAATTAATTAAATACATATTACGTGATTCTAAGAAGAATATTCATTATGCCATAATACGTAACATGTAGGTCTCCCTAATATATCTCACATGTACAAGAAATACCTACTAATAATTTTTACACGTTATAGCCTCATTATATATATATATATATATATATATATATATATATATATATATATATATATATATATATATATATATATATATATATATATATATATATTCTAAATATTTTCAATTTATCATACATTTCAAACAATATGACGAAAATAAATCAGAGAACCCTAAAATAAAAGATCAAACCTTTTCGACACGTTACGAATTCTACAATATTAAAATGAAAGAGGATTTCCAAATTTAACTTTTTCCAGTTATTATTCATAAATGCAAAGATGAGAAATATTTGGCGAACTCACTCCCAAAACTCGAAGGATTGGATTTAAGAGTTATATTGGAACTCGTCAATAAAACATCGGATCGGTCCGTGTTGCCACTTCTTTAACATGATACCGTTGTATTTCGCTAAGTACTTCATATTTTATATTCAAGAAGATACATTTTGTATTTCCCTTGGATATTTATATGTACATACTCATTCTCTATGTAAATATATTACTTACTTATATTTTAATATTTCTTTTGCACTATGTTTTCAATGAAAACACATTTTTTTAAATATCATTGAAAGTATTAGATAACTTTGTCCATTCCTAAGTAATTCTTGATCTGTTGTGTAATTAACCAGAACTAGTCTAACTAATTAATAGCAATCGCCCAACTAACTAACTAACACAGCCACGTTTCATTTTTCAAACCGAAACACCAATAGTAATCCTCGGGCATTGCTGTTGGGAACAGTCTTTTTACCACCCTAATTACAATAACTTCATTACTAAACACACTTTACACAGATGCTAAACAGCAGTAACTGGAAAATGACAGAAATATCCATGTGCGCAACTTTTAAAGTCTCCTGTTATAAATATTAATATTTTTTTTAAACCAATAAGACTATTACTAAATACTCCAGGATGAATAAGTCTACTGGATTTTATTAGTATTTGTAGGTATAGCAGATAGTCTACCTCTTGTTATTTTCATTTGATCAATAAAATTATTAAATAAATAAATATATTTATTTAAATAAATAAATAGTCCTCTACGCGACCTGTATTAGAAATATTGCAACTTGTATAGAACGCAATGAGATTTCGCTCATATCGACTGGAATCGAATACAATACACAGTGAGCTTAATATCTCAACGATAACAAATGCATTTATTAACGTTATTTGCATTAGTGGAAAGTCATTTAAAAGTTTAAATTAACCTAGAATATAATGATGGCTGACAGATTTGAACTAATGACCACTAAATTTTGAATTGAGATAGCATAACTATTAGGTCTCGATGCTCTCTCTAAAAAAATACAAACAAATTATAAAAGTCATAGATTCTCCTCAAACCCTTCTATCTACTTCGACAAAAATCTGTTTATTAAATTGTAGTAATTGGGATCTATAAATAGATAATCTGTTGGTTTATTTTTAGATATAATCAATATTACACTTCTAGACATATATTCTTATAAAGACTAACATTTCAGAATGAAACAATTAACAACTATCAGTTGGATGATCTTATTTTTATTTCTTTTTTTAACACTCGACGTTCCATTAAAACGTGTATAATGCAATAGAGTAAATTTAAAAATCTAATAACACTCATCGTTGTTCCAGAAAAATGCTGTTAAAGTACACCTAGACAGAATATGGAGGAACTAATGAGGTTCATCAGCGGCATAGCCCTGCTCTGGCTAACAGGGCTGACATCTGTCGGCGCCGTGAAGGTTGTTATAGAACCTCTACCGAAAGGTAAGTCGATCTCAAATCTAATTATTTTGATATTGTAAACTATCTAACGTTCAAAGCAACTTTATGTTTCTTTGTGAACATTTATAATTACATAACTTTTTAATTTATAATTTAGAACTATTTTGCTTTTCATTTTAATTCTGTTTGTCAGAAATTAATGTAGAAATATATTTTTAATGCGCATAAAGTTATTGAGAAACTATTAAAATATTCAATTACTTTACTAAGAAAATAATTAAATAATATAAATAAAGTAAATTAATTAAAATATAATTTAAGACAAAATTAAACTTAGTAAATTAAGTCGATATTGCAAACAAAATCAGAATCCATAATATTGATAAATATACTTAAAATTGCGATTTAACATAAAATAATTAGATAAATATTACTTATTAAAACTGCACGAAAAACACGCCGTAATTATTACCATCAGACGTACATCTCACAGACAATTTTCGACCGTGATTAACGGTGAAAAATAGAAGCGTAAGTCAGGAACAAAAGAGGTATTTTTTTAACCTGTCGCTCACAGAGTGTAAATAGAATCGGGCGCCGAACTTAATTTGGTTTTTTTTAGTCTCGGAGCTGGAACAGGCTCCCCAAAGTTCCTCCCCCAGATGTTGGCATGACCGACTTCGCTTTAGTTTCGTTTAATTTCCTATCTCTCTTGTCGTGACGTTTATTACTGCCTCACTCACCCACACCTATACACTTTTGTTCACTGGCACTAATAACCATTTGGAATTAATTTTTATTCGCGCCTCTTCGTCTGTTTTCAGACGACGCGACGTTCGGCCGCTTTATTGTTTTCGCATTAATTTACAGTCCGCAGCTGTGGGTAACGCTGATTTCTAAGGAGTTTTTATCTGCTTTGGTATTCTTTCTTTTGTAATTGAGATCTCCTATTAATATTAATTAAAAGTTTT
Source organism: Galleria mellonella (assembly GCF_026898425.1). Taxonomy (NCBI): domain Eukaryota; kingdom Metazoa; phylum Arthropoda; class Insecta; order Lepidoptera; family Pyralidae; genus Galleria; species Galleria mellonella. The sequence goes on along the minus strand of NW_026442045.1, from coordinate 1,900,372 downwards.
AATAATTGAATGGATTCTCGTTGTTGAGTTTCGTAGACAGTGAATCGCGGTAATAATTAAAATTTGAGAGTTCCAGTCCATTCATTACTCAGTGTCTGAAAATGACAGTTTTTATGTCTAAGTCACTCACACAATCACAAGAGTCATCATTGTTATGGTAATATTACAAAGAAAAAGTAAGTGCATTATATATTCCTATGGTAGAAATCTAAAAAACAAAACCAACCTAACAAATAAATAACAATGTTAACCTTTAAGAAATCACGAACTTAAGGTACAATTAAGAACTTACCGTCGACATAAATAAAACACGCGGGCGCATTCCTGTTTGTTTTTCAAGCAATTACTTAGTAGAGGAGAAATATTTGCACATAAACTTATACAAGTTACGCGTTTGAATGTAAAACTTGAAGTTAATTATAGAGCCTCTTCATCCTTCAACTTTTGAGATGTATTAAAAAATATCAAAATCAACGTTGAAAGTATTCTTAGATATAGTTAAGTACACAAATACAAGTTTCATAACAATATAATGTACTCGTTTTAAAAATTTGCTGGAGCACATTTCTAGTAGATTTCAATTCCCCGAATGAAAGATAAAATGGAATAGGTACTCAAGTTTTTTGTATATTGTTATAGTAACATGTTATTATTAATATTAGCTTTAAAACCTTTTTTGTTCATAGTTTTGCTAAGATACTTTTCATTTCATAAGAAGTTCACTTTTGCTAAGATAGATTAACTATCTAATTGAAAATGACTATAATCATAAAATAAGATACTGTTATATATTCCTTTATCAATATCTATACTAATATTATAAAGAGGAACGAGTGCCGTGTGGTCCCGGCATAGAATAATATCAAATGTCATAAGAGGCAACTAATGGAACTTAATAGTCGAGGGATGGGCAGCAACATCTCTCTTAAATCGTTATCAAAGTGTAACTGTGGTTGCCAATCCGCCTGCCAAGTGTAACAACTACTGACAAAACCCCCCCTTTTGTGGGAAGTGTATAATTAGCAATGGACAGTCAACGACTGATATAATCATGATGATGCTGATTATAAAGAGGAAAATTTTATTTGTTTGTGATGGATAAACTCAAAACTTAATCAACTTATAGAAATTTATTAGTAACATTGTCAGCGATTAACATAGGCTATATATTGTTAAAAAAATTGGATGTTCCTACGAAATTTACTCGTACAATAATATAACCCAAAGTATTAAAAACTTGCCAATAATAGCTACTATAAAATAATAATTTATTTTTGTACCTATCCACGTGAAGCCGGAGCGAATCGCTATTAAATGATAAAATAAAAATTAGTGACATTTAGTTATGTATATATGCAACTTTTTTTTGCAACTTAGAATAGCAAACAAACTGACGGCCCACCTGATGGAAAGTGGTAACCGTCGCCTATAGATATGAACAGTACCATGGACATAACAGAGTATACTATTTCGCCCATGATACTCCCCATGTGTTGCCATTCCTAAGGATTCAGGTGTTATTCCTCTGTAATTCTGTACCCTGTAAATTCACTGCCATTTCCCACATAGTTACATATATGTGTAAGTAATTATCTAAAAGTTACTGCCTGTCATTGTATAACTGTGGAAAAACACCGGTTTTATACAGGTCTATGAGAACTTATATTTAGCGATAAACAATAATTGACAGAAATGATGATAGACATAGAATTTGGCATATGTCATTCAAAGCCTCCACAGTTGAAAGAATCATTAAATGACGTGAATCCAATATAATCATCTATTATTAGAAAATCGTGACTTTATAATAGTCACGTTAGCATAAAATAAATCACTCGCATCACACCACACATCAACATGTCAGATGCCTGAAGACCAGCAGATCTAGTGCTCCCAATTAAAAGTATAGATTGGTCTGTCGACGACAAATGGCCAGATCGTATGTTGTCGGAAGTTTTATGTTCTCCAGATCAGTTCATGGACATCGCATGAATACAGGACGATTTTATATCTGTTTTTATCTAAAACTTCTATAATTCACCATCTCTCTCACACAGTTTATATTTTGTTACTAATTTTATTAATATATGTTTGAATTTAGAATAATATTTTTTTCTTAATGACTCAATATTGGCATATGTCCATAAAAATATTTCGAAAACTTACTTAGTTTTACTAGTAACTAATAATGAATTTATCAAAAATTATATCTATAATTAAAAACATTATAACATTATGTTTTAAATAAAATAATTATTTTATTAAAAATATGTATGCATATATAATTAATTTTATTACTGATACTTTATAAGCTTAACCTATTATTACCAAATTTAGCGTATACGTAACATTTAAGATGGAGCTTAGAAGGATCACGTGAAGTCGCAGGTAAAGACTAGTATTATATATATTTGATTATTCATTTTATATTAAGAAATTATATTAATTCACATTTATTAATAATATGTTTAGATGTTATTATAAAATCTTTATTGTACTGAATTAATTATGTATTGTGTAGAGTTGTATGTTAATATTATAATTTATAGAAATTATTCATATCATTATTTATATATTTTAAACAATGTCTCTGAATATGGTACTAACCGAGGTACCAAGTACGTTATAAATTTCTAGATAGCCCAACTGCAGGAGACCATTACACAAGATTGGTTTTCGCTAGAGGCAATGCAATAGACTATTTAGATTGATAATATAATATTGAATGCATACACAAACACAATGTGTTTAGTGCGATAATACCGGTGATTGCTGACACTTGGTGGAACTATAAAATATTTGATATCACGTACTTATATGTATATAAGTGAAAAAACTACAAACCGTGGAAGTACATGTATTTTATGGCTAATATAGTCACTATGTGTTTATTCTGTTTATACTAGAAATTTCTGGCATTTAATTGTTTAGAATGAATTCATCTTATTAGTTATTCTATTTTTTGCTATTGTATACTATTTTTGTCCTATTCTTAAACATTATTTTATATGATTTGATATGCCGAAACCGTTTACATGATCTGGCTACTTTCATTTGTTTAGATATTATCTTATTTTCTGATATTGCTCACTAACTTAGATTACATGTTTATTTTTGTTATTTACTTAAATTTCTTACACTGTATAATTATGTTAAAGTGAATGCTGTGAATACCTATAATAGGCATGTGCATTAATATTGTATTGTATTTAATGTTGTTATACCTATATGTTACAATGCAATATGCTGTTGGTGTTCCTTAAATAAATAAATAGATATTAATGTTCATATATTAATGTTCAGTTAAATTTTGTTAATTATAACGTTATATATATAAGGTTATTAAATTTTGCCCTTATTTAGTTAATGCAAAATTATAACAGTTAATTCAACAAAAAATCATTTTTGATAAAAAGACAGACAATTCATGAGAAAATTATAGCTGTAAAAATGCTCATACTCATATTGAGGCAAATAATTTTCCATTTCATTCTTTACCCTCCAAGCACAAAACGTAAATCTAACAAAGATTCTGAGGAGCTTTTACTTAACTTTTACGACGACGCCTGAGTTTAACGGTTAGGTTTAATTACATTTGTACTGTTCTGGGTAATTTCATGCCTCGCCTTCGCATTTTGGTTACATTGTTTTAAGTTGATATTCTTCACATAAAAGATATAGCCACTTCTCTTCTGCTCGCTCAAAACTAATTTGGCTAGCAGACATGGAAATTACAAAGTTCGGAAGATGTTACATGGACAACAATATTGCAACAATTTGTACAGTTAAATAAATTTTAGATTAACTATCGGCCTTTTGCGATATGAATTATATCCCCGATATCGATATCTAGACAAAAAGTGTGAAAAGACACTTTGATATTAATGAGTTAGAGTCATCGTCAGACTATTTTTTTTTAATTAGATTTATACCAAAATTACAAATGTTTTTTAGCATGTTAGAAGAAAAATACATCGTCTTTTTTTTAACATGCCAAAAAGTATTGTAATTTTTAAAATACGGCTTTGTTTAGAAACACTCTGTTCTTGTTTGCGAGGGGCTGTCCCCGTTGGGGAGCGATTTGCCACTAAAACAAATGACGCGCTTTGCACGGCCGATTGACGACTCGAACGCGGACAAAATTGCAGTTATACACATCGGTCTCGAGGATTGTACAAAATATTTTTATCTTGCATGCAAAGGACATCATAGCCATTTGATTTTGTTATTGCAATTAAATTGGATCAGCACAGACATGGTTTTATTTATGAAGTTTTCCTTTTACATCTGTGGAAAACAACATGTGAGATGTTTATCCTATTGAAAATTAAAAGACGAATTAAAAAAAAAGTCTGTATACACAGAATTGGAATTTTATAAACATACTGTGTTCGTCATTTCTGACAATTCGACTTTATTCAAATGTCTTCTTCAGATGACCATACGGCGCTTTATATCGTAGCGTCTCGTCTCGCACTGCGGGCTACAGTTCGCATATTCCGTGAAGACGTTGATGCGGGTAGGGGTGGGGGGCAAAGATGGCGGTTGTAAGAGACAATGGTGCTGTCAGAAATGAGTCGCTGTATCTATTGTAACTATATTAAATATATTATCAATAAAATAACACTTGTGGCAATCGGAATACCTTATTCTATCACACAGAAGGAAGGGATTGTTAGTAATAATTACTAAATCCTGATTTGCTAGCAATATACCCAATTCGATATCTATACGGTCCTCCTGGAACTCGTCGTGGTTAATTTCTACGGAATTTACTGTGATTATTTATTTTTAACCTAAACGTGTGTACCGTTCTTTTTTCATTCATAATAAAATATATTAAAAATCAAGAATGTATCAGTTATTAATAATCTCCCATAATTAAGTCAAAATGTGTTCTCTATTTAATATTTATACCTACGAAGTCTCTTTAATCGAAAATAGAAATTAGGACTTATTTCACACAAACAATAGTCAACATCTTCTTCATAGTCGAGTAAAATTAAATTCTCGCTGCCATAAATATTGTTGCAACATTCTTAATTTATACATTTCAGATGGAATGACATAGCGCGATAACACTGTTTACCCAAGAGTCGGAAACACAAATGTCCTGAAGGAAATGAAGGGAAAATGTACGTAGAACGAGAAAAAGCCTCCCCAGAGAGTGCAGGCGTGATGATTAACGTCCTTTACACGATGCTATTGTGCCAACTTGTTATTGTTTGTTGCGTACACGTAAATAGTTTTATTTGATTGTCCCTGTCCGCCTTTGAGATTATTAGTATCGAGGAAAATGTCTCGGCTCTGACGCGGAGTCAAATAGCTTAAGTCTGTATTTGACTTTGCTCTAGAACCTTAATCAAATAATTACTATTGAATAGTAACTATTATGAGTTATTGTAATTATTTATATCGGCTTTACTCACGTTTTTATTTCAGGGATGCCTGACTAATTCCAAACTCGATAGGAAATAAAACTAGTTGAGTATCTCCGAATTTAAAGCGTGATTAAATCAGATATAAATAATTACAAAAAATACTGTTTAGTTAGTTCTGGAAACAGACTTATGCCAATTAAAATAATCTCTTAAAAGTTTTCGACTATAATCATTTTTTATTCACATTATAATAATATTTTATAATACATTTTAGGTCATTACTACCATTTTCAATTATAATCTATAAATATATAAAAATACTTAAGTCAAAGGAAACTTCATAAAAAGTAAAGAAAAAAGTAATTCAAATCAGAAAGAAAAGCAAAAGAAATTAACTGTCAAACTTCAAAACCGAGAGATCAAGAGGCCTCCGCTAAGAACAATGGCAAGAGATCTCATTTCAACCCCAAATTCGTTTCCGATATTCAATAAAGCGCTTCAAACGGATCACATAAAACTCCTATAGATATTTCGTTGTACATATAACGTTTAAATATCGATATGCAAACGTGTTTTCGTGAGAAAGTCGATTTACTCTGGCCTATTTATATTATCCTTCCCAATTTACTGGCGTTCGACAGCTTCAAAACATCTATCGGACGTTTGAGTTAGGGTTGGAAAAACATCTTTACCGTCATTAAAGGAACCATAAACCGTGTATTACTGTTTACCCTAAATACAGAAAAGAACATTTTTTTTTTATAGGTAATGGTATATAACTAAATAAAATTGTAAAGAGTGATGCAATGGGCATCATATCCTATAACGTTTGCGGTGTTTTTAATAAACTTGGAAAAGATAGAGGTCTCTATTTATATTATTATATATGTATATACAATATATTTTACCTACTGTATTAATTTTTCACAGTCTTTAACCCAATCAATATTGGTATTATTATTATCATGATTGCAATCGCTGCTTTTATTTGCGGAACAAAAATCTACTTATTGCGGAATAAATTATAATATGTTAAAACTAATACGTTTATGAAACATCTCGACCTTTATTATGGTATTATTCGTTTTAAAACTAGATAGTGAGATCACTAGTTGATAATTTTTGTTATGTGAATAGATTTTTCTAAAAAACATTTAGTTCATGTGTCTTTAGGTACTAGAATTCAGTAAATATATTATTGAATACAAGCCATTGACACAAACATTTCTCTGCACAGCTGCAATCTAATTCCAATATCGACTCAGCGACTTCAAAAAGAAGATTTTCAATTCATCTTTTTTTTATGTGTATGTTACACGATATCTTCACCAATTCTAAACCGATTTGTATAATTTGTTTTGTAAACGATACGCTCCACACCCGTTTTGATATCAAATTAATTTTATTGCAATTGAAATTACTTTTTTGTAAAACAAAATCTTCCTTCATACAAAAATATATTTAATAATTGAAACATTCGACACAACCCTGTATGGTGTACACCATACAAAAGAAAATGAGATCGTTGTTAAGCTTAATTCCTCACGGGATTGAGAAAAAAATGAATTTCACTTTAGATTGAACCAGATTTTTAAATATTAAATTAATACATCGTTTATTAAGAGACTTCTCTATTTGTCTGCAACAGTAAATATTTAAATTATCGCTAAAATATATTATTTTAAAATGTTATCCTTATTCTTATTAACATTATAAATATAAAAGTGAGTTTGTTCGTAACGTAAGTCATAAATTGAAAATTTTTTTATGATAAAATTTGGCAAACATACAACATAGAGTTATTTTTTATTCCAAAATATGTCCAGATCACATGCATAGTTTTGCAACTAACTAAACATGTTCGTTAAAAGAGCAGTTTTTTAATATTTTTTTAAAAGTATTAAATACTAACTAGAGCAGTTTTTTTTGTAACTTGATATATAGGATATTTCCTAAATATTTATTTCATTTATTCATCTCTCACTCTACATCCTCACACATTTTCATCATTTTACGTTTATAATTGCAGTATTTTGTAAATTGACAAATAATGCAGGTCTTTGCAAGACCTGTATAAACACTTTTAAGAAGCGACTAAAAGTACAAAAAATACACCAATGGAAATTAAAAATAAAACCCTATACCAAACCAAATGAACACCATGGTAATAGAACTAGTATCTTCCACCTTTGGGGAGAGACTCATGCCCACAAGTGGGAAGTTGTATCTGAATTATGGGGTAATATTTATAGTAGGTACATATTGATCACACATCAACGTTTTCGGATATTCGATATTTTCCTTTGATTGCTGAAATATTATCACGTTGTAGAGAAGACTTATGAAAATGTATTTGGAATGAAGTTATTGCTCTATTCTCGAGTTCGTGAAATATGATAATATAATATTACAATATAAGTTGAGCTTCTTGTGTTGTATGTACGTATTATGTTACTAAACGAAGCATTTACTTTTTACAAGAATATATAATTGATATTATATTTTTTAGCTGATCCTATTTTAATGTTTGTATAGCACAAAATCTTTTGCTAATACGTTAATGATTTTTTTACGTTTATTTAAAATTTAGTATACATATATTTAAGTTAAGGAAGAATATGCGTACTTTTTATCCCAGCCAAACATATTGTCACGCAACCAAAGCTACGGTTAAAAACTGGCATATAATATCTTATTAAGTAATAGATATACAGCCGTCGTCCAGTAAACGATGTTTGAAATATATATAAAGAAACTCTTGCCTCCAAAGAAATCCTCATAAAATTAGATATAATAAATGTAAATAATAAAGTGTTTAATTCTATTTTATACTTCTCACAATCCCATAAATCAATAAGTAGGTTCGTAGCGAGCGATTTATTCGATTTGCGGTCACCACGTGCCGCTCCTGAACTAGGGTTAGGTAATGCTACTCTTAATGTATTCTGGAACGCAACCTGGCCTTTCAATATCATTCGAAACGGAACCGTCTATGTGGAAAAAGGAGCCGATTACCCTTGTTTACGCACAAAATAAAGTTTTCTTCTCATTGGCTCCGAGATAAAGCAGGGCAGAGATTAAATTCGGGTCTTGTTTGCAGTGAGACCCGCGCGCCCCATGTAAACGACCCCAGTACGGAGTACGGAGACAAAATATCATTTGGCATAGCCTAATGGCCTCTGAAGAAAGGTTGCTCTACGACTTCTTATTTGGTGTCTTGTAATGAGTTTTGTAAGGGTCCTTGCTATGCAGCTTTGATGTTAACACAGTATGAAATAGGTAATCATAATTTGAAATTAAAACTGCTTATTTCCGCATATTTAGGTGTTTCGCTGAGGGTGCTAAGAATATTATTCTAAAAAGAATTTCATTCAAATATTTTTTTTTATAATCTGGTAGGTACTTACATAACAGAATGGTGTTGGTGAATTTCGGCACGTAGTAGAATTTGGAATTATTAAAAATTAAAGAAACATTTATTTGCTTAATCATGAATGTAAATTGAATTGAAATAAAAAATTAATATAATTATTTTACTGCATCCAAAGATTGTCTGGAAGAAATCGCTCTTAACGATACGGCTGTCCATTGTTTTCTCAATGTAATCTTATGGAAGAAGAAATAAAGAGTATCTATCTATCTATCTTTAAGTATTAATATAATAAACATTTGAATAATGATATGTAAATGTTTAAGCAGTGTGCAAAAATTTATAGAAAAGATAGTATCTATAGAATAATATCTTTAACAATTCATATATAAGAAAAGAATAATGCAAAATTTCAATAATCATATTGTATAATTTTTTTTATAATTTTATTAGTAAAAAAAATAAAAAGTATAATTTGATAATAAAAAATAATGTTTTTTAATTGAAAACAGTAGTACTCTACCACGAGTTTATCCCAAACTAAAATATTTGTAATTAAATTCAAAAAAAGGAAACGAATATTGACTTTGTAGTGTAAATCCTCAAACCTACTCGAAACGCTAAGGTAATCCTGTCACTTTGAATTTGGTTTCAGCACCCAATACTTTCGTCTTTTTACGTTGGTAATACTTTGTAGGGTTTACGGTGACACCGAAACTAAAGGACCGTTCTTTATTTCCTACAAATACTATCTGCACTGTACTGTTTTTGTCGAAAATTTCATAAAATATTAATCAATTAAACATTACATTTCTGTTAAAAGAAAAAACATAGATAAATTACTGAAAAAAATATTATTCATAATAATAATAAAATAATATTCTAAAATTGTTAATCTCTGAACAATTTTGGAAAAAAAATAGCATTTGAAAAGGCAACGAGTACGCTAGTATCTATCAAAGCCTTTTCATTATTAATACATAAAATATACAACCATCAAACAAGATATAATGATGATGAAAATAATAGTAGATATATATAAAAACCAAATCGCTATGTTTTTATATCAAGGGCTAAATGGCTTTTATCCATAATCCTAATTTAATATTATTATAATTTAACGATAATTTATTACAATACTAGCAATAATATACAATCATTATAGTCACCATTTATCATTATGAATGAAACCTTTGATCTTCCATTAAGAGATCTTGTTCCACTATATAAGCCAAGTGAGTTTCGATGGATTGTATTTAGTAACTAATCAGATTATAAAAGTTTTTTCGTCGCCCAAATTCTTTCGAATTAGCTTAACTACCGTAATCTAGCGACAGATACCGATAAATACCACCACATACGACTTAATGTAGTCACCGAAGTATAGTAGAAAGGTAGTATATATACAGAAAACAAAGTTATGAACAATATTACAATACAAAAAAGTTTTATCAAAGTGTATACACATGGCATGACAAAATATATCGATGAACAACAAGATATTATTTCGTAGTCACATTAAGATGAAAATATTTCAATTTATAACGCGGGACCATATGTTTATAGGTAAAAAAATATAAATTTTATCTAGCGTAAACAGTATTTTGTGCTATCATTAGTATACCGGTTGAGCGTACTTTGCGCATTGCAGCACGGTGAGTGGTATTATACACTGTTTACCACATAAAAGTAAATAATGATGCATAAACTACCTTTCCATTTAGTTGTGTTAAAATTTGTGTTTATGCAAAGTTTTGGAGTAATAAAATAGTCGGTGTTTTTTTTAATTATATTTTATAATTATTATAAAATATAATTAAATAAGCGTGGCAAAGTTTTAATTGAAAGTATTTTTAGACAGTTTTGCCATTTGTAAACTATATAGCAGTACATAAATTCAATAGAATATACCAATGAAGGTAGCAATATGAATCAAAGAAGCTAGGTGCAAAAAAGGCCTTATTTTTTGTCGTTCGCGTAGCAGTAACATGTAACAACTACGCGAACACAAGCTTGTGGTTGAGGTATATGAAATAGTATCAATTTGAAGAGAAAATTTTGAAATTTGAATAAAAATCAAAAATCACATCTAACAACCCTGGTCGATCATTATGTCCCAATCACACGGCCGAAGTCGCGGGCACAGTTTGTATAGAAATATATTAAAATTTACTATAATACCAGCGTAACAAAGTGTCTCATAAGATGAAATATATTATTGTTTGATATTATTTTCCGATTTATAATATCATGTTCCAGGAAGGGACAACAAACAAAAGGAATTGAAAATGGTTTCTGCGTTTACGGAATTCCGAAAATGTGCCTCCGTAAGATGTACTAGATAGGTAGATATGATTACATCTAAACAGTGGTCAAGCCCGCGGGACAGCGATATGATCCCCAGTCCCTTAAGAGACCGCGACCCTAATTCGACGTGGGCCGACTACCAAATCGGATGTCGATTATTTAATCTTTGCTAGCATGTCTTACACGAGTTTTATTTGTTGTAATAGTGTATGTGTACATAGAGATTACATATCTAAATATATATTAAGATATTTATACAGAATGAAATTAAATCTACCCATGTTATGGAATATAATAAAATGTATATTAAAAAACATTAATTTTGAGACAAAAAACTAACCACCTCCCGTACTAACTGAACGTGCCGTGTTAGAGACACAAAAAGTTTGTCGTTTTTCAACCCATTATTTATTAGTGAAAATGTTTAATTTAAAAAGAAGCTAACGATTTCAATTTATTTTTATTTTATTTTTTTTATTTTATTGGCACATAAAACAGATTACAACCATAAGAAACTTAAGTAATAATTACATTTGTGATTCGGCTAGGTAATAATCCAATTATATTATGTGCACAACTTGAGTAATACATTAAAAGAAAACACATAATATAAAAAGAAATAATTAAAATGTTATATAAATATATAAAAGATAAAACTATATAAAAAAAATTCACTCTATATATGAATACAAAGTGATTTCTTTATTAGACAAATGCATTAAACCTAAGAGACTTATATAGATTTTTAAGTTTTATAAGTAAATTACAATATAAGATATATCTTTTAATAATCACACGGTGTTTATCATAATAATTTACTTGCTCGATATATTTTATGTTAGTACTAATAAAGCATCAGCTAAAATACATAATAAAACGAAATCACTCTCACCGCGTCTATCTCTCTGTATGCGCTAATCTCAAAACGTACGGATCTAATTTAATTCCAGTTTACAAATCGCTATTCTGAATAATTAAAATTCGTGAGCCGAGTGAGTTAGCTACTTTATTATTTAGCACTTTATTTATAGCTTTAAGTCAACTTCAAACTTCTTGATATTAGTGTTGTCTAATAACCGATTTTCAATTAATCGATACTGTTCACTCGGAATAAATTACATGTGGGCTTAATAATAATATCAATGTAATCTATTTATTTTTCATAGAAACACCAATAGCATATGCATTGTGACGTTTAAAATAAATATTAAATATAATACAATATTACTGCCTACAAAAGGTATTCACACCATTAATAATAACACCATAATCTATAATAACAATCAGAACTTTTAAATAATTTAATCGATTATAATCGTATAATGTAGCAATATTATCAGTTAATTGTTAATAATTGATTATTTCTTATATCGATTAATTGATTAGATAATTAATTATGGATAACCTATGATAATGACATTAGCGATTACATAATCGATTGTTAGACTATCCGTGGCCCTAATTTGTAATTTATCGATTCTATTTTACAATATTATTTGACATGAAGATATGTTTATTTTCTTCTATTGCTTTGATGACGCTAATATGTGTTGTTAGATTTGTTGTTAGTTGTTGGATTTTCTTCAAGACTCCAATGTTCAAAGTTTTTCAAAAAATAAACTAAAACGTTCATTCAAAATGACACATGCGGTATCATCACTCAGAATATATGCTTACTAATTAGTGGTTTTAAAAAACTACCTATAAAAATAAAATAAAAATGTTGAATTATAGTTATTGTGGGTCCATACTGTATTGTAATCCTTACTAATATTGTAATTATGAAAGTGAGTTTGTTTGTTAAGTTGTTTCTTTATAGTGTCTTAACGGCTTATCCAATTGTTATAAAATTTAGTGTACACGTAATATATAAAATGTAAAAGAAGGCTTTATAGAAGGCTCTATAGGCTTTTTATCCTGGTCATGCAGAAGTTGAAGGTAAAAACTAATTATTTATATTGCCTTTATTCAAGTATTATATCCAGGATTGTCACTTATGAGCGCAGTTCACGGTTCGCACATCGAGAATTAGACGGGCATTCGCGAATTTAATACGTGGAAATAAAATTATTCTTGTTCATACTTCAATAATTAATTTCCTACGACATAACTTGAAACTCACTGTTTGTATCATCCACTTAAGTACAAGTTCTAATAATTTCAATTAAGAACATCTAATTCAAATTTCAACTTTAAAAGTTTATTCATAGAAAACAAAATAGGTAGTGTATATGTTCTGAAAACTTTCGAATAAATAATAAATATATTGTTAAAACAAAAGTTTTTAGTACGTATTAAATTGTTTTCTGTAAATAAACTTTTAACGATCGTGACCTCCATTAAGTGTTTAATATGAATATTCTTTCTCGATAATTTTCTTTGTTATTAACACTAATTATCACAATTCAATTAGGGCTATCACACACGAGTAGTAATTTCCCAACGGCTGAAGATGGGCATCTCGAGCAAGAAGTCAGGCGGTATATAATTATCTAAAAGTTCTGGAAAAAATGTTTATTTACTAATCTAATTATATTAACAAACTATACATCTTGACATTATCCGATATTTAATCTTTAAAGAAAGAGGATTATTAGTAATGGTGACTAATATCCCCATTTAATAACATAATGTACCAATTCAGATTGACTTCCAAACAATTCCTTCTGATAGACATTTTGGTTAATTCCTGGTGGTCCTATGTAGTCACAATGATCCAGTTAACCTGACTCTATCCTCGACTATCATCAATCACAGTTATCCGCCAGCGTAAACAAATATCAGTGACAGGATTGTTATTCCATTTACATCCATTTAAAAAAACATCTAATACTTAGCGACTTGTTCATCGCAAATATAAATAGCCCAAGAACAACAATGAATAAGCAATGCGACTAACAGCTAATTATTATTGTTCTAGAATAACTTGAAGTGAATGGTGGCATTGGATTAACTACTCAGTTCGAATAGAAACTTCGCCGAGAGCGAGATCATTCTCTCTAATATTCAATTTAACTTTGACACTTCTCTCATCTTACAAAACCACTGTCAGCTCTTCAAGTGTAAGATTTTGGATGGCTTACTTTTAATAATCATTAACAGTATAATTTACCGTAACATGGTATACATACGATGTCTCTTGATTGTATCGCTACGATATAACAGGAGAACAATATTAAATTTCCATATAGGTCCACGATATTATCATATTGTGGACGCTTACGATATAGTCGCGAAAGATTAAAAGCATTTGCATACAATTGCACATATATTACTCTCCTATTATATCGTAGCGGTAAAATCATAGAATATCGTGCCGTGCTACAGTAAATTACATACTGCTCATAATTTAACGATTATTTTTAACGAACGATGACAAGAAGCTTTTCAATTTCTTTTTTGTGACGCGCGATAAATTTGACGGACTTTAATGATTTTTTTAGTCGAAAGATTTTACCCATCTGAATTCTATGTAAATTTTATCACTATAGAGATTTTATAAAAAAATACATATATATAAAATATTGCTAAATATAAATCTAAATAAATAGACAGACACAGACAGGTTTAAAATACAACAAACATAAATGAATATATATCATTAAGAAATATTATTGTGTAACTACATACAATACATGCGTATATATCAAACATTTGATGAACTAATCATAAACTTGTGCCATACGCCGAATGGAGTCGCAAGTTAGGTAACAATTTACTGAGGGTAACTAAGTCTTAACAACTCCCTTTGAATATAAAGGCAAGCTAAAATAGATTATTGAGTAGTATTCGTATGCCCGTATATCATAATAACACTTATATAGATATTCCACACTATACAATGTCTCAACCCTTCTAATTTATATTATTATTGTTACAAGTATTTCAAAATGAGATCAATGTAAATAGATTTTTTATTCATTCCACCGTCTGCAAAAAAGAGGATATTTTCAATTCAATTGTACTTTTTTATGTTTGTTACCGCATAACGCCGTCGTTTATAAACCGATTTGGGAAATTATTTTTTGTCTAATACTTTTAGATTGGTCCCGTCAAAATCGGTTCAGTAATTTAGTCTTTAAATCAAAATAACTAATTTTGCTACAATTGAAGTCTGTTTTTTGTGGAATAAAATCTTGAATTATTTTATTAATATTGTAGTATGAAAATACACAACAGCATACATCATTTTTAGATTACTAAAAAGAACCGAAAACAGATCTCGATGTTGATACTTACATAAAAACATATTTATAAAATAATGCCAATAATTTTGTATACCTGTTTTACACGATATCTACAACAATTCTGAAATAATTTTGAATATTTACTGCTCTTTACAATTTCTGTATTTTTTACAATCACGATTTTTGCATAAAAACCTACTTTATACTTAAAGAATTGAAGAAGTAAGATTAAGTACAATCACTTCATTTAAAATAATAATCATCAAAATTAATCAATAATTTACTAAAACATGGCGTAACAGAAAACAGAAACGAATTAACAAACTTCTTCTTTAAAAGTCGCCCGACAATGTTTAACATATACTGTCACTTAAATAACAAATTATCCCAAAACTAGCCCGCTGTACATATTAAAGTACAAGATCATATCGAAAATAATATAATACTGTGTTAGTAACGATACTAGTATATGCAGTTCTCTTGCAGATTATAAACTAATTAAACCGCATTTATTTTTTCTTCTTGAGAGAACATAACCACTTTCTTTATCCTTTGACCATGGCGTGTGTGCCTGACAGGCAATTTTCTGCAATATTATAATGTGTTTACTTTCCTTTACAACGCTTCCTATATTACTAGTATAAAATTATTTTTCATACGCCTGGTATGCAAATTATTTTATCTACACGATCAAGCATATCATAACATACAGGTGAACTAACCTCCTTGTTCATAAATAACTATTTTACCTATTGAACTGTTTTGTCTCTTTCTTTTGTGCTAAATTCTCAGTTTTAATGAGTGTCAAAACAGTGTACGAGTATAAGTTAAAATAGGTTTATAGGAAGTTTTAGTTTTTATGAATGAGGGAGTATAGTAAATAGCCACTATATCCCATTAAAGCTTGCAATCTTTACTCACGTATGTTCGATGCTATAATTTGTTGATTGTAATTGGTGAGTTATTATCTTGAATCATTGACTTATTTCGTTTTCATAACTCACTTTCTAAATCAAAACATACCACCCCAATGAACTTCTTGGCAGCGGAATTAATAAATGTGATAAGGATAATAAGACCAGGTCCATACTGTAATGCCACTCTCGGTCCGCTATCGGTTTCATCATCATCATCATTACAGCTATTATCCGTCCACTGTTGGACATAAACCTCCCCATAGACTGCCATAAAGAAAGGTTCGGAGCCAACTGCTATCGGTTTGGTAAAATATTGTTACGTAAAAATCGATGAATGTATTCACACAATAATCCAGTTCCGTTCCAATCAATCTCAAACTGTTTATACTGACCATACCGCAAGCGGAGCAAAATGCAGCCTAATGGTGCAAACTTAAAAACAAATACTTAAGCTCTAAATTATGCAAACTATGTTTATATTTAAAAAAAAACATTGATTTGATCTCAATTGAATGAATGAATGAGTATACTTGTATTTCTATTATATAATATAAGAAATAGCATAAAACATAAGAAATAGACTCATTTCCTTGAGTACAATACTTGTATAAGTATTAAACCCACTCAATTCTGTATTTTACTCTGTTGGTACAGTGTAGCTTCGTTCTTCAATTACTTAAAATAGAATTGGAATTAAGTTTAGATAATATCATTACATAGTACAAAACAAAGTCGCTGTCGCTGTCTGTGCGTCCCTATGTATGCTTAAATCTTTAAAACTACACAACGGATTTTGAAACGGTTTTTTTTAATAGATAGAGTGATTAAAAAGGAAGGTTTATATGTATAAAACATGCACAATATAATAAAAAAACACTGATAATTTTAGAGGTTTCTATTGTGGTGCTATGTAATGTGCACCCGTGCGAAGCCGGGTCGGGTCTCTAGTTACAATATATATATATATAAACTATTTTATAATTTCCAAATTGTAGAATTATGACTGAGTACCTTATGAATGTATATCATTCATTATATAATATAGAAACATGCTAATGTCATCGTAATCATCATTCTTAACAGCTGATTAGAGGTTTTTTCCCATAATAGAAGAATTAATATTCACCTCATTGTGCTAACGCCTAAGGGTACCACGTTGGTCAGTTAATTTAGTAAAAGGTTTTAAGTTGCACTTATGTGTAGTATAGAATCTCCTAATTGTTTCTTTTGTGATAAAAGAGCGGTCACACATTATACCATTACTCTCTCATTACACAAAAAATGAAGGGAATATATTTTAGTAAAACATCGTTGAAGAAATATCATTTAAGTCACTACAATTACAATAGAACAAGTACTTAAACGAATTAAATGCCTTTCCCTTTTCTTATATTGAAGCGTACGTTTACTTGAAGAAATAAAAAGGTATACCTGCAATTTTCTTTGAGCAACGTAGATCAAACTTGGTGCACTTCCGAGTTGTCTATGTTCGCCCAGTATTGGCCACGTATCAGTATATTTTCCGGACGAGTACCTACGTTTACCTGTAGTGTGTGTGTGTAGATTTTAAAATGAACAGACATGGCATGTTGATAATATACTCATAGACGTACCTATTTCCATGCACTTTCACAATTTCATACAGAACAGAAGGATAATCAGAATACTATGTATTTTATTGTCTTTTCACTGTGTATTGATTCAAGTTGAAATTTAGCATGGTTGCATTATATATACTTTCCATATACTGCAATATGAGTTTTTAAATCATCTATTTCTCTATACAATAACTGAAAGGAATATCACAGAAATCATACGGAAAAAGCATATATTTTTCCCGATTGAAGTTTGTTGATGAATAAAATGAAACATTTTTATACTTATAATATGTAATTCAAATTTAGAATATTTATTTTTAGTAAAATAGACACCCAACTAATTAGTAAAAGATTTATAAAAAAAATATAAATAAGCAATTAGGTATTGAGTACACAAGTTTGTCAGCACACAATTTAGGTTCTTGACGTTTATTGTAATGTTTCTATTCTTATTACCCTAAAAAATATATTTGCACCGCTACTCCTCTCACTCCATATTAACAAAGACATTTAATTATTTTACTGGATACGTATTAATTGTATAAAAAAGCAATTTACACTATGTTAACTCTAAAATATTCCCGTTGTTTGATACAGATAAAGGGCAGATTTTATTAAGTTAACTCTGGCATTATAGACATAATTATATTACTCTATTTCAGACTGCCATAGCCAATTTGGCGTAATGAAATTCATTATACAAACGTTTTCTTCTTTGATAACTTATAAAAAGGGTTTTCTAGGAATAGACTTTAATATTAATCGCTAGAATTAGCGTAAAATAAATAAAATAAACACACGATCGCTTGAAGCTATGTTTTCTGACCTCAACTTATTATTATGTATAAAAAGATATTCGCCTAAATACTAATAAATTAACAAATTTACGCAACTGACCAGAGACGGTATATACCTATTATATTTACATAAACGTATTTGAGTTAATTTTCTCAGTATAAATAAAACGAATTAATTTCTACATTTCAAAAAAAGAAAGTTTTGATTGTGACTTAACACTTTCTGTCTTTGTGCGTGTTATGTAGCAAATTCACTAATCTCAAATCAGTTTTAATTATTCTTTATATATTTACTCTTGTGTTAAACCCATATTAATAGTGTAAGCATTGACGGTACTATTTTTATTTGCGAAACAAAATGTTAACAAAGGACTCCATATTCTAAATTCAAATATTTTAAATCTAAAGTACTTATCAATTAAACTTTAAATTCGTTGTTTAAATTTCGTTACTAACTCAATTTCAGTAATTATCAAACACTTGGCTCTTTTATATTTTATTTTTACATTTTAAGTGATAGAACATTTATTATTAACGTATATACAATTCAAAATAATCTGAGGTTACAGTAATAGTACTTAAAATTAAAATTTTAAAACTAAAGGGAGGTCACTTGAGATATTCTTTCTTAAGGCTGTCATATCGAACTCAGTCGGACATGGAAGACAGTTTTGGTTTCGTGATTTCGTTACTATTAGGGAGGCCGAGTCGTTCCACGTTTATTGTCCGAGATACGAGTGGATTTGTGGAAGCAATTTCCTTTATACATTTTGTTTTGTCCTTTTTCCTGCAGTTTGATGGTCCACTCTGTGAGTTGTAGCCCGACTTCGATTTAGCGAAACTACCTCAATCGATACCGATAGACCGATACGCATCGCAAGCAGTGCCTTCGGGTAGAAAGAGAAAAAAAATAATTATACAACCTGATCACGTATCTCAGATTGAACGAAAACTAATTTAGCACCGAAGTTCTTTTCACAAAAATTAAACATTACCTTCTGTTCCGTTGTGTTACCACCCCTATTTATCGACAGGAGGTACCGGCTCGAGTTTTATATCGGAAAGCCATCGTGGACGTCTGATTACTAACAAAGGAAAATACTGATTACTGGATATAATAATAGTAGGAATATCTACAATATTTGCTAGATTGCAGAGTTTTGTGAAACTTGTCTAGGTAGATGCGATCAAGAATGTTTCAATATAAATCATTTTATATTTTATTCTTAACTTTATCCTTACTAATCCTTACTAATATTATAAATGTAATTTTTTTTTTTATTTTCTATCTCTTAACGCTTTATTGGCTTAACCAATCACTGTGTAATTTGATAAAACACATATCATCTTTATGAGATAAAGAAGGATATAGGCTACTTTTTATCTTATTTAGTAAATATATCACGCGAACAAAGTCGCGGGTCTTATTATAGTACCTTCGCTTTCAAGAGTAGCAATGGTCATGTATGTTCATAGCAAGTTCTGAACGTGATACTATAATCTGTGACTTTCACGGTGTTGTTCATCCCCTACACTATTCCATTGTATTTCATTACGCTTAGAAACTTTTATTTTCCATTTCCTGTAGTATTAAATAATATCTCATTCTACGGGTACTTTGGATACCGCATTTATAAAGATATATATATATATATATATATATATATATATATATATATATATATATATATATATTTTTTACTGCTCTTTACAATTTCTGTATTTTTTACAATCACGATTTTTGCATAAAAACCTACTTTATACTTAAAGAATTGAAGAAGTAAGATTAAGTACAATCACTTCATTTAAAATAATAATCATCAAAATTAATCAATAATTTACTAAAACATGGCGTAACAGAAAACAGAAACGAATTAACAAACTTCTTCTTTAAAAGTCGCCCGACAATGTTTAACATATACTGTCACTTAAATAACAAATTATCCCAAAACTAGCCCGCTGTACATATTAAAGTACAAGATCATATCGAAAATAATATAATACTGTGTTAGTAACGATACTAGTATATGCAGTTCTCTTGCAGATTATAAACTAATTAAACCGCATTTATTTTTTCTTCTTGAGAGAACATAACCACTTTCTTTATCCTTTGACCATGGCGTGTGTGCCTGACAGGCAATTTTCTGCAATATTATAATGTGTTTACTTTCCTTTACAACGCTTCCTATATTACTAGTATAAAATTATTTTTCATACGCCTGGTATGCAAATTATTTTATCTACACGATCAAGCATATCATAACATACAGGTGAACTAACCTCCTTGTTCATAAATAACTATTTTACCTATTGAACTGTTTTGTCTCTTTCTTTTGTGCTAAATTCTCAGTTTTAATGAGTGTCAAAACAGTGTACGAGTATAAGTTAAAATAGGTTTATAGGAAGTTTTAGTTTTTATGAATGAGGGAGTATAGTAAATAGCCACTATATCCCATTAAAGCTTGCAATCTTTACTCACGTATGTTCGATGCTATAATTTGTTGATTGTAATTGGTGAGTTATTATCTTGAATCATTGACTTATTTCGTTTTCATAACTCACTTTCTAAATCAAAACATACCACCCCAATGAACTTCTTGGCAGCGGAATTAATAAATGTGATAAGGATAATAAGACCAGGTCCATACTGTAATGCCACTCTCGGTCCGCTATCGGTTTCATCATCATCATCATTACAGCTATTATCCGTCCACTGTTGGACATAAACCTCCCCATAGACTGCCATAAAGAAAGGTTCGGAGCCAACTGCTATCGGTTTGGTAAAATATTGTTACGTAAAAATCGATGAATGTATTCACACAATAATCCAGTTCCGTTCCAATCAATCTCAAACTGTTTATACTGACCATACCGCAAGCGGAGCAAAATGCAGCCTAATGGTGCAAACTTAAAAACAAATACTTAAGCTCTAAATTATGCAAACTATGTTTATATTTAAAAAAAAACATTGATTTGATCTCAATTGAATGAATGAATGAGTATACTTGTATTTCTATTATATAATATAAGAAATAGCATAAAACATAAGAAATAGACTCATTTCCTTGAGTACAATACTTGTATAAGTATTAAACCCACTCAATTCTGTATTTTACTCTGTTGGTACAGTGTAGCTTCGTTCTTCAATTACTTAAAATAGAATTGGAATTAAATTAATATCACTACATAGTATAAAACAAAGTCGCTGTCGCTGTCTGTGCGTCCCTATGTATGCTTAAATCTTTAAAACTACACAACGGATTTTGAAACGGTTTTTTTTAATAGATAGAGTGATTAAAAAGGAAGGTTTATATGTATAAAACATGCACAATATAATAAAAAAACACTGATAATTTTAGAGGTTTCTATTGTGGTGCGATGTAATGTGCACCCGTGCGAAGCCGGGGCGGGTCGCTAGTTACAATATATATATATATAAACTATTTTATAATTTCCAAATTGTAGAATTATGACTGAGTACCTTATGAATGTATATCATTCATTATATAATATAGAAACATGCTAATGTCATCGTAATCATCATTCTTAACAGCTGATTAGAGGTTTTTTCCCATAATAGAAGAATTAATATTCACCTCATTGTGCTAACGCCTAAGGGTACCACGTTGGTCAGTTAATTTAGTAAAAGGTTTTAAGTTGCACTTATGTGTAGTATAGAATCTCCTAATTGTTTCTTTTGTGATTAAAGAGCGGTCACACGTTATACCATTACTCTCTCATCACACAGGAAATGAAGGGAATATATTTTAGTAAAACATCGTTGAAGAAATATCATTTAAGTCACTACAATTACAATAGAACAAGTACTTAAACGAATTAAATGCCTTTCCCTTTTCTTATATTGAAGCGTACGTTTACTTGAAGAAATAAAAAGGTATACCTGCAATTTTCTTTGAGCAACGTAGATCGGGCACTTGGTGCACTTCCGAGTTGTCTATGTTCGCCCAGTATTGGCCACGTATCAGTATATTTTCCGGACGAGTACCTACGTTTACCTGTAGTGTGTGTGTGCAGATTTTAAAATGAACAGACATGGCATGTTGATAATATACTCATAGACATACCTATTTCCATGCACTTTCACAATTTCATACAGAACAGAAGGATAATCAGAATACTATGTATTTTATTGTCTTTTCACTGTGTATTGATTCAAGTTGAAATTTAGCATGGTTGCATTATATATACTTTCCATATACTGCAATATGAGTTTTTAAATCATCTATTTCTCTATACAATAACTGAAAGGAATATCACAGAAATCATACGGAAAAAGCATATATTTTTCCCGATTGAAGTTTGTTGATGAATAAAATGAAACATTTTTATACTTATAATATGTAATTCAAATTTAGAATATTTATTTTTAGTAAAATAGACACCCAACTAATTAGTAAAAGATTTATAAAAAAAATATAAATAAGCAATTAGGTATTGAGTACACAAGTTTGTCAGCACACAATTTAGGTTCTTGACGTTTATTGTAATGTTTCTATTCTTATTACCCTAAAAAATATATTTGCACCGCTACTCCTCTCACTCCATATTAACAAAGACATTTAATTATTTTACTGGATACGTATTAATTGTATAAAAAAGCAATTTACACTATGTTAACTCTAAAATATTCCCGTTGTTTGATACAGATAAAGGGCAGATTTTATTAAGTTAACTCTGGCATTATAGACATAATTATATTACTCTATTTCAGACTGCCGTAGCCAATTTGGCGTAATGAAATTCATTATACAAACGTTTTCTTCTTTGATAACTTATAAAAAGGGTTTTCTAGGAATAGACTTTAATATTAATCGCTAGAATTAGCGTAAAATAAATAAAATAAACACACGATCGCTTGAAGCTATGTTTTCTGACCTCAACTTATTATTATGTATAAAAAGATATTCGCCTAAATACTAATAAATTAACAAATTTACGCAACTGACCAGAGACGGTATATACCTATTATATTTACATAAACGTATTTGAGTTAATTTTCTCAGTATAAATAAAACGAATTAATTTCTACATTTCAAAAAAAAAAGTTTTGATTGTGACTTAACACTTTCTGTCTTTGTGCGTGTTATGTAGCAAATTCACTAATCTCAAATCAGTTTTAATTATTCTTTATATATTTACTCTTGTGTTAAACCCATATTAATAGTGTAAGCATTGACGGTACTATTTTTATTTGCGAAACAAAATGTTAACAAAGGACTCCATATTCTAAATTCAAATATTTTAAATCTAAAGTACTTATCAATTAAACTTTAAATTCGTTGTTTAAATTTCGTTACTAACTCAATTTCAGTAATTATCAAACACTTGGCTCTTTTATATTTTATTTTTACATTTTAAGTGATAGAACATTTATTATTAACGTATATACAATTCAAAATAATCTGAGGTTACAGTAATAGTACTTAAAATTAAAATTTTAAAACTAAAGGGAGGTCACTTGAGATATTCTTTCTTA
Source organism: Galleria mellonella (assembly GCF_026898425.1). Lineage (NCBI taxonomy): Eukaryota > Metazoa > Arthropoda > Insecta > Lepidoptera > Pyralidae > Galleria > Galleria mellonella. The sequence continues at coordinate 1,876,318 of NW_026442045.1, read as the reverse complement.
AGGCTGTCATATCGAACTCAGTCGGACATGGAAGACAGTTTTGGTTTCGTGATTTCGTTACTATTAGGGAGGCCGAGTCGTTCCACGTTTATTGTCCGAGATACGAGTGGATTTGTGGAAGCAATTTCCTTTATACATTTTGTTTTGTCCTTTTTCCTGCAGTTTGATGGTCCACTCTGTGAGTTGTAGCCCGACTTCGATTTAGCGAAACTACCTCAATCGATACCGATAGACCGATACGCATCGCAAGCAGTGCCTTCGGGTAGAAAGAGAAAAAAAATAATTATACAACCTGATCACGTATCTCAGATTGAACGAAAACTAATTTAGCACCGAAGTTCTTTTCACAAAAATTAAACATTACCTTCTGTTCCGTTGTGTTACCACCCCTATTTATCGACAGGAGGTACCGGCTCGAGTTTTATATCGGAAAGCCATCGTGGACGTCTGATTACTAACAAAGGAAAATACTGATTACTGGATATAATAATAGTAGGAATATCTACAATATTTGCTAGATTGCAGAGTTTTGTGAAATTTGTCTAGGTAGATGCGGTCAAGAATGTTTCAATATAAATCATTTTATATTTTATTCTTAACTTTATCCTTACTAATCCTTACTAATACTATAAATGTAAAAAAAAAATTTACTATCTCTTAACGCTTTATTGGCTTAACCAATCACTGTGTAATTTGATAAAACACACTATCTTTATGAGATAAAAAAGGATATAGGCTACTTTTTATCTCATTTAGTAAATATATCACGCGGACAAAGTCACGGGTCTTATTATAGTACCTTCGCTTTCAAGAGTAGCAATGGTCATGTATGTTCATAGCAAGTTCTGAACGTGATACTATAATCTGTGACTTTCACGGTGTTGTTCATCCCCTACACTATTCCATTGTATTTCATTACGCTTAGAAACTTTTATTTTCCATTTCCTGTTATTAAATAATATCTCATTCTACGGGTACTTTGGATACCGTATATATATATATATATATATATATATATATATATATATATATATATATATATATATATATATATATATATTCATCTCACGTGACACTCTTATCAAGAAGCTATTATTAATATTCTCTGATAATGTAGCTTTCTATAGGTGAAAGAATTTTTAAAAACGGTTGAGGACTATTTGAGTTTGTTACAAATCAAATCTTTCCATTTTATAATATAAATATAGATGTAATTATGTAAAACAAATAGGATACTACAATAACATGTAACAACACAATGTATGGTATTCTTCACTATTTCCAAACTATGAACATCGAGTAGGAAATTTAAAACCGTTTACCCTAGTCAACCCATCTTATCGTTCTTAAACATTTATATGCAAGCTCCTCTTCACTGTCACATGCTTTTCACACAACATGCTTCTATAGTGTAAAGGTAAGAAAGTGTGCCTCCCTTTTTAAGCCAAATAAACATGACATCGTCATTCAGGCGGGCGTCTTATGCGGGGTCTCTGGTCGTCACGACCTTCCCTTTTATTCGCCGGGTTTTTGTCAAGTCCACCCCGACGTCACCCCGCACATTTGTTGAGAATGTCGTTTCAACCGGGCACATTTACCTCGCATTGACATTGAAACGTAGTTTGGCTCTGTAAGGTGAACGCTTTGGTTAGAGTTTGCGAATTCCCAAAATAGGACTTCGGGTAACTCGCAGCGTCAATCGATTGTCGATAATGAAACTGTGAATTCAGGTGTAGGTACTAAACTAACACCTAACCCATATCACTGTCCTTCCGTATAATACACAACTTCTACATTATTTATTGGAAATTACCTTGGAATTTAGATGATTAATAATATAAACTTGTATCCTTAAATTTCTTAAGTCACTTTTATTTTTATTAATAATATAATAATATGCTGATAGTGGATTCTTTTTATACCAGGAAGGTGCCAAATAAGCATACAGCCCGTCTGACGGTAAACGGGTTAATGTAGCCTATGGATGCCTGCAATACTAGGGGTCTCACGTGCGCGTTGCCGACCTTGAAGAAACCTTAATATACCCTTCTTGAAGAACTATTTTCTAAATTTACAAAATCTCACTAAGTCGCCTTCCGAGTACAAAATTTATTATTAATCCAATAACTGTATTTTAATTAAGCAACGAATAAATAGGAAATTAAAGTAACCGTATATTTTTTCCATCCACTAAATTAAATTCGACTACTTAACGATTTCCAAGCGTACTCAATTTTAATAATTGTTACAAATAATTGTTACAAGTAAAAGCTTTGCTATCAGCAAAGCTTTTACGAGTTCTATTTTAATTTCATAGAAATTGTTTCTTTTATAAATTTTTTAATACAATGGTATTATTACCTTTATAAGTACAAACTCTTTCATTTTATTAGGACCGTTTTAAGTATTAAAATAACCTACGGAATAATAGAAAAAGAAATATTTTAAATTTATTTTTCTGTTAATTTATTTAATTTATAATAATATATTGTTATAATTATTTAATTAATAATAGTATTTTATGGCAAAATATATTTGAAAACTACACTAAAACTAATTATTTTTTTTTTTAATTTTAATGTAGATAGATTTTAGATTTATATTCTATAAATTCATTTAGTTCTATGAATAATATTCTAAAATATCAAGAAGCTATTTTCAAATAGTTATTCAGAATTAATTAACATCATTTAAATTTGATAGATACTGTTCTATATTTAAATTATAAAACACAAGAAGTTAGTTTAAAAATTCAGAATATTAGTAATTTTCACCTATTATAATTAATACACATGTAAAATAGGACTGACTGGTCAGTGCACAGCCGAGACTTGCATGAAATTTTGGTCCCTACATAACACACAGACAATAAAGTATTTTTAAGTAACTCTTGTGCTGTTTGTACTGATATAAATTTGAAATTGTAAAATCATTTTTGTTAAAAAAAAAACAGTTTAGAATCTTATCCGGACTTCTTAGTTCAAATTACATACTGAATTATAAAAAAAGACTATTTAAAATGCTTGTAATTAATTTTACTAAAATAAAAATTTTAATCTTAAAATAATTTTATATTTTTTGAAGTCAAAATTGTAAACATCGTATCTAAATTTTCATTTTTCGAAGCAGAGTATTCATCTTTAAGTATATACCGTCACGCTTTATTATGCACCTTTAAAGTAAAGTACGTCATACAGCATAAATCTTGCATTATAATACGACAAAGTTTCAAATACACGCCTCAAAGATCTACCAACTGACAGAGCCGAGATTAACAATGATAAAGTTGCACCGTAACAGTATTAACAATGTATCGATGTGAATAAAGTGATATCCGAAACTGTGCCATTTGAGGAATCAATCAAAGCCAAACGTTCTCACAATCAGCGTGCGTGGGTCGATGGAGCTAATCAAACTAATGGCTAGCGAGGAGCGACCGATTCAGTGTATTGGTTCCGAAACGCGGCCGCTCGGTCGCCGCGCGCAACAAATCACAACAATAACATTGACGCCTGATTGATTATACTCCGATACTAACTCAATTCGAATTCTGTTAAACCTGATAGACTCTTTATTATATTTTCACGGTTATTGTATAAGAAAATTATGGGAAAATGCACCTGTAACGATTGAAAGGAAGTTATAATTGTACTGACTAAATTAAATCCATACGTTTGTATAGTAAAATATATTGATGTTAAAACACATATTTTTATTAAATACGGATTAACTACGGATGATCCTTGAATAATCATTATAGCAATATTTACACAAGGATCTTATTAGAATTAAAGAAACATGCAAAGCGATATCGTTAATGATTACAAATGCCTTTTTCATTTCTTTCCTGTTTTCTTTCTTCTTTTTCAATTCCTTTATAAAAAATATATCAATTAATTAAAAAAAAAACACTATTTTTCTAACATGTTTCATCAAGAAAGATGTGAGTAAACCAAAAATCTACAATATACATGCACAACGGATTTAGGAACTTACTGTGTTTGTCGATTCCGACAATTGTTTCGACTTCATCCGAAAGTACATTGACATTGTTAAAAAATTAATAGAAATTTTTAATTATAATTTCTTCATAAAACAATCTTTTATCTTTTATTCTAATCCTTCAGGGATTAGAATATTTTTAAACTTCATAGTAGATGTTACAAAACAGAAATGATGAATTTTCTGTCATATAAAATGGCGCTATTTCTATTCCGTCTGCCAGCTCAGTAAAACGCCAAGTGTTGCAAGTGAAGCAACTCTATCATTTTTAGCCCACAGTGTGCCGTCAGACTGCTGTCGAGTTAGCATCGTAACGTCTGACCCACGTACTCGACATTCGGACATTTTTAAGTAGGAAATACGAAAAGAGACAAGTGTTTAACTCACTCGCCCAAATAGCTCGTTGCTGTTTAGAAGTTAATTCGTAAAACTGTTCTGTTTTAACTCAACTAGGTTATTTGTGATGTTTAATTATGTATAGGGTGATTTCGAAGTAACAAAAATTTCGTGAATCAAAAATTCAAAATCGAAAAATAATATATCGCGCCGTGTTCCGGAAGTCTAAAATTTTTTTATGTCTTTCAAACCATTTTTCTTTAGTAAAAATATAACTTACTGAAAAAATACTTCCCTAAAAGCTGATGCTAACGATTTCGGACCCAGTCTGTATTTGCCGTTGACAATAGAATAGTACTTTAGTATTCACCTGTCGTCAAGCAATAATTCCATCATATACGCTGGTACTCTACATAGTGTACTCCAGTACACTATATGGAGTATGCAGGTCCGTATTTCGAGTGACATGCTGCGGCCGGACTTGCGGATATGACACAAAGGCACTCATTTTTTTGCGCCTAACATAAAACTCAAATCAATGGTGAGCTCGCCTCACTTTTGTTATTGCTCCCATTATGCCCTGGACGATCGTCGAGCAGACTATTCGAGGCATTTTGACCACGGTGTATTGACCTACCTTTCTCTCGATTGCCTATAGATAACTAGTTACTTCAATAAAATATAAAAGTACTTGTTTGCGTTTTCTAAATTTCTCAATTGTATAAGTATAAATATTTTGTACAAAAAATAACATATTTTGATGTAAACAAGAAATTATAAATTCATTACTTAAATCTTCAATACTAAGATCAAAATAAATTGTCATTTTAATTTAGGAATATACTCTTTAATGTCTTAAGTTCATTAGTATTCACTAAAGCTTTGGTGTTTCAACCAATTAAAAAAAGGACATTCTTAGTTAATGTCTTTATTCATGTCAGCTTCGATACTGTCTTTTTTACTTCATTGATGTTTCTTGTGAAGCTTCTAAAACTTTTCAGTTTTTATGTGCAGTATTCGCTATTATAAAATATTAGATTGTATAATATTATTCAAAATACAGTATTATAAAGACAAGTTTTGATAATGGTTATCATAGAAACCATCGATTTTGAATGGACTTACAATATTTCTCTAGCATTAAATTTGTAGTTATTATAATGTTTTTAACATCACATAGCCGGTCAAATGTTCAAATCAGTGATGTGTTAATAATAAATACAAAAGGATTGATTAACTGTAACTTCGTAGCTCTCAAATTAAATGAAATTGATTTATTACAAATATATTCCAACTTTTTTAATAAAGACAGATGAGCAAAAGTTACATTTTATGTGATTATTTACTACTACAAAATAAAATAAAATTAGTTACATTTGTGAACTTTAATAGACTAGATAACATTTAATAATAATATGTAAAAGTTTTATAATCGAACTTCTAAAACATTATAATGTATATGAATTGCAATTTTATATTTACTGGATCTAATATTGCTTATTTTTTGGTTCATAATACCTAATGTTCGATACAATAAAAATATAGAATATACCGGATATTGTACTCGGCCAATCTTAAAGACAGGTAGAGTCTACCTAGCTCATAGGTACGTTGGAATAAAGCAAGAACAGCTGCTTATTGTATCGCTGACAGCAAAGCTCGGTACCCATTGTGAGGTTCCTACGGAGAAATATAATAGCGACTTACTTGATCCTAAGGAGCCACAATACGTCGTCATTATTTCGCGCTTATGGAGTCAGGAGGCCTCTTTTCACTCCATTTGCACGGTCTGCGACGCGTTATGTCATAACAATTGGAGGTTATATGGTAAAGCTCATTGTTTTAGCAAATGTGCCCAGAGTTTGTTGGTTTGTACAAGTTTGGCCGTATTATGTACCTTTTATCTGTATAATTATGTACTGAGCTATCATAGAGTCAAAGTTTAATTAAATTTAAGTAATTAAATACAGTGTAAGAATGTTATGTATTAGTTTTGATAGGAATTTATCTGTATTTTCACGAGATTTCTTAGAAGTTAGTAAAGAAAATCACGTATCAAATTAAAGTTAACGGTCGCTTCTAAGGGATACTCTATTCATTCAAAGTTTTCCAGTTTCATCTTATATTATTGTAATAGTTTTAGAAATTCTATGAGTATTTGACATTTTGTTATTACCTAATATCTATATTATATAGATATAGAATATACAAAAGCATATAAATGAACAAATAATCTATTCCTTATAAGGAATATATTATATTGTATACAAGTACCATTTTAAAAAATCTCTTATAGTACTCACAACAATAGTAAAAGTAAACCAGTATTTCTACAAATCCCCTTTGCGCGCATATTCTCGTATACTCGTATGGTTGTAAGTTTACAAAATTCCAACGCAAAGAAACATTATTTACCCTATTTTTATTTCTGTTTCTCATACAAAATGTAAAATTTTTGTTGAACTCTTTTACTCAGTCATGATTTCACAGTTTAAAAAAAAATAATGAAGTGTATGTACCATGAACACTTTACCCGTGTCAAACTGTCAGGAACACGTCATATTTTACATGTTTTTTTTTTTTTGTTTTTTAAACGCCACGTCTATTGCGATTAGGATAACAAAGTTGATAACGCGAATCCAAAGAGGGTTTTAGTCAGAATCAACGGCTGCTAAGTACAGATCGCAAAATGGCCTGTCATTTCGTATGAAGAATGAAAAAGGTACAAGATGTGGGGGCAGAAACATAATACTACACTAATTTGTGTGTTACCTACTTGGAAAGGAACTGTATATTGTGATACGGTGTCGAGGCGCATTAGCATCAGCCCGCTGAACCGACACTACTACTGGGATTCAGTTTCGCAGAAGTGTTATACTTCGCGCTCACGAGTTACCATATTTTTTTATACTTTTCAACCATATTAAAAGTAAAGTTGCAGATATTCCATTATAACGTAGATTATATAAATAGAGCATCGAGCCTCAAAAACGGGTCAACTTTTTGTCAGCTAATTGTAAAATTCGCTGACCAGTTTTTTTTAATCAGAATTCTATACATTTACGCATAAGATGTAAGTATCTTGACGTATTATTTAATAAATGAGTGTTTATACATTAAATCACTCAAAATTTATAAGACAAAATAAATAAAGAAATTATAGAGGAATCATCTATATATTTATGACGTAAAATTGTATGAAAAAGTTAACCCGATTTTCTAGATGCATTTCTATAGAGATACTCTATCTATATAATTTAAACGTTCATATTACAAACCATTGTGAGAATTGGCATTCTATTAAAAACTGTACTAAGTACTAATTAACGTGATAAATCTTAGACCTATTTTTTTAACTAGGAGTCTAAAGGAATTAACCATAATTGAAAGTATTAGGAAAATATTTTAATTATAGCAACAGATATTTTTCTAATCTCTTACGGCAAATTAAAAAAAAATAACAATTCAAAATCAAACAGAATACAATAATACTTAGTGGCGGTGAAAACATAAATCTAATATGGAATGGTAAGGATACTAATGTATCTATTAGTTGATATCTTGATAATCCAATATTTTTTTTATTACGAGTAGCATCAAAACGTGAATGTGTTCATTTAAAGATAGAATGCCCCAAAATCTACGAGACAAACGTGCAAAAAACGTTCGAAATTTTACAGCCGGTCTTGCATTGCTACCTGCTATTTTATGACATCTTGACATAGGGATGCTACTTATTTTAATCACATATGTTTATTGTCGTATTATTATTGGCTAATTTATTTTTTCCCACGTTTCCAAATTAAAGTCAATACTTATTGGCATCTTTGGTATATCATAAACACATTCAGCATATTTCATAATTTCATCTAAAATTATATTAAAACATATATCTTTGGAACAAAGCAGATATATAATAGAAATAGGTAAAAAAAAACATTGAGACTTGGTGATTTTTAACTGGCTGCAAATAATTTTATTACGTTAATGATAATTAATAATTCGTTAAATATTTTTATTTTACTTTAGAAAATTTTTCTAATAATAAAAAAATTTAACTTAATATATTTCTTATAAATCTATTATCTTTTACAATAATTAAGTGTCAACCCTAAAAGCTACATCTACCACTTGAACGATCGAAAGGTACGACGACGTCGGCCCGCTAGTATCAGGAAGGAATGTACAGTGGGTAACTTGAACAGTTTCCAACCCGCTCGCACTCAACCGGCGTTCCATACGCTAAATTTGTCTGCCTTCTCAGTCCCACACACAACATTTTCAATACTTACCTGCGTAAAATGATATACATCTGTTGCGGTATTAGCCTCTCCCTCGCACTTGAAATTTAGAATGAATTGTTGATATACATGTCTTGCTCTGGCGTCTCATGAACAGGGGGTAGACGGTGTTGGCACGCGCTTGTGTTGGTGTTCGTTTATTTAGTGAACTTGGAAGCTTGCTTACGTGTTTATGCATAGGGTGTTGGATTCGTTTGTGTGCGTGAGTTGTAGAGGCGCGACATAGCTTTGCCGTCTCCATGACTTAAAAGTTTTGTACGGAATGGAACCAGAGAGCCAGTTCTGCGCCGGCCGGCACACTCGATGGACGTGTGTGAGACGTTTGCGTCTAACTTCTACGTGACGCTACGAGTACAAAAACTTGTTTTCTAACAGAACAATATTAAAAGTTTAATAAATATATTTTCTTAAACCACATACTTTTATTAAAGTAAAGTGATCCAACTGATCTGACATAGTGAGTTGTTTAATTTTTTGTGTTAACTCCAACGTGTTTGGTTCAACGGACTACGGAGGAGGTTGGTCGTCGCTCTATTCGAGCATAGGCCATTGTGTATCAACCAAATAACTCCGACACATTTTGTACAAAACTATGCAAAATATTTTTATAAAAATATAGACGTCATAATTGCCAATGTAAAATTTGTGTATTACCTGGTACTTTTTATTTCAACTGAAATGCAAAAAACTTATTTAAACTATTCATAAGTACTATAAACAATACAATTGATTACTAGAAAATATATTTTCAAATAAAGTGTCACTAAAAACTATCCTGTCCATAAAAATCAGATTACAGGAATGAATTCCATTTTAAGAATTCATTAGAAAAATAATTTGCGTGAAAATAAAGTCTTTATAAGAAATGATTATTTCACTGTATTTAGCACGATTATTAAAGTTTAATAAATGACACTTAAACAAGTAGTTTGATACCTAACAAAAACAAAGGTTCAATTTGATGATTAAAAAAGTAATATTTTACAAACCAGAGACAACTCTGTACTTCTGTAGCTCCTCTCTCCAATATTGAGTTGAACAACCTTAGCATATAAATAGAATACAAACATCTCAAACAGAAATGCCGGCAAACGAGCCCGTAGTCTCCTTTCACAAATCATTAGTACTTACATATTTTTCCAAAACGACCTATATTATTCTTTTATAGTCATCAGTTCTTTTTTCCCAAATTTAATTAATTTGTTTTCATTTAAATTACTAACTATTACACAAACATTACACGAATATCATTTATTATTATTCAATCTTAAAAGAAAAAATTTAATAAGTTCCTACGTTGTATAATAGTATTAAATGTATATTGTATAAATATATATGTATAAATTCTTCACTCAGACTAGTTATTGCAGCTTGTATAATAATGTTATAGATCAATTTACATTTAATATACGTTTGTTATAATAAATAAATTCTTTATTACAACAATATCAACGCAGATAAACAATGTTAATAAAGACTGCAAGAAAAATTAATGATGACAGAGTAAAAACACATACATTATGCCTTCAAATACATAATGTCATTATCCAGATTACCTCATTTCAGATGTAAATTAATTAGAGAATTATGTGGAACTATGTATCTTGTAATAGCAATAGTGTAAACCTGTACCGACTCAACATTCTGTGTCTTCAGAATATTACTGAATGTCTAGATATTAATAATTAGTAATAATGTTGATGATGTTATTTTTTAGAAAAAACACTCTCGAAGCCTGATTTTATGAAGAATAACTGAATCAGAATGATATAATTAAATAAACTTTAAAGCATACATTAAATGTATGATAAGAAAAATATTCTAGAATGTTGTATGTAAAACTATAAAAAACACTTTTTTTTTTAATCTCAAGCCCATCCACTCTTAATAGTAAAATATTAATAATATACTATGATTTCTAAAACAAGTTGAAAAGAACTCATCTTAATATGTAGAATGTACATTTCTTACAGAATAATAAAAATTACACTAATTTTATACGTAGAAAAAAAGATCAAATATAGGAATATCAAAATGTTGAATTAATTTTATTAGTAACATCATATGTAACATATATAAGATACATAATATTTAACTTACAGTTAATAATTATGTAATTGTTGTCTACACTGTTATTCATGAATCCAAGCCTTGCAGTGTTTTTTTAAGCTTCGTATACCTACATGATTTAGTACATATTAAGTATTAAATAGTCAAAAAATTAATTAATTAATAATTAAATATGGAACCATTATATTTGTTTAATATATACTATTGCTTATAGAATGTCTAAATATACTTGAAATAAACGATATGCTGAACAAAATTATACATATTATATAATAGAATACTTATCAGTTTAAATTGTGTAATACAATCATTAATATCAGTATAATGTGAATATAATAATAGTTTAAATTCTAATACCCACATGTTAGACATCGCATATAGCAAACCAAATATTTGCAATATATATATGTATATATACTAAAGAAAATTATAAATTAAGGTATAACAAATATATTATGATTAAATATGAATAGTTTCTATGTTGTTCATGTATTTACATACATAATTATCATAGAAATATAGACTTTATTTAAATATAGCAATATACGTACTTAATTATGAAATTAAATTAAAATAACAAGATGCCATATCTTGTTCATTTGTAAAAATATTTATTAAAAGAAATATTTTATCACATCTAATAGAAATAATGTTTACACATAAACACAAAAGCCAACGAATTCTACTTACTATTTCACAGCAATATGGCTCATACAAACGTAGTCAAGCAAAAAGGACAGTAAGAATACATCGTCTAGTTCGTAAAAACCTTATTCGATTCAATATTACGACAACATTTACCCCACAGATATCATGGCCATAACGCTCCCTAAATTCCATCCGAAGAATTACTGCCATTGCCACGTTGTTGTTTTCTTCTTGTCCTAAACAATTGATATGTCTATTTGTATCAATAATACGAGAGGCAGACGTTTACGTGCATTCCGTACGTGGGCTGAATCCAGTGGCGCGAATCTTCCCTCACTAGAGGCGTAACTGGCACAGAAGTCATATTTATTGAAACTATTGGCGTTACATCGGAGAGCGTTCTTTAAGATTTTATTTTTCCGTAACAAGTATTGTTGTTTGCTTTCGTACACTGATGTGTTGAGAAAAATAGTGAATTTGTCTGTTAAACTAGCTCTTTTAATACTTTGCAGGAAAATCGTCACTTATGCAATTTTTATTTTTTTATAATATTCCCACTAGCCTACACTAACATCAAAACAAAGATCGAAGATGAAGATGTTTTCCATGATTAAGATTTAACCAAAGTGACAATAAAATAAAATCATAAAATACCCAATTTTTTACGATAAGATATTTTAATGTACTACTTTCATACCGTCATACTTTGTTGACCTCAGATCTAATATACTTACCAATTTCAAGCTACAAAGTAATTATAGGTGTAAAATATAAAAATTATTGGAGACTTTATATGTTATATCATACTTTGTAGTATTAATTAATGGTATCTGGTAAACTCTATAAACAAATATTATCCAATAAGTATACGAGTATTGTGGTGTTCGTTCAAAGTTTTTAACTTAATTATACCCGATGCCCATGGAATGACCATAAAATATAAATTCGACTAGAATTTGACTGACCCATTAAAAGCCCAAAGGACTAATAAAATATTCCCTTTGGACGGTTATTCGTTTTTTAGTAGTCATTGGTTAATTAAGATTTTTGTTAATTGCTGTATTGCTATTGCACTATATTACTTACTATATTACTCCTCTCCATCCAAAGGTTGCCTGGAAGAGATCGCTCTTAGCGATAAGGTCGCCCATTGTTTTCCCATTGTGATTATTTCTTGTAATTATTTATATTTATAATAAGTTTACTATTGTAATCTTTTGGAGGAAACAATAAAGAGTATCTATCTATCTATATTGAAATTACAAAAACCACTTCACATTTCTGTAATATCAATTTACTATATAGATTTTATATTAACTTATGTCTTTAGACTTTAGTGAATGAATAGTCAAATATCTCAAATTAAGGTAGTACGGGAATATAATGAAGATATTTTGTATAAAAATTAATTTTCATTGTCATAGAGTTTTAAAATCACTTTTTGGATTTGAATCTATCTATGAATATTAGGTATATCAAGAATAGTGCATAATTTTTTCAGTTAAAAAATACAACCTACCTAACTGAATTACCTTGAGTTAATTCAGTTACTTACATTGTATTTTTATTATATATATCAAAATTTAATAAACTACTTTAATAGAATTTTCTTGCTTTAACTACAAGAAGGGTAATAATAATATTGAGGGTTTTTCTATTATATATAATGCAAAAATTCCTATCTATTCAGCAATGAGCATGTGATATTCCAGGTATTTATTGCCGGTATGTAATGGATATGAAAATAGCTTGTCATCCAGAGACGTGTAGGGCAAAATGACAACGTCATCAAAAATTAACGCTAGACTCTGTTAACATTCAATTATTTAGCATCAGATTAAATATTCTGATTCTCATAAGTCTGAAATGTCTTAAGCATCTCTTTATTAATTATAATTATAAATGCAAGTTCCATTACAATCCATTATTATAATCAATTTATTAATAGCTATTTTCATTATCATTAGTAAATCGGGATAGAATAAAGACTAGTGAAGGATATATTCCTTTTGTTTTTAAATGATCCAAAATATCACGAACAGTGTATATATATAGTTACTTCTTAGCTACTAACAATAATAAATAAACCCACTGTCTCATTTACAATATTAACAAGGATACCTAATATAACCTATACCTTTGCAACAAGGAATTTATTAATTTACCAGATATTTCTTACTGGTCCCAGAATCCCTTTGAATACTCGTAGAACATTTCTTGAGGTTGCGGTTAAGGGGAACCAATAACTCCATTAGTACCATTTAATTGATTTTGTACTCCAGAAACTAATTAGACTTGAGGTTTATATAACCAAACAGTATTAATAACTTCAGTGTGTTAGCTCTAACACAATCTAATCTTAGTAATCCATCTTGATTAACAGAATTATTAATAACATCTGTCTATCTGTACCTTTACGCTGGATCCTTATAATAATCACGTTGTCATACTTTATAATTAAAACGAAGTAACATGATAGTTTTCTCGTATATTAAAAGTAAAATTTAGAGTGAATAGAAGCAAGGATAATTATTTTCGTTAGGTTTGTTGGTTTATTTGGAAATTATTAGTAATATTTACTTCTTCATTTATGACCGAAACATTTAAAAACAGTAAACAGAAGCCCTTCATTCTATTTACTATTTTAATATCTTACATAAACTATGATCAGATAATGTTTGAATAATACATCAAGACTTTGAGATAGCATGTTATCATATAACGAGTTATTAAAAAGAGATAAAGAAATCTTGCGTATTTCACAAAACATTTATTATGAATGTAACTAGAAAATAAATAATAGGTACCTTAAAAATCAAAAATAAAATAATAATACTGTCCATTTTTACTCAGAAAATATCTAAATTAGCAATAATAATTTCATTTCTCAGATAAAGCTCCAACACTTCATTTTTATTTTAAAAATAAATATTTTCTCTCGTAAATGTTGTATCTTAAAATATTAACTGAGCTGTTTATCAAACCAGACCACTATAGTAGCAAAGCAACATAGTTTAGCAAAAATCCATTATCCTCTATTCGTTGAATTTTTTAGTATCTATGTAGTTATCATATCCTGTATTATTTGTATTTGGGTGACTTCCACTATCGGCTCACCAATATTTATTCAGTTCCCTTGCTAAGGAGCTTACAATTCGCTGCTGTTACAGTATTGTATTAATAATTCAAAGCGAATTTGCAGGGCTCGTTCCGTATCTCTTCTGGGCAGCCAATTTGTTCGCAGGATTACCTACTCCACATTTACGTACCCATTGATTACTCGACTTATTCTTAATTAACGTTTAAATTTCTCCCACTAATTTCGATTTGCAATTCAGAAAGAATAGTATCGTGACCATTGGAGGTTCTATATTCAAATTAACATTTGCTACATAAAATCTTAAACATTTAAACATAGCCATATTTATGTCATTAAATTATTGTTATAAATTTATTTTTTTATACAACTTAGAATGGCAAACATGCTGATGCATTGAAGGCCCACCTGATGGAAAGTGGTAACCGTCGCCTATAGACATAAGCAGTACCATGGACATAACAGAGTATACTGTTATGTCAAATATATGAAATCAAAGAAGCAATAGTTTAGTAAAGTAGCATTAACGTCAATCTTGATTCTTTAGATTACGTCTAAAAGAAATATGACGGTAAACATTTCAAGAATCTTTCCATCAAAATACCGTCAAAATTACTCCAGCCCGTTATTATAAAGCTGACACCAATACCCCAAATTAAGGGATACGAAACGCATAATCTTATCTAAAGATTAATAATTGAACCTCGCTGATAGCAACAGAACGATAATACTAACCAACTTCGTAATTCAATTCCGACTTAACCTTAATTTGGTTAACGAAGATGTGTCGGCTGATATTTTTGCATGGTTAATGGCGTGTCATGGATATGGGTTGAGGAGGAAACATCAAGTATTGTGTTACGGGCTCAGTGGTCTTTATCGAGGCGAAATTTCATTATACGTACCCCTATTCAATAGGAACACCTTCGCACAATTGGAAGGGCGGCCTCAATGGGTTGTCGGATGAAATTTCTTAACATTCTTCGCTCATTATGAGCGTAGCCTGTCGTGCAATAGGCAGGCAGCAGTAACGGTGTAATCGTATTGCGAAATGAGATCGACAGATATTAAGGGAGATTAAAATTCACTTAATGAACCCTTATAATAAAATTACTTTACATTGATATTTCCGAGGTCTAATTAATTTTTGCAGCGTAGTAACAGATTTTATTTCCCATATTAATTTTGGTTAAGATTATTAATTTTTACGCATTCCAGTGCAAGGCAAAAAACTTGAGATTTTTAAACTTTAGAATAATTTTAATTTAATAAAGTCACATGTCTAAACGAACAAATAACTGTATTCTATGAAATAGAGTAACTTAGATGAGTCGTCGAAATCGTGATAAATCTGTCTATATAACTTCACGACAACTCTTTTACGGAAAAGTTAAAAATAACAAAATGTCAATGGCATTCGTAAGTAGTCATATTATCTTGCTTGAACCACTTGTGGTATATAACATACATTACAATGTAATAAATTCCATATCTGAGAACATAACTTAAGTAAGTCTTGCAGTAAATTATTAGTAATGAAGACATCATTAGGAAACCGGTTTGTACGGTGAAGCCAGCGGTCGAGAGGTTGAACTTTTTTCTCAGAATGTAGTGTGACCAACATGAGTCATTGAAATGTTATTATGTCTTCTTTCATAGTGTTAAAATCTTCACGAAAACAAACACTAGTCATTGCGAAGATATTCACGAGACAAATTTAAATTAAAAAATAATTTTTCATACGAAATTTAATATAAACCTTACGTTTAAATAGCATACAAGCAAAATAACCAAATGTATAAATGTTTATATCCCTTTAGCTTTATTTGAAAGTGGGGGAGATTTAAAATATTTACTCCAAAGGATCTACTGTCAATTGAACAAAAATCACTCATGCGATAAACCAACATCATTAATCATTTGGAATAAAATTTTGAACCCTATATATGAGTACATATGACAAGCCCATGCTCATAGCTACTTACACATAAGGAATTTTATAAATGAACATTAAATTCCGAAGAAGTTATTTTTTTTTTTTATTTCAACATTCATACATTGATGTATGATTAATGAATACCACTGGACATAATACGAGGAGAAACTTAGGCTCAGTCTAAATAGGTAAATAAACTAACTAGAACACATACTATGGATACAAGGCAATTGATTGACATACTTAAGTTTCTTTTTGTAAATAAGTGCTTAAATACACAGAAACATATTTATAAACACAAACGTACGTTATCGAACCATCGGAAAGATAGACAATTTTTACATTTTTAGTAATATTACTAGTATACTGAATATGTCCTGCAATTTCATAATAGATATGTAACAGTCCATCTATTCGCGGGTACCCCTTTCACATTCTGTTTTTTGATGTCTCTTATCTACTTAATTCATCTGTGGACTCTTTCAAGGGGCGATCCCAGGCCGCATTCAGGGCAAGATATCGGTCACATGACGAAGGATCGACCTTAGCGTTAAATTTACCAGAAGACATTTATTTATTCACTGATATTTGGGATAATCATCTCTACTAGACGGTAAAGTAAGGAATGCTGATTATATCATTTGATATTTACCATTATAAATAAGGATATGAAAATTATAATTTAATTTTTATATTACTTTACGAATATATTGTGCAGAAATATTACGCAATTTTTATTATCTTATTTAAGTCAGTGAATTTTAATATATTTCTTCTGTATCTGAAAATATTTATGTATACTTTCGCACACATTAAACTGTTTACAGGGCGGATTTAATTCCTGATAGCATTCTCTACCAGTGAACCGTTACACTAAACAGAGAGAGTAAATTACGGTGTATTGATCTAACAAAATCAATTTGTAAATGAATACATTTTGATAGATAACAACGTTAATACATTTTAAGATGTATGACCATACAAAGATATAGAATAATATAATATACATACATTAATCATAAGATACAATACATATATAAATAACTATACATAATACATACTAATATAATAGATATATAATATGTATTGTTTCGTTAGTGTCAGTTCTATTAATGTAAAATCGATCTTAAGAAAATGTTGTGTACCTTCGTAATTAGTGTAAATGCGAGATGCAAGCCCTATATATTGATTCAAATTAATATCTGTGTGTACACTGTTGATATACTTTTCAAAATAAATAAATAAATCTCTCGGATTTGCACACATAAATCAGTGTTAAGATCTCCAAATATTACATTTATAATATAAATAGGATAACGTATATAGATTGATTTTTATATATTAGTTATATAACTGTAAATACACTTTATTAAAAGCAAAGGGTTGACTGTGTACCCCTGTCCACATATCTCAATGCGGTTTTCATTACTGAGGTGTGTTTAATGCTACTGCTAGCAGCCGTAATGGTCTTCGGAGCCATTAGTACCCCACAACGACACGTACATTTTTTTAACGCAAAGTCAACAATAATTGTCATTTTTATTGTGCAATGGGCGTATGTTGCCGTTTTTACTTGCTTATAATTTAATTTTATTAGTCCTATTGTATTCATATATGCAACAAATGGTATAACAGTTGTTTCCTGGTTTTGTTTCCATCTCTTTTATTATTTTGTGTGTGGTTTATTTTTTTCCAATAAATCACTCCAATTAACTGTATAATACATTAATATATTTCTATAAATTAAATATAGTTGACGTTTATCTTCTATCGAACAATTAAACAATTGACTAACATTTCGAAATTATTATTTTGTAATTATGCAACTAAATCTTGTGAAACATCTTGTGAACAAGTCTAGTGAAAACATTAGTGACAAAATTTGGAAAGACAAATATTTTTTTCCGTATATAAAAAAAAATAGTCACTTCTTTATATAGTAATATTACATGTAGAGTAGGAAATAACAATTTTAAAAATCGATAATAAAATTTCAGTAACGAAACCGAATAGGCCTATATTTTTTTTTTTGCCGTAAAATTCACGGAGTTCACATTGGTGTTTTGTGTAAAACTATATTTTTATAAAAATATGAATGCAATAAAATATTTGAATTAGAATGTAAATTTTTTCATGTTACTTCGTACATATTGCGAAATAGCGTGCTAGTTCAAATTTGGTATTCACAGCACGCCCGCCGCACTCCATACAGGCAAAATTAGGCCTAAAGTTGGACCTAAAATGTCGGGCGCCGTTTAATATTATAATGAATCTTTGAAATTTATTTACTGTAATATAAAATGTGCCTGGAGTTTATTGGTTTATTGATAATTAAGTACACAAATCTTTAAGATTGCCTTTTCTTCTTTACAGTGAATTCGAAGATATGCCCTCGAACAATATTAATTAGACTTTAAGTGTTCAGTGCTCTAGTGCTTTTTAAAATGTATCAAACGAACATTAGGACTATGGGGGCGTTAGCAGTTGTAGTTCGGTGGTTCGTCTACCTACTTGTCGGACTAGGGTGGCAGGTTCAATCCCAGAGTGTGGAACAAACATCTATAGTGGACAATTCCTATAATGTTTACTACGAGCAACCATGCTGTACCGGAACTATTACTAAGAGTAAATATCACATGAGACACAGACGAGGTAAGTCAATTATTCACTTTTTCTTTTATTTAACATATATATATATATATATATATATATATATATATATATATATATATATATATATATATATATATATATATATATATATACGTTATCTGAATAAATCTATACTTGTTTCATATTTATCATCTCTAAAAATATAATATAATTTATATGTTGCTGTAACTAATATAATCTCTAATTAATATAATTTTATCTGTCTATATCCGAAATTAGCAAACCAAATGCCAAAAAACTCTTTTTAGACTTCTAAATAACTACAATTGCAATATGTATATAAATTTTTAAATCGGAAAATACCTATAGTAATTTGCTCTTTTTATTACACAAATAACTAACTAGTAAGAAATACAGACTGTATTCCACAAAAAAATACTATTGTAAATCATGTCTTCATGGTAAAAAACCCTACACTAATAATATTCAATGTGAGTATGTACTATCACTAACACATTGATATAAAGACGTATTCAGGGGTACATGATACGAGACAAAAATACAAACATCAATGCGAATAAGTAAGACAAGACATGTCTTTTGTTTCACTGCTCCCCAAGAGATGATGCCGCTCGAAAAGACTTTAATACAGTCAAACTTATTATGTATTTCCTTTTGCATTCATTGCTGATTTTCCTAACGTTTGTATAAAACTGCAAATATTTGCAAAATATTTTTATTTTAAATATCTTCTTATGAACCCTAATGCAGTGAATATGTTTAAAAGCATTCGAGCTAAGTCATTATAAATAAATATAAGTTATCATTAATCAGTACAACTGGACATGTTTCACAGAAAGTAATATATATATAATACTATTATCAAAAGTTATTAATCTATTAAAGATATTGACAGCAAAGGACCTTCACACGAATAGTAGTAAAAATTACAGTAGTACAATATTTAAGTATAATGTTTAAAAAATACATGAAACTTTAAAGGTAATTATAAATTAAAATTATAATTAAATGTCTCTTTAAAATTTAAGGTTAGATTTAAAAAGGGATATAATACATAGAGACAATAAAAAATTTACTCAAATTTGTAACGAAGGATTATTGTTTCAAATATATACGACGATGAATAATAGCCTCGATATTATAATCACTATTACCAATCGTCGCTTTATTATCTATCCAACGAGGCGTGGTCATCCCGAACCACAATATTAATGTGAAATTCACCGCTTCCATTTAACGTTATGGCCCTAAACAGTTTGCTAAGGTCTTAATGAATTTGGAAACTTTCGTCATTAAGACTCGTTACACTTAATGAAAATCCACTAATCACTTAGCATGTATTTGATTAATAACAATCTGTCTTTTTATTATAGTCTGTATTTCGCAAATGATCTCTATTCCGGGCTGTCTTTAAAAGTACATCATCAACATTTGTTATTCCTATCAAAACAACTAAATCAATACATGGACAAACAATCACAATGTCAAAATTTATAAATATTTGTAATCGCAACGAACTGCGAAAGAATTATATTATTATTTTGATTTGTATTTTTCACATTTCCCCCTTGGGTTTGGTTAGCGAAATCAGGGGTTTTCGGTTCGGCTCAAATGTCATCAAAAGTGTCAATCATGGATGTTTTCGAATAGCAAAACCGATTATCGGGCATATTAAGTCGGTTATTGTTATCGACAGCGGCATCCCGTCCACCCGACCGTGAAGTAGATTAGGGCCATCATAATAATGCCATATTTTTGGCGTCAGCTGCACGCATCGCATGCAAGCCTAGCAACTTATTTTTTGCGAATTTTCTTATTAAACCTTCACTTTGCAATTCAAGACGTTGAATTTTTTACGTGCGTATTCTTAATCTATTTTGTGTATTCAAAACTGAATTAAAGTATTTACATATACTAAGGGGACGATAGAAGTGGAAAAATTGGAAAACTTTTCGATCACGAAATTTATCCAAATACTGTGTTAGGTTAATTTTAAGAAGAGATTACTGAGGGAGTTTGATGAAATGTCCCTGTATTAAAATAGGAAAAGCAAAACTAGCTGCTATTATGTTACTAATTGTAAGGGTTCGAGCTTTGGACGATAATCGGGTGGGACTAAAAGGGGCTGAATAAGTTTGGGACGATTCTTTAGCGAAGTAAGCGAGAGGATGGACAAACGTTGCTAGCGTAGCCTGTCATTAGTGAGGCCAATGTTTTGCAAAAGTTGTCCGCATGCTGTGTAGAGTTGAATAGCGTTTAATGAAAGGCTCTCTCTAATATATACATGTACACATACATACAGACATATATAACTAACAGTTACCCTTTTTAATCGCTTCTTGCAATTTTGCCTCATATGTATTTTTGTTGAAATATTTATTCCTAATATTATATCTTACGTAGGTGCAGTGGATAAGATATTGTTAAATATACTGATATTTAATGACATCTAGTTTTAGATTCAACAATGAATCAACAATGGATGATTGATTAAGTATATTTGTTATAAATATTCATAAACAAGCGCCAGACTGTCAAAGCCATTTATACACTATGTAACATCGAGATACCCATATTAATACTCATATAATAATTACTACGAGTACGTATCAATATCATATTGTAATGCACTTTATATGTATATATGTTAAGGTTACATATTTATAAAGGAACGTTAAAACTTCCCATCAGGTTGACCGTAGTTTATTTGACATTATCGGCAGTTTAAAATGGAAACGAGTGAATTCAGAAATAACGAACTGTTAGACAAAACTGGAAAAGAAAAACTACTGCGCAGATTCCAAATGGTAGGAAAGTAAGCATGATAAAATAACAAACTAATTCAGTTTTGTCTGACTGGTATACTGAAATAGTGGAATATACGTAAAAAAGATGTGCATAGTATTTGAAAAATACATAAATAATACACATTTATAAAAAAAGATTATTAAAATTGGTTGAGTGATTTCAAAAATTAGCGTGAACGGACATTAAGACAGCTGATTTTTATATATTAAGGAAATTAAGAAGATATCTTGATACAGACAATATATCAACAATAGTACTTGTAGAGCTAATACGCGATTAGCCAAGATATATGATTCCACAGAAAGACTAATTGTAAACTATCGTAGTTAAAGGCAAATTAAAAATGTAAATTTAGTTTTGATATTAGACAAAATTTAATTCATGAACAACTGAAATAGTTTCAATCTGGTTTCTCTGCACAATAATTTTCAATTAAAATATTTTGTTACATATACATACAAACATATGTGATATACATATAACATATGTAAATATTTATTACTATTG
The DNA here is from genome assembly GCF_026898425.1 of Galleria mellonella. Taxonomy (NCBI): domain Eukaryota; kingdom Metazoa; phylum Arthropoda; class Insecta; order Lepidoptera; family Pyralidae; genus Galleria; species Galleria mellonella. The sequence continues at coordinate 1,853,979 of NW_026442045.1, read as the reverse complement.
TATTTCAATTGAAAAAAATCTACTTTTTGAGTTTACATGAAAAATAATTTTTGCATTTGATTTGCACAAAAATGTAGTAAATGCAAAACTTATTTAGAGGAGAGACAATTGAAGGGTTAAGTAACCATGAATCACTGAGGATGACTTTAACTGTTGCAAAAGCAAGCTGGATGTCACAGAATTTCAAGTTAGTGGCGACTAAACAAAAACTGTGCAGGCCGAGTTCAAAGAAAGAGTACTCAACCGAGCAAAAGCGAAAAAGGTAAAAAGCACACAATGAGCCAAGGAGACGGCGCGGGGCGGGTCTCGCTCGCAGTTCCACTGTAGCGTCCGTGAGCATTATACTTACATTACTTTGACAGATGACCACTGCTCTTCCATATTTTATACTACTTAAATATTTATTTATTCTATAGTGTCTACGTTTTACAAAAAAATCCATTGCACAAAATACAAACTTAATACTATTCAAAAATTGGAAACATAATTATCTGTAATCTACGGAGTTGTGTTTGCATAGCTGTGTGTCGGTTTGAATGGTTGGGTTATGGCAATGAATTTACAGGGTACAGAAGTATAATACCTTAGTCCTCAGGAATAGCAATGCATGGGGGGTATCGTAAGCGAAATAGTATACTGTTATGCCCACAGTATTGTTGATGTCTATTGGCGACGGTTATCACTTTACATCAAATGACCCTTCAGCTATGCCATTCTAAATTGCATAAAAAAGTCATGCTCGCTGTTTTTTTGCATGAAATAAATTGAAACGAAAATATCTAAATATGGATCTATATTTTAATTAATAATATTTTAAACTTTATAACAAATATAATGTAGTTTGAAATTTAAGAACTTCGTAACAATTCTTTCAGAGATAGATCTCAAATTTCAACACCAACATTATATTTGTCCATGCTTAAAAGCTTAACCGGCCCTTCCCGAGTTGCACTGAAGACGATAGACGACAAGTCTCCGAGGGAGATGACATTACTTATTTCGACGTTGGTGCGACACAAAACATTTTGCTCAAAATTTGGTCACGTAGGCGCAGGGTCCCATATCGCATCTACAAACCATTGCGATTGTCCATTGTATTCTCGCGAGACAAAGGGTTGAGGACACTCAAAGGTAGCTTACCTTCGTCAAACCGCTTTCTCGAAATCAAACGTTCAGGTATTTGAGATAGATCGAATATTTTAATCATGTTCATTGCTCCGTTTCTGAAGCTTCCCTCTGTTCTGACTTCATATGATATCTAACACATATATTACAATTAATAAACACCTTGCTTACTGTCTTGAAAGTCTGCCACTATCCATATTTAATGCCCTGTTAACTGTAAGTGATAGGTAAATTATTAAATTAAAAGGGGAAAAATGTTTCAAGGCATCAGGGGTGCCCAAATTATAGACTCTACTTCTATTAAATGGAACTAAGTGAACATTTCATCGACTTATTACTGTCACCATATATTGTTATTATATTTTGAAATAAATTGTTTTCCCCTCCACTTAAATGTATAACTAGATGGTTTCATTATTAAAATCAAAACACCGCAACCATGAGGAATATTTTAGCTTTAAATCATTACAGTTTATAAAAAATACAAGACAAAATTTACTTACCTTGAATTATTTAAAATATTTTTCATTAAAACTAAGTACTTGTATAATAATTACTTTAAGTAAATAAGTACTAAGTCTGCCCAAAAAGTATCAGGGGCGCCCTTTTGTACCAAACATTTTTTGTAATATGGTCAATAAAATATAAATAAATAAGCATAACACCATAGTCGTCAGAAGTGGTAACGCGTGATGGTTACCATAAGCATCACAATGCTCATGTCTATAGACAACGGTCACCAATTTTCATCATGTGGGCTATCAACTTATTAAGAATTTATTTTAAGCATAATAAAAATGCCTATTATAAAAAAGTATCAGTAATTATTATTCATTTATACAGGATTTTTTTATATAGATAAAACAATAATTTATTTTATTCTATAGGTATTTATAAATAAAGGAGGAAGCTCATATTAAATACAAAAAATAGATTAATAAAAACATTACATACTTTAATAAATATGAAAATTATAATTATAATTTATTATCATCATATCAACAGTTAACTATCCATTGCCGAACATAGACCTCACCCATAACGATGGTTTTGTCAGTAGTTGCCAGACTTGGCAGGTGGGTTGACAACCTCAATTAGGTTTTTGATGACATATAATAGATTTAAGAGAGACGTTGCTGCCCATCCCTTAACCATTAAGTTCCCTTTAGTCGCCTCTTAGAACACCAACGGTAAAGGAAAAGGCCCGTCCTGTACCGGGACCACATGGCAATAATGTCTTTAATAATTATAACTAAGATATATTTATTCAAGTTATTTTGCTGTAATGTTGTGAATTACTTAATTATTTAAGTTCGTTCGACGGTTCGTCTTAATTAAACTCCCATGACATCGATAACAGGTACAATAATATTTTACACAAACATACTAATTAGGTACTGATTTGTGAGGTTCGTTACGCACGGGTATTGCTGCATTGTGCCCCAGGTTATTTCATCAATAATTTCCATTTGCACGATGTATCATAAACAAATTAATGTAATTATTTTAATACCTGTTCTATAGAAAACCTACTATAGCTAATAAGCACTTTTCATGTGATTTTCCAGCAATTTCTGTTATTACAAATGAAATTGAGTTTACTTTAGGTTTGAATATTTAATGTGAGTACATTAGTATTTATTATACTTATTTGGTATACGAGTATACTTATATACAATAACATATAATACAAGTTAAAGGTAAACATATTGTATTCAGCAAAAGATCGAGAAATACTATAATCAATATGATTTACAACTTAACGATTTCTTTTTTACTGACTTTAATACATATTTTTTGTAAGCAACAATTTTTCCATGATAAAAATAGCTATTTGAATACAAAATCTTTCATCTCATCATCAATCAATCGTTTAGAATTGGCGACAATATCGTATAACAAATACACAAAAATATCATCAAATTGAATACCTTCTCCGATTAAAATTGGTCGAAAATAATCGTAACGTCAAGATCTTTAAATTCCAATCATTCCAACTTTCATCACGGGTGCCGTATTGAGTGCTGACGTCAGACCATTGTTGGTGGAGGCATCAACTTTCCTGAAAATTTTAGCCTTCCCGCCATTCGACGAACTCAATATCTACAAGTTACTTATTTAATCTCTGCTCTTTTCTTTGTGTTCACTCATCAATACTTTTGGAAACTGCTGCAAGAATGAGTTTTTGATGACCCTATCATTTTTGAGGCTGGGTGCTAGCAGTCGTATTGTTTAAAATTCCTTTTAAAGTAGCAGCGTTCAATTTCGAATACGACTTTGAACATTATAATTTGAAATTTATGTTGAACCTACAGTTTAATTATAAAATTTATTTCATTGAATAAAATTCCATTTAATAGAATAAAACTTAATTTTCTTCTTTTATTTAAGTAATATTTTCTTGTGACACAAATATGACGGTGAGTTCGTTCATTCTTGGCACTTCAACTGAAATATATAGGTTACTTATCATCATCATCAACATCATTTCGTCCACTGCTGGGCATAGGCCTCTCTCATAGACTGCCATAAGAAACGGTCTTGATTATACTCTTCGGTCTTCTGTATAATCTGCCGTAGCGTATGGTCTATGATGCTAAATCCCTTTCGGAAGCCATCTTGTTCGGGTGGCTGGAAGTCATCGAGTTTGCGCATAAGACGATTGGTTACTTAAAACCTTCATTAATCACTTTATATTTATCCCAATCACCGCGAACGAAACTTTCTTTATTTATTGTATAGTTGGAACTTCATAATTTTACTAATGTCAAAAATGTAAAAGACACTGCGAGTATACATTTTATTACATATTATATTAGTAATAAATGAAGTTTAAAAATTCGTCTTTACCGATATTATATTATAATTATAAAAGAAGGTTTGCTTGTTATCTCTTAACGTTTTAACTCCTCAATCAATCGTTAAGGATAGAGAAGGGCATATACTTCTTTTTATACATATCTTATTCACATATACACACAACGGTAACACGGACGAAGACGTGGAAATACTAATAAAGACTAATATAAAATAAATTAATATATCGACCTCCCATAATTAAAGCCATCCGAATATACTCCTGTCTCGTGAGTGAAGGGTTAAATTCAATTAGTCCTGTAACCTTTCCTGTTGTAGATATAAGAACCTTATTAGCTATACGTAATTGAATATTATGTAATTATAGAGAATAGCCTATTTCAATCATAATTTATAATATTATAGTATATTCCAATAGTACTTAATAAAAGGGAAACCAAGGTTTTTGAAACTATCACAAAAGTACTCTGTAAATTAAATTAGTAACAATTCATAATACTTATCAATTAATTGATTTTTTATTTGTATTGGTATTGGACATTAACAGACTATATTTATTATATGTATAGCCGCATGGTCTCAGCATGGAATTGACTACCCCTTGCTTTCCTGTGAGTGTCGTAAGAGGCAACTGAAGGAACTTATTAGTAGAGAGAAGGGCAGTAGAGTCCCTGAGTACGGTTGCCAACCCGCCTGTCAACTGTGGCAACTACTGGCAAGACTCCCTTTATGGGGAAGGCAGTTCAGCAGTGGACAATTAACAGCTGAAATGATGATCATAAAGACTATCTTATGGTCACCTGACCATTTATTCGTTTACATTTTCATTAAGAACTATTAAAACAGACCATAGTATAAAATTGAATACGAAGTCGACCCTATCTATTGTAAAAATTATAACTGAAACCAATAACAGCAGCCGATTGCCGACTAGAAATCCTATCTATGAACTGCGCATTTACTAATCAGAAGATAATACCATTTGATTAGTCAATCCTTAAATTAAACAAAGCGTTTTCACTTAAGAAATGCAGATTGTTAACCATAATATCAAGTTGGGAAAAGTTTTCCGGTTTAACAGCAGTTGGCCTCCGAACGTTGTGTTAAAATTTCGTTTGTAGAATTAATGGAACACGTTTAATTAGTTTCTTCTGAGGTGCCAGCCAGTCTTAATTAAGCTTTAGTTTTTATAGAAGCCTTTATGTACTACTATTCGCCTGTAAATTCTAATATAAGTTTTAGAATTTAATTGTAGATACGCATTCATTTTCTGATGAAAAAATATCTAGGATTATAGATATTATAGATATACATATCTATAATATAAAAATGAATAGGTGAATGTATTGCTATGCGCAAATCTCGAGAACAGCTGACCCGATTTCGCTAATTCTTCTTTTAGAACATTCCTTGAAGTAGAGAGATTTTTTTTGAATTGTATGAAAGTGTCTAAAGGCAACTCTTTTCTATACTCACATATTGTACAAACCATTCATAATAATACTTAAAAGTCAATTTGAACTTTTATACCATACCATAAAGTTCAAGTGAGGAGAGGTTCCGGGAAAGCAATTGAGAGAGGCGCGGCGTGTTTCATAATTTTTATTTTTTGACATAACGTAATTACTTATTAATTTTCTTTTTTTATCTTACTGGCTGACCCAGCGTCCCGAATAGCAGAATAAATATTTAAAAAAAAATTAAAGAATCGACTGTTAGGCGGTACAAAGTTTGCGGGGTCAGCTAGTAGTAATATAATATTTAGAAAACGAATTTTTAAATTCTCTTGGATTTGTGTTTTCTGGGCTATTCAGATGTTTATTTGCCTTGTTTATTCGACAAGAATTTTTTTTGTTTTGAGGATCAGACATAGTATTTATTATTGTAGTGCATTTTGTTTACTTCTACAGTAATATAATGTATAAATGTTTTTATTTACAGCTTTTTTACAGTTTTACAAATTTTATGAACGAGATTTTAACCAGGACGTGTCAAAATATCGAGAGCTCACACAAATATAATGACGGTAATTATCTTATTCAAAAAATGTATAGAATGAAATGCTATATACCTACAATTAATAAATTTATTAAATAGATCTTGTTTAGATTAAGTCACAAGTCAGTTTGTAAGAAATAACAAAAAAATCAATATACTTTTAATCATTATTATAATAATTTGAATTAAATACGATACACAAAAAAACATCTCCTAAATTCAAACATACATAAGTAAGATTATTTTATTTTATTCTACATGACCAAAGCCACGGGATAAAACTAATAAATTCTCTAGACAAAGAGGCACTTAGAAACTTAACCACATTGTCGCAACAACAAAATAACAAACTATGCAATAACAATAACGAACCGTGTAGAATATGCGATCCTAATACGGTACAGGATAGATGCACCTGCGCACCGGTGTAACCCATGAAATACGACTGGCGGATACACATAACTTTAAATTACTAGTATATACGATGTTTTTGTTTGCACACGATTAATAGTTTTGATTAATATCGACTGGAAACAGATAACTACTATATAACTACTATGGAAACCATATGTATGTAACTGTTTGGTACTTTACTAACAAATACTCATATATGATGATTATGAAACAATGATGATGATGATGATGATATCCACTGCTAAATATAGGTCTCCCCCTTAGGGGCTTTTATCCATAGTTGCCAGTTGCTTGGCAGGGGAGTTAGTAATCGCAGTTATAAATTATAAAACAGAGCATGGAATAAAAGGTATTAAATGTACTTATATTATTTTTATTTATTTTGAATGTGTTTAATCACAATTTAAGGCGCTTGGTCTTAATAAGTTGGGAACTTTTGGCGTATTAGGAAAGTTTTAATTTATTATAGATAACAATGACTTTGTTACTTAAACATTGTTATTTTAAAACTAATATCTGTCAATTAAATTGAAATATTACAAAACAAAAATAACTTATAAATACTTGTATATCAGCGTGATTTACAATTTGTAATAAATACACAAAATAAAAGAATCGAGTAAAGGATCAGTACAATATAAATCCGTTATTATTATTTTTCACAAGCCGAAATGTTTCAAACATCTGTCACTATCACGATTGAACAAATAACATGTCAATACTATTAACGCAGCTATTAATACGTACGTTGCGGTCTTTTATTCGATTTATTTCGAAAGGCGTGCTCCAATTCGAAGGAAATTCGATACGGAATCCATCGTCGTTTTGTTTTTACACTAAAGCATTGCGCCTTTAGTTTAATTTACACGGTAACTCTACACTACTTGGTTCGCGCCCCTATTGACAGTTCCTATCAAAACATACAAGGGAATTACAACATAAACATGAAAAATATATGTCAAAAGAACTTTTTTTTTTTTTTTAAACAAGAATTTTATTTGGATGCTTGGTTGTGCAAGAAATAAGTCTTATAGATTAAAATTATTTTTTTCTGTGGTCCATTTACGTTCCGCCCACTATTACATCTTTACCTTCTTTTAAATCTAATTTATACATATTTGTGTACATGTTCTTGTATAATTTTCTTATGGTATTTTTCTGTGAGAGAAATGATAGGAATTTTTTTATTCCAAATACCATATATCATTTATTATTCCATAGCTACTCGTAATATAATTTATTACCATGATAATTATCATGATACGCATGTTATTTATTCTTTTACAAAACTAATTTCATTATAATAGTACTGGATTCTACCTGCCTCATTACACAGACCTATCATATATTCGTATTGTCTCGGGAACCAGCGTACTCAAGGTAAAAATGGCTGAAAATAAAAAAAATCAATATTATCGGACTCAACGATGAGCCATCATTTTTAAATTACTATTATTATTTGTAATCCACATAGTTTTTCTATGTACTGTATATGTAAAAAGGTATTCGAGTCAATATAAATAAAGGCACAGAGAACGTGCACTGATTTGTTGGCACCTATCACTTGAATTAATAAATATAAACATTAAACATTCCATTTGAAAATGGTATAATAAATATTGTTGTATACCTCATATATATATATACACACACATACATACGCACACACACAATTAAATAAAAACAATCGTATTATTTTAATAATAATCAATGCGAACCTTCCGTGTATTGACACGGTATTGACTTACAGATACGTTTTTGTCTACCAAAATATAACCCACAGGAAATCAGTTAAGTGAACATTTTCATTCAATTCGTGAATTAAACATTGATCTCGACTGCATTAAGCGCACGTTTACGATCATCGATATAAATTATCTGATATCGACGCTATAAAACAAACCGCGGGATTACCGATTTAAATTCGTCGATAGCAAAGCAGTTATAGGGCCTTTATAAATTAACGATGTCAATTTCCCTAATGACATTGTAAAAGGAAAGTTTACGATTAATGATTTTAGTATTCACGGTTGTATCGTAACCGATTTTATGAGGAAAACGTTGTAAAGTCGTGTGTAATCTTTTTGATGATTTGTAAACAGATTATCCAGTTAGATATACAAAAAATATGGCAGAAATATAAAAAAAGATTGGACAGAATAATATTGTCTGCAAATATCAATTCAGATTTATTAGTAAAGATAGGGATAATATTATGTAACTATATGTGTTTATTTTTATATTTTTTGATGCCCTATTTCTATGTGGTGTCGAAATAAGAACTAAGAAACAATATTGTCACTTATTTTCTTTCCTATGATGTACTAATAGATAATTTGGAAATAAACCATAGAACATCAGCAAAAAAGAAGGAAAATTAGAATTAAAATCCTATATTCGAACATCTGGTGACCTTGGTAACAGTACGTTATATACTTCTCTTATAAAACGAAACGTATCCCCAGCAATGTTTTTTGTCACCATTTTTACATAGAGTAAATTTTTCACATTTACGAACACCGAGCTGGAAAACTTACTTTTTTTATATTTTACAAACTTAATTTTTAAAATCAAAGTTTTTACAACAAGAATTTAAAATAACAAAGCGTGAGGATGATAGCATCATTAAACTTTAAATAATTAAGAAAGAACTCCCGCTAAAAAATATCCGTTATAAACAGCTTTTACTAAAGTACGATGACTTTGGTCTAAACGAAACATCACTTGAAGGTTTGTTTTGAAATTAATTAAGGACTGACTTCATCAGATGCCTGCCATGCCTAAGGGCGTAGACAGTTCAACTGATTTTTTTTTTAATAATTAATCCTTTAAGTTCTCAAATCAAATTTGGATTTTATAAACTCATTCAAATATTCGTATCTACCTAATTATTTATATATTCGTCTAGCTTCAGAATATAAATTTTTCTTTGCTTTCGTATTTTCTGTTTTAAAAAAATATTCTTTCTATCTCTGAAATACAGAAATTTGAAATGGTTAGGTTTATACTTATGTTGTATTTACCACACTATCCCCCCCCCCATTTTCGGGGATGCCTATTTTCAGCAGTGGACAGTTGACAAAGGCTGACACGATAACGACAACGACGCTAAGGGGATTGTCAATTTCGTATTTCCCATAATTGTAATCGCTAAGTTATTAATGTGTACGATTCTTTAAATTTGATTAACGTAATTATTGCTATCGAATAATGATAGCAGCGAATCCCACACTTTCATTAAATTACGTGGTTCCCCCGACACAAAATAGGTAACGACGTCGCCCGCCGCTGTTCCCAAATTATATTACTTTATTGTTATTCTTTTTTAGTTTGTTCCCCCAAACTAACGTAAATTGGCTTGGGATCATGCTTGTACGACGATAAACTGTAATATTGGATTGGTTCTGTGCGGTTTAATAGTGTTTTTATATATTATTTGATTTTCATTTTTCGCTGTATCATGTTAACTAAAGACGTATTTGTATTTAGCTACTATTTTTAGTTACTGAATAAGTTTGCCATCTTACTTAACTTTGCCTTAAAGCAAAAACACGTGCGTTGCTGTGTTTCGATATCTTAAGATTGAATTATTGTTGTTTGCAACCTTTATGGTATAAAAAACCCCCAGAGAGATCTGATACTATGAAAATACAAAACTGAAATTGCATACGTGTTCTACAATTAATTTCTTTGTTATTTTTCAACATCAATAGGATATTGCTCGAGGTATATAGTCGAACAAACTTTAAATATTATATATAGTTTTATATAACATGTTAATAATAATAATAGTATATCAGTCAGTACAAATTTTCCACTTGGTTCAATAAACTTAAATACAAATCCATCATGCAAGAGGATATCGTTTGGATCGAAATATTCAGATTTGTAATTTCAAAGTAAGCCCTTACTTTTTATAGTTTTAGTTTAAAAGACAAGCTAGTCGGCAGCATCGCTGGTGTAAGAAGCATCACGTAATCCTCGGAAGTATCAATGCATTGGAGTATATAAGCAACACGAAAAAAGAATTGAAAAATAAAATATTTAACTGGTCTTCACAAATAAGAACAAAAACGAAGACGGAACAATGAAACGGGCAAAATAACATATCTCAGCGTTTTATAACTATGATGTTAATGGATATATTTCATTTTATTGCGATTGCTTATACATCAGGTGAACTGTTAATCTGTTATCCATTGTTTTTAATATATATTATTGTATATCTTTAATCAATATTATTTGATGAAAAATATTTTAAACATAAATTTCTTGAAAAAATGTAACTCTGCACACGAAACTTTTATTTATTAATGAGTATTTATATACCAGATCCTTTGCGATATAGACAGAGTCCTTGCTAAAATTTTAAGCACATTTTTTTTATAAATATCTACCATACGGGGCAAATAAGAATGCGGTTCATCTGATGGTAACTTTCATTCCCCATAAATACTCACAACACCGGAGAAATCGCAGACTACTACCAGTCTTTTAAAGACGAATATGCACTTATTGTCTTTTTTTTTTTGTTTACTTTTAGTTACGAAAAGAGATCAACTTCAATAGTGACAAAATTTCAAAAAGAGTCATCAAAATTAATTCAGTACAGACGTAGATACAAATACAAAAAAACATACTGAAAATTAAATCCATCCTTCTGGATCTCTCAAAAGTTTTAAAAGTTCGTATTATAATTATAATACTGCCAATTTATTAAAAACAATCCTATAGAATACATTTATTATAACTTTCTATAATCCTCTTTGAATTGCATCGACGTTGATAAAGGGATTTCAGGGATCGTTCAGCAATAATCGATATCAATCGTGATTCGGAATCGGTTATTGAGTGGCTCAGAAGTACACTCGATAACATCCACATGGCGTATTCGCACATACTAGCCTCTTGTGTTAAGGCAATGTCCAAAACACGTCTATTCGGATTCGGTTTAGAGTGCGAATTAATTGAATACCTTTTGAATCAATTCCGTACTTGGATGATATTTTTTTAAAAGATTAAAACATAACGTTATTATTTTATATCACTTATATTCTCCTCTTACAGGAGAGTGATGTTAATGGATGATTAATAATATTGATACCACTTTTAGAAACGTATCTTTGAATATTATAAAAAAAGTACTTTTCACGCTATATAGAAATATACAATCCATTATTTTAAATAGAAAAAGTTAATCATATTACTCCTTTTTATTAAAAAACCGATTAGAAAAATACAAATATAGAAAAGTACAATTGAACTGATCCATCTTTAATACTCTTTTATTAACAATTTTCGTTTCATCTCCCGGCTCAAATATTTAAATGTAAATATAACTTCTCCAATTTAAACATTTTAAATAAAATAAAGAAAAACACGAGAGTATAACCGCGGTAGTCAATTACGAAAGCTTAAAAATATCGCTGGTATTTTCCGTTTGTAATACAAAAAGAAGGGTTCTCAATCCTTTAAACCGCTCGAAACAACTTAAGATTTATTTCCATTAAACCTGCGAAATCTGTACCGTCGAATTGGAATTTTTTACAAGCGGCTTGCCACTCCACTAACCCTGAATATTTCAGGCATTTTGCTAATATCCTAATCCTCCTTTTTTCCTCAGTTCGTACTCGGCGGGATGTCGGCATTCAGCGTTAACAGTTTCATGATTAATGACTGAAAACTCTTTGATGGCTTTTTAATTAGAGCTAAAATGGGGGTGTAATACTGGGTGCAAGCGAGCGCCGGTCTCGGGAAGGTTGTTGCGGCCACAGCTATAATTCATAGCAGGGGAGCGGCCTCGAATTTGCAAGGCTAATAAATTGCGGAATACCTAGGCCTTATTGGCTCAATGTTTAATCGTCCTCGAAGTACTGCATTATTTTTCTCCTTCCTTCGACTTCTTCTCTGGCAGTTCTTTATTATTATCGCAATTGGAAAGTGAAACGCTAAACGTATTCTTACCTTTATACGGCACTCTTCTAAGAGCGTTTACTTATCGGCGACACAGGAATGGAATTTCTAACTTTGCATTACAAATTTATTTCCTCCAACCTCCCAACTCGCCTTTCAGATTATTCCCATTCGTCAGTGAAAATGGCTATTAATATTCAATATGAACAGCCTATTTGAGTGATTGTTTCTGTTCGACTATACAGATCGAGATCGGCTTTGAACAATGAAATATTATTAATTGAAGAAATCGTTTGTGTTCGCTCACTGGTTTCTAGATACAAATATTTAATTTGCAAAGTATTAATCTTTGATTCAACTTAAATAATCCATTCTTTGTTATTTTTCGCTATCGGGAATACTTTAAATGTAATATAAGTTTTATATTATTCAGTAATGATTTTAAATAGAAATGATTAAAATTTTTTTTCAATGGCATTTCTTTAAATAATGAACAAATTGGTGTATGTTTCGAGCGATAACAAATTTATTGAACAGAGTAGTCTAAATGTCTAACATTTTATATTCATATTTTGATCATTTAAAAATGATAGTTACTCGTTTTGTCCTTCCTTCGTGTATGTATCATTTTGTATAAAATAGTTATGTACTATACATGTATATAATAAATATCATCTAATTAAATCTAATAGGCCACAATTAGCTGATACAATAATTTAATTACACTCTCATTCTGTAAATGCAAATTCGATCGCCAGATTACAGACATAACAATAGGTACGTGTAATATGTTAAATTATTGTTGTCCTAGATTATTTAATTACATCTGATAATGTAATCTGGGATATATTATATTAGCAGCTGTAACCTGTTGGCAATATGAAATTTGTTTTTATTTTCTATAATTAATAAGTGTAATATATAATATTGTTTTGTTGTTGGAAATAAACTCTTTAGTCCGTGGCTTTGCTTGTATGAAATATAAATAAATTAGTAGGAGAGTATCCTATATATAATCCAAGATGTGATACAGTCGTTCTAAAAGAGCTGTTAGTATAGACGTACTAACAACTCTTAGAATGATTGTTTAGTAATCTAAAGATCTTTATAAATATTAACATTCATTGCATTACTAGTATCAAACAAAGAATCAAACAGAATGTTTCATACCTTATTAATTGCACTATGTAAATATTTATATAAAAATTACAATATCTATTCTATATTGTATTTATTAGGCAATTTGTATGAGTTCAACATGACGATCTCAATACTTAAAGCGATTTTCTCAAAGCAACAAAGGAAATTAATAAAATATAATAATATATAAGAACTATTGATTTGCTCCGGCTTCGCACGGGTCAATAGAAAATAATATATAGCCTCTGTTACATGCTGATAATGTAACTTACTATAGGTGAATGAATTTTCAAAATTGTTTAAATAGTTTGAGTTTATCCGTTACAAACAAACAAATTTTTCTTCTTTATAATATTAGTACGAGTATATATGAATTAGTAGACTGATAATAAATTGATTGGAATCCACAGATAAATCTAGATATAGTTCCATTAATTTTATACTGTAAACATACTAATAAAGCATTATCATTATCAAAATGTGGTCATCTTTTAAGTAATCTCTCATAGAGCAAGATAAAGTGAATCCACATCCTACATTAATTTGTATGTATTTGTATAATACGTCTAAAATCTTAATTTGTTATTTAGTTTACTCATTATTATATCTTCCGTATTTTTCTACACTAAACCGCCTTCGATACTCTATGCACTTTCCAAAGGTTTGCCGGCAGGGAATGCCAATAGTATTAAGCCCATTTATTGTACCTCTTTTTATTGGTCAATAAAGTACCAGTATACTAAGCTTTTTTTTTATTAAAATAATTAGTAATAAGCTACTTTTGCTATTCTCCATAATAAAATATAAGATTCGCTTATACACGAATTAGTTTATACTCATATTTTTACTTCAGTAGTTTTATAAGCCACTGAACTCTCATAATATTTCTTTTATCCACTTAGGGGATATTTTTTATAAAGTTTTATTGATTTTTTATTATAGCTACCGCAAACAATATTTTTTTTTTACAGTTGAGCTATTCATAAGTTTGAAAATCAGGTTTTTCTTTCATAGTATAGAACAGATGATAATTATATGACAAAAACTTATATTGAATATAATATTTTAAAATTTCCCCCTATTTGTGGGTAAAAAAATATTTTTTGTGTATATTACTAAATTTTATAACTATATAATTGATTTGATATTCATTTATAATGCTTATTTCATAAGTATCATCATTTCAATTATTCATTGCCCAATGCTGAATATATGTACATAGAGGCCTCCCCTTAGACTCCCATGTACTGAATATCCTCATAGGTACATAATTATTTTTAATAACTTCGTTATTCGATTTTATTTCGATACTTAAGACATTATCTATTCCGTTGTTAAGTACATAATTATAGCACTTCATTCTACATTTATTAAAAAATAATAGATGTGGAATACGAATAAAACAATAGGTTACAAACACATATTTTAAGCAACTTCGGAAAAAAAGGGGAAGTATATTTTTGCCTATTTTAAGCGAGTAACTCGGCAATTCCAAACGGATTTTCACAATTATTTTACAATCGATAGGATTTACTACTGCATTGATTCAGATTTTTTTTATGGATGAAAAATACAAGCAGTAAGTACACGTAAGTGATCCTTGTATTTACAATAGTGGGTAGGTAAATATGAATAAAGTAGTTATAGTTTTTTTTTTGATGGGTGAAAATGGAATGGTATAACGGGATACGCTGGCGGAGCACCAGTGAAGGGCGATAAATGAGAATGAAAACAGGTCAGTTAGCCCATAATGATGAATTCATCAGGAATCAACCATGATAGTTTCCAGGGGGAACCGCGAGGAGGTCGACCTGGTTGGGTATATTGCTAGCAATGGGATTCTCTGTCTCCATCACTAACAATCCCTTTCCCCCCAAGTAGTTATAGTTATAGTCATGTAGACGTAATACATCTGTGTTCATGATTTAAGTTACTCATTTTTACGTAATTATAATCATATAATATTACCTGCTTGTGGTCATTCAAGCACACAACAAGCTACATCCCAAAACATAAACATTTATCTCTGTATTAAATATACGAATTATATATCAATAAATTCACAATTCTCATCCCTAACCTTTGATTTGAGTAATGTATTCAAAGTTGAATTGATACCGGCTTACCGGGCAATAACAAATACGGCTTTATCCAGATCCCGGTTGCCAGCGGCAACGGTTTTCGAAAGTCACGAATTTCTCGATAGGGGGCGCTACCCGAAAATATTCCTATTACAGTACGAGCACGTCGAAAACAATGACTTGTCAGAAAGTCGGGCTAAGCAGCCACTTGGAGCAATTAGGACAAACAAAACATTTTTATGCGGCTCGCACTTCGCTCGGAGGTACTTAGAGCCTCGTCATTGTGAATCATTTGCATAAGAAGATTCCGAACTTCCGCAACCTCCTTTTATTTTAAACTAAACACTCCATTAAATAATACTTGAGCAAAAGTCCATTTTTTCCCATTGCCGCCAAAAGAGGAAAATGTTCTGAGAATTATTGACTAAAAAGTGAGATTCATAAAAATACCGTCTTTTATCTTTGTCTTCATTGTCATCAAATATTCCCTTACTAGGATAAAAGTAACTTAGTACTTTAAATATATAATTTCACAAACGTAACCTAGTTTGGTAAATTATATAAGAATTCTACAATATAATAAACCATCTTCAATAATAATCAAATATAATACTGAAATAACACAAAAGTAAACCTGATCATTGGAAGAATCATCAATATCCATTAAAACATTGCTATGTAACTTAGAAGAAATCAAACTCACAATTTAGCTATGGAAAAGTAGTAATAATCAGTTTTAAATATAAACATGGCCATAGACATCACAGAATACAGTGTGACGCCCATTATACTTCTCATTTTGTCGTTCTTCAGTCATGGCCTTAGCTAGGGGGAGGATTTTTTAGGGGTTAGACTCATTATTCGCTTTTTCAAAGTCACTTATTTATGGCTTCTACCCTACCAAAGAGTTCTTTTGCCCTACCTTAAACGGGTCTAGTTATAGCTCTGTCTTCTGTGCTAAAGTTTTGTCTCATTACCCTGTAATTTCACTGCCATATCCTCAATACATTTGCAAAAAGTCTTCTTCCCAATTATTGCGTCATAAATATGAAAATACAAATTCATATCAACCTTTTCTTAAGTCCGTTAAAAGGTATATTCATAACAATCTCTCTTACAAAGTATGCTAACGTCCATACATTTTTATTATATTGATGAAAATTCATAACAATAATAAAAAGAAACAATATTCTTTCTTAAATATATCATGTATTTATAAAAAAAGAACATTTACCTATCTACCTAGCTAATCGCCTACATAGTCAGATCTAATCTCATCTGACACCAATCTAATTAAGAAAAAGTTCTTACCTACGCATATATCTCTAGTTAGTGCCACAATGAATTTACAGCATTTCTTGTTCAGACTCTAATCTGAAATATACATTAGCATCTCGACCGCACGGGACTCAGATGCGCTCGAGAGGCGGCCGTGATATATCGTACTTATTGGGAAACAAACTTTTAATTGCCTCCAAATCCCTTATTGCCGTACTTTGATGTATTGGCCATTGTTTTATTCCAGCTGATGTTTACCTGTTTCTCCAGTTTTAATTTCTAATAGATATATTATATGGATATATATATTAGCCACTTTTTATGTAACTGAATTTGAAAAAGAAGTACTTTTGTACGTATGTTTACTATTTTTGAACTACTTTTGATTTTTTTTACAAAAATTTAGCTCGTATTAATATCATAGTGATTTCGTTAACATTGAAATTTGTTCGCAATTCTAATCCCATAATTCCATTCATTATTGAACCAGGTATAGTTTGTAATATTATTACTATACTGCATTGTATACTCGTATAGTAAAGTCTCTAACTAATTTTTAGGGAACATTCTATAATTAAAGTTAACGTTTTTCTTAAAATTATAGTCCGTAAAACAAAACAAAACAAAATGTCTCCCATACAAACTTAACAACTACTATGCGTTATCCACGTACTAAACTTCGTTCAAATTCATTTAACAGTAAAATAATTGAGTAACAAACATTCGTCTTTACAAACTTTCTCATATATAACAGTAGTAGGTTTTATATTTATACATATGCTAACACTATTATAAAATCCAAAAACTCTTCCAAGCGTAACAATTAAATTCACATTAACACATAAAATATGAACCGTGCAAGTTTGCTCTCAAACTATCTACGGTAAGCAATTTGCCTAAGCTGGTGGCAAAATGTTTTCCTTTTCCGAACTCACACAAAACAATTTCTCACAGAGTCGACTCTGTCCATTCGGTATCCGGAGGAGTAAGTTTAACTCCAAACAATAGTTAAGCATCAAAGAAAGTTGTGAAACTGCGGCGAGATATATGCGGACTGGCTGTATGTACACTATTTTATACTTTCTACACGGAATATATGTTTATTACATGTTTATACTAGTATTATTAAGCGTGTTAATTATTTTTTTTTTTTTATTTGTAATGAATACAATAAAAGAAATGTAACTGATTTTAAATATCTATAAAAAACTTTTCCAAAAAATTTAAAATCCTTCTACCTATCTACCTGTGTGAAGCCATAGTAGGCTACTAATATGTAATAGATTATACCGAATATTACAAAAGAGGTTCCATTAAGCAATGCGCGAATTCGAATGATTTCATTATTCGAATAATTAGTAATTACTAATTTTATAATTCGACTATTAAATAATTATTATACTGATATTCATATTCGAATAATTTTTATAATCAGTAATTGGATATAAACCACTAATAATGGAAAAAAACATGTCCTTTCTCTCTCTCTCTATATTCACAAAATTAAAAATAGTAGAGAATAGACCAAAACAAAACAATAAGCATTTCTTCAACAACGCTTACTCAAACGTTTTATTAATCATTATGATAAAATAATTAGTTTCCTTACCTATGTATTTTTTTTTAATATCTGATGAGTATAGTAAGTTACAAATTTTTACTAAATATATTAAATTGACGACACTATTGACCATTAATAATAAAACATCTCGTCATTCGAGCGATCGGCTCGAATCGGCTATGTTTGTACCGACACGTACATGAACGATTACTAATGAATGATTTTAGCATTTAGTAGAAGTAGTACAGTGAAGGAATAAAATTAGTAGTTAAGTAACAAAATTAGTAGTCGAATGATTTTCAGATACATTCAAATGAATTGGTCAGTCAATTAATTAGTAGTGGTATTAATAAATTGCATTATCACTACTTTTTATAATTCTCTGGTCCAGAAGCAAATCACCACAGTTATTAGAAATTGCAAGCACAAACTTCATAAAGTATTGTACAAACTTTCTCATAATACTAATCTGTCTGTAGGGGACAGTCACCACTCCTCATAAGGTGGACCGTTAGTTTGTTTGCTAAAAACTCTCTTCTCATATATATTTATCTGTCTAATAATAAAAAAAAATAATAATAATGCAATGATAATATTCTCGTGGAATAATAGAAATAGTTAATTCAAATTCTCATTAAAATGGGAGTCCCATCGGGCATTAAATCCGACCTGTAAATAAATTTAATGTGTACAAAAATATAAATAAATAAAATAAAATAATCTATGCATAATATAATTATAATAAACGATTCTTGTTATATTTATATATTCATTTGTATAAAACAGAAGATGTACTTTTCTGTTTGTTCTTATAATGAGTTTTTATGTAATTCAATTAATTTTATTTTCATACTAACTTTTATTAATGACTTCGCCCACTTAACCAGGCTACGTTGCTTAATAAATACTATTCTATTTTAATGAAACTTCTTTATCTCACATAATACACGTATACCAAATTTCATGACTGTCGGTTGAGCCACTAAGGCGCTAAGATACTATAAATAAACAAATACAGTTTCACATTTATTATATGAGTAAGACCTAGATTATATAAATAGAGTGTCTCCATACAAATGCTTCGAGAGAAGCGGGTTAACTTTTTATCAGCTATATTGTCAAATTAGCTAGCTCGTTTTTTATCAGTGTTCTATATATTTAAGCATATAATTTATCATGACGTATCTGTATTTAATTATTTAATAATTAAATTGTGTTCTTACTCATTAAAAACATGCAAAAACTATAAAACTAAATAAATATTTTACCAGAGGGAGATTTTGTACAAAAGTCGTTCTTTTGGGCACCTCTGTCCCATTTGTGTTTCTACCGTGAAGCAGTTGTGTTTACATGGCTGTATTTCGGTTTGCAGGGTGGGATATGGCAGTGAATTTACAGCATACAGAGGAATAACATGGGTGAAACAGTATACTCTGTTATGTCCATGGTACTACTTATGTCTATAGGGGAACGGTTACCACTTTCCATTAGGTGGGTCGTCAGCTTGTTTGTCTTTCTAAGTTGCATAAAAAAAATAAGTTATAAAGGAAACATAACTATTAATCACGCAAAATTGTATGAAAAAGTTGATCCGCTTTTCTCGAAGCATTTGTATGGAGACACTCTATCTATATAATCTAAGGAGAAAGAATACAGCGTGGACATTTTATACCTAATGTAACAAGTTAATTTTTGTATGTAGAAGGACCTATACCTTCGGAAGTATTCGAAATTGCAGCGTTTGACTTTAGAAAGTGCGGCTTTAACACCGGTATTGCAGTAGGTTGGCGGGAGCAACTGATTTATTTGCGGGTATGAGGCGTGAAGCAAATGAACTGCCCGTGTTACGAGATATACGGCAGCGGAGTGCCGTAACTACGAGGGTGTGTGCCCACCTTATATCATGGAGAGATACGCGCCAAGGATCCGGGCGTGCGGGAATTTTCGATGTGTCCGGAATATAAGACGCAGTGGCCACTTTAAAAGATAACGTCTTGTGTCATATATAAAATTTATGTATGTTGTTATATACAAATAATTTTCATATTTCGTAAAAAAAGTTAAAACACTGTTTTACTTAAATTCAAATAATGAGTACTTCTAGTGTATAATAAATAATAATCTCCACAAAAAAAGTTTCAATTGTAACAAAACTATTTTGATCATATTAGTTTAGTTATTACTAAACTATTGCACTGATTTTGATAAAATTTCTATGGGACCAATCTATAAGAATGTCTTTTAAAATAAAAAAAAGTATTTTTCAAATCAGTTTAGAACTGACAGAATTATGAGGTAGCAAAAAATTTTTACCTCTGTCAGTTCTAAACTGTATACAGATCTATTGAAACAGACTAGTCTAGTAGACATATTGTTATCGTTGAAATGCTTGAATGTAAATGTTTCTAATTTAAATAACCAAAACAATTTATGATACAAGAATTATAACTCCTCAGACTTTGGGGAACACGTGAAAAATCTTATAAATAGCAAAAGTAGAATAATAAGAATAATAAAAGTAGTAGACTTTCTACGATGTCAGCTCTATTTTACGACAGTTGCCAATTTCCAGTATTTTTCATTACTATTAATTATATATTTTTGTCATTTATATAATCATGACAATAAGTATTCATATGCTGTCTTTATATAATTTATAATTTAACACTGTTTGCTGACTGCTTTAACCATGCTGTATGTACACCTGTCGGGGTCTCAATCTAGTTCAAACTATTATCTTTATATATTGTTTATAATGTTATTGATTGTAACCTGTTGTGTATACCTTTAATTTACAAATAAACAAAAATAAATGTCCTGGTAATTTAAAGTTTTAAAACTTTGTAAATTTTCGTTTTTACTTATACTTAATATGGCATAACTGATAGTTTCTTCTTTGAGCTCAAACAAACAATTTATTGATACCGAAAATTGTTTATTAATGATTGTGTTTTATAAATTAGAACAAAATTATTAGGGCCTGGCTGGTTAAGGCGTTCTCAAAAGTGTAAAACTTATATGTAATTCAAATCGTAAAATACATTCATAACTAATTTCACTTTACTCATGTGCGACCAATCAGGTTATAAAATATAATTAAATAAAATATATAGAAATAGTAATAGCATTTTCTAACATATAATATTGAAAAAAAATCATATAATCGTTAGTTACGCGTAGGTTTTAAGTGTAACAAATTGCGTACGTAAATTCTTATTTAGTTATTGAAAGATGTGAAAGCAAATAGTCTTCTGACAAATGTTTCCTAAACACTAATGCACTATTTGAGAACAGTTTGTCACAAAACGCATTAGTGCTTGCGGTAGTGACTGCGGCCGCCTGGTTTGCGGTGAAGAAGCTATGCCCAAATTCCGCATTTCGGCCAACTGTCATTGCCGCCTGGCGATTAGTCAAGGAGCTAAGTGCTACTTTCAGATTGTTTTTCTCTTTGCCACCGTCGGTAACAGTAATTTATGCGACTTTACAGTTCCAGTCTGCCGTCGAAATTTGCAATCGAGGATTCCGGCAAAACCGAAGGTTTATTTATGGGATGGCGAGTTAACTTCTGAACTGAAAGTTTTGCTGTAACGGTCGCCTACCTTTTTTTGTTTGCAGTTGCTGCCTCTGAGGAATAAACTGCCGTATATACTAAGTGACAATCTTTATTTATTTTTCCTGTGCTTCCGATTTTAACTTTCATTTATATATTTTCGGGATCAGGATTTGTTTATACAAACATAACAACCTCAACTATAGCTCATGGCCGAGTCGTTAGTCTATACCGTACCCTCTATTATACCGCTTATCAAGCGATTTTTGGTTAACCGTTTCTCATTTCATTATCCAATTTCAATAAGAATTAGAGTTACTTTCTAATACAGTGGTAGAAAAAATTCTTTTAAAAATTTAAATGCTTTTAGTCTCGAATATCCTTGTTTGTATGTGTAACATAACTTTAACAAATTACATAGAATTAAAAATGCTACAACAACAATTTATAACAATCAGTTCCAAGCACGAATCTAACGAACAGAGTCAACAACAGGTTTATATTTCACACGACATAGGTGCAAAAATATTTTACAAAAATAGCTGTCACAAATAAATTGCCAACATCTTTGTAGTGTTACTTCGAGCTGTTTGTACTGTATATTGACAAGCAATCTGTTCTAAAAGAGGTCCAAGTAAACAGGATCAGCCCGGCGTGATTGCGCTAAGGAAGCTCGCCAGAAATGTTTGTATAATCCTCAACCTTTGTTTTGATTAGCCACCCGCCGCTGCA
Organism: Galleria mellonella; assembly: GCF_026898425.1. Classification (NCBI taxonomy): domain Eukaryota; kingdom Metazoa; phylum Arthropoda; class Insecta; order Lepidoptera; family Pyralidae; genus Galleria; species Galleria mellonella. Next base: position 1,831,370 of record NW_026442045.1, on the reverse strand, counting down.
GTGGCAGACTCAGTGAATCAGACCAATTGAATTATTTTATAAAGAACGGTTCTGTTGGAAGACTACATTTTATATTACAATTCTTGTATTTCTCGTCTAAACATTAACCCCTCTATTGGATTAAGATTAAGGGCTTTAAATTATAATCTAGCTTCATTTAGTACTGAAATTTTGATTTATAGCTTCCTATTCCTGGTAAAGGGTCAGTGAGTTCATAATTGTTACGCCTCATTAATATTTTCCATCTAAACTTTGCTAATAAATATAAAGAGCTGTTTTACCTTTTCGTTAATCCTGGTTAACATTTTATTGATATTATGGATGGATAAATCAAATAGTCGATTTACTTATGGTAAATTCGTTTAATAATTTATTTAGTTTCTTGAAGCCCTTTCCTGGCAGTACATTCTGGGAGGAGAGATTGAAGGTAATACGGACTAATAGTCCTAATTGCAGTATACCCTATCAGATTGACCTCCACGTGATCTCCTCTGGACACCATCGTGTTGAATTCGAAGTGTATTTATCACGATGGCTGAACTAGTCTATATTTTCTTTCTCGCCTATCATCCCTCACTGATGCCCCACCAGCGTATACATCGTTAACGCAGGAAGGGTTACCATTCCATTATCATTCCATACCATTCCATGTCAGGTCGATCTCCGCGCGGTTCCCTTGTGGTTTACAATCGTGGGCAATTCCTAATTAATTCGTCACGATGGGCCAATTCATCCTCGTCGTTTTATCGTTCATTAGTATCCTGCCATTATGCACATTAGCTAACCTGCGTATACCGTTACTAAAAAAAACTAAGTAATTTGTACTTTCATTTTTATTAAGGCTTATAAAATTAATAAAGATATAAAATTCTGTCTATTAAAACCGACCTATTCGGTTGAGATTTAAAGTCGTCGAGTGGAGGCCGGTCGCTCTCACAGTCACTCGAGTGAGTGCACTTGTTTCCGACCTTTGATTTATGTCCGACAACGACCGCCCTGCCAACTGACCCACTCTACTAGTTGGAGTTTTATTAAATTATACAAAAGTATTTCATTTTATTAATCTAAATGTCTGGTCTTTAATAAAGACTTATATTATTATTATTATTATTAAATGTCTGTCTATAGAAATTTCAGATCCAGATTTTAGTTTTATACGAATATTTGTCATTTTAGCTTTGGTCTGCATAATTATTTCTCAACATTTTTCGATTATATGAAACCAGGTTTTTAACACTACTTACAAAATATTGCTACATTTATTTACAAAACTATTTTAAAGACTACTAATTATTAGATTATATACGAGTAAATCAAGTGTCTCCATACAAATACTTCGCCAAAATAAGGTCTACTTTTTTATCCATGTGTACACGAATCCAGATACCGTAATGTACAGTTATTACACATTATATATAAGAAATATATATTATAAAATTCAGTTGAAAAATAGAAACGATGCAAAATTCTCACAAATATATTTGAAAGGACAGGATGAACGTATTACATATTTTTTTCAAAATAGAATAGAAAATATTTATTGCCAGATAAACACAATTACAACAAAAAAATACAAAAATGTTACATATATAGTAAGTGTCTCATATTAGGCAAAAGGAACTGGCTCAGCTAATGCTGTAAGTGTCCAAGTGCAATGTATACAACTGCACAGCGCTGGTTTTCAGCCAGTACCTCTCTTAACAAAATATAACAAGAATGCAAGTAAGTACAACTTCAATTGCTTGTTACAAGAATTATTTCATAGATAGTATACTAAATAATATATACATATATGATTCATAATGATACTTGTGCCTTACAATTATATCTAAATAAAATTAAAAATATTTTTTCTTTTTTAATTTTTGATATTAATCGTCGTTTTGATCAATACATATATATTAATATATACATGCTACATACAATATGATTATGTTACATCAAAAAAATAATATCCATTTCAAATTTTAATTTGGGAAATTGGTAATCTAATTACTTATACATGATATTAGTTTGAATCATAAGATATGAATAACTGATTATGGAGGCATAATATCTTAATCTAAATGGAATACATGTTATATACCCCAGTTAATGTAAGTTAAAGTGAATTTTGAAATCTTTGTGCTGATTCATTTAAAAAACAGTGAGGAAAAAATTTATAAATTCGTGTGTTGATGTTTTCGCAGATTATACACGTAATCGATTTTGTATGAATTTGAACTGTTTGAAATTTGTTACTTTGATAATTTACTTACATATTATAGTGATAGATCATCACCCTAATCGTTACCATATCAGCCTTTAATTATCCACTGCTGAACATAAACCTTCTCCTTGGGGGTTTTGTCAGTAGTTTCACGTTTGACAGGCGAATAGGCAAAGTCAGTCAGGCTTTAAAGATGTTTCAAGAGGATCGCTGCTGCCCATCCCCCGTCCTCCCTTAGTCGGCTTTTACAACACCCAAAGGATAAAAAGGGGTGCCTATTCTATGCCGAGACCATACGTCCAGTGTGATAGTAATATATATATATATATGGTGGCATTTTTTAGTATGGATTCAAAGTATACTCTTTACAATGTCAGGCTCAAAAAGAGCCATAAAACATGTTAATAAAAAAAAAACATGAGCATCCTAGTGTATTCCGTGAATCCATGCAGTTATTATATTTTCCATCTATCTATTTATATATTGAGGGCTATCTAATGAAAATAATTTATGTAAAAAGCAAATCTAAATCATCTCGTGTGTTACTCAAAGTTATGTTTGTAGATTTTCAAATAATTAAACAATAGTAGGTAATTTTATCCGAGCGTTCAATTAAGAAATTCTATTTACGTACACTTATAATTAAATATAATAAAACTTATAAACGAACAGAAATATAATACAATATGTATATCCGTTATAATACGTAATACAAACATATTCTATGTATATATACATATACCTTAACATATTCACGCTCATGATATAAAAGAGTGCTTAGAACCTCCCACCTCTCAGAGGCAACAATTAAAACATGAGGGCAGGGGAGCCGAGGAAACTACTGAGTGGAGCCATGATTGTCTCCACTCCGTGGGTAACACAACAGGTACCTAAATAAATGCATACTTATGTAAATTACTTCTCACGTCGCAACGCCGTCACTATGTCTATTATAATATATTTAGATACTTTTAAGAGCGTCATATTTAAATTTTGAATTACTAGCAAAATGTTAGATGCGTAGCAATATGATTTATTTGCATTATGCTTGATTCAAAGTGTGATTAAAATAAAGTATGTTTACATACCTATATTAGTTAGGTTATATATATGCAAAAATATTACGATTTATTTAAAAAATTGCAATTATTCTGTAAGGCTGACAGTTTTTAATGATACTTTACGGAAAACAGAATAACTATTTTCAAAAATGTCTTTCTAATTTTTACTAATTCTCCCCCCCCTCCACCGTATTAACTTATTTTTTGTTTACTTTGCATTACATTTATATATAAATTTAATTAGTCCAACAATGAAATAATAATGAATTAAATATAGAAATATATAAACATACACGACTCTACACCAGTTTGACACATCTGATGTATAACAAAAAAATCGCGTTTATTTACTACACTGCTAAAACAATGAATCCGATATATGTAAAACGGAGGGTGTGCTACAACGATAGTTCTCATGACGACCCACCGATGCGGAAGGAAGCCACACTCGAGATTTTTTTTCAAAATGGCCGCCTGACACACGTCACACTGACGGGTGAAACAAGAAAAACAAGATGGCCGCGTGAAAGGGGTTAGCTAAGTGTTTTGGTGGGGCATATGTAGTCGGAAACAATAAAATTTATAAACGACAACAATAGAATTGAAATTCATATTACATACCTACCCAAAGGTAAAAATCTGTGAATTTTTAGAAAATAGAATAACAAATAAAAAAAAATCTATATAATTAAAATAAAATGCACTTTCTTTTGCTTATTTCATTATTTAATTTTTAAATCTATTAAAATATTATTTAATTTTTAATCATAATCCATTAAAATTATTTCCTCTTTATTATTGAGAATTCCCAAACATAATATTAATACGGTAATTTTTTTTATTATTTTATACTTGCCTAATTTTATGACGATTACGGCTACTTGAGCTTTAATAACCTACTGCTAAGCATCGAACTTTCTAAAAAGTGGTGCTTTCTCCCAGTTTATATTTTTCCATCTAAATATAATCTACACCAATTTAAAGCAAATGTGAATAAGTTATTTTTGGGCTCACGAGCTCCATCTTAGACCACATTATTGCTTTCCCTCAGATGAAATCGTAATCAATGGCGGGATTCAATAAAAAAAAAACTCTCCGGCTTGGCAGTTTGGTAATAGTAGGCTATACGAGTATTATTACCAAACTGGCCAAGTAGTAGGGTATAAGAATTTATTATCAATTTTTCTTGAAATTTTCTATAATTACTTAAATTAATGTGTATCCTCAAGTAAGGTGAATAAATAAATCTTGGAATATTTAAACAAACCTTACTTTCGTATTTTTCACTCGCGCATATTAGGTGTTTACTTTTTATTTTCTTAACCTATTTTTCCATATGGAAAAGTACATTCAAGTGACGTCAAAACAGCTTTTTCTCTTAAATCAAAGTGAAGCATCTCTCGGGCAGCGGGCAGGGCAATATGAAACAGGTCGAGCCGAGATCCGCTCTCGAAAGGGCCCGGCGTCTCAGATGTCGCACAGAGCCCATTCGTGAGCTTCGGCCACACCCCCCACTTGACTCGCACATAAGCCTACGAGCGACCCGCTTTATTTATTATGTACAGCCATTAACGCCACTGCCAACATGGCGCCGAGTTTTTCAATTTTTAATTTCCCTCTTACACCACAGTAAAGGCACTCGAATTAGCCCCCGAATTGACACTTTTGTTATAACTCATTCTTCTTTCATTTCCTGTCTACTACCCTTTATCTGATAATTAAAATTGATATTTTAATTAATCTGCTTACTTCAATTAACCATTTTTCATAAAGCTATGCTCTATCTATCCGCACTGTCACGTACACGATATTTCAAATTTAATTATTTAAATACAAAACGCCATTGAAATGTATTTATTGGTGACACGTGTGAACACATTATTGGGTATTGTCCCTTGTCTCTGATAGGGCTTCTTCTCGTCTACCCCTAAATACATATACAAGACTTCTTATGGCTTCTATGACTGTCTCAAAATGGCGTCCCTTTTTCAATTACACTGTTCTAAGACAAATTTAGTTTCAAGTTTCCCGTGCAAAATAAATGTTTGCAGTCCGGGTCGAAAGTACAAGATGGACCCAAAAGTTCTAACTAATATGAAGGGTCGTCTGTAAGATCATCGCTCCCTTAATGAAACCAATGTCTCAGTCAATTCTCTAGCCGCATGAGGATGGACAATTAGTACGTCACGCGCCCACAGCAACTGTAACTATATCCGCAAGTCACCAAGCATGCCATCCTCAGTACGAGCCAGTTATCCATCCCAGAGACAACTTTCAACTGCTGATTCCCCAAATTTATTTCATTAAATTTAATTCTAAACTCTCAAGGGCGGCCGACTGGGAATTCGGTCAGAGGCAAACGAGTTAAAGTTCACGAGTACCTACCTACTCGCCAAATTAATCTTAAGGGAGTTTCGATGTTATCCTGTTCCACGGACTTAGAGTACGCTAAGTCTGTTGGACGTTATAAATTAACAAAACCCTCGCCAGTAATTAAGCGGGAGGTGTGCTTCACATCGAGTTTAACGAACAAAAATTCAATTAACCCAAATTGTGTTAAAGCAATTTTTCAACACAGCGGTCTATTTACATATCTCGTAAATTTAAATCTGTCGAGCCTTGTCTATCTTCCTTATACGCAACGAAGAAAATTAATATTTACCAACAAATCCTATTAATTAAATTTATTGATCCCTTAGCTAAAAAAATAAATATAATTAATCTTCCTAAAATAATTATGTCTCTGGCGTAGCATCAAAGACGATACAATCCGTATTTAGAATATAATTTAATTATTTTTCCAACAAATTGGTATTTAAAATATCATAGATATTCAGTATCTATAAATATTTACGATTTGACAAATTATTAATCTTATTTCTTATCTTTTCACAGGTAAGCAATTTGGATAAAAGTTGCAGAAAATAATGAGGTAACCCCAAAATCTTGTACTTTTGACATGAGTAAATGTATTTATATATGTACAGTAGTAAACAGTAATAATGAGACAAATAAATTTTAGCAAATGTCTCTGTGTGAACTATTTAAGTATTAACATAAAACTAACATGTATATACAGATTTTAATCCAGCATTACTTATGACGGAATCTAATTGGGATCTAGTCAAAATTATAGTGCATAAATGTCAAATGGACATTACCTTAACTCTAAAAAATTTCTAAACAGGATAAATCCGGTATTGTATGTTAAATATTTTTTATGTGTTCAATAACAACAACCTTATATTATATTTGTGTCTTACGTTTACGAGTATTCGATGTTATTTTAATTTAATCCCAATTTGATTGCGTCTAAAATCACCCCGCTGAACACATAAATAGGCGTCTATATCAATCCATGAAAATTTTTTTAACCATTGATAACGAATTGAATATGAAATATCCAAATGATTTTCGTACACTTTTACAATAGTAGCATTACTAAAACTGATTGTTTGATATGCCACATTTTTATTTATGTAAAAAATTTCAGTTTAATAGAAAACTTTTAACGCTTAACGCGCGTACATAATATTTAGTGAAACAGATATATTTAAAACGTTTACCATGCGATCTCATACAAAAATCTCGCTAAACAAGCATCTATGTTTGTACTGTGAGCTCGAGCATTTCTACTAAATTAAGTCAAGTTGAAACTTTATAATTAACACAGTTAAATATCCATTAAAATTCGTCAAATGAGTCGCCGCTTCATTTACATATTTTGCAATGTCGGTCGAGTTTTGGACGAACTAATGCCGTTGGTTAATTTTCTAGGAGTCCCTAGAGCCTCGTACGTGCATCGCCTTTGCTCAGCCGTCCGCGATGTGGAATTAAATGTTGATTAATATAGTGCGTTTTAGGACCCCGCAGTGGCTGAGGCCCGAAAAGCCATTCAGGTGTTCAATTTAGAGGCACTTTGCAACTACAAACTAGTTAGCAGTTAGCGGCATCCTGGCCCGCCGTACGATCCGGGCAAATAGCGACTTACGTAAACCCTCCGATACGATATGGATATAGTCTAATTAATTGCTCAACATTGTATGGGTTGATATTACTAATTAATTAATATTTCCTATAAATAGTTTCGTGAGCACATTACGTAACAAATACATTTCAACCCTGTCTCGGATTAGGTACTTAATATTATGTTACTACCAACGTTCAACGTTATGAGATTCGTTTTTAAGTGATATAAAAATGAAGGAAATTATAAATTTGATAGTGCTTTTATCTTTGAATTCTGAACCTATTTGAGATAACTCGAGGTTTGATATGATTTTGATATCCATAATGTTTACTCTCACTTTGATCCCTTATTAATATTATCGCGATTAAATCGCAATCGTCAATTATATATATATATATATATATATATATATATATATATATATTTTATATATATATTTTATTTTATCTGAAACAAAAAGAAATCAGACATCATGCAGACGCATAAGGTAAATAATGCTTAATAATACTATTTATAATAAATTATATCAGTCGATACATTTTCCCCTATTTTCCACTATCATGTCACTTTTGTCATGTGTTCATTTCTAAAGGTTAAAACCATTTTCCCTATAAATAATGCAATAATATAAATACAACTTCTTGTATGCCGCATCCAAATCAGTGGGGACCTTCTCCTGTCAGTCAGTTACCAATTTCGCATTAGATCTAATAATTTATTAACATGAACAATCCTGGGTAACCGATAATCTATTATATATGGACTTCTATAAAAGTATGGCCCATCATATCGACAAGGTAACGTTTCGAGCGGCTAATAACGTGCATCGTTATTTATTGACGCCTTGACGTCTAGACGCCAGCATTTGTTGTCACGAAATCATAAAATATTAGTCCTCAGGTGCAATAGCACTTGTATTTACCGATTATGTGTTATCTATTATTTCTACTCTATGTCTATAATTCGCTAAATTAGACTACTAATTCTACATGAAACTTTAATGTCATTGTCAGCAAATATATTTATTTAGCAACGTAATTTCATTTCTAAAAAGTAATAAATAAAATTAGAAGTTACATTTTAAATTATTTATAATAATTATAAGTCTATAATTAAATTTAATAGTTGCAGAAGAAGTATTTCAGTCCCGTTTTATATATTTCAACCGATATTTTGCCTTTAAGGACAGACATTCTAAACGTTCTAGACTAAACATATTCATATAATTTTATCAAAATCGATATAGTATTTTTTACAGAATGCTAGACAAAGAGATAAATAGATAGACATTGAAACGGCCAACCTGGAATATCGACTTGGGAATTCTAACCCAGTTCAATGTCCTATAAGAATTGTCAGTAATTCAAAGGTCACAAGCGTTATCGAACCCTTAAGGAAAGACATTTTTTCCCTCTGCGTGTTCTGCCACTCGAATAATGAATTGTATTCTTAAGAATTTTATGGCCATAACATAACCATTTTCAGCACTGCTCAACATCGACAAAGAGTTTACATCAATACCATAGAATCTAAAGACCCATATATTTGCTTGATTTGTATATTAAGTAAATTAATATTCAGATGTTGTGTAAAGAATAGCGTTTACAGCAGTTTCAGAATAACTTTTTCCTTCAAGTGTTTACGTTGACTTTCCAAGACATGGTAGGAAGTTCTTGAAAAAAAGGCATTAATTTTTTTTTTCATTCTCCAGCTTAAGGTAGTGTTGTTAACAGAGTAGACAAAGTAAATTTAGAACAACTTTTTATGCAACTTAGATTGGCAAAGAAGATGACAGCCAAATTAGTTGAAATTCGTAACTTTCGGCTATTCACATGAACATAGTAGAGTATACTGTGTCGCCCATGATACTCTTCATGCATTGCCATTCTTGAGAACTATGTTCCCTGTAATTTTATTGACATATCCCACCCTTCAAACTGAAACACAGCTATGAAACAACTAGCAGAAATAAGCAATATACCATAGATTTTACTTTCATTATTAGATATATATGTAGATATAACTGTACATGTAATACATGATGTCTAATCATTGTAATTCCTGTATTACCAACATTAACCAGAGCAGTGATTGTCAACAATATTTGATCAATGAGTCAACGATGTGCGCTCATCCATTTCATCATTGATCATTGTCAGAAAGTAATTGATGTTTGACAAAGTGACACCACCGCTAAAGTAACTCAAGAAGCTTTTAAGAATAATTAATGTGCAGACAACTTGCGCAGAAAATTTAAATTTGTCGTCGATAATAATCTGAAACGATTTTATAATTGACGCTCCCCATCTTATCTTTTAACCTTGATGTTTCATTCTTTGTTTTACTCAATTCTTAAAAAAGGCCATAATATTTTTAAATGAATGCATATGTAGGTATATTTATGGCCAGATCTTTAATACCTTAATAATAAATAATTTTATAACTTTGATAAATAAAGCATGTTGTTTGTAGGATTACTATTACAAAATAATATTGTAACATTAAAAAACGGCCATAGAATATTAAAAACTGTCTAAAACAATTTCACTTTGAAAATTGTCGATAAATAATGAAACAGACAGAAAAATAGTAGGTACAATTTATATACGATCAATACGGGATTACAGACTATCTATTGCTAAATTAACGACAAGATCATCGTAATATTACCACAATAAAATATTGACAAATTAAGGAACTCCTCATTTTGGTCAAGTCACTTCAAAATCAACTTGCAAATGCAAAAAATTACAAAGTCTATTTCGTCAATGTCATGATCTTGTGAAAGTTGTACTTTATAGAATTCGAAAGAAACTTTTCTCGTTTCTTTATCAAAACACAATTTACTTTATCAGTGAATGGCATTTTGATAAACATTTTCGCCCGAAATGTTACTTGGATTAAATACACAAAATATTTCCGCCATTCTGTTTTCAGTAAAGTTCGCCATCTTAAATAGATGCCGTAACTTTACATAAAATTGAGTTCCAAATATAGAATCCAATATCCATTTACAAGTCCTATCTGTAAGAAAAGTACACAACTTTTCTTTTTACTTTAATATTGTAATAAGAGCCTACGCGAATTTAAAATCATTTTTATCTTCTTAATGATTTATGTTCTTAAGGAGATTACAACCGATTAAATAATGTTTAAATTATGTAATACGTTTAAGATAAAACTATTATTTTTACTGCCTTTTTACGTCGATGATATTATACCACAAGAAAAAACACACTTTGTTTAATAAAATGTAGGCAGATCCCAAGAATATGTCAAGAAACTTTAGCTTACTTTTATTTATTTCTATCTAAGGAAACGCGTAAAAGAATCTCTTTTCTGTTTTGACATAATTACACTCTTATTTCTTTGGACTTATCAAAACAGAATCTCACGTCGTAAACAGGGGGAAATGGTACCTGCTTTAAAGGGCTATTTTCAATTTTCTTTTAAGCCAGCACGAATCCGGCTAAATCTCGAAAATCCTTCACCCCACGTCTTAAATTCGTTCTTTAACAGCAAATGTCGTGCTATCAGCTCTCGTCAGAGTAAATAACGAGTTGAAAAATGACAGTAATAACTATTGGGGATAATGAGTGGGGAGGAAATGCCCTGAGGAATACACGGGGAGCAGCACAGTGAACGCACATGTTGCAACGACTGCGCGCCGCGCCGCCGCGAGGTAAACAAACAAAAGTGGTATTCCTACTAACGGCATTGGTTTTTTATGAATTAAATTAAATCCCTTTATAAAATTAACAATATTATGTTATAATTAATTGAATATTCCATAATAGACCAACATAATTTATACAATATTTATTACTTTTATTATGATTGGACATATTGCAACTTGCAAATCTTCTGTCCAATGATTTAGGGGTAATTTTTTTTTAATTATGCTATGCTGATAATATTATCACTATCATCATTCAAGCAGTAGTAGTTCGATAATAATCTACTGTAATCTTTTCTTTTCATTACCAATGACAGGGTTCCTTTCTTGTGCGGAATCCTGAAAATGGAAAGCTCAAATAAATTATTTTTAACACTAATAACAGTATATTTATGGAAATTCTTAATTATTCCTCTCAAAGAAAGAAACAAAATATGTAGTTAAAAACAGCAATACAAGATGTAATATCATCATAATTTAAATGTCTCATTTCCATACATTTGGTAAAGCAGATTTAATGTAGAGTGATTTAACAAATATATCCATGAACACCCTTATCACATCGGCTCATTTCCACTCAATCCTGTTTCACGAGCCATCATACATGACACCGGGATGCGGATTTATGGTTCCGTGGTCACTAACAGTTAGTTATTTGCATATTGTCACATTTTTATATTTTAACCAATATTTATGTATAAATACGTAGATAAATTTATATTTTTATAGTACTTGAAGTGTACATTATAGAATACTATTTCACTGGTGCATTGCATATTTTTTTTCTTTCTAAGTTGAAGCTCATAAATTCTAAATTACAAGAATAAAAAATACACAAACATTTCAAATTTCTAAAAAAGTGTTCTTCTTCAATAAAGTCCCAATTTAACTGTATTTAATTTTTTTTTTTTTTATTTATCTTACATAATATTTTCGAAAACTCTGTGCCGATTGTAATAGTTTTTTAGAATCTTTTTAAACAAAGAATAGAGAGATTGTCAGCATTAATTTTATAACAATTGACGTCGCTGTTGATTCTTTTAAAAAATATACATATCAATCGAAGAGTTTTACTTCTTTGTAGGCCCCACGCGTAAAAGTTGTAATCAGAACTTTAAAGTCAAATTGTGTTTGTGACAAAAAATCTCGGATTATTCAGATAGGTAAATTGAGGTAAAATGTACTTAATACGAAACACTCGGCACCGGTACTCCACTCGCACTTGCCTTTTTTAAACTCGTCCCCATTGGGGGAGAAACGAGCGGGAATTTATCAAAACTCGGTGTTCTTTCCATTAGCAGCATCTCAGATTGTCAGTTGTAAGCGAGCGTGTTGCGCGCATAATGACGTAATATACGAGCCCGTGTAATGACACCTTTTGATGGCTTTCCTCCTGTTGTTACAAAAGTCACCATGACTACACGGTGCTTACTGAGTATAAGATGTTATGATGATGGGCTTACTTTTTAAGGACATTATTTAATACTCTCGTAAACTCTTTTGAGATAACGTCTCAATTTTCTATTACCATCAACGGTATCACGTGTCACGACATTAAATTAAAAAAAGGAAAAAAAAACATTGATCACTTACCAACTACCGCCCAGGTAATATCTATAGTACTGTCTGTGTCTATAGGTGACAGTTACCGCTATCCATCAGGTGAGTATACGAATACATTTCGTGTACAAAAGGCATGAAAATCCTAGTACGTCCGCTGAAAATAAAAGTTTTACTACTAACTTCATTTTATATATAGACAACTGATGTTTATCACTACGGACTACGACTTCAAGCGTCGTACAAAATAATAAGACGAAAGAATCAGGCTTGGATTCAATTATCCGATCCGAGAACCTCGCTAAAAAACTTTGTTTAACATGCGCTGCAATAATCGTATTTATTTATTTAATAGCAGTAAATAAAAACAGTAAGAATATCTTATCAAAGAAAATCAACAATGACGTTAAAACAGGTGTCCCACTGAAACGCTATGTAAAATATTCCACATAAATTTATATCATTTTCTTGGACAAAACAAGTTTGCAGAGGCACGAAAAACCCAATTAAAATTGTTTGCGAATCGCTGAGTAAATCCGAGCAAAAATTGCTACAACGCAAATAAGGACTAGGTAAGCTCCTTCTCAATTTAGGATCATAATAAGATATTCATAAAGATGTTCCGAGGACGACAAAAGACGTTAAAGAGACAAACCATTTTCCAACTAAAATGTTAAATTACAAGAAGCCAGCTGTTACGAAACAGTGAAATATACCAACTTTTAGGAAAGCATTATACGAATAAGTAGTGCTTGACATAGCTTATTAATAAAACGAAATATTAATTTGCTCCATTAAAAGTCATAGTCTTGAAAAGTGCCATCTATAGATACAAATATGCTGATTAAGATACAATGTTATTACATATTCAATTTTAAAATACAGAATGTAAAAAATTTTAAAATTATAAAAACTCAGGGATTCTTTACGAAAAATAGTGAAAATTCCATGCGAGCTATGACATCGGCTTTCCATATAGTGCTAATTAATATAAACTTATTCATTCTTTACTCATTTTTTTTTAATTCATTTAGATAAGATATTCAAGTAAAATATTTCAGATTTTAAATATAACACACAACTGGTATTCAATTCTAAAAAAAAATATTTTAAAATAATTTTAAAAAGTATAGATCCAATAAAATAAAAACTAAGTGAAAAAATTCTTGATAATCACACCTTTTTATATTGTATCCCGATTCGCCTCGATAATCTAAATCACATTCCGCGAGCTCTTTATTTTTCCTTGTTACTTCATTTTAACCTACGTGATTTTTATAGACTTGTCGTTTCAATATGCTTATATAATGTTATACACGAATATCCGTCTCGCCGAAAATCATCAAAAAAAAGAAACTCTGTAGGTACTTATAAAATTCTACATATGGCAAAGCCTCATGGCGTATCATCCGCGTTAAAAGAAAAATATGTGACATTATGTGCTTAGCAAGTCTGCCTTTCGCTTTTGGATTTAATTTATTTTGTTCATCCGCATATCTTTCTTTTTGTGCTGTGAGTATTAAAACGTTTTTATATTTGTTGCTAAAAATAAACGTTTTTTTTTTTATCATACAAAAATATTTGTGAGTATTTGTCTATAACGTCTGAATTTATGTATTAGTTATACATAAATAGACCTATGTATATGTGAAGAAGTCATTTTATGATTGCATTTATTTTATAGACATATATTCATATCTGTCCAGCCTTATTTTGTCAACATTACAGAATATTTGACTGATATTTTTAAATTTGAGATGAAAAGTAATAATAATAATAAGTAATTTTAATACTTTATTATTATTTTCAGTAAATGTCACAAAAAGAGTTTAAATGGCAACAATCCTACAATAAACCCTATAATTTTCCAGATGAAATATGAATCAAAGCTATTTAATAGAGGAGACGTTTAATCGTGCCCCTCGACGATCTCTAGACAAGAAAATCTACCCATTTGTCAGGGGGCCCCTCAATGGCCCATCAGATGAACATATCAAATATCATTCGAAATTAATCAAGGCAACTACAGTATCGTATTAAGAGGCTCGACCTCGACTGCTCTCCAACTGTCGTCATGGTAGCCATTGATGTTTGCAAACGGAACATTATTAATATTTCGTTTCTTTTTTGCAAACAAGCTATCTTAATATTCTCCGAGCACTCTGCAATATTATCATGTTGGTATTTAATATTTAATTATTTATTCTATGCGATTCTATATATAATAATTAATAAATTTTGTAATGGATAATATATGTAAAATCATATATTATTAATATTAAATTTAAAGGTAATTTAATTTCTTCTAATGTTACTTGGAATTTTATTCTAATAACTTTCAATTTGTTATTATATTTTTATTATTTTTCTCTCATCTTATATTTTAAAAATTTGACAGATATATAAATTTATAGAATACATGGTTTGCATTATAAAATAATAAATACGTTTCAGCATTTTAAATATATTTACAGATATTATATAAAACCACTTAATGTCCATAAACAGTATCTAAATATACCAAACTAATAACCACACATAATCGTATGTATTAAAATCTGTCAAATAATTTAAACTGCACGTGGAACTAAAGATCCCTAGTGTAAGTTTAATACAGATTTCCGTCGCGTCTGCACTAACGTTTACCTTAACAATTTGTATTGAAAACTTAACAACTGTACCTCTAGCGGATAGTTTCAAAACTCAGATTTCTATACAAATTTATCGACATAAACAAGCAGTTGTAACGTAAGCCTTTCTACATCTAACTAAACACTCAAGCCATACTTTAAATTGCACTTTTCCCTTCCTTGGCAGTGGAGTAAAAATATTTTTGAGATTACGCAGTTTCATTGATTACATTATTTATAATGTACTTAATAATTTAAAATTCTCTTAGATTTATGGCATTGTATCCTCTAATATGAGCCGCAATCGGTAATCCTTAACTAATGTCTTGTCTGCAGTGTACGGTTTCTAGCTTTATGCCTTCAGCTCGCCACTTAGACGGCTTACCGCATCCACCCGGATCATTTTGTAGCGTGCCCCCTTACTCGTATTAATATAATCGCAGGGAAGCTTTATTTTATACCTCCCCGCCCCATAGGACACCAGATGTATGGCAGTTATAAGTCAGATACATTAATCCCTATCACTTCACAATAAAATGAAAGTAACATCTCAAGAAGTTAATAGAAATTTATTACTGTCTTTGTGTAGAGATTTGCAGATATATCAATGTCACTTTCTCGAGTTTATATGAAGTTTAAGATATTAATCCCTTTTAAAGGACTCTTGATTATTCATTTAATTGAGTAAAGGGTATAACGTTCAGAAGTGTAGTCCTACTAATAATGTATACAGACTACTTGATTAAAAGATATGATTAATTGAGACAAACTTAATTTTTCTACTGTATTACTTGTAAAGGAGTAGGTTCCTTATTCAATCTATATTTTTATGTGTATATTACACAGTATTTTAACTAATTCTAAAACTATAGAATTTAATTTTCGTAGAATAAAATGTGACGTTATGTCCTTCTATATATAATCAACAAAGTTTGTATGTGTATCTGTTTAAATTTCCGACCTATATCCTGTAATAGTAAACCAATTTATTCCTAATAAGGCGAAAGGCTCGCTGTCAGCTAGATGGATTTTATAATTGCTCGATAAAAAGCGGACAAATCGGATATCAGGTTCACTATAATATAATACACGATATTGCTATAATGAAAACAATTCATATTTATTTTAAACTTATTATTTATCACGGGTGTTGTTCACAAGGTATCTTATCTCTCATTTTGAAATTTCAAGAAATTTCTTATTAGGCTTATTTAAGTTCTATACTTAATAATATCTATGCAAAATTTCATACTTCTAAAACCAACAATTGCAACTGTTTGTTTAAAATATCCAATTTTATTAATTTATAAGTTTATATTTTAAATAACAATATTTGAATTAAATTCCATTTCTCTGACCAACCAATAAACAACTAATTCTGTTGAAATCTCATCAACGACGGGCTTAGTGTAATAATTTTCCGCCATTCCGCCTCCTTATTGCCCGATGCACCGCAGAGCCGCGGACCACATTTCAAACAAATTGAAAATCAATTTAACCAGGGGGCGCTATAGGAATAGGCGGGTAACGTTCTCGAAGAAACCTGTAACCCACGAGGGTAGAAATAGGAAAATACATCACCTTAAAGCGAGCAGGGAGATTCGTATCGCTCAGGAAATTCGAAACCGTCCCGTGTCGAGTGGATTTTTCGAGGAAACCAACCCACCTCCTTTCACTTTCATATGGACTACTGATTCATGAGTTTTATCTACCATGAAATGTGTGACTGAGAATTGAATGTTGTAAGAATTATTCGCGCCAAAATAAATGGAAATACGAGTAAGTATCAATTGTAATGGCATGGCACAACCTTTCTTGTGCCTATTAAAATTTGTTTCTTCTTTCTGTGAATGTTATTCACTTGCTTTTTTGAGTAATTTATTTTTTAAGCAACTTCCAAAAGAAGAAAGAGAGAACGTTCTCTATTCTCCTTTACTTTGATTTTGTGACTGTGTTAAGTAACTACAATTCCAATTTTGAATCTATTATAATGATGCTATTTACAATCAGTAGAATTTTTTTTATGTTTATTTACTATGATTATTCTTTGCGGATATAAAATTGTAGATACATTAGTTCTAATTTTAAATGTCCGCGTTCTAGATTCAAATATTTTCAATCTACATTAAATCTTAAAAATATTTTCATTAGTCTACTTATATAGTCACGATTAGCATATAGTCTAATACCGATTATAAGTTTTCTTATAAAGAACGAGCTTGTTTTATTTAAAATTATAAACTACCATAATCGTTTCACAAACGGCGTAGATATGCACAAAAATAAAATATAGATTAGTATAGATA
Organism: Galleria mellonella; assembly: GCF_026898425.1. Taxonomy (NCBI): domain Eukaryota; kingdom Metazoa; phylum Arthropoda; class Insecta; order Lepidoptera; family Pyralidae; genus Galleria; species Galleria mellonella. The sequence continues at coordinate 1,813,958 of NW_026442045.1, read as the reverse complement.
AATTTCTCCTTTGAAGTCAGTTACTAGTACATTGTGAAATGTCTAAATACTATTTCTAAATAACAGAATATGTTATTAACGTATTCTTCAAGATTAATAATTGTGTCAATAAAAAATGCATAAAACAGGGTTCGAGGTAGTTGAATAACAGGCAATATGCAACTCAATTTTCCACATAAAAATTGCAGTTCTTTTGTTACAGTCGTTGATTCGCACACCCTATGCGATACAGATTATTATTACGTTCGAAAACCCATCAAAAGTTACAATTGAAAAGTTAAAGTATTCCGGGCGGGACTGAGCCCTCCGTATCTACAAATGAGATTGGTGCACAAAATATTCTTTTGTGCGCACACCCGTTGTATACTCGTTGCACAGTTAATTATGTTCAAGATGTTTTAGCCTCAATGCTTGTATTGGAAATTTTCGTAAACAACACAACGCGACAAAATCACAAAACCTTAATTAAATTTTCAAAATTAAACAAGTTTTATAGTAACATGTTTGTTTCCTTTATTTTATGAATCGTGATCGTACTTGGATATTTTTCATATAGCCAATACTATACGGTAACAGACGAATCGAATGATATCTCATTTGTCAAAATCGCTTCAGCAATATTGTTGTTACGAGGGTAAAAATATTTATATATGTATACTTACATGTTTACAAATATTAGTAGTATATTATTATATTGTCTGTACAAATATGAAACATTACGCTGAGATGGATGGATGAAAATATTGGCAACACTTAGCAAATATATTTACATGTTTTCTTATGTAACTACGCAGTTTTTTTATTGTTTGCTACTCGTATATAGCATAAAATATGCTACTTAGAATATCAAACAAGCTGATAGCTCTTCTAATGGGAAATGGTAACTGTCATCTATACTCGTAGACGAACAAAAAATAATTATTGAATTAATTTAAGATAATAATAAATTTCTTACAAATTTATAAATAATATTTTAGACAAATAATATGAACAGTCAAAATAACTCTTCTAGTATAAAAATACTAAACAAGTAACAATAAAATTCTTAAATGTGTTGTTTATAACCTACGTAAATAGGCAAATATACAGTATTCTAAATTGCCAAATTAGTAACAAAATTAATTACACTATATCATCTCTAAAAATATAATGAGTAATAATAGTTTTCATTCATCATAATAATTGTTTAAAAATAAAGAAAAATAAAGTACTATTTCGAAATTAGTTCGATAATGAAAAAAAAAAACATATTTTGTAAGTATATATAAAACTTAAAGGTGGAGACGTAAATACAAGATATAAAACTATAAACAAAGTCAGCCGGTGCGGAAGATCGCGTATAAAACGCGATTCACACTTGACAGCTTGCATCCAAAAGGGTCCGGAATGAATTCAGATATTTTTTTGTACTTTTCTTTTCTTAAGTGAATATATTACTACAAAACAAATTAGATACTTCATTATTTGTTTATAATAAAATATTACCTGAGGGATATTTTGTATACAAATAGGCAGCATGGATTTTTCTCTCCCACTTATATTTCGGTTTGATATAACAATGAAATTACGAAGCTTGCTCGCAATTCCATGTTCTATGAACAAAAGTTTCTTATAACGGCTCTCTATAATATTTCTAATACAACTCTATATCCTGTCTAAAAATATAAATATCTATCTAACTCTAAGACCTTTGTAACTCTGGTAAAGGATCTTCCATATCGTCCTCGGAATTTTCTAGCTTAGCCTAATTTTTTAGCTTGCCCTTGTTTACTGGTTGAAATATTCGAGTTTGTATCACGACTCTTGTCTTCCGTTAAAGGAGCAGCTTTAAGAGAAGTTGTCGAGTTCATAGACAAAAAAGAACCAAATAAAAAGGCATCCAACCATACATACAACTCTTGTTTCATGCACTTTCATAAGTACTCTCATGCACGCACGCCGATTTTTTTTTTATGTAAATTAGAATGGCAAACAAGCTGATGGCCCACCTGATGGAAAATGATAACCGTCACCTATAGATATGAGCAGTAACATGGACATAACAGAGTATACTGTTTCGCCCATGATATCCCGATATGATTATGTTACGAAAATAGAAATATATTTTTCTTACAAATATAATAAAATTGTAACTAGACGATGTCAGTACATCCTTACTAATATTATAAAAATTAAAAAGTGAATTTATTTGGTTGTCGGTTACTTATTAGCTCTTTAACTGCTTTACCAAATTTCATATTCCAAGTTTTATATCGTATATTACACATAGTTCCTTTCCCGTGGGTATCGTAAATGACAACTAAGAGAACTTAATAGTCGAGGGAGGGCAATAGCGAGCCTCTTAAATCATCACCAAAGGCTAACTGCAGTTGCCAACTCGTCTGTCAAACATGGCAACCACAGGCAAAAACCCACTTTTGGGGGGCTATGTTCAGCAGCGAACATGGATGATAATTACACATACTATATGAAATGAAGAAGGTTTATAGACTAATTTTTGTGCCGGTCAATGAACGCTTGTTATATCCTAACTTAGCACATAGGATACGTAGTTTATAGACTAATTTACGCAGAAAGCCGCGAGATACAATTAATATTAAATAATAATACATTGTCTTCGAATTACCTTCATATTGAATAGAGACATGCCATACATAAAGCTGGAGGGTGAGTACGTGGATACAAAGGTTATAAAATCAAAAACAGACCAGTCAGCCGGTGCGGAACACCGCACACAAAACGCGATTCACACTTGATAGGCTGCGTCCGAAAGGGTCCGGGAAACTACATACCTCCATGAAAGTTTATCGGAAATTTCGGAGCTGAACAAAGCACAAACTTGATGTTAAAATCACGAAAGATGTACCATCAAAATAACATTAACTAGTTTTACTGTTGTATGGCTAATCAGTAATATAATTTAAATTATTCTAATTCCAATACTTTATGGAAGAGATTATAACGAACGAAGATTCTAATTTCGCTACAAATGTGTTTCATCTTATGCATAAATTTTTGTTTCGAAATTAGGTTTCATAGTAGATCCCCTTATTAAAACTACACCGATATTGGAATAAATTCATAGATTTTCTTGTTTTGCGTTTCTCAAAAACTCTCAGAGAAATCAATGTAATCATACATACGAGGATTCTAAAAAGACACATCTTGAACCTGTAAAATTCTCCATTTTTAAAGTCTCTTGAAAATACATAAAAGCACCACTGCTTCATTTATTTTCTTTTCTCATCTATTTAAGTTCATAAAACCCTAAAATCGATAGTATACACTCGAAGGAACTTATCTCCTTCCGCGCCGCATTCCAAAACAATTTTATTAAACTTTTCTCCCGGCCGGCTATTGTTGGCGCGATTCGGTGCAACTTCCCTAAATTCTTTCCTCGGCGCTTTTTTTTTCTAAAACAAATTACCCTACCCTCGTACAAGCGCACCTTAAAACACGAAAGCACCGCCCTGAATAATTAATACAATGGAAGGTTAAATTCGTCTAAGTGTCAACTTTCCCCTAACTTTTTAAAATACGACACCATCAAAAGTGCGGTCTAAGACGACGTCTAGACCTTTTATCTCCGGGAGGGTTGTTTATTTAATTTCGCTATTTTATTGAGACTGACAATGATTTAGGAAAACTTTTTTCGTCGAAGATTCACTGTAAGTTTATTTTTTCAAGTTTCCAATACACGGGGTACTCTGTTTGATCCTGATTGACGAATTTATCCCGTACAAGTAAATATTCACTGTGAGTTTTGCCGTCACGAACAACTTAAACCTCTAAAACAATTTCGTCTGTATGGGGTGGCGCGTATTATCGAACGAAACAGAGTGCATTGGATGTGTAATTTACATAAACATTGTTTAAACAAGGGGTACTAATATTGTAGTATAGACTTTTGACATTTACAAGTAGATATACTTGATACCTTACCTATAAATTCATTCGCGTAGAATTAGTATAATGAATAAAAATATCCTTTCCCAGATTGAAAAATGATTTTTTAGAGTTCAAAGTATCATCCTTTCGTCTAAATTTAAACATTAGTCGTGGCAACGAGAGACACATTACTTTCAGATTTATTAAACGTATATGTGTGTATATGTTTATACCACAAATAAATCATTTTTTTTTGCACTAAGTAATTTCTTACATAGGTGTTTTTATGTATATATAGATATATATTATATTAAAGCCAACGTAGTAGTTACAATTCATGCTTACACAATATAACAACCAGTATTAGTGTACATACAATAATAATAATAATTCCAACATAGATGTAATGTTTTAACTATACTCCTAATTATATTTTTAATATATTATATGTATTGAATATGTCATACTATTTTCAAATAATATAATCAAAAATTTGTGTCAAACCGTTTCGATTAAACAACGATTGAAAGATCCGAGCCACGTGACCAGTACAAGATAACATTTCTAGTACAAGTTCTATTAAAGTACACAGCTTTTTTATACTTTCACGTAAGCAATGCCCTTTAAATCCCGACAATAATTTCCCTTGGGGCTTTTGACTGGCCTTTGACAGGGGTGGTGGACAGCGGGGGTGAATGGGGCTAAGAACTTACTGGGGTCCGCTAGGGTCACCGCGAGCCGTTTATTGTTCTCCGACGTTTATGGTCACCAAAGGGCGCAGGCAAAGGTCAGAACTCGGGACCGGACCTTACTAAGGTAATTTCACAACAATTAATATTGAGTGCCCTTTAAACTTATGAAATCGAAATGTTATATAAACATTATCATAACATAAATACAAAAATGAAATCATTTTTACAAAATATATACAAATTTAACTACATGTCTATAAATAACACAATATAATAACAAAAATAAAAATAAAATACTCAATAAATTAACAAATTTACGTCCCATACGTAGAATTTATATTTACGGCAAACGTTCTCACGGACATTGTTCAAGGATGCAAGTACTAGTCAAGACAAAACAAATAATATTCTTTGATATCCGTGGTGCTCTTCACGTCTGTAAGCGATACTTACCATTTTTCTCTCTATCAAGAAGTGCGTCAGCCTCTTTGCCATTCTAAATCTTATAAAAAATACCCAAATTCAATAGAGTTCTCTATCATTGTCTATTTACTGTATTTCCATCACCAAACTCCTCACAAAAAATACTTAAATTGATGCACACGTGTACGATACGGTACCCTAAAACAACCATGAAATAGTATGTTTATGCAATGTAGCATGAGTCTTTGTAGTGTTTCACAGGCATGAAGCCAATATTTTCCAGCTTGTATGAAATGCAAATACAATTTAAAAGTTTACATATTTTCTCAGTGAGACTGAGAAGTTGCGCCTACGGGGCCGGTTTTGTTTTGAATACTCCGTACATGCTTTTCAAGATCCGTATAAATATACTTTTATCGTTTGTACTTATACTTTAATATAAATATAAAAAACTCATATCAAACTAGGCGATTAATGACAATTATTACGACCCACAATAGCAATACCATAACGGATAATAAATACATGGAAAAAGGATAAACATATTAATGTTATAGAATCGTCATCATCATCATATCAGCCTTTAACTGTCCACTGCTGAACATAATCCTCCTCCTTGGGGAGGTTTGCCAGTAGTTGCCACGCTTGGCAAGTGGGTTGCCAACTGCAGTTAGGTTTTGTATGTTTTAAGAGGAAGGCTGCTGTCTATCCCTCGCCCTCCCTTAGTCGTCTCTTACGACACTCACGAGAAAGGAAGGGGTAGTATATTCTATACCGGGACGACGCGACGATTTTCTGTGTAATAAATGTATACCATTTATTACATAGTCTATAACTAAAGTTATAGAATATGTTATACCATTTATTTATTATCCACTCATGGATTACTCCAAAGAAAAAGCAATAGGGAGTCATATTAATAAGGGAGTCATATAATATATATAATAAGGGAGGCAATAAATCCACTGCTTTTTCACGGTAAATGTAAATAATTCAAAGAGAAACTAGCCCATAAAATTGGCCAATAAATTATTTAGTAAATAACAAAAAAAATGTTAGTAGTTAAAAAATATTCATTTAGTGTTTAATTCTATATTTACAAAAAAAAATTACAATAAACAAAAAGAAAAAGGAAAAATCTAAAATTATGTCACTCATCTATATACCATGTCTCTTGGACATAACGCTGATTTTCAGTGGCACCAATTTGTTGAAGAGATTGAGTACCACTTAAAATGAAACAAAAAAATATTGAACTGAATTGGTCATTGAACAAATGGTGTGTCTATGTATAGATAAAGTAACTACATAGATAGATAGATAGATATTCTTTATTGTTTCCTCCAAAAGATTACAATAGTGAACTTATTATAAATATAAATAATTACAAGAAATAATCACAATGAGAAAACAATGAGCGACCTTATCGCTAAGAGCGATCTCTTCCAGGCAACCTTTGGATACAGAGAAATAATCATAAACAATTTGGTGGGAGGTACGATGAAAAATTCTGTTAGTTCTAAATATACACGTACGTAGATATTAGATAATGTAGCGCATGTGCGACTCGACGGAATAAGAGATATATTTAAATATAAATCCGATAAAATAAAATTATATTAATAATTAGCATCATATCAGCCTTTAACTGTCCACTGCTAAACATAAGCCTCCTTGGGAGGTTTTGCCAGTAGTTACCATGCGTGGCAGGCAGATTGGCAACTGCAGTCAGGGCTTTAGAGGAGTTTTAAAAATAGACGCTGCTGCCCATCCCTCGCCCTCTCTTAGTCGGCTCTTATGACACCCACGAAAAAGGAATGGGTGGCCTATTCTATGCCGAGACCGCACGGCCATATATTAATAATAATATTTAAAAAATGTATTAAAATACACAATACGAACTGTATACATAAAGAATAAGAATTAATATAAACTACTACCGCAAAACTGTTGCAAAACGAATATAATCACATCAATAAACTAAAATATTCATATAATATTAAAAATTTATACTAAAACAGTTCCAGAACCAGATGGAGACTTTGTACAAAAGTCGTTTGCTTGGGTACCTCTGTTTCATTCGTGTTTCTACCGTGAAGTAGTTGTTTGCATGGCAGTGTTTCTGTTTGAAGAGTGGGACATGATAGTGAATTTACAGGGTGCAGAGGAATAACACCTGAATCCTCAGGAATGGCAATGCATGGGGGGTATCATGGGCGAAACAGTATACTGTATGTTTGTTATCTGTCCATAGTACTGCTCATATCTATAGGCGACGGTTACCACTTTCCATCAGGTAGGCCGTCAGCTTGTTTGCCATTCTGTTGCATAAAAAAATTGTCATTGAAATAAGTATTCTTTATATACATTCTTGACTAAACAAATGTTTTATTTAGAAGATATCTTTACTGCTACTCGTACAAATCATATTACCAGGGCTAATACAGAAAAGTTATTCAACAAACTCTTTAGAAAGTTAAGAGTCAAAAGCCTCCCGCGATGTAATAATCCTTTAGTCTTTCAGTTCTCTTCTAACTGAGAAAGATGATTTGCACAATTTTAAAAGTATCAACGCTATTGTTTGAAAATTTAATTTGATTTATTTCTGTAAATTACAAGTTATATTGTGAGCATTATCTTAAAAGTTCTTAGCAATAAATTTAAAGTAAAATAAAATAATGAAATATAAATTCTATACTTGCCTATAATATTAAATTAAAAAACAGTTTCATTCGAACATCAAAGAGAAAACCTTTGAACGAATATAAACACAGTCCAAAGTCGATGTTTTCCAGGAATGACTATGTCCTAATCTCATACAGAAAAAAGAGGTTTCTTAGTTTGAATACTATTATTATGCTTCGGCTTAAAGAGGATCGATCAAATAGTACTCGTACATAGAAATTAACCTTTTAGGCTAAAAAAATAGATAAAGAATTAGAGCCAATCTCGTTACGTATTCTTGCTTTTAATATCAGTAAAACATTAACAGTATCCATAATCTTGCCCTTAGTGAATTACTTGGATTCGCTTCAATACATTTCAATAGTTTTTTACTGTAATTTCAATTTTAAAATAATCTCTTATAAAATGTTAAACAAATATATTTTAACTTTAGATCAATTATATAAAAGTGCTTATTTAATACACTACATTAATATTCGTATAACGTCAAAGAATAAGCTGGAGCCAATGTAAAACAAACTTCTTAGGACAAGGCATGAAATAAGGATTCATAATTCAAATCGAAAAAAGTTCTCGAGGCTCGGTAATTTTTCCCATCTTACAGCAAGTTTCGCCGGAGGGGTCGCGAGTCTTGACTGAAGGAAATCTAAGAGAGGGTTTACATTTTTAGCCTTTCGCCGTGTCTCCTCTTCACTTTATATCGTCTTTTGATTACTCTCTCAACAAGTTATGCATATTGTAACAGTGTTCGGCGTTCTCGGCTAGAAGAATTTTCGGTGTTTCCTTTATGCCGCGTATTTTTGGCATTGATGTCTCATTTTTCATACCTTTTATCTCTATGACCTCTTTATTATGTATGAATTTTGTTTTCACAATGATGACATATTTAACCTTTGTTATTATTTATTGCGATTTTTATTCTACGTATTTAAAACAAATTGCAGATTTTAACATTAATGAAAACGATCGGAAAATGGTATACTTTATTTAAACCAGCGCTAACACTCAATGCCCTGTTAATTCCCCTTAAGACTCCAGAACCACCCTAATTGTTATCGGCCTGCCCGACCCTTAATGGTGTTTCTAATGCGACTAATGTATTCGGGACATTTTGCAGCTTGCTCAGGGACATTTTTCTGTTTGTATGAACGCAATGCAATTCCCTTGTCCCTTCGTTTTGGTAACTGTATTATCTGCAAATATGTTCCCAATTTCTATTGTCCAGTAATATATGTGAGTGGTGGTGGTGCGAAGCGAATGAACATAAATAAGAGATATGCTTCGTGTGTCGAGCTGAGTGCGTTTGAGTCAGTGCAATGCATCTTTCAGTGTTCTATACACTTGAGGGAGTACCCTTCTATATTATCAGTACCTATTCTTTATTCATTTATGACTAGGGATACGTCTATTGAATAAAAATATGTGCATTTATTTATTTTCTCTAGAAACCTGACGTAATTTGATATTCACGTTTACATCGTTTACATAATTAAGATCTCGGCTTACGTGATGCTACCACGTAATATATAATTAGAGATTTTAATTTAAAACCTTAAGTCTGATAAATCCTGATATTGAAAAACAACGAAAGAGTGTATCTTGTCTTGAGTAACCTAAATAACACGCAGTTACCAACATGCAACTAAATAATATAACAGCATAAAATTTGTAAATAAATAAATCACGCATAGTAATGTTTTAAGTGAGCGTTGGCTATTACAAATATACCTGAATGCAAATAATTAATTATTACAATAAAACATTCATTATCACTTTCTAATAAAAGCCCATACTCATAACTTGACAATCCGATCGTTAAGAATATAAAAAATAAAACCAAAGTAAGTTTTGAAAGTAAACAATATCCGAGTCAGCGCCACTCGTAAAGTTCCTATAAACGTAGCAAGGCGGTAAATTAGATTTTATTTTATTTCTTAAACAATTTGCGGCCGGACATAGACAAAGGGCCCATAGGTTGTATGGCAGTGGTCAGCAATTCAAAGGTTTATGCGGGCACGTTTATTACTTACCTACACGCTCGCTCGGGTTGGGCCCGTGTCCGTATTTTAATATCGATAATGGAAACAATATTTATTAACTAACCAAAGTTGAGATCAAAATCAAATTTGGAGATTATTAGACATTTATTATTTATTAAAACTTTATTGGTGTATATTAAAAAGTAACATCACGTATTTCAAATTATTTTTTATTTAAATTATATTTTTTTAATTGCCAGTATTTTTATTTAAACTACCAGTGTGACAATACAATCATTTATTACGAAAATCATTATTATGAAGGTCACCAAATACTCGTATTATTGATTTCACTGACATCAAATGCAAATTACAAACTGCTTATTTGTAAATTCTAAACTTTTATATATAACTCTATTATTTTTTTTTTTTTATTTATATAGTACTTAAAATAAATCAATTACCAAACCAGATACCAGCAAGAGACATTATATAAAAGTCTGCATGAATAACTCGTGTTTGTGCAGTGAAGCAGCAGCTGTGGTTACATGGTTGTTTTTCTTTAATAGATGGGATATGGCATTGAAATTAATTAATTGTTAATTATATAATTTATTATTACAGGATACGGTTGCATAAAACCATTAGTCTTCAGGAATGACAACGCATGAGTAGTACTTTGGACATCACAGTTTATTCTGTGATTTCATACTGCATGTCTATAGCCGACGGTTTTTTTAATGAGTGAAAATGAAATAGTGACCCCACCTGCACTATCAATATATATTGACGGAGCGCCAGTAAATGATGATAGGTGAGGATGAAATCAGGTTAGTTGGCCAATCGTGATGAATTCATCAGTTATTTTACAGTAATTATCCATGATAGTTTCAGAAAAAACCACGTGGAGCTCGATCTGATAGGGTATATTGTTCCATTTCCGTTTGATCGTCAGCTCGTTTGCCATACTAAGTATCATAAAAAAAGTCAATAAATCATACCCATTGGGCTTATCGATTCGATATACTCGATCAAGCACATCTCTAAGTAGAAACGAGTACTAAGTTTGCAGCGACCACCGGACTCCGGACCCCAATCGGCGACCATTGTCCACCGATGTTCTTGTTCACATTAAAACGCAGTTAACCGTTCTTTATTGTTTCATCCGCGCCAATAAATGTCGCGACTCCTGGGAAATGTTATTCGATGCCATTCTACTTCGATTCCGGTACCGTAATTACAGTCGTCCTTTATTACATGAATTTGCTGTGCTTAAATTACTTAATACGGACCCGTTTTAATTGTAATTCTCTAATCTATAGCGGCCCGAAATGTTCCGTACCTATATCCGTAAAATACCTTTTATTAAGTACAATTTATTAATTTTTTTAACATTATATACATGTTTGTTTTTTATACTGTCTTGCAAATAATTATTGGTTTTGTTAATAATGAGGTTTACTTTCCTCAATATACAATATCAGATCGAGCAATGCATGATTTGTCCTGGAAACCATAGTGGTTACTTCCTAGTAAATTCTTCACTATAGGGCAAATGAACTTTATTTATCTTCACCTATCACTATTAACTATAATATATAACCATTAACTATAATAATATCTTCTAATAAAAAATATTCCCTTCCACTATCGTTTTCTACTCACTACTTCTTACTTCCCTGAGTTAACTGAAATATATCGCTTTTAAACATAAGTTTACTACGATACTACTTCTGATCTGATAATTCATTGTATTGTATTAAATATTTGAAAACCATTAGATTAATCGAATACATTTCGCATATTAATTATTCGATCATTCCAACATCGATCTCGTACGAGCGATAGATAACCACGTGAGTGAAAACAAAAGCGAGATAACTTACACGGCCGCAGCCATTAGCGCACCCCGATCCGTAGGAGCGATCTAATAAAACATTCAAAGGCCAAAACGGGGAAAACACAAAATCAGATTGTCTCAAAATCACACGAGTGACGGTATAACGCGACAGGGCCACGGCATTTATTATTCACCGCTTTCTCGAGTACGTGGACGGACGAAATGCTTCTCTAGACGTATCTACTCCCAACTAACTTACTGCAATCTATTCTTGTTTAGACTCAGAGGCAGCTATTGTTTTCTTATCCACTTTTGTTTAAATGCGTCGTATTCAACAGATAAACGTTGTTATTTTGTAATAATATCATTATTGATGAAAGAAAACTAAGGCTAATCAAAGATCTCTGTTTGTATTTTTTTTAATTAATTTAGTTTACAATGATAAACACTTTCAAGCTCTTCCTGCTCAGGGCTCCTTTCAGTAAGTCTAATTACATCTTTAAATAAAACTTTATAAGTTTCCTTTACGTCTCGATGTTTTTTCTTCCCTCTGCCTTCTCTTCTATGAACGATGTCTATGAAATTGTCGTGTCGTATCAAATATCTCAACATTCTTTCGCTTATATTTTTTTTTAAATATTAGAACTTACCTCTTTTAATTAAATATATCATTTATAAATTCACCATTACCTTTAAACTAACGTCAAATAAAATTTCATTAGTCTAAACTATACGTTGTGAAATTTAATTGATGCAGCTATTACAGAATTACACATAGTTTTGCTGAGCAATATGTGCATAATATCTATTTTTCCGTAATGCTTATAGAATTTCTTTGGTAAATCTGTTATTATGTGTCATAAATAACGACTCTCAAGATAAAGACATAACAGGTAATAAAACAACAAACAAAATGATGCACGTATCTGTAGTTTTTATCAATTTCGACAATTTAAATGCCACTAATTTCGAAATTAAGTTGCCGGATTGAAATATCCAATGTAATATCCTATTTTATTAAATAATGACTTACTATTTCACTACTAAAAGTAATATTAAGTATAGTCAAATAAACCAACTATAGTCATCTACATTTTAAATGAATTTTTCGTTATATATGAATTCTATATAGTGGAGTTTATACTTATTTCTTTTTATACATTACAATTATAATATAAAATAATTATTATTCTATAAATTAACAAATATTACTAAATATTAAATTATTAAATACTTAATAAACAAATTGTGGCATAACGCTTTGCATTAAAGTTCTATAATTAAAATAATTGCAACTTAGAATGAAATCCGACGTGTGATTGCTAAAATTAGTTCTCACACGCCACCCTGTAATCTCGGATGGGTACTTCATTCACACTTTGATATTTATCGACTGTGAAGTTTTACCCTGAATAAGTCAGTAGATGCTTTACTAGTTCGAGTCTAATGTTCTAGCTAAGCCTAAAATTACTTGTTTAATTATAGTGGTGTACTAAAGAAGCCTTGATGAACTTTAATTTGTCGGTAGTCAAATACAAAATTATAACAAAATATTACTAATATACCAATTTACAGATAAATATAATTATACTAATATAAAAGAACATGTAACAAACGCAAAAATAGATGATTTGTTTTTGATAACAAATATTTCCTGTACTTACACAGATAATGTTAAAAAGCTTCCTCGACTAATTTAAAACTGCAGCCTATTGTAGAATTCAAAATTATAAAATGAACACTTAACACTTCTATTGTTCTCATATAAATTAAGATACTGATACGTTAAAACATTAAATAATAAACTGTCATGCTTATCAGACTTCCTATCACATATTCAACGTTTATTCTACGGTTTGAGTTTTCCAGATGTATAAAATTTAAAAATTTATACAAAAACATTCAACATCTTTATATTTTTCTATTAACGACATTACAACATGATTGTTTTTTTGTATGTATATGAATTCAGGATATTCTATAGTAGTAAGTGGTTGGCATTATTCTCAACCTGATATCATACAGATTTTATATCAATATTATCACATTTCGGTAAATGTTTCAGTCAATGTGTACGCCAGAACTCGCACGAACTCGTGGTGGTTTGCAAAATTGGCACCTCGTTCACACTTCAGTAATTATCGACGGCGAAGTTTTCCTGTGAATGGCCGCCATTATCGCTACGGTAAGACCAAAAGGAATGAGCCGATGCGCTGGTTTCCGTGCGATTCTAACTTACCAGTTATTAGTGATAAAATTACTCTTGAACCTGAATAGATTTCAAAAAGTTGTACTTATTACTTATATGCAATTATATACATTTATTGAAGTATATACCACACCATTCCATGTCAGTTGTTAATTGTCCTCTACTGAACATAAACCTCCCTCTATTAAGGGGTTTTGTCAGTAGGTGTCCCGCTTGGCAGGCGGATTGGCAACAGTTTTTGCCTTTAGGTTAGGCTTTGGAGATGTTTTAAAAGGGGCGCTACTGTCCATCCCTCGTCCATCAGGTTTCCTTAATCTCTTCCTATGACGCCCACGAGAAAAGGAGGAGTGACCTATTCAATGCGGGGACCACACGGCAATTGATTATTGTAGTATATGATTTGTATTATTACTAAATAAATTATTATCTTTAACTTGGCTGCCAACCGAGGAAAATTAATCAGAAGCATACCGTGAAAACCGTATGAAATTATCTCAAACATAGATTATTTTAAAAAGTATTACAAATATAAGTTTCAAACATATATATATATATATATATATATATATATATAAAGTTAAAATTACTTACAGATTGTAGAAAATTCAGCATTTATAACGCCCAAGCTGCAATTAATGCGCCAAAAGAGCATCCCCCATGCGGTAAACTCAAACTTATACCAATTAATTGTAAGATTTTAATCATAGTACTGGCATAACAAAATTATTATGGGTCGTTTAATTTCCCTGCCCTTCGTCTTTCGCCTACTCACTAATGCGTTATTGCAAAATTTTAATCAAGGGTATAGTGAGAATTATTAAATTATGCAGCCTGTCATATGCACTCTATGTTTATAAATCTTCACAGTTTATTTAGGTGTTTCTAGTGGATATTTTGCACTGACACTCTATCAAAGTTATGACACCTCGCCCTTACATTATGCAACTATACTAAAATATATTTTGTGTCCTATTTTTAACAAAGTCAAAATATAAAAGTAACGAATGACTTGCACCGACTTCGCACGGGTATTATATGTAGTATTTTATATTTTATATAAGCTTTAATGAGCAAATTTTTTATATAATCGCTTACGTTATTGTAATTTACGCAAGTTTGTCTAATATTTTTTAAAATAATAATATAGCTTTCTATAGGTGAAAGAATTTGTAAAATCAGTTAAGCAGTTTTTAGTTTATCTATTAGAAACAACACACACAATCAAACCTGTACTCTTTCTAATATTAGTATAGACTAGTCTGTAATAGACGTGTATCTAAGTTTTATATATATATATATACATATATATATTACAGAGTACACTATTAATTAATAAATAAACGAGTAACCCAACTATAAAACAGTTTGTTGGTATTCAATACTAATAAAAATCAAAAATCGATAATTTGATTAGATGTTTCGATTAGTTACTCATTTTTATTTAGAGATTTGTTTCTATGATATTTTTATCAAAACTTTCTAACTTCATTAAGTTTTGTTAAAATGGACTAGATATATTAATTAGCTTAAAAGACGCATTATAAAATTATTTACTTTTTATATGACATTTCAATGGTTACCACGAACGTAATCATATAAATCTAAAATATTGACGGTATCTTAAAATACTTTTTAATGCCGTACTTACAAAATTCATCATCACATAATACAGAAACAAGGTTATGATGAAACTCGTTTATTACTCCAACATGGGACCGCACTCAGTCAATTTACCGAGCCATCCTTCAACCCAAGCAAAAGTAACGCTAGGAAGTGCAGACAGACGGTAATAAACTTCTCTTTACGTGTTTTTGTAGTTTCTTGAGGAATAAACTTACCTAACGCTTCTAGACAGACGGGTTAATAGCACGAAATCTTCCTTTAAAAAATAAAATTAAGTCGGCTATCTTTGCGAATTGAATCACGCTGAATTGGGCTCGTGTCGGCCCAAGATCAAATAATTTCACGAAAATGAACCTGGGGCATATTTAATTAACCCGACCTCCCCTATTAAAGTGTACAAGAATTCCCCAGTTATACATTAACATTCGTCAGGAATTTAATTCGCTTGAAACGGAAAATGTTATTTACACTTTTTCGCATTTCAATTCTATTTACACATGACTCTTTCAACTATAAAGGAAAGTAATTATTTTTTATTGGATTTTCCTTTCGCTAGAGAAGTTTTAATTACTGCGGTAGGTGTGTACAACAGTGTTTTATAAGCAGCGCGTTCACCTGACCCGGACACAAATTGTTCATTGTGGTCCCAATATACCGACATCCGACATTTAATTGTAAATTACTGATTTTCATATATCAAGTGACAGATTCACGTACATGTTGTAGATCAAGTCTTATTGTTCCAGCTTGGAATGTATGTAGGTTCTTCATTTACAATGAATGACCTTTGATCTGACTTCAAGATTTTTATTTCTAAATTCTACATTAAACAAGATAATCGAATAAAAGACTAAGTTTTACCCTTGAAATACAATAGGTAACAAATTAGTGATGGGACATTGCTAGGAGTCGATCGCGATTGACTAGTGATGCGCCTGAACACTTATTATTAATTTTTACTCTGTGAATGTCGAATTGTGTTTATAACTTGTTCGCTGATAGATATATATATGATCACATTTAATTCACTCTACTTCGAATACGAAAAATAAACTGCCAGGAACGTGATCTAACTAACGTTCGCGAAACAGATGGGTATAGAAATTAAGGGCGAATCTAAGCTAATCAAACATTAAGCCGACGGTTTACCTGGGGCCCACTAAATAAATACAGCCAAATGAAAAACACCCACGTTCGAACAGTGAGAATTCGTAGGCAATAAATATGCATAGCGCGTCTATGGCACAACCTCTGTGATTAGTCGTGTGGGGTACGGAGAGGCCCCTCACCGCTGATACGGATAGGTGAGTGATAGCGAGGGGGGAACTAAGAAACCCCCCAGCTAATAATGGTACGTGTCTCTGTTGTATCGGCGAAATATCTTGGATATTGCCAATATAGGACGTTCACGTGTGAGCACACTTTTGTTTTTGTCACTGCGTCTCCCGTTATACCGATATTCAATGAATAACTAATACAGCTCCGCGTCTGTCAAATAGACGATTATTGAGAAGAAATACTGCTTATTATTTTCAGTAACAACATTCTACACATGATTGAAACATAATTGGTATTTCATTTGTCTTTGAAAGATCTATCATACTAAAACTCGCCGACATTGGTGCTCCTTTTCACTTCGAGTTTGCTGGAAGAGAACTTTTTTATAGTTAAGCTCGCCTTTGTACATTTACTTACCTCTGTCATATTTTTATGTATTATCAATGTATAAAATATAGTATAAAATAAATAAATCTATAAAATTTTCTAGATTATATTGAAATTATTATCACTATTTTCAGTATATATATACTTTAGTAATTACTGAAGTATATATACACTTAACTGAATATTTTTCCATTAAAGAATATGGGTCGAAAAATGATAAAGAATTTTTTTTCATACTAACTTGACAGCTGGACACACTGCGTTAGTATAGGATGCTCGAAATATTTTTTCGACTCATGTTTTTTCAGCAAAAAATATTTAGCATCACTGCCAAAACACTCACTTACAATTCACTCTGTATCATTAGATTTTCCTATAGCAAAAATTACTTATAATTTAATTGTAATACTTGCTATTTTTTTTTTATTATAAATCATTTCGAAACCTATACTTAATATTACTACAGATTATCTTAGAATACATAAACGTCTTTGATGTACATTTATACGACCGTAAGGATTTACAACTAGACAGCAATACTCTCTAAAACAGGTATATGCACTTTATTGCCACTAACACTGGGATGCATTATATTCGGGAGTTATATGCTCCAGTGAGTTGGTATCCTGTAAAAGAATGGGTCCCAAGGTAAAAGGGAGCTGAGATACTGTTGTGTTTGATGGCAATACCGTCAGTAACATCTTGCAGTAATAACACGCTAATACAAATCTTATTTCCTCTGAATAAGAACTGAAGTCGATGTACGTTCATTAAATGTTTAAAATGTCAGCTAGTGCCTACCATATTTTCAACCGAATTCAAAAAGAATCTAGTTTTCAATTCTGTTATATGTTTTTATAATGTTTTAATATCTGTTACTTCATAACTCCGTTAGTTGTTAACCAATTAAACAAAATAATCGATTTGGATTTTTTTTAAAGGGTTTAAACACACAGATTGATCACATAAAAAATTTATCAAACTCAATTCCGTAATTTAATTTATAATACTGATTTTGACACAATTCAATTAGAACATTTAAAAACAGTAAACGAAAAACTAAAAATTTAAACTTTTAAATTAATATAACGTATTAGTAATTATTATTTTCGTATTTCGAAATACACGTAATGTCATCCAATAAGGTATCTAGTGCCCCTGTATGCAACGAAGATACCCTTGAAACTCGTTATCTCGTCAAGTTACACCCTCAAACAATTTAATAGTAAATACAATTAACAACTTTAATCCAAATTAAATAGGTATCTGACGTGACTAATTATTTACATGCAATTACTAAGTATATCTATGCCCGTCCAACAATAATACAATTATGAGATTAAGCGGTTACTCTCTCGTGGTATTGGTCAGGTATATTTATGATTATTGCCCCTGATTGCGCGTGAGGCGACGTTAAAATCAAATTAGAAAACCCGACTCGGTCCTAAACAAATTTCAATTTTCAATTATGACCCCGTAGGAGTGGCGGGAGAGCGGACACTCCCTAGAGGTCTAGCTGACTTATTGCTCGGTATCGGTGCCGATGCCCCAATAATATATTCAAAATAATCGCGTATTGAATACGCCTAGCAGGGACACAATTAATAAGTTTTGACTTATCAAATTTCAATAGAAACTTTGCTAATTGCTAGCTGATTAATCATCCTCAAATAAATGACGATCATTTATGAATTTATAACCTAATGAAACAATTTCAAATACTGTATACCAATATTAGATATTGAGGATCTTAGTACTGTGACAGTTGGTATTGAATATTTGCGGGCTCGATTACAAGAATCAAATAATACAGCCATTTGTATTCATGAATATCTCTGTTTTGCCATTTTCTATGGGAGATGTAAATATTTCCAAAATACTATTAAACATATCTATCAATTTATTTTTATCCCAGGTCTTTTTCATTATGACTAGTTAACATTGTATGATTAAAGAAATATATAATTATCATGGTGTCCTTCAAAAGAGAGGTAAATTTTTTTTTTAAGTCGACTACGCGCACTTTGTGCTCCTAGTATTGTAGGCGTTCATAGGCTACAATAACTCCATACTATTAGGTGGACTATATGCCTTCAGTAGTATAAAGAAGAACTTAGGCCTAGATGTAATGCTCAAATCTTCATAAAATTTTGATATGCTCAGCAAAATTTGGCCATAGAAACCGTCGTAGCCAGTTAACTTGGCTTAATCCTCACATATTACCCTTCATTGACACTAGCGTACATCAAAATTACAAGCGGGGTCACCATTCTATTAAAAAGAAACATTCCGTACCCACACATACATTACCGTATTCATCATTAAAATCGCATTCAGTAGTCAACACAACAGTTCCTGCCTCGTGACTTCCAACAAATTACGATCATTACAATACGTTACGTTATAATAGTTGCCGACTCATGCTACATATTGATTTCTTTGGCAATAAAAGAATCAACGCCCACCTTAGTTTCACTATATACTTTTTCCGGTTCAATGAGCATAAATTGCAATAGGATTCTACGCGGTGGATGGCCCCTAATATTTCTTAGACGCCGTCACTATCTTCCACATTGAAAAGGTGCAAAGATTTACCCGAAACCCTTACGGTCTATCGGTTAATATTGAAATATTTATTTTTCAATAAACCTTTAGTGCGAAACGAGGGTGCGAAATGTCCCCGAGGTAAATTAGCCCCTGATTTTCTTCTCTCACGGTCAAATCGATATGATCCTTATAAATCATATTGATTCTTAAATTGTAGCATTTTCTACTACTACTACTTATGTGGCTCCTTAGTCACAAGAATTTTCAAATAGCCTTCATTATACACAAAGGTTTCGGATATCGTTAACTAGATTTCTAAACCGTCCAAACTATATTATTTGAAAAAGATTTGGGCAAATGATTTCGTACAGTCACCAAAATAATAATAAACATTAAATATTCTTTTATTATATTATTCATGAATGTTAGGACTTCGTACAGAACAAAATAATAAAATAACATAATTTTAAACATAATAAATCAAGGAAAGTTGGTGTCGTGTTGAAGAGACTCGCTGAAAATCGTATTATTCATTGGATTTTTTTTTTATTTGTAATTGCATAAAAATCATATCAATATAGCTACAAAGCATTGTGACTTTAAAATTGATATATTACCAGATCATATAGTTATATTAACATTTAAGGAAAATTAATAAATTGTAATAAATGAAAAATTTGCATATTTTTCGACATAGTTAAATCGTTATCAGTTCATTTCCATTACGAAATTCAATATAAGGAACGCGAAAATAAAACCCTTGTTCGCTGAAATGACAATACACAACCAATAGTTGTATCAAAAGTTCCATTTGAATGAATTGTTACGCAGAAAAAGCAATAAGGATGAAAGTGTACGGCGGGAGTGCGGTATATAGGGCCAATAAAGGTGTTGGAAGACAAGCAGATTTCAATATCGGGAATATCTATAGTGAACACCGGTGATACCAATAAGCGGTGTGATGCTGCGACGAACTGCCGAGGTAGGGGAGACGCGATCGTGCTCTAGAGAGATTGCTGCCGATTACCGCACTCGATTGCCATCATGTAAGTGGTAAGTCCACAGCCGAGCCTCATACGTCGTGTCACAGTATTACATTTATTTACTCTTTTTATGACTTATACCAACGTACAATATCCACCTTACGTTTGTTTTATTTTTATACTTCTAAACATGGCAAGCGAGTTGTGGATGTTATTATAAACGCTTATACTGAAACTGTAATCATTAACAGTAAAATTTAAAATATACTTTAGACTACATTTTGAACTACAATTACATAATAAAAGATTTCCTGCTGATCACAGGCCTTGATTTTACTCAAAAAAACTGAAAATGTTTTTATCGTATCTAAAAAAAAATTTTGTTCCTACATAATAAGTTTCTTTTTTATTATATTTAAAGAAATTTATTATTGAATTTAACAAACATGTACAAAATGTTATTTAAAAAAAAAACACAATTTATACCAAGTACTGTAATCACTTGTTAATATCGAGCACTTTAAATAATACGCAATAAAGCTTGCTTGATATAATGTTTCAGATATCTATTACCTTCCCTGTACACGAGCCATTATTAAAGTAAAAGAAAACTACAATCTCGAGAGATTGAAAATCAAATAATACGAACGATCGTAATATAATACTATTTCTTATTAAGACACAAATGTAGCATTAGAGAGAAATAAGGCAAATGCGAAAATCGGGCCGCATGTCCTGTGCGAGAGAGGAAAAACGCGACACGGAAAATGTTTATAGAGAGAACAGGGTAAGGGGGTAATGTTCGTAATAAAATTTTATACGCCTTAATATTTCGCCGAACGATGAGTCGCGGCGTGTGTGAAATTATGTACATACGACGGCGGTACCATGCCAGAATTTACAGCCCTTCCAAAAAAGTGTATAGTGTTTTTTCTTCACGTAAACAACAATAAAATTTTCAGCATCTTATATTTACTCTCGCAAATTGTGTTAGGAAATATACATTTTATTTAAATAATAAATAGTATTATAGGAAAACCTTATAAGAAAAATAAAAAATGGTTCGGCCTAATGTTAATACCCCGACTCAAAAATGTAAAATATGTCAGAAGCTATATCTGATTTGCACATTCTAGAATACAAGTCATAAGAATATTTATATTAGATTCACGTATTTATTATATTAGCTTAATGTACAAATAAATTAACCTATACTCCCTTAATGTCACTAGATAAACATATACTCGCAAGGCGCCCGCCAGTTACGTACTCACATAGACATCAGTTCACTCTGTGATAATTTATGTAAATGATATTCACATTACCCTGTTTCCTATTCCAAGCCGAGTATATGCCCTGACATGTTTCAGAGCTTGTTTATTGCTATGTTTTGTCTTTATTATCTCATATCTCCTGTCACTATTTTCCCTGGTGTGCCTACACACCGTTCCACAGTTTTTATTTGCGACTATGAATTCATTTTTATCATGCCAGTATGCTAAAAGCTATCTGATGCAGTCTCAATACATACTCGTACATAGAAACTGAATATGAACTGTGTTATTAAAATATATTTCAATTTTGCAGTGTCAAAATATAACTGCATGCTATGTGAAAACTAAACATATATATTAAATTTACGAAGACTGAAAAACTTAATAACATCCACAATGCGACAGCAGAATCTAGTAGCCAGTTTTATGGTTACTTTAGGAAAGACATTTCTAACACCGCAGAGCATTTTCTAAATTACCATCGGAAACCTAATAAAGGCTCGGAAGTTTTAAGAGCGCGTTTGCTAAAAATACGGTGTCGCAAAAGTTTTCTTTATTAGTTTCCCCCTTTAATCCGGCCAGGCGTGTCCCAATGTCTTTATGGCGAATTTTCCATCTGAGTCTGGGCGGAAGCCAATAAGAAATCAACTATTTGTTCCCTGATTCCCGTGCATCGGTTCGAGGGGTGCCTCGCTGCTTTACGACTTCTTTTACGATTGGAGATGCATTCGGAATTAGTCTGCTATCGGGCGAGAGCATTTTCATGTACACCCAGATGAATGAAAGGATTACATGACTCTGTTTGCGTTTTACATCTATATAAATAAATAGCTACTTGTAACATCAACTTTACTGCAAATAATATTCCGAACGCTATATCCAGTTAGATGCATTGAAGTTCGATACGCTGGTTTCTGCAAAATACAATAAAGCAAAAAATATACTATTTTTAAATCACTGTTGCCTGCAGCATGGCCAGTCGAAAATAATTCTGTTATTGTTAAAATTTGTGAATATGTGTTTTGTACTTCATATACAATTGTTTTTTACTCTTTACTGATATAAAATATTCTGGACACGTTGAAAATATAAAAAAGCTAAAATGTTATTTAAAAAGCGAACACTTTTTATTAATTTTCACACATCATAAAACAATATAAAAATTTTTATTTAGTTTTATGATCAGTACATAATATAAAAATTATATTAAATTTAATGGACCTCAAAATATATTAAAAAAAGCATGCGTATGTTGCAAAAGAAATTGTGATGTACGAATATTTGTCTAAATTTCATATAACAAGAGGATGTGAAAGTGTCCTGTTTCGCACGTAACGCACTTTCAGAACATAATAAAGTGGAGTTAATAAGTACTTAAGAGCGAAATTTGGGTAGGTAATCTGTCAGACTGGCGTAGGAACAATGACTCTATATTAAATGTACTCGTACTGAGTTTTGTTAAACAATTTCAAATAATTATGTCATCTTTTTACAATCACTATCTACTAATTCGATCTGTAATTAAGCTTTGCACGAAATAACATATTGTTCAACTAAATCTAGTTCTAGTTCTAACTCTTGTATTTGCACTTTATTTCAATTAAATTTTAAATAATATTTTTGTTTACAAAGATATAAATATAAAGAATATTAACATAATATATAAACTTTGTCTCACAACCTATTCTTGCAACTGTTATCTTTTTCTTTTGGAAACAGTAGAGGAATGAATCATCTACTTATTTATATTGGGATTATTTTGATCATAGGTTTTTTGATAAGTCTAAATCAATTAATTCATAAAAAAAACACTGAAACATTTCACCCCAATGAGGTGAGATTTTAAATTTTAATCCCGAATATGTTTGAAAAAATATATACAATTCCCACCGTAATCGATATCACGGTCTAAAAGACCTATTGAAAAAGAGCATTTTAGCGATTGCAAAACTAAACATATTTACACTAAACAAGTAAATAATACCATCAAGCGAAGCAGAGTGTAAACCTCTAACCCTCATCATCGTTTTGCCCTTTTGTCATTCTAAATCAAAATCCCTGCAAATTCTGGCAAGGTTGTTGCACACAAGTTTTTATCACATCTGACGGCAGTGTGTAAAAATATCTTCATTATACGAGATGAAGCCAGAGAGGGATGATGCTTCTACGTTAATACTTTATTACAGTTGCTATAAGATTACTTGGTTTCCTTTTACGACACTTTTAATCGCCACTAAGTTCTATCGAGCCTGCGCTAAGCACCAGAGCTAACTTCATAATACTTTTAATTTACTTTTATGTAGAAAACAATAAGTAAAAGTGTTTTAATTGTGAAACTTGTAATAGTTTCTTATTGTTTGCTATTACTTATTGTTACTTATTAATAACAATTTTATTAATGTCTAAACATGAGTGTAGGTAACCACTTTATTCTTTATTGAACATAAAAACAAATGAGATAAATTGTTATAATATTAATAATACAACAAACTTTGGAAACGAAATAAATTGTGTATGGACTATCAACTAACCATCTCTGTTCTAAACCAATTAAATATTCTTAATAGTTGCTAGAATATGCCGTTGAAACATACTTCCACAACTACATGACTGATGAACTGGCAAGCAAATAGATGAACGGGTAGATTCACTGCAAAAATACATGAGTCTATATTTTACGCATAATTAGAAGTTTATTGCTCATATAGTTCTTATTTTCAAATAATATGTAGGTACTAGTGACAGTCTTATCTGTTTCTTACTTGTCTTACTATTAACCCTTAACTCAGTTCGAGTCGCCGTTCCCCTAATAACCGAATGTTGCCAAGAATCGTGACTGAAATCTCATAACAGCAACGAGTTAATTTAGTTCCATATTCCTTTCTAAGGATTATTTGTCCTTCGGAATGTCACTAAATATTTACTCGAGCACTTGTATTTTATAAAAGCTTATTGCCGGAGGCGACATATTGAAAATGTACGGTGACTTCTTTGATCTTTGCTTTTAGTCAAAATGGTTTCAATATTTAATATATTTCTACATTTTTTTGTGTATATGTGTATTTGTATTGTTATACTTATAAGTATTCACTTACAATGAATTTCAACTTGAATTGGAATTTCTAACATATTAATACAAGATATTCTTTTGGACAAAATAGCAAATCTAGTTGTATACTTTGACTATGAAATACAAAAAATAACATATTTTACTTAAAGAAATTTAAAAAAAATTATCACATCTTCAATTTATATAAAATCAATACAAAATATGTAACAATTAAATAAGTACTTACGATTATTTCCATGGTTAAGGAACACTCTTATAACATCCTACAAAAAGAAAACAAACTCGTTTTTATTTACTCGAATCACGTAAAATATTTAATTTGTGCTTTGTCCGTATTATTGTTAGAGACATAAGCGATAACGCCACGGAACAAACGCCCTGAGGCGAGCACCGAATTAATCCAATACACGAAGTAGGTATAAAGCTAATGGGGCAAAGTTTCCATGTAAGCCAATTGTGTGCTGTTAATCTAATCGGTGCCGTGTACGATATTATGATACAAGCGTTACAATTGCCAAATGAAAAATACGCGGATTTCCTGTCGACCGTAATCGCACTCTAATCCATCAACTGAACAACGGCTGCTTGCGCCCTATTACAGATTGTCACGATACTAATAGCCATACGAGAGATTGGTGTATTTCTTTCTAAATATTACATAATGTTTCTCTATCTTTCTAATTATAATTCCATGCGAACATTTACCTGTTTCTTCTTATCTGCAATAACCACTCGCTTCCAGCGTTTGCATACAGCACTGACCCGAATACGCCAGCTGTTTATTGTTTGTTACTACGGAAAATTATAATAAACTCCGTGAAAATGGAAAGCGAGTTGTTTGCTTAAACTATCCTTGACCAAAATAATTTTATATGATAGGATCTTTGTGACGTGCGCTGGTTTATTATAACTTTCTTCCTCAGAGCTCCAGCTGTGAGGGGTCCAGCCGACCTCACCCATGCCCCTTACTTTTCACCCCCTAACGCTAACCCCGGACCAATGTAACCGTGTGCTCATGCGATAAAACAATTACCCCAATGAAGTCGCGTTTGCTACACGTCCATAATTTCATAAACCAAAAATGGCGAAACTTTCGTGAACTTCTAAATAATGACGACAAACTACACAAATTAAGCATAAATTGCTTTCTTCATGACGAACGACGACGGTTTGGGCCGTATTTTATTGAACATAATAACATATGACTATTATTCATAATAAATAACATGAAAAATAATAAATTTTAAGCAAAACGAAATTAATGCTTGAAATCATTAGCACATTATTACGAAAGGTAACAATATCAAAATTATATGTTTGTGAAACTCAGAATCTAATAGATTAATTATGTGGTAACAGTGATAATAATAAGTACTTACTAAGCATTAATTAGTTATAATTTTTACAATTATTAATTGTCCATTGCTGAATATACGTACAAAGGAACAGCCCTTTGACAATCTCTCTTACTGTTTGAGTCTTTAAACAGCGTATATTTACAATACGTTTGAAATCGTCGCTTCATTTAATCTTACGCTGTGTTTGCTGTGCAAATCTGACTCTTGAGAAGTTTTCTTCCCAATCATTTGTCAGTTTTTCTAGCTATTATGGGCGGTCCATTAAAGAATTATGAATAACAAATACCCAAATATATATTTATTTTGAAAAGATATTTGGATCTTTGTTACTTAGAATTAAATTAAAGTAGGTACAAAATATAACTATACTGTATCATTTAAATGTATTAAAAAATT
Source organism: Galleria mellonella (assembly GCF_026898425.1). NCBI lineage: Eukaryota > Metazoa > Arthropoda > Insecta > Lepidoptera > Pyralidae > Galleria > Galleria mellonella. The sequence continues at coordinate 1,787,326 of NW_026442045.1, read as the reverse complement.
CTGTTATAATTTTAACAACGACAGTCAGTGATCACATAGATGCCTTCACAGGCCTTCTCTACTCCAAATATTAGTATGTAAAATATTAATATTTATATAACTCTATGAGTATAAATATAATTAAATTAAGAATAAGAAGCCATTATCAGATTAACAACTACGCTGTTGTGTACCGTTTAAAATCGCGTGCCTAACTGCAGGATCTTGATATGGATCAGCCCTCACTAATTATACTTTTGCTTATTACCCATGGCCTACTACCGTTTTACTTGTTCTATATTTCACTACATAATTGTATTTTATCTTAAACCCATGTAAATTAATTTTTAAATAACCTTATCATTTCAACAATGTGAGCCCATACAAAAATTATTAGATAATTATAGATTTTTATATGGCTTTAAACAACAAGCTTATCTGTGATAATGAACTATACTTTTGAATGGCACCTTTAACTTTAATATAGCAAATATCGTTTATCATCAGTCGCTAAAAGCTAAAATGGTACGTAATTTCTATGACACAGCAAATAAATAATCTACGAGTATATAAATAATAATCACTTGCCAATCAATTGCTGAACGTATGTAAGCGCATCACTTTAAAACTGCTACATCTATTTGACCTTTTCTATTGTGTTTATCTATTCGTGATTATCAGGACAAATTTTTTATGAAAGAAAATGTTTATAAAAAATCGTGCAGAAAAGTGAAAAATTTAGTACACATGTGCGAACCCGAACTAGTTGCCTAGTTATTAAAAATGAAATGTATTAAAACCAAAAAAAAATTAAAAAAGAAAAAAGAAACCTAAACCCCTAGAAAATGGTTGATTGGAAGGAATTGCATTAGCGATAAAACCGCCTTTTATACTTCATTGAGGTAATATATATATAAAAATCATTCTCAAACTGATTTGACTATCCTATTAGTCAGATACCATGTCAACTGGACTTTGCCACATTTAGTATTTAGAACGACATTTATAAGCACAAATAAACATCTGAGTGAAGCGAGTCTATATATAGACCAACTTTATTGCGATCCAAACGGTAAATTGTATGATGAAAAATGCACCACGCTGAATATGACGTAATTCTGACAAGAGCCGCATTGGAGAATAGTGAACCTGTCGCTCTCCTAAAAATATTATTATTTTCGCTCTCGCACACCGCACAACTGTTCAACTAGTACGGAACACGCAGTGACTGTAAAGTGTATATCGACCGAATTAAAAAAAGATGAGATTTTCAATTCGATTTTTTGTTTTAATTTCAGGACCCCATCGTTCATAAACCAATTTGGAAAATTTTTCTTTTAACTTAAAAGATATAATTTCAGATTAGTCTCATAGCCACTTTATCAAAATCAATTTAGCAGTTAAGTTTTTATATCAAAATAACTGGTTTTATTTTTTTGTGCAACAATCAAGTAGATTGTTTATATTCTATATGAAATATTGGTATTCCTACAATTAAATCTAAAATCTTATTCACTTTTATACAAATACCACGTTTCATTAAATTTATATGACTCGTTAATGTGCAAGATTTAAACGCCACAGAACACTTTTTTATTGGAGCAAATGCAGCGTAGAAGCAAATAATGGGTGACATTACCACAAGATCGTAAGTTATGGTCCAGCATAAGGAAGGCCTATACTCAGCTGTGGATAGATCTGGTCTTCTGTGACTTTCTCATCTACTTATATCAACTAAACTTTATTCACACTTTCATTTTTATTTTAAAATAAAATCATCAAAACAAATGAGCCCAAATTCTATAGGACTGTTGTATTACAAAGTTTTTGTAAACGTCTCCAGACTCCATCATCAGACGAAGTCAATAATATTGCATCAGTATCGAAATTAACTTTTAGCTCATTATTATATGATAGCAGCAAATTCTTGAAAATAGAATACAAATTTTAAACATGATATAGACAGACACTAACAGAGCAAGTTAAATAAAATTGAAACGAATTGACAGATAAAAGCTTTTAACTTACAACACCGCTGTCTGTGTCAGGTGTTAAAAAGTATCTTCATCGAGAATACGATGCATGTAATAAGAAAGTCATGTAATAAAAGCTAAGCGTTATTGTCTTTGAAAATCGTTAATATTCATTCAATGATTCTCGAACCAGTATTAAATATTTATAGCTACTTATATCTAATAGAGACTGACTCGGAATGCTCCCGTTCAAAAATTATGATGCTATTAAAATGCATTCACATCGTATAACATTAAACAGTTTGAATAAAATAATCCTCGCTAATACAGGTTTCATCTCCGTTTATCGTCGGTTTTATTTATTTATAATGCAATGTTTAATCTCTGTACTCTTCAACAGCAACAATCTACATATATTTAGATTGTTTATAATCTTTTAAAAAGATATGTTTGCGTTTGAAGCTGAGAAGTTCTTGACGAAATAAAATACTTGGTTAAACGGTCTATGTCTATGGTTCTAATACTGCAAGTGCGAAAAATTGTACTTTTTATTAAAACTTCTATAATGCCTAATCTTGAACAGATATGTTATTCTATCATAATTGATTTGTTCTTTCTGTATACAAATATTTTATTTGAAGCTCTCAAGAAGGTACGCCTATTTCAATGTCTTATATTTTCTCAGCTAAAAGTTTGTTCAACCGTATAAATTTTTTTCCTAGTTGATAGACAGTTCTTATTACGATTTCCGTCATACCTTATATTTTTCATTCTTCCGATCGACCTGAAATATAATTAATTCAATTATGATCCAATAAATAACCTAGGTAACCTTATTCGGTTGGTTCAAAAACAGTCTATAGACTCCTTAAATCCTCGCTATATTTCTCCTGGAAATGCAATAATGTTACTACTTAGCTTCATTACATTGTTACTAAAATTTAAAAAAAGTAAACTGAATTGATAGATATATGATACGCAATTGGCAATTTTATTATATTTATTTTCAAATATAGGTTCATCAAGTGTGGTAACTACTATCTAGGTAAACCCCCGAGGGGAGATCTATGTTCAGCAGTAGACAGTTCAAAGTTGATATGATGATACGTTCGTCATCATTCTTATTTCAATCATCTTTCATCTACGAGTATGTTATACTCTAAAGAAATGGTAACCACATAAAAATAATTATTTTTATGAAAAGAACATTTCGAGTTACACAGAACAGTTTATCACTGGAAATGTTTTTAGGCTTTGTCATTACATATTTCTCGTTAATATTATATGACGAGTTTCTGTTCTTGTAATTCCTTTATTCTACTGTATATTGTTATATTTTTTTGGTTTTCGCTTAACATAACCTTTGCTTTCAGTATCTTTTCTTTTACTTTGATCTAAAACTCAACATCAAGCTAGCTAATGAACATTATACTAATGGTCTCATAATCACATAACATAATCGTACTGTCTTTGTGTCATTATTTAACGTCGACGCTGCTTTTCTCGTACGTTATTATTAGTAGTCATATTTGTGTTCACTCTTTCTTTTCATTTGCACAGTCCACCTATCTTTTCTAGTCTTTCTTTCTTACCTTTAACCCATCGATATATTTATATTCTATATAATTTCCCATTAAAATGGTATAGTAATAAATAAAGACTTTCTAAGATACAGAATGCTGAATTATTCGAGTAGCAAACGTGCCTTGCAATTTGGTAATACAAGGTTGCATGCGACACATTCCCAACGGCGTCTAGTCCAGCAATACTGATTTCCGAATCACACACCTGCCCTATTCCCTGGCAACCAATGTCACATTCCATATTCAAACTCCATTTGCACCTCGAAACTTCGTGCAATTTTTTATCTCTTTGTTTCACATTAATTATCAATTCAGACATATATGTACGTATATCTGTCAATTGAGTAATTTAATATATCATAAGTTTTTTAAAGTAGGTTTTTAGTACTTAGTACTAAATTCTTTAAAAAATTAATAATATAAAATATTTATATATCATAAAATACTTTAAAAAACTTATAGGTAGAAACCATCTTTGCCATTGGCTATCCTATACAGATCGAGCGATATACTTATTTTGGCCAGTACAATCGTCTTTTAAAATATTTTACGACATCAATTGAGATTGGTTGTTTGTTGTATCACCTTGTTTACTAATTGTTTTTTCTAACTGTATCTTACAATTATGCCCGAATGATGGAGCCCAATTGAGCTAACATCTGTACTAGCATTCATAATTATAAAAGTAGTAGAATTTTATTTATTTCCTGCCGTGTTTTTTTTTTCCTATCCTATATTCCTTTCGTATTTCTAACTTATATGTTTTTCCTTACACTGATATACAAAAATGTTATTTGTGTCTTATGTATATACTTAAATTACTGCTCCTATTTCAATTTGTAACTATCAATAGAAAGTCTTTTCTTATTCGTGCTAAACTGTAAGAACGCTTACAACTAAATACAAGTACATTTCACTTTGCAAAACTTCTACTTTAACCACAATAAAATACTTCAATAAAAGACGAGATATGTCGTATATATATTAGATAAAAAAAATCATTTAAAACGTAGAATCCTGTTTCTACAGGAATATTTTTGCTTAGTAACAACAAGCAGTTATTTACTTTGCAAATAATATAAACATCAATTTCAATCGTGATGAAAATTAATAAACTCTATTAAATATAAAAAAAAACCATTATTAATATCTATTCAGAATTGGTGACCTTATCGTATAACATAGCCTCAAACGAAATACAGAATACTAAAAAACTTTCTCCTTTTTTAAGATGGTCCAAAGTTTTAATCTCAACTTTGTATTCAAAATCGACGCCGTGTGGTCCCAGCATAGAATAAACTACCTCTTCCTTTCTCGTGGATGTCGAAAGAGATGACTAAGGGAACTTAATAGTAGAAGAATGGACAGCAATGTCCCTCTTAAAACATTACTAAACGTTTAACTGTGGTTGTCAACGCGCCTGCCAAGCGTAGCGATTACCGGCAAAACTCTCCTTAAAGGAAGGCTTATTTATTTATTTATATAAACTTTAATGCGCAGTAAAATTCTATGTACATTTGGCGGATTTAACACCGGACAGTGTTCTCTACCAGTCAACCATCGGGCAAACCGGGAAATATGTAGGCGGTGCATTTTGAATAGAGAAAAAATAAAGCAATACAGCATAAATTCATATAATATGTGCTTATGTTTAGCATTAGACAATTAACGGCTGATATAATAATACATTTAAAATCGAGAAGTACATAGGCCTGTATTATCCCAGTCAACCAATATATCTGAGTCGCGTACGAAGTCGCGGGTAAAAACTTGCATTTGAATAATTTGAAAATCTTTCTCCTCCAACACAACTCACATGGGAAGTATTGCCGTCTGGTCTGTCGAATAAAATGCCCGCATCGCAAACAAGTGTAGACTCTGAAAAATCTTTAGCTTGTAAACTCACTTACAATTGCATTTTATATAGTAAAACTAAACTACACTACTACAAGTAAAACTGATCTAAAGACCTGTTCCGTTTTCGCACGGGTGCAATTTATACAAAACTTATACAAAACTTTAATTAGCATTTGTTGAACAGACAGTCCTTACAGAAAAAAATATTTAAATTACAGGAAAACCCGTATCAAAATCGTTTGCGTGGTTTAGAAAAAAAAGGAGAAAAAGACAGATACTTTGTAGTGTAGAGTTTGTTTTATATTATAAAGATACCTTGATAAAGTATTTCGAAAATTAATACAATATTAGTTATATATCGTTGATTTGCGAGTTTGAATTTTGTTTAGCACACACATAGCACCTATTTGGTACAGTGTCTAGAACTACTATCTTTTATCGCACAAACTATATCACAGAAACAATTATTAAAAAAATAACGGTGAATAAAATATAAGTACCACAATGAATATTTAGCAATGTTTCTATATTAACATCACGTTCCATTTGCAATTTGTTGTCGGTAATTTCGAATCCAGAAGTCTGTTCTTATAAAAGTATACACGGGTTCGGTGCGTGACCCGATCCCACACCGACTACACACACTAAACAGTAAAACAGGAGCACGCGATGCGGAAACGTGCCCTGTCCTAAAATCTTAAATAATAAAATAAGCTAAGATATTAGATCGTGGTGCACATGTAAATATAAAAATAGCGAAGCCAAATACGGGGTTCACGGATAATCAAATGAAATGAGATTGCCTAAACATTTTTATGTTTATTTATTTAAATCTTTAAATATATATATATAGCAGTGTATACCCCGGCATAAAATGGGCCACCCCGTTCTTTCCCGTGGTTATCATAAGAGGCGACTAAGGGAGGGCGAGGGATGGGCAGCAATGTTCAAAAGCCTAACTGCGGTTGTTAACCCGCCTGCCAAATGTGGCAACTATTAACAAAATTGCCCTCGTGGGAAAGGCTTATGTCCAGCAATGAACAGTTAACGGCTGAAATGATAATAAATAATATATATATTTTTATCATCTAACTTAAAGTGGCAAACAAGCTGACGGCCCACTTGATGGAAAGTGAACAGTGCCATGAGCATAATAAAGTATAACATGTCGCTCATGATGCCCTTCATGTGTTGCCGTTCCTGAGGACTAAAGTGTTATACCTCTGTAATAAACAAACTTACTTTCACACTACATATATTAATAACGACTATAAGTAATTTCTGTGATTGCACACGTGAAATCTAATTCATTCCCGTATATAATATTTCTAAAAAGAGATAATAAACAAAAAGACTTTTACATTTATATTAGCTGTACTTATATGTTAGAAACATACTGTTTTTTCTTATAATAAATAAAATCCAAGTCATCTTAATTGTCTATAAATATCATATAAAACTACAAACAAAACAGATAAATAAGATATTATACCTATGATGTTTTACTGCTAAAAATATGTTATTAGTGGGCGTTTAGATTTTCGAGTACCGGAGTCTTCACAGATCATACAACAACGGCTCTTTGAAGTATATCCCGGTCTTGACTCGTACCGATCCTAAAATGGATCGTTCACATAAAATGCCTTTGATCTAAGTTATTTAAAAAAATCCGGAAACTATAGGGTATCTCACATACTGAGGATTCCGTAGTACATAAAGAATATACGTATACACTTGTTTGTTTGGAGTCTATGTATTTTATTTATATGCTTAATATAGGTTGTTAATATATAAACACAATGGAATAACGCTTTTGTTTTTCTTTTTTTTTTAATAAAAAAAAATATATAATTCACTATTTGTATTACAACTCCCTGGTAGAACTTACAACACATTCATTATATCGACAAAAAATAACAGTTTCATTAAAAGAAAAATAATAGTAGGATATTTCTTCATAATATAAATAATAAAATAACATCTTTATATAAATATGGGAATATCTTAAATATTTACTTAAGTATATTACAATGTTACTATTATGTACTAAATATAATCTATATTTTAAATAGCGTATATAACAAGAATGACCGAAGAGATACAACAATAAACCTGCCAAAAGACGAGAGAATTTTTCTTCAAATTATGAGATAATAAAGTCTTCAATCAAATTATGCAAACTCATTTAGTGTCTCCATCTTTGCAGATCACGTTCGGGAATTCTCCTGTGGCACCCTCTACTACAGAACCTTCTTTGTTGATTCCAAGCGGGATGCCCTCTACGTTGGCGCTATGTAAGAATCTTCTTTATGTCTATATATTTTCACATATTAAAAGTAATAAAAAAAAAAAATAAATTTCCAAACATAAAGTAGTTTAATACGTTGTATGTAATGAGCATTATTTTAATACAATTAAAATAATGCTCTTTACAGTTTGAATGAAACAGCTGCATTGTAATAGATTTTTTTTATGATACTTGATATATTATAATGATAATGGCAAATAAGTTGACAAACCACCTGATGGTAAGTGTTAACCGCAACCTACAGATATGGGCTGCACTATGGACTTTGATATTTGTTCATTTAAAATAAATTTTAAATCTATTTTAAACTTATATTTATATTAAATGCCTTAAGTATCAAAAACCGTATAAAAAATAAACAAAACGTTATTAACAATAAGGAAATATATATATATATATATATATATATATATATATATATATATATATATATATATATATATATATATATATATATATATATGTATATATATATATATATATATATATAATTTCAGGAACCATTTGTACTATTAAAAATATAATACGTACAAAAATTTTATCACATTGATAATAAAAATATAATTTATCTAATTTTTATTTATAATCAATATTAAAAATAGCTCAGAATTGAACTCTTTTCATTGTGCTTTCTTTCTAGTTTCATTAATATAGAGTTTTCATTTCAGGGACCGGTTGTATCGGTTGAATATGAACAATATCAGCTCATCACATTGTGAAGTAAGTTAATTTCATATAAAATATTAAATAGATTTAACCTCCATATATTCATACGCACAACGGCCCAAACTAGAGGCTAAACGTGGAAAAGATAGTCCAATTTACATTATATTACAACCTCCATGTATAAGAACAATAATTGCATTGTTTTATAAAATAAACAGGGTGAAACCGAATTGAAAAAATACCTTTTATGGGTATTTCTTCCTATATTTGTTTTAATGTTCAATTGTACTAGCACAAAGGATGCTAAATATTTCGATTTCACGCTCTTTTATTTTAATTTTAACATAAAACAATATTCCTTACAATAAATAAGCTCTTGACACCAAAAAATAACTTTGCACAATACGTAGTAGTAATAATTATAAGAGAAATATTATTATAGAGGTATCGATTCAATTATAATACATTATATTTACTTATAAAATACTGTACACTACTTCGACCAATTTTTTTATTTATTCTATTTATTATATTGAATTAAATTGCTTAAAATTGTGTATTGTTCACAGAGAGACTCAATTAATCTTGAGCCGAGCAACGTAGCACAATGTGTCTCAAAGGGAAAGTCAGAGGTGAGTTCGAGAACTGTAAATTATTCCAAATTCTTAGACTTAAAAACAACTAAAGATACGGGACCCGCATCCCGTGTCATTACTATGGTACAGGATATAATTAATCCATGCAAAAATAAATTGAATACAGTTGAAAACAAGAAACAAAAAAACAATGAAAAAACTAAAACAGATATGTTTTTATACTTTCTTTATAACATTAACTTTATTTTAAATGTTATTTTTTTTAGTGGCAAAATGAAATTCAATAAACATTCATTCGCACATAATGTACTCATACAATCATGTATTGTATATACTTTTAAAAACTAAGGACTAAAAATAAGTGTAGAATAAAATCGAATCGAAACATCAAATTATCAATCATCAAATATACATAAATGAATACATGAGCTATAAATATAGGGAACCATTTAAAATTTTCAGTTCGTTCAACTTTATAGTTAGCATTAGTTGAGTGAATATTAATAATTTTATATAATATGCAGCTTAATTAAAAGCCGTTTATTTTCCGCGGAATTACTCGCAACTAGCACTATTTCCATCAGGGGTTAATCCCATTTTTAACAGTAAGCGACGGGCGGCGGGCATATTTCATGGCGGGAAGCTTAGAGCCGCGCTCTGTTCGCTATATTAAAGCCGTTAATTTTGATTTACAATCGCTACGTAAAAGCAATATTTGTTTTATTTCTCGGTCGCCCTCTCGCCGGGATCGGGGTACGATTACAACGATGTTCGCGATCGACCAATTGGATAATGCCTCTCCGCGAGACTCTTAAACTCAAGTGATTCTCGACTTGCCAAATTCGATTGCGATTGATTTTATTTTTCTACAAGGTAAAATACCGAATCATTGTTACGTTATTAATATATTTGCCATATAATAATTACTCAAAATATTTCATATTTCTACAGGGATCCATATATCTAATTTAAACTAACAAATTTAGATTTTCATTACAACCTTTTTATCTGCCACTCCAAAAGTCTTTCTAATATTTCTACAAAGTACTATGATCCCACCAATAATAAAAATTTAAAATAAAAATTTAAATAAAATACACACATATATTCCATATGGCATTAAGCTCGCCACTTGTACAAATTTTATTTGTGTAATAAAGATGAATAAATAATATACAGTGAAGTATTCGTACAGAGATAAACAAAATCCTAAGTACATCTTAGCCAAATTCACCCGGACGTAATCGCGGGAAACTGTTACTACTCGTATTTTATAAGTATACAAACATTAATACACACTTTTCTAATTTAACGAACCATGTCAAATAATTTTATTTTAATCAACAATATTAGAGCGTGTTTAAAATATGTACCTCTTTTAAAATGTTTCTTAAAATATCAACTTAAAACTACCATTTATTAGAAGCAGAAATGCTTTTAAAGTTGTCTGTCAAGCATTAATATATAATAAACTGTGGCTGCGGTAAATATGTTTAGTTATATCTGTTTGCCGACTCGTCCAACGAGGTCATACATGTAGGTAATAAGAAACTCATAAAGCTGGCAACTAGAAACGGAACGTCTCGTTCTCATGCGAAATGTATAGAGATAAGAGTAAGCGGGTACAAAGTGATAAAAGTAAGCACGAGATGTCTGTTTACTTGAAAATTGTACTTGTAGCGCCTGGTTTGATGTAAATAACTGCGTCTAATTTTGTTACTTACTATAATTTTATGTTTATTTTATGATTAGGACTTTTACATTAATATAAAATATGCGAGTAACACAAAAATCTTAATCTTACAAATTTAATGTTATAGAAACCTAAAATAAAAATGAAATTTCTTACTTGTATTAAAAATGTGCTTTCCAATGGGCAGTAACTAAAAATAAAATTATGTATCAGATATAATATAAAATGTAAAGATGTAAAAAATAATCAATAACTTTCAATTAGATATTTATTAATACATAATACGAATAAGAAGAAAAAAAAAACTTAAAGATCTGTGCAGATTTCGGCAAGTTACGAAATCTTTGATTTGTATTTATTTTTTTATTTATTTATAAATATGAAAGCTGAATAGTTTTTTGCACATGCTAAGATGCCTATCGCATACTTGTAGCTGTACATTATGATTATCGTTTATTTCATTATTAACATCTTGTGACTTTCTCCAACTAACTATTAATCTATATAATGTTTTCCAAATTTTACTTAAATCTTTTTCGTTTCATTACATCTACATAAAAGTTTATGTATTTTCTAGAATTAATATTCTATATGAATTATCTAGAAATGATACAACTAAATATAATATCTATATACATATAAATGTCTCAGGTAAAAGCATATTTCATACCAAATTCCTCTACAATAAGCTCAAGAAAATTTCCAAGTTACTTAAAGAGAAGTCGTAGTACGCCGCCTACTCATATGTTGCACGCAAATAAAAGGTCAAACTTCCGCCATAGAGCGGAAAAAAGTAATAGACAACATGCTACCCACACCAACTCTTCCGAAAAAAGTAAATTTGTTTTATTAGTATCAAAGAGGGTCATAAAAAAGAAATATCCCCGAGTCTATCACCTCGATCGTGGAAGAAACGGCCACTCGTGAAGGCTATAATCAAAGTTTCCCGCTGTCGGCGAGTTTTCCTTTCTCTAAACACGATGTCGTAACACGAAAAAGGCTGGGAAAGTGCCGTCGGCAAAATTCAGTTGAGCTGTCCACCGCACCGGCCCGCCGCGACTTGTTTAAGTTTCATGATCCTTGTGACGCTTCTAACAAAACACACATCACGTGTAACCTACCTAATAAATATTATAGATATAATAAATATTATAGTAAAAGTGAAATGATTTGTTTGTTACTTCTTGACACCTAACTCAAATAATCGTTATAACCCTATAGTTATAACGATTATTACGTTAGCCCTATTTAGTTGCGCCAGAATAGCAACCAAATCTATTCGGACAATTAAATGACAACATATTTTTATTTTTATTTCGGTACTTAGTGACTTTTACTTTGCTTATACTAAAGCGTAAATAGATTTTTAAAGAATCTCAATCTCTAAGCGGAGAACTTATAAATGGACCTTATTATGAGGTCAGCAAATCTAGTAAACTAGCTGATCTCGCGGCTTCGCGCCGTGGTCAAAATTAAGCAAATTTATTCGGTACCAGATGCGAGTGGCTCAGGATCATTCTTTATGGTTATAGCGGAGGGAAAGAGGAGGAGTTCAGCACTGCACAAATAATGACTGAGATGATGATGATGATGATGATTCGACACCAGGTTTTTTTTCCGTGACTTCACCCGAGTGACCGAGATATGCTCACGAACTCGATTAAAAAGTCCTTCTCTATCTCATTTAATGTGTATATACTGAATTTCATAGTGATTGGTTAAGCCGTTTAATGTGGTAAGAAATAACGAACATACAAACAAATAAGCAAACTCACTTTCATATTTATAATATTAGTAAGGATTTAATCATGCTTGAATGCATAAATGGATTTGCATATAGTTTAGTACAATACGATTTAGTTGACACATACAATATTTTATATACTACATCACGCGTTAACTTCTAAAGTTACTACTAGTACACTGTACTTCAATTAATATGTTTTTTACATAAGTCAATATTAATTTGAAACAAAGTAAAAATATATTTACTTAGAACCACTACACCTATAATTCATACTACGCCTATTACGCAATCATGTTATAAAACGTATATGCCACGTAATTACATTAATGTCACGAAATTACACCTGCAATGTTGGCTGTCAGCCCACGCAATCTTATAATTCCATAAAATTAAAATATTTACATAGTAACGGCTACATAGTGACAAATTATCTACAAATTGTATACAATAGTAATAATGAAAAAAAAAAAGAGTCATTATCATATCATACCAGCCGTTAACTGTCCACTGCTAAACATAGCCCTCCTCCATAAGGAGGGTTTTGTCAGTAGTTACCAAGCTTGGCAAGCGAGTTGGCAAACGCATTTCGGGTTTTGATGATGTTTTAAGAGAAACGCTGCTGCCTATCTCTCGACCATTAAACTCCCTCATTCATCTCTTACGAAGCTCGTGGAAAGGTAAGGGGTCCCATTCTATGCTTGAACCACATAGCAATATATGAGTACAATATTGTAATCCATTTCAATCATATAAGATGTAAAAGAATTATCCGTAAAGATAATATTCTAGAAACATCTATGGAAAAACTTTACATTCTAATTGACTACTATTGCAAATGTTTTACTTTTTATCAGTCATATCATATTTTATCAGTATCAATTTACCTTACTTATTACCAGTAACTAAGGTCCATACAGATTATTTTTATTAAAATAAAAGATATTTGGTACTTTATTTTCTCATTCCCAACGCAGTTAATATAATTTTTATTTATTTATATGCTTTTGTACATTCGCTTTTAGTATAAATATTATGTTAATTAATTGATTAATTTAATTTTTAATTAATTAATTTACATTCTAACTACTAAACTACTTAGTTGAGGTTCTATAATCTATACTTATTATACTCATATACTTTTGTTCAAGTGCAATGTTTATCGTCAAATCGGTTACATTATTACAGATAAAGTATGAATGAAACTCCTTTTCTTCCACACGAGTAAGTACATCAAACGTAATATTGTTTTCTTATTAATTTACAAACATGTGATTCAAAATATATTTTTATAACCTCATTAGGTATATTGTTTTTAACTTTAGTCACGGCATACAAATAAGTAACAACATGATTTTTAAATACTCCCTTTTACGGGTGCCACTTAATGGGTACTAAAGTATCCTAGTTCTCAAGGTAGAATTAATCGTGCACATTTACAAAATTTAATTAAAATCCATTGGTCGAAAATTTGCATCTATAAACAAAGGGGCACGTGTTTTTCTATATAATTAAGATAAAATTTTATTATACTTATAGGAACATATAATACCTAATTACATTGATACAATGTTCTTATACTGTTTTATCTTGTTTGATTCTGTGCCATTATTGTGTTTATTTCCCGAAAAAATGCACTACCAATGCAAATCAATGCTCTTAAATTCTTTATAAAAGCCATTACAGAAAAATAGCCCCTTAAGGAAAAAACCTTTTTGTAAGGAAACGCGAGAAAAGCCGGCCGTAAATCTACTTACGTACAAAGTGGCGAATAATTAACGGAATGGACGGATCGAAGGCATTAGTTTAGGGCAGTGCTGTCCAGTTTCGATATAGGTGGGACGTCCCGATTTTTTTTATTTTCAATATTTATACATAGCATAAATGGAGTATAGAAATTTTGGAATTTCTACATTATTCGAACTTAACACGAATTATGTATTAATTAATAAGAGTTTACAATCCAAAAAATATATAAGAATTTGAATCATAAACAACTTTATCCATAGAATATAGAAGTTACGGGAATTATCTATTTATTATTTATTACTGCATAAGAAATTCACCGTGTAGCTCATGAATGGGGCGTCCCTTCCTTTCCCGTGGGTGTCATGGGAGGCGACTAAGAGAGCTTTATGGCCGAGAGATGGACAGCAGCATCCCTCATAAAACATCACCAAAAGTTAAATTACGGTTGCCAACCTGCCTGCCAAGCGTAGTAACTACTGGCAAAACCCCCCTTATGAGGGAGACTGTGTTCATCAGTAGACAGTTAACTAACTATTAACTGACTAAAAAATTAAATAACAAATGTGTTTATTTTATTAGCAAACGCGAATCCGCTGCAGTTAGATAACCTTATGTGCAGCTTTGATATGTTTATTAGATACATAAAATACATGCACTAGGTATATGGCATTGGGTAAAAACACATATAGTGCATTATGCACTAATGCACCTACGTGTGTAAAAAAGAAACAAAAACTGCTAAAGAATGGAGGGTAATGTTTTTCAGCTATTACATATACCTAATCAGGTATGGGAGATCTTTAGCGCAAAAGATAACAAAAACGATTTAACTTTAATAAATGGAGATTCTTTAATTCATTTTTTTTTTTTCAATAACATGGGCTACGTGACATACAATAGGTCATATAACAAATACGAGTAATGTATCATTGAACTGTCAAAAATTTACAAAATTTAAATATTGAATCTTTATGACATATTTGTGTCCAATTGAGATTTTAAGTTTTGCTCAAACATAAAATGCTCTTCCAAAACAGAGACGTCCCTCTACTTGTTGGAACACCTGGAATCACTATTTCGGACGGAAGTTATGCAAGCTCCTCGGCTAACTGCCGTTAAAAGAAACTTAGACGTGCGCCTGATTGTTCTCCTTAATTCTGATTGTTTCGCACAAAACTGTTTTCTGTTCGCGTCAGTACAATGTTTGAATGTTCAGAGTGTATTAATCCGATAATTACTTTAGAACAATCTCGAGGAAAGTTGCTTCCGGCACAAAGAAAGTATATTCGCTGAACTTTTTGTGGAGCAAAACACTTTACTAATTGTTTACTTACGTGAAGCTATTTTCAGGAAATTAGAAGCTATATACCAAGTATAATTATAAATATTAATCTTAGCAATATTCTAATTTAAAAAAGAATTGTGTAATAATTGAAGTTTTTATAGAAATTAGATAGATCCTCTTTACTATTTCCTCCATAAGAGTACAATAGGTGTTATTTTATCATTTTATTAATTTTATTATTATAACAAGCTTTCTATAAATACAAACGATTACAAGAAAATATTATACTAGAATAATAAATAAATAAAAAAAAAAAAATAACACTCAATTATAACTTGAAATTAACAAGTAACTTGTAATTAGATGTAATGACATTTTAAATATATGATATTTCTTCATGATTAAATAGATTGTTATTTTATTCAAATAAACCTGAGCCCTTTGTCGATATTTTTATTACAACCGTGGCAACTGACAGTGGCCTCAATGTTCCCGTTCACAGTGACATGAAGAAAATTAGTTTCAATTTACGGGCGACCACAGGCACCAAGAACAATCTCCTTTCAACGACCACACGCTCGCTTTTCATGTCCCAAATATATCCCGGGTCAGATGGTCCCATTATTCACCGTGTACCTAGATATGGTATTAACAGTATTACCACTCAAGTCTCTGAACAATGCTTTAGATTGATCTTGATTAGTTGACTGGAAAATAGTATTTGACAATAGAGTCGGAGATCTATATAAAATGGTTGCAAAAAATTATGTTTAGAATTATATATATTATATATACATATTTCGCATACCACAATAATATAATGTAACACTTTATCTGATACTATTTAAATGAAAAATATACTTATTATAATACAAATCTATTTCACTGTATCCTGCAAAAATAGCATCATTAAAATGTTCCTAGCATTTTTTAACACAAAATCTCTGTAATCCAGTTAAGTAGTTAGTTTTATCATACTTTGTGTACATATATACCTATAGTATCTGATGCATTATTTCTGTCGTTCGGAATATTAATGTGCCGTTTAATATTTATGTTGGACGCAAATTTGCATAATCACGGCCTGTGAACAACCATACATATCCACGTACATTCGCTATTATTTCAGCGAATTTTGCCCGAGGTATGCGCTAAATAAATGCACATGCATGACGACGTTATGGTTTCATTCGTTTCCATTTTGCCTATTCGCTTTTTTTTGTCATTGTTTAATATTAAATTCCATTTTTGATCAATTCAGAACCGGTATTATATATTTTATTTAAATAGCTATGCTTTAAAGTAAAAAACCGCATAAAAGCGTGTTGCACTCGCGCACAAATATTGACTTTACTATAATTTGTGATGTTTATAAAGTTTTATCAATAGGCTACATTTCCATATAACCTCCAGTACATATACTATTATAGTAACACAGGTGGACAAAGCTTATCTGAATAAAATTATCTGAAAAATATTTTGCATTTCCAATATAGAATATAGCTAGCCCATTCGCACCGGCTTCGCACTGATCAATAATACAAATGTTTAATTAGAATGTATGAATATGCAAAACTTCTAATATATAAAAAAATATCTTCCATATTTTATTTAATACATTATTTTATTAATTATTATATATATTTTATTATTGTACTAGCTTTGACTGACTTTGTTCATATATTTTTCGATAAAAAATAATCTAATTAAAATCTACTTTCTTGTTCCGATTTAATTTTAATTTGACATCACGCACCGTGCAGCTCACTCACATAAGTTTATTTATTTATTTAAACTTTATTGCCCAATAAAATGTGGTACAATAGGCGGACTTAATGCTAAAGGCATTTTCTATCAGTCAACCGTCTAACATTTATAATACATGGTCTAACAGTTAGGATATCTCTGCATATTATGCAGAGATACACGATGTACAGAGATGGTCTACAAAAGATATTCTCATCGTCGTAACGTTTAAACTATTTATCCAAATTACTTACTGTAAAAGACAAGAAATATCTACTTTACGTAGAAAAATAATTAAAGTATTTATTTGGATATGGATTCATTTATAATAAACATAAACGTACATTTTAAATATAGCATTCCATTTAAATGTTTTGCTATTATTAATATTTATATTATTATATGTATTACATCTCCCATATCTAGAACTAACAAAAATTTATCATCGTGCCTCCTACCAAATTGTTTATAATTACTCCTCTCCATCCAAAGGTTGCCTGGAAGAGATCGCTCTTAGCGATAAGGTCGCCCATTGTTTTCTCATTGTGATTATTTCTTGTAATTATTTATATTTATAATAAGTTTACTATTGTAATCTTTTGGAGGAAGCAATAAAGAATATCGATATATCTATCTATATCACAATTTTATACCGACTTTCACATAAAATATACGACTAGATATATGCAATCGAGGACCATTTTTAGAGCTTTCTAAAACATACAATTCTACCATATATTATTTTCGTGTAACTGTAACGTTTTATACTGCGCACGCCGAAATAGCTCTTAGATGGCAAAAATTTTGTCAACTTAACAGTTATAATTATATCTCGACCACTTTACACAAGACCTTCGTTTATTGTAGTTTATGCGTTATTCTAATGTATAAGCATTGTAAAATTTCATCAAAATCCAACTAGTAATTTTCGAATGAAAAAGTAACAAATATCAGCCCATTCTTATAAAATTTCGTGTTTTATAAGATTAATAGGATTACATGTTTTAATTAAAATTTATCATCAAAGCACAAATAAAAGCTATCTTCTCAAAAGTACTGATAGAGAATATTCCAATAACGATCAGTCGTGGGATAAGTACATGTATCCAACTAATGGAGCCACTCAGCTCGGTAACTAGTTAATTCCATCAAGCAAACGTGGTTTACCGTACTGGTTTAAGCCCAACAAATTAATTTAACCTTGCATAGGTTTTACCTTACTTTACTATATTTATAAGACTAGCTATTGAAAAATTATCTTTACTCTAAATTGTGTAGATACTTTAAAACTATCTACACATGGTTAGAAAGTAACTTCACCTAAAAGAGATCTTACGTCTGTACTTAAGCTTGTAATATTGGGGGACAATTTTGTATGTGAATCCATTATTAACCAATTATTTTTTATTTCTGAATTTTTATATGTAATAAAGTTTCTTAAATAAATCTACTGATCTTATTAAATCAATAATATTTAGTTAAGGAAATGAAATAAATTTAATATATAGAAATCGATAAATAATTCTTTACATCTATACATATTTTTTTTATTATTTTTGAAGTTGTTTGATGAAAACGAACTTATCTAACAACAATATTTTTGTTGCATTTTAAAAGCTGTATTTATTCATATTACTAATATAAACTGCTTGTTACAGCACTTCGACTGCCGCAATCATATCCGAGTGATCCAGCCAATGGGAGACGGCGGGCGGCTGTACGTGTGCGGCACGAATGCCCACAGCCCTAAAGACTGGGTTTTATACGTGAGTACTATCTATTTTTTTTCTTTATTAATTAAGGAATTAATACACTGTCTGTTTTTTGCCGCAATCGGTCTTCTGACTCTCATCCAATTTGTATTTGTATCTCCACTTTATTTGATCGTTAATATTTATTTTTATCATTATCGCTATCAAAAATATAGAAAAATATCTACGATTCCATATTTATAATACTATGATAAAATTTATTATACTGTATAAATTGTACTATGGGTACTAGACAACTGATAAACTTTTTTTTATAAATACGTATATGTTACATTTAAAAAACTCTGATTGCATTAAAATTCAAGGAGACTGTCAAATGTAAAGAGTACTTAAAAAGAGAAGAGAGTAATTATAAGAGAGTGTCGAGTTTCTTGAGGATAATTTTCAGCAAATAACAAGTATTTTAATTAAATTTGAACCATGTCGTAAATTGACACTTCAGATACTTGTGGAATAACAAATGTCAATTCACAGGAAAAACCCACTGTTACACTTATTTATCTTTTTTAAATCATATTTCAAATATTGTTTTCCTATATTATTTATAATCATTAATTTCCAAGTATGAATCGTTTTAAAAAATGACCGTTATCGATTTCATCTTGACCTCGCTCTGTTATAATAGCTTCTGTCTTTCAAGTACCTTGTGTGCTCAATCAATATGATGATTAATGGGCTGTGAATTACTTAAATAAATATTGTCCGCGCTTTATTAATAAATCTATAGAAAATGATTCATCATTGTCACTACTGAACCTAATAGACTAATATAAGGAGTGATCCTTAGCCACCTGAACTCTCTGCCATACATTTGAGACCATAACTCCACACAGTAAAGAGTTACCTATACGAATTCGCCACTCCAGAACCTTTTTCCCCAGCGCTTGTTAATTAATCGAACAATTTAGTCGATCCATTTTCATTTCAACGTGTTAATCTTTTGGGCTGTATCTAGCTATTGGTTACGTTGATTTTTCTGTAGATATCCTTATTTCAGTTTCTAGCATACATAAACTTTTATCATACGTCCATTCATTAATGGAACTTTCACGTACGTTTAGCAGAGAAAGATCCTATTTCGGTTTCACAACTCATCACTGGAAACATGCAACATGCAAGTTTGTATTCAACTTTAGGGTATTTTGGAAACAAAGATGTCGTATAGTTCTCCAAATGTTGTCCAACAAATCTTAATACGTCTACTTTCCGCATGGTCGAAAGTTGATGAGAAAATGATTACCAGACTCGATGTAGTAAGTGGAGAACAATCTCCTTCAATTAGTTCTACAGTTGGACCACAATCTCAGATTTTGGGAGTTGTGGGTTCAAATCTGGCTGACATTAAAACTATATAAATATCCGTCGATTTCTCCATAAGTAGTAATATCATCAAAATACTAATTAAATTGAGAGACGCCAGTAGACTCACGGTCATGTATTACCACATTGCAAACAAATAAGCTCTAGGAAATGCCTTTACATTACGTTCATCATAATCCAACAGTCGGCAACATTTCTCAGATCATCATTTAAAATTTAGTCACGAACATTTTATTGTTAGGTATAAAAATTTAAATGAAATATATTTATCTTGCTTATCCTTGAAGTGGCAATGGACTAGTCACATAGCTCGAAGAATCGACAACCGATGAGAAAGAAAGGTTCTTGAGTGGTGACTGCGTACAGGTAAACACAGTATAGGACGACCCCCTACTAGATGGAATAACGAACTAAAATGCATTGCAGGGAGTCTAGTGAATATAGGTGGCTCAGGAGTGTTCTTTATGACAGTCTATGGGGGAGGCTTATGTCCAGCAGTGTACGGATAATGACTCAAATGATAATTATATTGAATCTATTTCCATTAAATACACCACTCTACACTACCTCATTGGTTATCATAATATTAACTAAAAGGAATAAGTTACGTATACCAGCATATCACGCGCAAAATAAGTACCTCTGACTACGTTTAACTGAGATTATAGTTGTGTGCTAATATTATAATTTAGATTATATAAATAGAGCATTGAATATTAAAAACATGTCATCTTTTAGTCAGCTTTTAATTTGACATATATTTTTTTTAAAATAAAACAAAACGTGCCGTTTTTCAATGTTGCAAGTAATTGGATTAAAATTTTGCCATACTAAGTCGATTTTTCTAAATTTAAATTGGAAACTATTTTTATTTTTCGATAATATAAAAGTACACATGTTAATATTGGTTACAAATTGATATCCATGTATTAATTAAAATGGCGGCGATGTTCAATGATATTAAAACAAAAACTTATTTTACCTTTACACTTAAATATAAATCAGTAACGGTGCTTATCTTTACTGACTATTTTAGCAAAGATAAGAATTATTACGAATCGATCAAACATATTCTTAATAATTTTATACCATTTTTATTATTCAATTTACTCTTATAATATACCGAGTAATAAATATATATTATGGTAACCCTATTCTTGCACCCATAGATAAGTGCTGACCTGTTTTTTCGAAGCATTTGTATAAAGACACTCTATTTATATAATCTAAGTATTATAAATGTGAAAGTAAATTTATTTGTTTGTTACTCCATGGCACCTTAACGGCTCAGTCAATCATGAAATTTGGTATAACAGTACTATTTTAGAAGAATACCAGTTATTATTTATCTCGGTCTTGAACATATCCCAGTCACGAGGACGAAGTCGCAGGTAAAAGCTAGTACATTTATATGTTTCTCTTTAGTATACTAACAATAATGCTACCATTTCCTTGAGACAGCACTATACAGCATGTGCCATGAAATACTGGCTATTATCTAAAGACCCTCTGAAGTGATCCGACGGCTTGGACACACGCCAGGCGCAACAGATTTCAACAGGTCTCACATTTGTACTGTAAACAGGACTAAACATACATTAAAGCTTTTATTGTGTCTGAGATTTAAAACCTCTTTCTAGAGTAGGTACTTTTGTAAGAAACGTTATGAATAAATATTTTATTCAAGGCTAGAATAGACTCTAGAAACAAAATAATGTCATTCGAATATATTAACATTCATCATTTGTTAATCAGATTTACATGGTATTGATTTCCATTATAAAAAGTTAACTATTGATGAAATAAAATTAAATAAAGTACAATCTATATATTTGAAATTTTAAGTTAGCTCTATGATCACTGAACTTTTAGAATCTATTTCTATAACTGTATACATAAGATTATCAACGTCATATAATATTTATGTCTAATCGAAACTTGAACATAACGACCAGAAAATATCCTCAGTCGCAAAAGCAGTCGAAAATCTAATTAATAAACTTAAACTTAAACTAAGCCTAAAATTAATAAACTTATATAAATAAGAAGAGTATAGCCTAGAACAGAGTGCTCATACAGAATGAATGACTAAGAGATAGTCTTTCAAATTGAAATTAAAACGCAGAGTGCAGTACATTCTCAAAGAAATAATCCCAAATAATTAGATAATAGAACGATACCTTATTATTACCTAACTACAGCGTTCGATAAGAATTAGAAGTTCTAAGTGTTGCCAATAGGTAGTCTTAACAGCCTAAACAATAAAATAATAAAATGGAGTTCTAATATTAGTAAGTACGCGCTTAAGCTTTCAGCCAATAGTTATTATAGAAGAATTGGCTTTAGCTGGAATGGAAAATGATCTAATACAATTTTAAATGTAAAACTTTCAAAATAAGAGATGGGTTTCTCGTTACGTTCTTTGACCCTTTTCGTGTCTATCCTTCCTTTATGCTTGATTCCAAAACAAACTTACTCTTTTGCGCTGTGGTAACAAACAACCCACAAGCACAAGTTTGTTCCGGAACAAGTTTCCAGTAATTTGTACTAGTTTATATCACATTAATGGCCAAGAAATTCTGGGCACCATAGAATACCTCTTTCTTAGGCCAGTAGTAGTACCTTACTCAATTAAAACATTATTCGTAATCCGTTGTCTTTTTTATATTCATAAAAATCCCAAGACATCTGATATGTTCTCCTTCCCCTGCTATATTTTATTTATAGAAGGCTCAAAAGACATTTGAACATCAAAATGTTATACATATATAAAATCCATTTAAGCGGAATCGAAAGGGAAATATTCCATCGCACAACCCACTGACTGCAACTAGATGCATCTGCAACAATAAGAACCGCGACAAATTTCACGGGTACTGACTCCATATGATGCTGTGAGAAGAGCGAAGATTTTTCCTTCGACGTCAGAAAATTTCTAACTCAACGATTTCGTTGAAGCCTGCATCAGTGACGATTTTAGTGCAAACTTGTCTGTACATACCTACCTACATATTTATTACATTTATAAGCAACATTAATTTGTTTCACTGTAAAAACACATTAAAATTATTGTTATTAATTTTGATTTCACCTATATATAAAAACAATGAATAACCTTAATTTTTTAATTTCCACGATTAAAACATAATTAAGTTTTATAAATATTAAAACGCAAAAATTATAAAAAAAAATCACATAAAAACCGCACCTATTTACCTCTTCCATGTATAAAGGCATGTCGTTAACTTTTATTATTTGCATTCTGACCACGCGG
Source organism: Galleria mellonella (assembly GCF_026898425.1). NCBI lineage: Eukaryota > Metazoa > Arthropoda > Insecta > Lepidoptera > Pyralidae > Galleria > Galleria mellonella. The sequence goes on along the minus strand of NW_026442045.1, from coordinate 1,763,781 downwards.
GCAACCCCGATGCTGCGATAAGTGGCGTTATTTTCATAAAATTATTTTAAAAGTCATAAAACGTGCTTTCCACAATAGGTATCGAAAGCAGACCGCAATAAATTTTGTGGTGTTCACCTCTCACTTTCCCTGCTCTTGACTTTCATATAATTTTATGATGTATCGCCGGTCGTTCTGGCCCTTCACACGTTTTATCGCACTTGACGGCTAACCGTTTTTTATCGCAAACTGCAAATTTCGTTTTAAAGTATACATAGGACATAAAAATATTGTAAACATGGATGGTGCATCCTGTTTGCGTACCATATTGCGTACCCGGAATCCATTGGGTCTGATAAGCAAGGACAAGCAAGGAACAATGGATAATAGGGTTAAATATAAAATATACCATTATTGTTCTTTTTCCATTAAATATATAAAATTTAGCAAAATTTTATGTTTTTCTTTACCATGTCGTATGTAAGCCAATAATTGAAAATCAATGAGGCGACTGGTGTCGTTCTCGCGTGTATTTTATTTTAGGAAAATTTTGCAGCGTTGAACGCTAGCAATTCTTGTCGCTAAACATGATTTATACCAGACAACATTTCAACGGCGCAGATAAATCCTATTATAAGTGAAATACTCAGTGTAATAGAACGCCAAAAATTGAAAATATATTACTTGTGGGGAAATAGCGTCGATCGGCGCCCACTCTTGTACAGAGTACCCTGTGAAAACAGAGATAGTCGAGAATTCAAATACGGGCAACCAGCTTAATCCTTTACAAAATTGATTTGTTCAACTCCGATGTCTGTTTCAACTGCAACTGTTATTCGTATTGGATATTATTCTCAACATTTTAATTAATCTTAAGCTCTCTAAATATTAATTCTCATTTCATTTCTTACTAGCTGTTCCCGCAACTTTGTCTGTGTGAGCGGGGTGTATTGATTAACTAGGACAAAAAACTATTCCAAATATTAAGTGAATGCTGAATTTTATAACAATTGGTCGAGTTTAATTGTTAGTTACCTAATTCATTAAGTAGTAAATTAATAACTTTCACATTTATAATTTATATTGTTTATTATTCAAGTTCATGCCAAAACAATTAATTATTTAGTATCTATAAAAATTCAGCAGCATTTTAAATATTATTGTTATTTGTTATTATTATATATATTTATTATCTCATAAGAACGCACACGCTACCCTTATAATTTCATCATATTGCTTATCTTTCCTACTGACCATACAATAGACATTATAAACTTAGTATTAAACTTTTTTAATCTTCATTAAGCATATTTTCACGCATCAGTTCGCCACTTAACCTACACCAATGAGTAATGCGATCACCCCCTCCCGAGGGTTAGGGCGCGTCAGTTTCAAAAATTGAGTGAAATCACATGTACGCAATTGATAGGGCAAATGTAACTGTGGTCTCGACGCACTCGGGCGGAGCGAGAACAACCGAACCATTCATATTTGTTGCAACCGCCAATTTATATCTATTCTGTTACAAATGGTTGTTTGCTATTCGACGGTTATTGCAAACAAATGTCGCGCCAGCTTGCGTATCCACAACACGTGCCTTTTAAAGATGTGCATTTATTTATTAAGTTTTGCAGTTTATAATAACACTGTTTTTGGAGATGAATATGTAATTTAGTTTTTGGCGTCTATGCATTTATGTACCTTCAACTCAACTATCAACTCAAAAGGTATATATTTAAATCAACTACCTTCGGTCTCATCTATCTATGACTGAAACTGAGATATCAATGAATAATCGTAAAATAATCCATACTTCTCTAGTACTTACATTACTTATTATTAGAATTGTAAATAAATAATTATCATTTTTTTTTTTTGTTAAAAATATGTGAAAATAAAATTCATAGACACGATTTTTTTTTTCGTTATAATAAATATCTAAAGCATTTTCACGAACAAACTATTTGTACTTTACCAACTAAATTAAAATGGGGCACAATAAGTACAAAAGCCGAAATTTTTAAAAGCACCAATAACAAGTCTATTAATATCTTTCATTCTGTTATCAGAAATATGACACAAAATAATTCAAAATCATTTATGTATATTCAGCATTATGATGAGATATAACCTATGTTATATTTTCCCTCGGTTCATTTAATTTCTGTGACGAAAAACAGATTCGTCCTTTTCAATTTAAATCGGTACAATCAATAAGCGGGGCTTATCGTATTTTTATTCGAACAAGATAAATGCGATGTGTTTTAAATCTGCTAAAGGAACAAATTGTTCTATTGTTATTTCAGGTGGAGCCGTAATAAACGACTGTTGCTTTGTTTTCCTGATCACTTTCCTTTTTAACACTCAGACGTATCAAACCATTTTTCAGCTTACTTTATCTGTAAATACGTTCTTCTTTGTTTTATTGCTTTTAAGAATGATGCTTTTCAATTTATTTTGTATTGTCAGCAATAAACTTCTATATCGTAATACATGAGTTACCAGTGACTTTTTACTTATTCTAGAACAATAATTAATATTCAAATTGCAAATGAACTACATTACATTTTAACTTCACTGTGTATCCACAAATAACACATACTTTTTAATTCACTCAGTTAAAGAACACGCTAAAGTTATTTAGACCATACGTCTACATATTCACTAATTTAATTTACTAGTAATAGTAAGAAATTTCAAGAACCTTGTCATTCGTCAAATAATTTTAAAACTAATTATCTTTAAGTGACAAATGTTATGTAATTTCAATCTCTTTTTAAGTGTTGTTTTCTTTTTATTTTGTTATTTTATGTGACAGGTCATACGTAAAAACGATTATGCATTTCTTGTCCTTTTTCAAACTTGTTACAATGTTAAAAAAGTATCCTAAAATACGCTACCAACACTGTGTTTTAAGGTTTCTCGTTCCACTCAATACACGATATTTTGTTTTGGTAATAAAATGCGAAGTTTCCCTATTTCAGTACATATTGTCAAAGTTACTTTTACACCTACGTTTTGTAGTCTATGATTCGTGTATGTTCACAAAAGGCTTATCCAAACCTACATAAAAACTTTTATGTCCTAAAATAAGTTTCAAGTTTGCAGCGACGACGTATACTTCAAAAGTTTAGCGCGTACCAACTTCGAGAGCTTTTCCTATAGACTTTACCATAACAACTTCACATAAACTTGTTCACGGAATACTGCAGTTCACTCACTGACTTTAGTAATGCTAACCTCGCGTAACGGCTGTCTCTCTCGCACTAATATCCATAGAAGAGGATAGGACTAGGTGGGAAACTACTAAAATTTTCTAGTGTTATAGGTGGGTTACTGTATAATAATGTTCATGTCATTGTCAGTTATAGAGTGAATGCAACGCCCATAACTCCTATGGAGTGCACTTCGGAAAATCGCTTTATAACTATGCAGTAGCACATTCCGGCGTTTATGTAGATATCACATAGTTTTTATTCACTGCATACTTGACTAAACTTAATAGACTACAAGTTACATAGTTGCATTCGAGCATGTAAGTACTTGTACCATACAGGTAATTAAGGCTTACATTTTTAATCAACTGTAAATTTTAAAGTTGGTTTAATCGCTGCTAGATATTTACGGGTTGGATGAAGAAAAGCGGCTGAAAGGTATTAATTTTATTTTACTTTCTATAATACGGGTAAATTAATAGCAAATAAGTTCAGAGCTTAACCTTTTAGAGTCATTAATCTTCAATTTAAGGTCAAAATAATCCAAATGTTTATAACAAAAATAATAATGTTTGAAATTTATCTATTTAAAACAGTTATTCTTTACTTTTATTATTTTTTAATTATAATAGTCATTGTGATGGATTGAATGATTGTACCATATTCTTATTTGGTCAATACAGATATTTAAATAAACAATTTAAATTACCAATAAGAATCAATACCATTTCCTAATTGCGTTGCAGTGTATTTTTCAATTACACATTTTTTTTTCAATTCTATCATTTAGGGTTTATACAGACGTATCAATAAAACGATTAAATTTGTTTTAAAATAAAAAATCTAAAATCAAATTTTAATAACAGCATTTTTTATAAAATTATATGATTTCTGATAGGTATTTAAGTGAGAAGGTACATTTAAAATTATTGAACTATATCGTACAGAAATAATATGAAACTGAAGTTCGTCCAAACGAAGCTACGGGTAAAGCTAATCACAGATAAAATTAGAATTATGTGCATCCGCCGGTCGTATTTCACACGTACACCGGTGCACAGGTGCATCGATTCTGTATCGTATTAGGATCCCATATCGTACACGCTCCGCTATTGTTATTAGACTGTATGTTATTTTGTTGTTGCCTGTGTATGCTTTTAAAATATATCTGCTCAAGCAATTTATCGGAAAATGGGGAAAATAATTCAAAATGGAAAATCTTATAACAAGCTACCATCATCATGATATCTCATCTACCGTCCACTGTTGAAATTAAATTAATATTTCACAAATTTTCATTTAATGTTAGATATAGACATCTATATAAATATACATTGTAAATAAACTGGCTCCTGGACATGTAAAATTTGACGTTCATAAGCGGCTAAAATGTCCTACATGAATTTTGAATTTTTTGAATTTTTTGAATCTGTCGACACCCAAAAACACTTTTGAGGTCATCACTCGATCTTTTGGGAGATCGCCCAAAACTGCCCTAACCTACATAGGATTGCGACTCGAGAATCTTTTTCCTCATAAATTATCGATTGCTTGAGCTATGTGGTAGCTTCATTGCCACTTCAGCTTGCAGATCCTTTGGACCAAATACCATATAGATTATACCATAATATTAAGACTTTTCCTTATCTTGAAGAGAGAAATCTGTACCCATAAGTGGAACATTAATGGACACAATCAATATAAAGGCATCTAAAATCCCCTATTCTGGTTTCTATCGTCTGGCTTCAAAATCTAATATCCTACGTCCAACCACATATATTTAACTGACGTCAACTGACATTCCGTTCTGTATTCAAATAGTTTACAACTTTCTTATAATAATTTCAGTTTACCAGAAGACAAGCATATTCGGATAATAATAAAACTATTCAAAATTGGGTTATCAACAAAATAATTTAAAGTCTCCTACTTTAAGATTTTAAATTTGTTTCGAAAGTTAGATTATAAAATAGTACCAGAATCTTATTGTGGCAATATAAAGCTCAGGCACTTCAAACTCGAAAGCTTAAAAACAGCTAATAATAGCTGGCTCTTGTTGCCAGGATTAAATTATTCGAAAGCCTTCATTAAGGACTTTTCCGAAAATTACTCTAAAAAATTAGCTCTTTCGAGTAAAAATAATGTGTGTGTATTAACAAGTCTAAACACTGCTAACTAAACTGGAACATTAATGGACACAATCAATATAAAGGCATCTAAAATCCCCTATTCTGGTTTCTATCGTCTGGCTTCAAAATCTAATATCCTACGTCCAACCACATATATTTAACTGACGTCAACTGACATTCCGTTCTGTATTCAAATAGTTTACAACTTTCTTATAATAATTTCAGTTTACCAGAAGACAAGCATATTCGGATAATAATAAAACTATTCAAAATTGGGTTATCAACAAAATAATTTAAAGTCTCCTACTTTAAGATTTTAAATTTGTTTCGAAAGTTAGATTATAAAATAGTACCAGAATCTTATTGTGGCAAACCTCGAAGTATAAAGCTCAGGCACTTCAAACTCGAAAGCTTAAAAACAGCTAATAATAGCTGGCTCTTGTTGCCAGGATTAAATTATTCGAAAGCCTTCATTAAGGACTTTTCCGAAAATTACTCTAAAAAATTAGCTCTTTCGAGTAAAAATAATGTGTGTGTATTAACAAGGGCTCTAAACACTGCTAACTAAACTGGAACATTAATGGACACAATCAATATAAAGGCATCTAAAATCCCCTATTCTGGTTTCTATCGTCTGGCTTCAAAATCTAATATCCTACGTCCAACCACATATATTTAACTGACGTCAACTGACATTCCGTTCTGTATTCAAATAGTTTACAACTTTCTTATAATAATTTCAGTTTACCAGAAGACAAGCATATTCGGATAATAATAAAACTATTCAAAATTGGGTTATCAACAAAATAATTTAAAGTCTCCTACTTTAAGATTTTAAATTTGTTTCGAAAGTTAGATTATAAAATAGTACCAGAATCTTATTGTGGCAAGCCTCGAAGTATAAAGCTCAGACACTTCAAACTCGAAAGCTTAAAAACAGCTAATAATAGCTGGCTCTTGTTGTCAGGATTAAATTATTCAAAAGCCTTCATTAAGGACTTTTCCGAAAATTACTCTAAAAAATTAACTCTTTCGAGTAAAAATAATGTGTGTGTATTAACAAGGGCTCTAAACACTGCTAACTAAACAACCACATGACCCAGCTAGGCTTATGCCCAAAAAGTGTTTGCAGATGTTGTCATAATGAGGGATAAACGCCACAGCACTTAATTTGTGTCTGTAGGCCACTCATACATAAACAATATATCTCCTGATCAAAATACACTTTACATCCTTAGGAGATAAAAACATCGCTACAAGGAACATCTTAAAATTCTTATCACTGATAAGAATTGTAGACGAACCTAAAAAAAAGGGGCGAGCACTAAATATCATAGAGAAGTCGCAGTGTCACAAGTTTTTCTGCCTGAAAAAGGCTGTCTCAATAATAATAATAATAAAAGATTGCAAAATTTATAGGTGACAGTTCTTATAGATAATGATGCCCACAACCACTTTCTACCATCGTACGGCTCACCATCGACAGGAAGTTCATCTTCATGTCCTACAGCCTCAATGGTCGCGTACTGCGCGGTTTCAGAGATGTTTCCTCCCACGAACACTCAGGTTGTGGAATGAGCTCCCTGCCGAGGTTTTCTCAAGAGCCTACAGCATGGGGTTCTTCAAAAGGGGGGTAAATTTCTTCAGGGTCGGCAACGCATGCGTAATACCTCTGGTATTGCAGGTGTTCATAGGCTACGGTAACCGCTTACCATCAGGTAGGCCGTATGCTTATTTGCCACCTCAGTGGTATAAAAAAAATTTCAATATAATGTTTTAGTAGTATAATTGCATTCAAAGCGATTTAAAAATATTCGAAGATGTTCAGTATATAATATTATTATAAATTACGAGGTATACTTTTTTTATCTTATTGCGAGGTAAAATCATAAGCTGGTCGTTTATTTATGTCATAGCATATGAATTAATAGAGTACTCCTTTCATTCATGTGTATAAATAGAAATAAAGTTAGCTCCTTAGGGATACGCCTACGTAAAATACACAAAAATACCTTTACTAATGTGAATCGGAGTTGAAGTTCAAGTTGGGAATAACTATATCGGGACCTGTTGAGTTTTTCATGTTGACAAGATACTACCCAAAAGACGACAAGCTAACCTAGCCACATGACTGGAATAGATTTCAATTTGAAAATAAAAATATAATCAGGAAGATACCTAACACCTGGTTGGCTAAACATACCATTAATAACAAGTCACATTAATACATATCACCTTCTTGCTGCTGTGAAAAATAAGCACCCGAAGCACTATCAAAATAAATTACGCGTGCAAGAATTAAATAGCTATTAGAGATTTATGCTGTATCAAATCGCAGCTTAAGTCAACTAAGACGCTTAAGCTAAATACTCATCTCCCGATACGAACCAAATAATATTGGAAAAAAAAACATCTGGTTGACAAGGATCTAAAAAAAATTAAAGATACATTAATGATAATAAATAAATTTGAAATGATTATTATATATGTATATGTGCGCACTTACAATTTCTAATTTCTATTAAATATAATGAAATAAAATGGTCAATAATTTTAAATTATTTATTTTAATCTAAGAAACAATAACCCTAGTTGAAACATCTCAAATTAATTAATCTTACTAGAAACATAAAATATATTTGACTTGAAGAGAACACTGTTTAAAGATAAAAGCCTTAGTAGCAGTGTAATCAAACATATCTTTTGATAATTTAAAATATTAAACTTTCTGACTGAATGTCAGTTATTTTGTTGTCAAGAGATTATAATTTATAAAATCTGTCTTAACTTTTAAAATTATAAACTTAATGATTTATGGCGCCTAGAACAAATTATGTGAATTTATTTAGATTCGTATTCCATAAACTTGTGTTTTATTATATCTATCATATTTTGCTAATTCATTATTTTATCATTTATTTAAGCAATCATTTATAAACAAGGCGAATACATAAGTATTCGGCTTGTTAAAAAATATAACTAAAAGAAGACAAATGAATAGAAGACGATAAGGGAAGTTAAACACTAAATTTCAATAGTGTTTATTATTAAATTTTAACATGTTTATTGTATATCAATATACATAAGATGATTTATGATAATGAATGTAAATAGAGATATATTGCGCTCGGTACTCTTTATTTATAAATATAATTATGTCCGTACGTATGCTTATAACGCCGTATTTCTAGTATTGTTATCTCTGGGTATATGTTGAATATAATGATTCTTATAGAACGTTTATACTAAGTTTTAGGCATTATACAAATAGGTAATAATATCTACTTGTGTAGATAATATGACATATATTTTGAGGGGAACGGAGAATGTGAATTTGAAATTTTTCAAAAATCGAATAATAAATGAATAAATTTAATTAATCTACTACGACATAATAGATGTACATACAAAATATATACACAAGTCAAAGCAGAACTTGACATCATATCTGAATTATACTTATTTCTATTTTACGAATACAAAATGAGTTTTGTATGCAAGTGATACGGAGCTCTGAAACTTACAACTAACTTTGGACGTATTCTGATTATGCAAACTTTTGAGACTCTCTGAACTTAGTACTACTACTATTCGTAAGCACTGATGCTTGTCTATGCATTTATTCTGGGAAAATAGATTTACTCATTTGAATTGAATAAATCTACCTCTAAAAACTATAAGGATGAAGTTTTTAACACTTATAATAAATTAATCGTCAAAGGCATGACATAACTCGAAGTTCCGTTCGGATGTATCTGTTTTAATTTCATAGTAAATTGTATTGAAAATTGCGCAATTTTTCATCATTCTTATCTAAAAGATTTAATTTAGTTAATTGTCCAAAACTCAAAATAATTTATAAACATAAAACTGATATAACATATTGTTATAACTTACACACTATACTAAATTTCTCTTATAGTTATTACAACATTTCGTTAGCTCGTTTGTTATTTCAAGCTGCATAAAAAAATATGTTAAGTAGATTTATTGGTATAAGGAAACAATTTGATCCATCTTCGCTATTTGATGTCAATAACAGGATACCTAAGATAATGGAAAAATATATAAACCTAAGACTTAAATAATGCGTGTGGTCCCGGCATAGAATGAGCCACCCCTTCCATTCCCATGGGTGTCGTAAAAGGTGACTAAGGAAACTGACAAAGCTCACTTATGTGGGAGGCCTATATCAACAGTGGATAGTTAAAGGCTGAGAAGATGAAGAAGAAGAAGTAAATTATATATTATAGAAAAAAATTACCGACAAGTGATATGATATAAGTAAGCAATTATCTATCAGGTCCACTTCCACGTGATGTTGAAACTATTTCCCGAGAAATTTCTAGTGAATTTCCCGGCACCTGAGCCTTTCATTTTTTCATTGTAGTAAGTACACAAATAAGTGTTTGTTTTTAGCTTTATTGAACAGTCACATTTCATATAGATAATTTGACATTCATATTTATTCTTTCTACATCTATGAACCAAAGCCACAGACAGATCCTTTCTTATTTTACTCATTTAATAATATATTAACATTTTAATACCAGTATTATAATAATTGTAAGTGACATATTTTGTTTTGTAAACACCCTCTAATGAAAATGATTATACATAGTTTTAGAAGACACATCACAATACAAGTACCGTAGCAATATGTCATTATAAATTCAGATCATCCCCTTAGTTATTAGCTGATAGTGACGTGAGCTTCAAAACTTTGCCACCCCGACAATCTCTTGCTATTTGAAGATCCCTTGTGCGTTTGAAAGTTACTCCCTTTCTATACACATGACAGATACAAGTTTGGCAAATGGAAACTCAATAACTGAAATTATTATTTAATTTGGATAACACACATGTATATATTTAATCGTCAAGTATGGTAATTATGTCAAACAAATGTACCTAGGTCAAATTAATTCCTAATATTATTCTATGACCTACATGTACACATTACAAGTTCGAATATAACTTTAATAGCTTTTAAACATCTTATTTATTTATATATTGAAATAACTGTATTGACTAATGGTAAATATGATACAAATGGCGAGCTTAATGCTAGTATCATTCTCTATCAGTCACTTACAGTACAGTACAATACTTCATTACTGAGATTACTCAAGAAAAAATCAATTAATAATGTATACACAATAAATATACATAAATAGTATAAAAGAATATATATATTATATATATATATGTGTATATATATATATATATATATATATATATATATATATAAGATGATGACTAACTGCTATTATAGGTAATAGGTAAACATTAACTTTTTTAACATCAATTTGTTTGGAAGCTCTTAGATACCTATATACCTATATAGATTGTCTGAGCAATGCATTCCAGAGTCGTGAATCTTATTAAAAGTAAAATTTTATAAAGTTACAGGCTAAATTTTAAATGCTTAATGTAATTAACATTGAGTAGAACACTGCATATTTATACATTTAGGTAATAAGTCACAATATTCCAATTTTTTTATTCTAAATCTAAATCTAATTCAAATGTTACTCTTTGAAACTTATATACAAACATAAATATATACAAGTGATAGATTAAACATACAGATAGAAATACAGGTGTAATCTACTATTGTTTTCTTTCTATATGTATAGGCACTCCTCCAATTCTAAACCGATTTTGAAGATTCATTATGTAATTGATGGTATTTACTTCCGTGTGTGTTCCATATAAATTTGATCACGAATATGGTTTTTTTTTTTGGAACAAAATCTTATATTATCAAGTCGAAGAATCCCCAACGGCCATAAGTAACGCTACGGAAGTTCGTAGCGTTTTCAGTTCGGTAACATATCGGGAAGCCATTCACATATATCATGCGGTACTATCTCCAGGTGCCAACTATCTCTTGTCTCGACCTCGACCAGTATTACTTTGTATTGCTCGAGTAAGTTTTAAGCGATGCAACCGTACATTTTATTGCCGAAATTTGTGGTCGCTCTAAAGTCTTGCTATCACTATATTACGGGGCAACAACTTTGCAGTTCGAAATATGTTACCAGAAGTTTAATGATAGCAAAATTTATGAAGTACCATTAACATTTTATATTAACACTGTAGCTCCACCGTATATTCTTGTCAATGTAATGAATAGGTACATACAAGGTATTATTGCAACGTTTTTATTTAGTACTTTAGAGATTAGGACGTAGCATTTTTGAACAATTTGAAAAGGAGGACAATCTCAATTCCCCGGTCCTTTTTGTCTACATGTTACACAGTATATTCAGCAATTATAAACTAATTATATTATTCTTTTTGCAATAATTAGAATTAACTACCATATTGAAACCATAGTAATAGTGTTACAATTAGATCTAAATTTACTGTTAAACTTCTAAGTGTGTGCTTTTTTGTTACCTTATAGGATCATAACAGCTTAACCAATCACTATGAAATTTAGTTTACACGTACTATTTATGAAGACTATTTTTATTCCTGTCGCTAAACAGTTACACTGACAAATTCACGGGTAAAAGCTAGCTCTAAATAAATTGTTTGATATACTTACCAATTGAGAACAAAGCCGGTCTCTCGAAGCCGAAATTAAAATGCGTCAGCATTACCCCATCACGGTCTCCCACTTAAGGTACCCTACTAATTTGGTAAACAAACAAAAGAGACGGCCTAATGAGCAGCTCAGCGGTCCATCGAGAAAGTTTCTTCTAGCAAAAGCCTTCCGGCGTTTCCGTCCGATCCATTTGCTTATTTGTTTGTCCTGAACTTAGCAGCCGCGTCAAACAAAATATATTGTGTTATACACAAAAAAACAAGTATAAAATAAAGTTATAAATATATTTAGGATTAAATTGAAACATTTCAGAACACATTTTTATAGCTCTAAACTCACTTTTTATGATATATATATTACTTTTTAAAGAATATCATACTTGGCCAATTACGAAATTTGTATTTGACATATACTTAAACATAATATTTGGGATAGAAAAAGACTTAACTTCTTCTTTAATTAAATCAATATATCCAAATTTTATGGTATATTTAGACATTAAATAAAATAAAAACTGAAGACCCATAACGTCTACGACGACATATCACAGATTAATTAACATATTAACATCATTAACGTTTCAATCAAACGTGTAATAAGCCTAATAAGATTATGTAGAGACGAAGTTCGAAATTAACATACATAACTAACATTAAATGTATAAACTACCTACCTATGTCACGTATCAACACTTTGCTTTAAGTAATTACAGTCAATATGTAGGCAGACCCAGCTGTCACGTGGGGATTTCAAGGAAATCCATAGACAGCCAGTTAATCGATGACGTCAAATAAAGGAAATTACATTTTGTCGATTGCTTGACAAATATCTGTGATCATTCGGTCGAAACTAATTCAATAAACTCTATTACAGCTAATTGTATAATATAGCTCTATTTATGAATAGAAACTTCCAATGAAATCAATAATCAATCAATTCAATATTAACTCATTGCAACGCGATAGTTGTAAGGTTTTGAAGTGTGAATAGTCTACCTTGTAATCGGTTTAAACATTGAGCATGGCTTACACGTATCCACTTTAGTTATTACACGGCTAACTAGAACGGCTTCTTGGCTAAAGTGTTTTACACGGAAAGATATATAAAATATAGATATGGCTTAAAATTGATATCGCAACTATTCGCGTTCTAAGCTTTACTCTAAATAAAAACTTAAAAGTGATCGACTTGAGAAAAATAAAATTACGAATGATATTTCCGAAAGGATATGGTTCATAAAGAAGCGCTTTTTTAATATAATATTTAACAGAAAATAAAACTCGAAATAAAAATAAAAAATAGACATCAACTTAGTTTTTTTATAAATTAAAGTACTAACATCGTCTATATCCCTCTGTGTCTAAACTTCTCGCCCTTTGGAAAAAACCGGGGGGTGCGTCTTCGCATGCCTAATTTAATCCTTGGCTTATTGAAATAAAAACGACATAGGTTTTCCACAGGTGCCTTGGGCATCGAGGGCCGGGGCCAGAGGAGCAGGGGGCGGAGGGTCACAGGTGGCCCCGATGGTCGCAGCGTCGTTAAAATTTACATAAAGTCTCAATCCACGACGACGGGCGCCGCTGCCCACCCCACGTTTATGCTACATTTAGTAATTTTATGATAATTTCGAAAACCGTACCGCCACCCATCGCATTATACTAATAGAGGAATTCACTGGAGGACGGGCGATGTCGAAAAAATTCACCGCCTCCTAAATAATAAACTTCGACTAATAAATCGTGTTCAGGGTGCAACAGACATTTTATTTTTTAAATAAAAAACATTAGCTGTGTTTTCACATATAGTATGTTTCACTGTTATAATTAATAAAAATGGCCTTCCAAACGCCTGTAACATCAACTGGAACGCTTTGTTATTAAATTAATAAATACTTATGCTGTAAAAATTACATTTACGCATAAACACTTTTCTCCTTGTATTCATTTTTTTTTTTTTTTGGATGAAAATGGATTGGTAACTCTGCCTGCGCTAACGGGATACGCTGGCGGAGCACCAGTGAAGGTTGATAGATGAGAATGAAAACAGGCCAGTTAGCCTATCATGATGAATTCATCAGGAATTAATCATGATAGTTTCCAGGGGGAACCGCGTGGAGGTCGACCTGGTTAGATATATTGCTAGCAATGGGATTTTCAGTCTCTATCACTAACAATCCCTTCCCCCCCCTTGTATTCATTTCCACCACCATGTGACGCCGTTTTCTTAATTCAAAAATTATTCAAGTCGCCGTCAATAGCACCATTTCGTAAATCGACGGCTCAGTCAACGCTGTTACTAAATAAAAATACAAAAAAATAAAATTCAATTTTCCGTCCAATAACATTATCTAAACATCACATCAAAGTGTAATAATAATCTCCTATAAGAGATATAAGGAATCCGTGCCCACTAATAATATGTTAATTGATTGTTAAAATTGTGATCAAATTGTATGTTGATTGTACTCGTACCTACAGACTGTATACAAAAAAAGCTCGGCATCATTAAATCCACAGATAAATCTGTATCTGCAAAACTACGTCATAAAAAGTTACAGCTGGCAATTTCGCGCGTCCGTTACTATCCCGTACCGACATCAATAAACAAAAATCATTGCACAATAACGCCGGATAAATTCAGGTAGTGGTACGCGGGAATGCAAAAAAAATAAACGTTTCGTTTTGTTCCAGTCGAACCTAACACACCTGCCTCGTCACGAATACGTGCCGGGCATGGGCATGGGCGTCGCCAAGTGTCCATACGACCCTGCGGACAACTCGACTGCCCTTTGGGTAGAGAGGGGCAACCCTGGCAGTCTCCCAGCCTTGTATTCGGGCACGAACGCGGAATTCACCAAAGCAGACACTGTGATCTTCAGAACTGACCTGCACAACTTGACAACAGGGAGAAGAGAGTTTTCGTTCAAACGGACGTTGAAATACGACTCGAAATGGCTTGACAGTGAGTATTTTTTTAAACGTAAATTTGAAGATTTTTTTCTGTTCACTGATTTCTTATAATGCATGTAATACAAGCACGTTATCATAACAGTTTTTATGTGCGAGTGATATATTGTAATGTATCTCCAATATAAATAGAAATAAATTGACGATATTATTATAAACGTACGTTATTTAAAAATACATACAAAGGACCGACGTACCGCTTTGGTGTATAATTTAATTTAAAATATTAAAAAAGATACTTATTTTGTACGGTTACCAACTCGCGGTCGAGATTGTTATAATTTTGTTATGTCCTCGCCTAGAAATAATAATATGAATTGTACCACAATTATATTTTAACTTATTAATAATTAAAAATATTAAAATCTAAAGAAAAATATTTGTTTTAAAATCTATACTTACGTTCGATTTTCAGGCAATAGCTCGAGGTTAAACAAATTTAACCACAAAATGTCTAGACTATTATATTGTTTAGAAGTACTTAACTCCTAGACAGGGATCAGACCCACATCAGTGTCTCTATAGAAACGCAAAATTGACACGTTCACTATTCTCACGAGTCGAGATTCGTATTCAACGTAAGAGATAAAATTAAAGTAGATACCATTATTACCTTTTATTTAGAGCACTGATACCTGATATTACGACTATTCCTCTATTTAGACTAAAATATTCTAAAGTATTCAGAAGAAAGATCATAACAATAATCATAAATTTATACATTAAATAACAATGGCTTAAATTTTATTCTAGAGCATTAATGAATTAAAATTTTATAATATCTTTAGTGAGTATTCGCAAAAACTGCTTGACCTAATTTTACCTTTTTCTTTTTCTCGCAAAACTACATGACGCTTAGGGCTTCATCCTTCATCGTATAAATTCCACACATTTGCAGGCAGTGATTTACGTCTTCATTCTTAATGCTACCAAAAAGTAAAATGCTCTTTCTTCTTCTGTATTCCAAGAAAAATATAACTTTAAACAATCGAAAATTTTAAGTTGATAATGACATATATTTATATGGCATATATCTTCTCAATAACTACGCTTTATCTTAAGTGTTGACATCATTTGCATTATGTAAGGCAAGACCATAAAAATTTTCTTTATTCTTATTGTAAAACCGAGCGTAAATTCATCGTGTATTAAAAAAGGAACCTAAATTGTCCCTGGCTATTAGAATAATCTCTTGTTACTACTATACTGTAAACGTGTTTCCAAATTCTAAACAATTTGAAAAGAGTAACTTCAGATTTACCTGTAGGTTCTTAGCACTAAATAAATAAGACGATTTAAAGAACTTGCAACGTAACTATTTATTTTGGTACCCCCACACGTTAAAAAGAAAACATCGTAGTATATTATTCTTGGAAGCCATGGTGCTGTTCTACATAGACGACGGTTGTCACTTTCCATTAGGTAAGCTACATGTTTGCCTTTTCAAGTTATACGCAAAATGAACTAAAAATCGTAAACAAGTATATTGAATCTTGTGTGTAGTGATTTCTCGTACCGCCATACCGTAACAAATCCGAATGCATTCTGATTTCAGTGGTTAATAGTCGATGGTCAGTAATCAGCGTCCATAGTCCCGATGCGAATTACCGTTTCCCGGTTATCATTAGCCAAATTCTCCAATTACAGGCGCTTACACGATTTACACGAGAATCGGCCTGTTTGTAACTAAATAATGGAAATTAAACTGTTTTCGCTCTAACGAGCAATAATGTGCCCCCGATCTGTGCTAGGGCTGTTCCCGTTTTACCCGAATTACCGTTCACGCAATTTCTACCTAATATAATGAATGTCTTTCCACTTCTGTTCACTTTTCATTATATCGTAACATTGAGTTATAAATATTAATTTCCAGTGTTTACTTACATACATACCTGTCACGCCTTTCCAGTATTTGTTTGTTCAAATAAGACTAATACATAAATTTTGCCCATTTATAATAATTTCCTGCTTAATTGTCTGTGTTTTCTACCACAGGTAAATTAAACTTTTTTAATGTAAAAATAAAAGTAACTTTATTTTGTAACCAGCTTTTTGCCCGCTACATCGTATCTATGGGTTTCAGAAATAGAAAAAACAATGAAATAGACAATTTTTAGATGGCATATCAATTTAAAACTTATACCCAATTTTTATGTTACCTTTAGAAACACAATTATTTCACCGCATCCAATTTAGTGCAGTAGTTTTTGTGTAATGCCGGAACAGACATATTGGAGTACAGGCAAATAAAATTCACTTATATTATTTTTCTTAAATATCTCCTATTTATAGATAGCATCTAGACACAATTTTAGTGTATTAGTAAAATATAGATAAAAGTCATAAGTGTCATAAGAGTGTATATTTTTCATCTCACAAAATTAGAATTGGAACTTTCTTTTTTTTTTAATCCAACTTAAAATGGCAAACATGCTGACGACCCAACTGATGAAAAGTGGTAACCGTCGCCTATAGATAGACATCAGCAGTAACATGGACATAACTGAGTATACTGTTTCGCCCATAATACCCTCCATACGTTACTATTCCTGAGGACTCAGGTGTTATTCCTCTGTACTCTTTAAATTCACTGCCATATCCCACCCTTCAAACCGAAATACAGTCATTCAAACACAACTACTTCACGATAGAAACACGAATAAGACAGAGGTGCTCAAGCAAACGTCTTCTGTACAAAGTCTCCCTCTGGTTCTTCGCTAGAAGACACAAAAGATACCAACATAATTTATAAAACAAATTTTGACGATCATAGTAGTGTAACTGTTTAGCGTTCTGTTGATCTTGAATTGAATTTTCGCACAATACAAACATTTGTTTATATTGATTTAAACTTTTTCCTTATTTTATATAACAAAAATAATGGCATACTTTTATATCAAAATACATATAGTTTCTAAAAAAAAAGTATTATCTGCAGTACAGTCTTTACCTAGATGGTGACTAGCTAGCACTGTATTTCTGAGGCTTTGCCCTAATCCTAATAAAAAAAAAACAATAAAATTATGTTATGTTGAATTTAAATTTGGTAAGTATTATCGCCAACAACCGATCTACAAAACGAATTTAATTTTATTTTTTCCATTGAAATATACTTAAGTAAAGCTTATGTACGAATATTGAGCCACAGTTTACCTCTCCTCTAATAAATCAGTAATTCTTTGGTTTTACTACTTGTTTCATATTTTTTTAGGAATAGGTAGGTACTACGATAAGCTAAAATATCTCAAATATTGAAACAAACAACTTGATTATTTTGACTGGATTAATTTAAATCAATTGCAAAATATAAAACTCTTTAAATGTATTATCTGAAGCGAAATCTGATTATTAATTACAATATAAACAAACATGAAAGTAAAATTTATCTTTACAATTGTTATATGAGCAAATGGAAATATCCCAATACGCGCATTAATTCGAGTGTGCCACAATAACATGGGAATAGAAATTACGTGGCGACAAATTTGCGTAATTTTCGTTAATAATATTGCTTTGTTCATTACACACGGGCCTTTATTGCTTGCGATTCAAACGCCACTAACAGTTAATTATTTTCATTTAATTTCAATTTATCAACTCCTTTATATTCATACCCAGACTTATTTTATCTCTGAACCCGTCGCGTTGTGTCCTCGAGTCGAGTTCTATAATTATATTGAAAATTTAACTAGAAAATGAAGACTCAAAGACTAAACATGTTTACAATAACGGTACAATGTTATATTCATAAGCATAATACTGTGAAAAAGTTTAGTGCTTGTAAAACTGCACTAAATTACTTGTTGTCCAAAAAGGGATTCAACATCCTATAAAATTCACTATTGCACTATAAAACGAACTCTTAAAAGCAACTTGCGAATAAACAGATCTTTAGTCTGATCCGAAAATTATTAAAAATTGGATTTTAGATATTTTATTCAAGAACATAAAATTTTTAATGATTACTAAACAGAGGAGCTTTTTAATTCGACAAATCATTCGTATGCATATAACGCGTTCCCTTCATCAAACGAATTAGATGATTATTTTTCAGTGGATAAGATTTATTTTCGTGTTAGTCTCATACTGATCAAAATGTAATTTCCATTCTAATTGTATAAAATTAAAATTCATTCAATTTTATTTCTATAAAACATTATTTTCATTATCCATATGACTTTGTAGCCGAGCGTCCATACCCATCGAGAAATTAATATCACCCAACGCATATTACGATTATAATTTTATATCAAACCACTAATATATATATATATATATATACCCAGAATTCTTTTATTACACAGTTTAATTTACGATGACAATAATTTCAAAAGATCTGAAGCCTTATTAAAATTTAATACTTAATATATTGTTGTTAACTGCCACTGAAGCGAATATTTTAGCAACGATGACAAAAAAAGATTGCCGTACGTCGCTCGTTCCTATTCTGTTAATCCTGAACACGTGGCGATTTCATTTCGAGACCAACAAATAAGCATTATTAGTAATGCCGGTCGTGGACGCTTGTACATCATAATTGACATTCACGTATTCATCTAATATTTATTGCGCATCGCACCGAACAGTAATTTGATAGTGTAGAATTAACATGGGAACGCGTTTCCATCGCTCTTGTAATTTTGTAATAAACGAAATTCCACGATATAATTAGATAATAATTATTAAATGTTGGCATCAGTTCAATATATGAAAAGCAATAATAATATTTTTTATTTGTCTCAAATCAATTTACATTTATTCGACTAACAACACCGAAACATTCTATGATTTTCGAATAAAAGAAAACAAACAACCGAGAACAATAGCTAGAATGGAATAAACTCTAGCTTTCCTTTAGGTTCTAACCCAGATTTAGACTAAAATAGTAACTTACGAATAGCTTGCTAAAGAAATTATTTACGAATACGAATACAGACGAGAAAGATTTATCTTAGGATAGTTACACAAAAATGACAAAGTACTAGAATAGAAATGTTTTTTTTTCTATAAATATATAAACTAGCTAACTATAATAGAGGTAGGTTTTCTTAAAAATCGAGAGCGTTCTTAGAGCTTTTTTTTTATTTCTACTGAATTCGAGAATACTAAATGCAGTGTTACACATTTTAAAGTATCTTTATATACATATATTTTACAAAATTGTCAGTGAATCTATATTCGCGGAAAATTTTGTAAAATATCATGCAATGAAAAAATTTTCTTTGCTTGCTTAAACAGAAAACAAACTATATAAAGACACAATTAACATTGTATTCCATAAAAAAAACGACTTCAATTGTGAAAAACTAGTTATTTTAATTTTGAAATTTAACTACTGAACCAATTTTGATAAAATATTTATGAAACAATATGTCAATAATAATAATATTATTAATATGTTACTTTTTAGTTTTTTATCTTTTAGATAAAAAAGAATTTCCGAAATCGGTTTATAACTGATGGAGTTATGAGGAACGAACATAAAAAAATACAACCGAGTTGAGAATCTCCAACTTTATGAAATATGTAGAAAAAAGTGTAGAGCTAGAACAGAACTAGAACGGCCTTATTCGTATTCTTTGTCAGAATACTAAAAATATAAAATCATAGATATTAAAACTAATGCCACTAAAAACTTATTACACTATCAAATATAATAGGACCATATTTATATTTCATAGTCATAAAGGGGTGACAGGGTGTATTAGGGTAATAGGGTAAAAAGGAAAAACGATCTCACTAGACTATTTATAAGCCATACAAAATATTGTAAAACTTTTTATTGATATTAAAAGTTCGTCCATATAGCTTCATAAATTGATAGATCTAAATAATTCTTATATATTTGATAGTATCTATTATTTTATATGAAACTCTTAAGATTTATATTTTATCTATACGGAATATACATAGTTGATATACAAAATTAATCATATTGATTTACTAGTGCCGCAACCTGGCTTTACATCATTTTCTTAATAAAATAAAGCCCATTTCACTCGCTGCTTATGTTTTTTTCGTCTAGGTGAAAGAATTTTTAAATTTGGTCAAGTGTTTTTTTTTAGTTCATTTATTATAAACGAAACAATCATATATTTCCTCTTTTTTAATATTAATTTAAATAACTCGAATATAAATTATGTGTATTACCTTTATAAGAAAAAAAAAATATTCAGAACTATGCATAATCAAAATCTTAAATTTTTACTTTTAGAACCAAACTTCGTGGGATCTTTTGATGTCGGCGAGTACGTTCTTTTCTTCTTCCGGGAGACAGCGGTAGAATATATCAATTGTGGAAAAGCGGTATACTCAAGAGTCGCAAGAGTATGCAAACGAGATACTGGTGGAAAGAATATACTCAGCCAAAACTGGGCCACTTATCTAAAAGCAAGACTGAACTGCAGCATACCTGGAGAATTTCCGTTTTACTTCAATGAAATACGTAAGTATTCTTTATTTACTTTTATAGAAATATTATTATGAATCTGTCTTCTCCTTAGGTCTCATGAAAGGTACGAAGAAAATACTGATTTCCAAAAATCTCTATCCTTAAACACATCTCTGGCGTCGTCCACTTTCATAACTCCTTCCGTAGACTTCTGTCTTATCTCTCAGACAGGGCACAGTCATAGATTAGTCCAGACCTACTCCAGTATTTGTATCCACTTTGCATTTCTATACTCTATTTCTGTGTCTATTCTATGATTCAATATTCTTTCTATTATACATAGTGGAACCATCGTAACTAAAAAGAGAAAGTTTTAATAATAAGGCTGATTAACAACGCCCAACCTACATAAGTTTTAATTTAAATTTTTCAATGTGTGATACACACAAGCTCGCACGGGCAAAATCATGGAGTTCTTTAAAAAATAAACTGACAATTTTGATAGGGAAGTATTTAGTCATCGTTTCATGAACCTGACTATAAATTGTCCCGACCTACGGGCGTCACCCTTCCAAAATATTTGTGTACTGTCAATCTTCAGTAAATATTTTAGTTCCAAATTCAAAAGTTCACTACCTATTTATGTGAGGAGTCTAACTGATTTCTGTGTGCTCCCCGAAGCCCGGTCCTCCCAGACTATGTTCATCTAATATTAACGCGCGACGCTCCGGTTTCGCCACGGTTTTTCACGCTCTCCCCACTACAGGCCTGCATAACTCATGAGAATGTAATAGGTACTCAAGTACAGTATTTGCTATAGGTGTGTTATTTACATATCTGTTCGAACGCCATTAGGAAAGTTTACGGGAACTTCAGTTGAACGTTAATCGCTCGGAAGAAGTGTTTGTGAAACGACAATTGCAGGTATGCAAATGTATGTAGGTACGGACCACTGTAAGCTTTTACAACGTCATATTTTAATGTTAAGTGACTTTGTGAATCGTAGTTTAAAACGACAACTAAAAATAAGGAAATTCTCAACTCCACTGTACTTTATAATATTACGCCATATTTACTCCTATTGTAAACAGGTTTTAATGATAATTTTTATATATAAAAGGATTTGTTTTAAATACTGTAAACACAAAGTTATTAAAACCAATATTTTGGGCAAAAATTTAATTATTAAATGTTATTTCCGATTTAAAATTCTCTTACTTTTCCTACATTTTTATGAGCAACAAGATAGAAAGGAGATTCAAAGATGTACCGAATCTATAACTGTTAACAAAAATTTCATATAGTCAATAACAAATACCCTATAGTAGGTAAATATAGGATCTAAGTGAAATTTTAGATCTTTTTATAATAATAAAAAGATCTAAAATTTCACTTAGATCCTAATTAAGGATATGCAAATCATAGACGTCACAGATACTTTTGTGAAACCCATAATGTTGTTCTTGTCTATAGACAACAATTACCATTTACCATGGGCCAATTAGGACCATTAACAAGTTTTTCAATTATTGAAAAAACGTTAGTGCTTTGCCCTATTTATATGATTAACAATTCAATTCTTTTTACTATTCAAATAAATTCTAAATCTAAAAGAATATATAGTCATCTAGGTTCGTGTATTTACGCTACAGTACATTTTGATGAAAAGCTTATTTCTATTCAATTCCCTTAAAAATGTAATTTTATCATTTATCAAACAATTTTATTGGTTTTATTTCTACCCTTTGCAGGGCTAAATACACAATTTATAATTATACCTGGCAGTTATTACGGTACCCCTCACAAAACCGTAGTTGATATTCAACATTTAATGTGACGTTGATCATTTTAGAAACTAGTTTAATTGTTGCAACAACTTTCGGCGACATCGAGATAATAAAGTTCAGCACCCGCAATTATAACAATTTGATAGTCAACTCGAGCAAACTTTGGACAACTAAGAGCAGATTAGACATTTTGACATTGCTTGATAAATTTTCGCTTTAGTTCTCATGTCGTTGGGCGTAATTTAAAACACAATTATGAGTTTAGCAATTACGCAAATACATTTTTAATTTAGAACTGTATTTAAAGTTAACATTTTTGCAGAGTGATAATTTAATCACATGTGTCAAGATTAAATTTCATCCACAACATTCTAAATTATTTAAATCCATTTGAAACTTATTGCTACTGAGTTTGTACATATGCTTACGTAATATAAGACAAATAATCCGTCGTCCGGTAAGTCACATCAGAAGCCGTCACATAGAACAATGGCGGCCTAGAAGCCTATGACATCAGAAAGTATCCTAGACGGATGCTATGTTGCAACGCGCTCGCACTGACATACATAATACCAAGAACTTGATAAGACTAACGAGATTATAACAGCGACAAAATGTAGACGGTGTATTTTTTTTATGCAACTTAGAATGCAAACAAGCTGACAGCCTACCTGATGGAAAGTGGTAACCGTCGCCTATAAACATAAGCAGTACCATAGACATAATAGATTATACTATTTCGCCCATGATACATCCCATGCGTTGGGATGTATCATGTATCAACATCCCATTCTTTAGGACTCAGGTGTTATTCGTCTGTACCCTGTAAATTCAATGTTTTTAAATTCACAAAATTTAAGTAATAAATAAAATATTGCTAAATGCAAGATAAATTACTTTGAATACTAAATACTTACACAGATCTGCATGAAATATTTCACGTGTGTGAACTAAACACAATCATATCAGGATCTACCGTCTTCTTTCTAAAATACAAAAGTATTAATGTTATCAACTAAAGCCTATTATGAACTACAGATTATGTATTAATAAGTAGGTTTTTTTAAGAATGTTAATAAAATATAAAACAGTGTATTAACAATGTTTAATATAATTACGTAATTTACAGAAAGCATCTACAAGATACCAAGTGATGACAGCCGGTTTTATGGAGTATTTACAACAGCATCTACTGGCCTCATGGGTTCTGCTATTTGCACCTTTACCGTTAGTGATATTCAAAAGGCATTTGAGGGAAAATTCAAGGAACAAGCCACTTCCAGCTCAGCCTGGCTGCCAGTTATCAGTAGTAAAGTACCAGAACCCAGACCTGGCACATGTGTTAATGATACATCGTCTCTTCCCGACACTGTGCTCAATTTTATTAGGTATGTATTCATAAATATTTATTACTGTTACGTTTAATTTATTTAACTTAAAATTGAATTAGTGGATTTATTGATTGTTTTTTTTTTTGTAATGAATATGAACGTATTTAGAAAAAGTATTTAAATATTGCCTTCAGTTGGTTAGTATTCTTAGTACAAACAAGCTGGACTTATTTTAGTAGCGAGTGGCACTATGTAGCTTGTGTGTGCGTGCATGCGGGCGTACGTGCGTGCGTACGTGCTTGCGTGCGTACGTGCGAGCGTGCGTGCGTGCGTGTATGCGTGCGTTCGTGCGTACGTACGTGCGTTTGTATGTGTGTGTGTGTGTGTGTGTGTGTGTGTGTGTGTGTGTGTGTGTGTGTGTGTGTGTGTGTTTTTTTGTATTCAGTATCATTTACAAAATAAAAAATAAGTATTTTTTATTTATTTATTTCAAGTAAACAATTACATAGACAATATATATTCTTAGTGCCGCGAAACTGCATAGGTACTATATAAAAAGTTGCGATCACAACAAATTCCAAATTCAAACTACAAATTGCATTATTTTAAAAACGAAACTCCAAAAATAAAAGTATGCACAGAATTAATTAATTTGCAACAACAACTGAACGTCGTCGAATGCTTAAATGGGCAGGAGAGCGAGACTGTCGTTATTGTAACAAGCGCGCCGGACGTAAACAAAGTAGAAAATCGTCACTTAAAAACGTGAAACGCGATCCTGTCGGTGCCACGCCGCCGTCTCCAGCAATGCCAGAATTTCCACGCTCATTGAAATCCACAGGCACTTTTATCCTCGCGACACGTCCTGTTAATTATCCAACGCTCTCACCCCGAGAGCGTTCAATTATTTTTTTTTTCACCGCTTTTCACGATCCCCATGTGGAAACGTTGAGATTTTAACACTTCACCTGAACCAGTGTACTGAAAATAGTATAATAATTTTTTTATTCACACGCCGAGTGGATGTTTTAATTAAACGAATGTAGTATTTGTCGCAGCATTAAAGCTTTTTCTCTACACGGTGTCGCGTCATCCCTGAAACATTATCGTCCTCGTGCGACGTGCAACGTGCGACATACGACAATAGCAGCCTGTCGCTTCGTTCGCCACGTCGTTATCAACATTCCCGTAATGTTTCCGTCGACTCGCTTCGATGACTTCCTTTATTAGAAATCTTTACACTCTAGGGTATTGTGGAATAAATTTAGTGGCATATCAATTTAAGTTCGCTCGATTTTACAGGTATTAATTTAGTATTGATTAATTATAAATTTTTACGATCACTTATGTAGCGGTATTTGATTAAATATATGTATATATTTCAAAATGTTGGTCTTGTAGATAATTAATATAATATTTTTAACATCCTACGACATATTTTATTTATTTGAAAAGTGGTATAATATTAAAATAATATTGCGTCACAATATTTATAAAATGTAAAAGCGGCAATAAAAACATTTTTTATCAATCACAACAGTTAAATACTATTCTATATATACGTGACTGTTGTTTAATTATTTAAATATTGATTATTTGATATACCAGAAACCTGCCTATAGTTACTTAATATGTAAAGTGTACAATTTTAAAGTATTTTGTACATTTCGACAGATCCCATCCGTTAATGGACAGCGCCGTCTCCCATGAGAATGAAAAGCCTATTTACTACAAAAGAGATCTGTTCTTCACTCGACTGGTAGTGGACAAAGTGAAGGTGGACATGCAGGGTCACCAGCTAGACTACACTGTATACTACGCCGGAACCAGTAAGTAACAATTTACTATACTTGTATTAGCTTAGCATCTTATACAGCAAAAACAACAACGTCAAAATTAAAACAATTTGGTTTTACTGTTGTGATATTATAATTATTTCAATAAATAATTAAATAATATTACCTAATTATTAAAGGCAATTTCAAAAATGCTTTTATACTGCACTGGTCTGCGTTCAGATTTAGGTATATAATTTAAAATTATATCATAAATTATTATTTTACTATTAGATATCTTAAATTTAATGATATAAAAATATAAAAAACTTCATTAGCAAAATAATACAATGAAATCGTTATCAATCTTTTATTGACATAATTATATGTAATTTGTTTATATTAATTTCTTCGATACTCTTTCATGAATATAAAAAAAAAATTTTGAAAGTTAAAGATAGTGAATGCATTGGCACACTCGGATATGAATACTCAGTCCAATACAAATAGTTGAATTTATAATGACACGCCCTATCCTTTCTTCTAATCGCTTGCAATACAAGTGGTGCAAGCGTGCAATGTTTTGCTAATATATTAATAAATCATTACACACTAATTGACACACGCACACTTAGATGTTCGCCTAATCATTTGAAAACATCGTGGTAAACTGGAAGTACGATCTACTTAATCTTTAATGTGCATAGGGGGACGCGTCATCGTAAGTCGTAAATAGAGCTATCTGTTTTTTTTTTATTCAACTTAGAATGGCAAACAAGCTGACGGCCCACCTGATGGAAAGTAGTAACCGTCGCCTATAGACATGAGCAGTACCATGGACATAACAGATTATACTGTTTCGCCCATGATACCCCCCATGCGTTGCCATTCCTGAGGACTCAGGTGTTATTCCTCTGTACCCAGTAAATTCATGCCATATCCCACCCTTCAAACCAAAACACAGCCATGCAAACACAGCAGCTTCACGGTTGAAACACGAATGGGACAGAGGTACCCAAGCAATCGATTTTGTACAAATTCTCCCTCTGGTGTACCTAATTAGTTTTTAATTGACAACTGTAAGTATATTAATGTAACCACGAAATAAGTATATGCGTTATAGCATAGTACTGCTGACAGCTGACATATTGACAGAGGTTAGTCTAAAAAAAACAAATTGACTAATTACTGCAATAATATTTATAATTAATTATAAGAGGTCAATATCCTCCTCTCAAAGGAAAACAACCATGTCTAGTAGTAGGAAAATACAGAGTTGTTACAGAATAAGAATCGAGAGCAAACTTATCGATGACTGAAATGAGTCTTTTGTTTGTTAGTCTTAATAAAGCAAAAGACCAAAGTGTTAATAAATTATAAATATTTCTTATAAAATACAGAAAACGATAAATAAAACAGAAATAAAGCCTCCCCAAAATATAACAACAAGTAGTCTAATATATATTCATATAAAACCACAGACATAGGTATCAGAGAACAGTCTAACCCAGCTAGCTACAATCAAATGTAGACACGGATGACATACAATTTCAAAAAAAGCACACAAATTTAAAAATGCTCGCCTGCTGGGAAATTAAAAGAATGGAAGTGCCACAAAGGCAATAATTCGTCTCGCCACTGACGGCCGACCGTCGGCCTCTCGTCGGGATGCCATTGGATTTCTACTCACAAACGAGTTCATGCACGTTCATCTACATGGTTTGATTTTAAACACAAAATTTTTTTATAAGAAACAATACGAGCAAAATTCGTTTAATGTAATATATAAAGTTGTCTGGAAGAGATCACTATTTAATGGTAAAGTCGCCCATTATTGCCTCTTTGCTTTGCTTCGTGTAGTCACATTTATTTTGTCCATATTATTAACAATTATAATCTGTATTATTCTTTGAAAGGGATAATAAAAAAAATCTATTCATTCATTCATTCATATCATAGCTAAAATATATAGTAACATTTTAACCTCTGTAATCAGATATAACAATTCTGACAATTAAATTAAAATCTTTTGCCATCTACTCTATAAAGTTGTATGCGATGCGCTCTACAGCTCTGACTGGAAACTGTTACGGTATGTCTGTACGCCCGGAGAAGCTACGAATATTAATTTCTATTGTTTCTTCGGGCAATGTCAACTATCCCTCAAATAATTCGCATTTCGCATTTTAACCACATTATTGGGTGATAACAGACCCAAGAATATTATTTGGCTATGATTTTCTATAATAAGTAATTCGCTATAAGAAAAAACTATTTTTCGGCCAATATCGAAATACTAAACAACAATCAAAATATAGCCACTATTCTATCCTTTTCAATTATATACATACATATATGAATGACATTCATTTAGTCAAATAGGAGTAAGTGGTGATTTTTGTTTGTATACAAAAATTACATAAATTCAATGACCATTATTTGCAGATCCTATAGAGGGGTAACATCTCAGCAAAAAAAAACTGTTTCTAGCATATAAATATCATTTTATTACATATATGTATATCAATATGCAACTGCAACAAAGAATCAGACTTTTTTAAGTTAGCTCAAAATTTTGCACCATTAGTTAATTCCTAGCAATAAATCCCAGTTGGTCGCACAGCGGGAGGTGTTATTGACTTCTATGTGTAAGTGTACGTATTGCGTACGGTTGGCGTACATGACAGCACGTACATAGAGCTCGATCCAACCGCAGAGGCTCCACGTCACATTTCCACCGCCGCATAAATTCGGCCCGCCGTCTAAACAACGCCTCCGAGTGGTAATTTTCGCTTGTGTTGTTGCAATTTTCGCCAATTTTCCTCGAAAATCGTTCCCGACCAAACCGCCCTGCCATGAAGCTACGGACTGGATTAAACTCACGTAGATATCTAACGAAGGGGGGTTCGTTTACGGAACAACTTTTACGAAAGGCGAGCTACGTTTGAGTTGCCGTTTGAAATGCTTGTGTGTGGAATATTAAATTGTTTAAACGTTACCTTTGACGTTCCCTCCCTTTCTATAGCCACGTACCGTTATAATTACTCTAACTTAATCTGCACAATGTAACTTTGTTTCCGTCTCCTCTGAGTATTCCCTCACATGTACATTCGCTGCGCTCAATTGCAAAACCCAATCGCAATAAATGAACATTACCTAACCAGGCTCCGTTACACTGTTGTATAATTTAATAATTTTGTACCTATATTTAAACCGCAACAAAAAGGAAGAACCCGTAAATCCGAAACCCTCTTAGTTCACTACTATTTAGGCGAGGAGCGCAAAATAAGTTGCACGACATTCCGTCACAAAGAGCTCGCGGCGTTCTCTGAAAAAGGACAGTTTACTCTTTCAATAAAGAGGGAGCTAGTGTGCTGATATCTACGGCCACGATATTGCCTCCCCGCTTAACCCATTTTGAGTACTTACCACGTTATAATATGCATTAAAATGCACTAGCGAAAAGTTGTACTGGCACTCGAGACTCGGGCCTGAAGGTGCCAGCAGACAATGAGAAATGAGCGTATGATACTTTCGCAATGCGGGCCCCTCGTCTCTTCTCGTTCCATTTGTTTTATCGCGCCTAAATCACTGTTGCTAGACAAGTTTTAAACACCCCGCCCCGAGGTTGATAAAAGTTTGACAGCGACTGTCATGTACATACTGAGAGCTCGTGTTTGTCAATGAAGGGAGCCGAGGTATCAAAGACGTTAAGAGTATTTAGAAGTTAACGAAGTTAATTAAATTCCCCGAGTTAGACGTCAACGCCGGGACTCTTTAGTATCAAGGACGCCTTTGTAAACAAACGAACATAATAACGTTCACGTATCGCGTGAGTACAGTCTCTGTAACAACAATCTCGAAACCTAATTACGACGCGTTTGTTCTAAAATAGGAAAGTAGGAGCTCTCTAATTTTTATGAATCATATATGAGGTTAGATTTGGAAAAAGTTTGGCACGACGTGAGGGAAATCAAATTGTAGTCCAGGCCGGATCGGCTTTGACATCACGTGCTGTCGTGCCTCGGGTGCTATTAAAAATGATTTAAAATTCACAGTCGGCTTGACGGTCGACTCGCCAGTGAAACGTTATAGCCATTTGATGACATAATTATATTGGTCGGACTCCACCTCCAAAATGTCCTTTGATGTTTTGAAATTTAGTTTCAGAAACTTTCAGTATTACTCTTGTATAAACGGATTTTGTTGGTGAGTTGCTAAACAAAGTCTCCTGAGATTTTAACAGTCAAAAAATAATATTATTAAATGCGTACCTAACTTACCCATTGTAAGTACTCACGTAGTAAATTAATATAGGTTAAACTGCTCTCAGTTCAGTGTAATATGTAATTTGATCCTAATATCCTCTTCATATTCGTATTATAAATATGAAAATTCAGTGTAAGGTAATCTGTTCATCGTTCCTTTTGCAATTAAGTGATGAATAATAAACTAAATGTTCAGAGCTCTTCTTATCCGCCTTTAATTAATAAATATTCAAAATATGAGCTTTATATCGTTAAACATACCTAAGGCACTTTTAAGTTATGGGAATAATACTGGTAATAATTTACAAAATAACTTAGCATGCATAAAATGTAGCGATACGCATCGAATATCGCTCTTGTAAGTATCGGAAACCCATTTGCTTAAGTGCATGAAGTCTAAGTTTTGCCATAAACATGAAATGCGGTTTCGCAAAATGATATGTTAAGATACCGCTAAGGTACTTCGATTGGAGTGGCGGTAGTTTATTGTAGGACATACTCGGCTAACGTGCTCCAATCGCTAGAAGTTACAGCACTCTTGGCTCCTGACGAACGCGAGCCTTCAAAACAGTATATCAACTCTTATGACGTTCACGGCCCACAAGACGAAAATTAACTTTGTTTACTACAATGTTACGTTACGATATGCATATACAATTACTTATATACAGGAATGTAGTACGTTGAAATTATACTTCTAAGTCCTCGTCAATCTAAAACATTAAACTTATTTCCCCTCACGTTTATCAAGACTATAGTCTATTAGTAGATGTTACAAACAACTTCAATTCAAATATGCCAATTACAAACCTCTACGTAATTACGTATACTAATAACATTGAAATCAATTTAAAAAATCCGCTGAAGTAAAATAAAATCCAATCACAAATCCATCATGGCCCCCGTCGGCGATTTATAAAACGATCGCGCCTTCACACAAATACAAAACAATTAGTTATACCTATAATTAGCATTCGAAACGCGTCCAACAAGAATAAACATTGATTTTTTATTCCCCCAAAACTGGAGGGAGAGGCCGCGGTCCCGGACGGGACCGGGAATACTAATGTGTTCACTTTTGAACGCTTATTCGCGCCCCGCTAACGGCGCCCAACGTTTTTTGCATAAAACATCTCATCAAAGGATTGCTTAGGTCCCACAGTATATTGAATATCAAAAGGTGCACGAACGAGAAAGTTTTTGGAGGTGGGGCGGTCGCGGCATCCCTAATGCCGGCCACCGTGAAAACCTTCTTTAAAAATACACCTTTGAAACGTGTTCAGAATAACCGAGCGCTTAACGGGTACGCTTATTTCGCATCTCAAATATAATATTTATGGCATAAATAAACGTTGAACCGTTTGTTTTGATACCCGGATAAATATATCAAGAGAATGCCACATTATATTATTTTATTTATATCACCTTTTTCGGACTCTATTGTCATCGTGTAAATGTACTGTAAATGCGTGAAATTTTTAAATTAACTTAATTATTTATATTATAAAACTTAGAACATAGAAATATGTATTTATAATTAAAGACTTGACAATTTATTAATTACAAATTGTAAAATTAATATCAAAATAAATCAAGTAAAAGATGCATGACACAATAATTGTCTATAATTCTTTTTCAATATTATATCTATAAATATAATAATTGACCTTGATAATGTAGAGATTTAACACACATTTGTGTTCATGACTATATACATATATTTATATTGTTCCAAGGATGTTCTAATATAATGTATATATATGTCAGTTAATGCAGGTGGCACAGGACCGTTCTTTATGGCAGCCTATGGGGGAGGCTTATGTCCAGCAGTAGACGAAAAATGGCTGGACTGAATGAATATATATGTTTACAATAAAAACTATATCTACTAATTTTTTAACACTCATAATTATATTATGCTCAGCTCAGCTTAATGTAAAATTAGATAGCGATCTGTAACATACCTATGGCTATTTATTATTATTACTAATTTTCAGTCAATAAACGAACATAAAATTATTCATATTGATTGGGTATATAAATAGTATAAAAGAGGTCAGGGGTGCAGGCTGATTCTTTGATAGTCACATAAAATTTCGAGCGACGAATCTCGTAAAAGTCGGCCGAGTGCTCGTAGCAAACGTTAAAAAGCCACGTTCTTCGATTTACGGCACCTATAAAATACATATTGCGATCCGTGATAAAAGTCCCTGCCGAATTCGTTCATACTGCCAATCGAAGAATTTATCTGCTATGTCTTACAATACGGAACAGGATTATCTATATTTATGTCATAGATATTAAAGATTAAATCTTGAGTAGGTAAATGGGATTATTTTATTACTTACCATAAAAAAAGTTAAATTATAACTTGGTGTTGTTTAAAGAATTATATTTTATAATGGATGAAAATGGAATGGTCTCCACGTCCGTGCCTTTATTCTATTTTGGTGGGATATCAGTGAGAGATAGAAAATGAGGATGAAGACAGGTCAGTTAATCCATCGTGACAAATTCACAACAACCCCAATGATTTCCAAGAGATATTGTGGAAATGGATCTGACAGGGTACCTATATTGCTAGCAATGAGCAGTTAGTCCCCGTTACTAACAATACAAGAGGTATTGTTACTAATAATACGTGTACAACTACTAACAATACCTCCCATAGGAAATTATAATTAGATATTAAGGAAGACTTCTATGCGCTCAAGAACATGAATTCTTATTTATGTTCCACTGCTTGTCTCTGTACTTATACTCTGTAATTATACCATAATATGGCACTCTGCAACTCCTAGAATTATTTTAAATAATGTTTTTTTATAATGATTTCTTCCTTTTAAAAGTAACCACTCGTTAATAGGAAACACTGAAAAGAAAGGGACTAACTATTACGTATCGCGATTGAAATTACCATGCATTTTCGTACTCATATTATTAGTTCTAGAATATATTTTGTCAATTCCCATAAAAAATATATTTCGACAATACATATATCTAAGTCTATACATTATATTATAAATGTACGCAACACTAAATATATGACACTACAAACTTTTAAAGCATACTGACATAACGGTACCGTATCAGTGCGTTCCGCGAGGTGTTTAAGGAAATCCCACTCGAACTCTAACCGGCAAATCTATACGTTAAAGATGGAGTTTTTTTATGAAAAGCAATAAAGATGTTAGAGCTACTTTGTGTTTGGGAATTTATACCCATTGGAGGAATAAAACTTATATTGTTCGGGGATCGCAAAAAAGTTTTCACTTAGGCCTGTCGAAGCGAAATGTTTATTGGATTGCGGGATTATTTCTTTTGAAACTGCTTTCTGGGGGCATGAGATATTTTTAAGGGATGTTATTAAAAGAGACATAATTAAACCGCGTCTCGTCTCTAAGGAGTCGTTAAAATTAATTACGATTAACAATAGAAATATGATTCTGTTATTTTTTTTAATAACTCTAACTGATAGTGTAAATGTGAAAGTGAGTTCATTTGTTTGTTACTTCTTAACTCCTCGTATAGAATTTGACATATATATCAACCAATATTTGGCATGGAATCTTCTATCTTCAAACTACAGGTAGTTATTATAATTATTATCTAATTAGACACGTGTATAGTTATATATATATATATATATATATATATATATATAATAAACCAAAATAAATTAAAAAGAAATTTATTTCTTTTAGAGCAAGAGACGTGGAAATTAGTATATAGGTTATTACTTTACATATTTCTTTTTAGAATTTTTCCTTTTAAGATGAAAATTTCCTTATAATTTTCCTTTGTGTACAATATTAGGCCAATAAACCTGGAAGTTATTGAAAATTATATTTACAGAATTGTGAAGAAAATACACAAGTTTGAATTGCTTAGCTGTAGAAAAGCTATAGCTATATCATGAATTAAAAAAAATAGATAGTTATTTACATAAATATTACAATTTATTTTTAAGTATGTTTACTTGTTGACTCCCCGCTAGTTGGTGTGACGAGCTCAAATGCATTGCAGAAAGTCAGTGGATGCAGGTTGCTCAGCACCCTTCTTTATGGCAGTCTATGTTCAGCAATGGACGAATAGTGACTGAGATGATGATATTGGCGATGCTTACTTATGATATACAATATTAAATTCGCAGTCTAGCTTATACCTTTAGCTGGTTCATGGATTCATTATGATTTGAAATAGTAGCCAAAATCAAATGTAAAAAATAATCTACTCTTATATATTTATTTTATTATGTATATAATTAATATACATATAGATACATAGTGGTAGAAAATATATATATATAAAAGACGAACTTAACTTTGTAACAGTTTCTTTTTCTAATAAATTAAAAGTATAAATAATATTAAATATTTGTAGTAAAATACCTAATTATATTCGTCAATTATTTTTTTGTCAGTAGAACTAAGCCTTATAATACATTATTGATCAGAAGCGGCAAAATACGGTGAAATAAAAAATAACTAGTGTAATTGTATAGTAATGTTGCAATATAATAAGCCGATAAGTACATACTGAACGTCATTTTATTATACAAGATTTTCTTGTTACGTTTTCCTCAGCAATCTCCTTACTAAATTCGTTACAGCGAGGCAGTCCTGGGGGAACGAGCCGTCCAGTCGCACACATTGTGGGATTGTTTAATTATTTTGCTTGGCTCGACCATGATCGGAATTAATGACTATAACTGGAGATATTTATAGTCCCTAACGAAGGATTAGATCTAACATATACGTGTCCATTACTGTACGTCTGAATTACGTGAACTAATAATGAGGAATTGGTCAATTCAAATAAGATTTAAAAAAAGTGTACGAGATAGGTATCTATGCCTACTAGCTTTTACCCGTGACTTTATCCACGTGATTAGGATATGTTTACTGACCGGGATAAAAAGTAGCCTATCTTCTATATTCTTCATCCCATATAATACGTGTAAACTAAATTTCATAGTAATCGGTAAGCCGTTAAGGCGCCATAAGAAACTGTATCCTAGCTTCAAAACCAAACGTTTAATGTGATTGTGTGACATTTAACATACTATAAATCAACTCTCTATTGCTAATCATAGGCCTCTCCTTGGAAAGTTTTGCCATTAGTTGCTACGCTTGGCAGGCGGATTGGCAACTGCAGTTAAACTTTGGCGATGTTTTAAGAAAGAAGTTGCTGCGCATTCCTCATGACCTTTAAGTTCCCTCGGTCGTCTTTTTAGACGCTCGCGGAAATAGAACAAGTGACCTATTCTTTGCCAGGACTAGAAAGGACTACGCCTATATCTGCCTTTAATAGAAAGAACTCAACATTATATTAAATTTAAAACAAAATAGTGACACTGTACCTGTACTGGAACAAAGTAACTATTACATTATGTACGTAGACATTTAATATTTCAAACAAGTACTCTGGAATATAAAGACAACCCTTTTTGAAAGTATAATCATCTATGTGAAGATAAGTCGCTGGATTCTCTTTAATCTCACGAACATAATGTTTTAAATCTTAATAACATACACCTACAAGTTATTTTATAGTATCCAGAAAAATATTTGTTAAAATAATATGAAAATACATTGTGAAAAACATTACACTGCTTACTAAAATAAAACCGGTCACGTGTGAGTTGAACTCACAGGCCGAGGGTTCCGTACATAAATATATTAACGTGAGATAAAATGCCCTTTATTGCATTTATCATACGAAATACATACATACGTAATAGTTATTATTATTCATGTTACAATTCGTAATTTCTTATTTTGAGTCATAATTATGCTTAGTCTTTAAGCACCGCATAGCTGTTTGATTTTGAAGATTCTTTGGTAATTCCTCAAAAATGGCGGTATTTAGACACATCGTTTTATTTTTCCTGTAATATTCACATATATTTTTATAAACTATAATTATTACAAATTTTCGTCTTCACAAACTTTAATAATAAGGAGGGGATGGTCTTTTTATGTCACATTTTCGGTCATAAATAAAAACTACACAGTATAAAAATTAATAAAAATCACTTTTAAAATGTACAAATTAAGCTTTTTTATATGATATCACACCTGGACTAATAGGTTAACTTTAAAATTTGAAAACAATGTGTTAAACTATTTCAAATTTTAAATAATATAGTAGCTCATAATAATCATAGATAGCATTAATAGTTACAGAGACAGTAAGACGAACAGACAAAGGTGAACAAAAGGTTCCTTTGTAAATTCTTGGTACGGAACTCCAAAAATAAAATAAGCCTAGTATAATATAAAATAGAGAATAATCCTAAGCATTTCTGAGCCGAACCTACTGAAGTCTTAAAATCCAAAACGTAGTAGGTAAGATATCCGTACATTCAAGGTATTCGTGCATTATTCTCCGATGTCGCCGAAAATTTTTTGATAAAAAAACATACCAATAATTCCAGTTAACCGAACCTACTGAAATTTGATGTCTTAGATAAATCTTAAGTTCTAAGAATTAGGTATAAATATATACGTTAATATTAGACCTGAGCAAACAATATTTTGCTGTTAGACATCGATTAACTCCAAAAAAGTAAAATAATCTTATTTATGTATGTAGAAATATAAAGGTAAGAAGAAAACAAAAATTAAGTTCACGGACGGCGCTTAATCAGCAGTCTTCTTTATCTATGCCAGTTTGTATACTACTGGTTATTATATTCTCACACTCAATAGATAAAATAAAAAAAATTCACTTTTTCCTACTAACTAAACCCATTTATATGAACAGGCTCTTTGTGGATTCTTATAACAAAAGTTGTTGCATGTTAAATGTCAACATTCTCACTCATAATGAATAAACGTTAGATATTAATTTTTAAATGATCTTTAAATTATTTCTTCAATGTTACTATTTTTTGTATAAAAGATATAATTAATAATTCCTACGATCAGGATCTTAGGAATTATATCTTGTAGTTAGTAGACTTCAACGTGGCTTGAAGTGAGCCTACCGCCATTACTTTGATTAATTTACTTTATTTTTGTTGTTTTCCATAACCGAAAATTTTGTTGGAGATTAAATTTAGCTGACATTATCACTATCAGTTGACACCAAAAAATGTGTCTAAATAGTTTCAAATACATCACCTTTGCGGTCAGTTAGATTAATAAACCTCTGGGCTACGACGCTCTCATTTACTCGATATTTTTAAAATAGAATTTAAAAAAACCAGTATTTGAAAATAGAAACAGAATAGATAACTAATTTTAGTGGGAATGTAGAGTTTAAAAATATAATCATATCTTATTAAGCTTTTTAACTAACACTGTCCTGAAGTTGATTAATATTAAACGTGATCTAAATAATATATTACTCATACTTAATTTAGATATGTATACGCATTAATATAGGAGATTAAGAAGATGATTACACCGCTATATATACCTACCATATAAGGCAACTACGATACTCAGATAACAAATATATCTAAACAAACATACCAAAATACTCCGTCGCATTTCCTTCCCTTAAGCAACTTCTAGAAAATCTAAATAATTGTAAGAAGATATTTTTAAAGGATTTGCCATCGTGCCTCTCTCTTAAATTAATTACTTTAATCTTTTAATTCAATTACAGTTTATAAGATTGTACGTAAGTACCACAATCTACTGTAAGTTATGTTAATTGAACATTTTCACTTGAATAAGAAAGAAGAAAAATATTTATTCGCTGTAGGTACGCAAGACGCAGACGTAGTAGTTTTTCCATACAATGAAAAAAAACTGCTAGCTTATTATTATGAATAAATATAAATTTATAGTAATATAAACCCATATAAGTAAGAGCCAATAGACCGAAAAAACTTAGGCTACGGCATATAGGCCTATATTCATTAAAAGCCAAATTACATTTATTGTTTATTATACTATAAAAATATATTCAATTCACAAGCTTAATCTTATGGCGTTCTTTTCAACAAATTCAAACTATTGATAGCATAATATTTATCAAACGACATGTCGTTTCACAAAGTTACAATAATATTGGCACCCTCATATTTCAATATAATTCGGGGGCCCAGCACCTCACGTCACGTGTGAAAGCTTAAAACGCGTAACATCGCTACTGTAAACAGATTGGAGACAGCGCCGTGTACAGCTTCCCCGCATTTGCTTGCAGACAAGTTTGCTGAATGCTTTCCCATGTAGCTATTATCACATCAACCTACTTAGGAGCAAAATGGTTTGAATATGTAATCTATATAGTTATACATACGTATATATATTGGAGTTTACATGTCAATGATATATTTATTTATCAGTAAATTGCATTGGCCGCGAACTGATCCGAGTTATCAAGAAAAATAATTGCCTCTGTCTCTCTCCATGTTAAATACTACAAATGTTTAAATTTCAAAATTATTAATTGAGCTATTATAACACTACAAATAAAAAACAAACTCATTTTCATATTTTAATATTAATAGGAAAGATTTCTTTACACTGTAATATATGTAAGGATTATAAAGATGAATATATTTCAAAAATAAATTCCACATATTACGTAGATAATGAAGACTATTTATTTCAGTAATCCTTCCCCAGAGTTTATAAAATAAACAATAACAATGTGTAATTCAGAACGATGCCTTAAAATCTCTTTTTGCTTAAATAATTAAAAGTAACTTAAATCATATCACTTAGTATACAAAATTTAAGCTACTGTATTTTAATTCTAACATTCTCGTATATCAAATAATTCATTGACATCAGTAAATTGACTAAATTAAAACCAATCAATGCTAACTCTCATTTGTATATATCTATTTATAGGTAGCTCTTAGTTCCTTCATACGATATTCAGCCGACATAATTACTGGCACTTGTTTGCGTCAATCAAAACCATTCCGCCGTCGCAGGATACTAATGGGCTTCGATGTCAGACTGACGGCACTGTCGCCTACAAATTATACTTATTGCGTCAGATATATCACGTTAACACACTCAATATTATTAAGATGTATTAAAGCATACATACTAATCTATATCAGTACTTGTCAAGCTACACGTATATAAATAATGTAAATAAACAATCGAATTTTCATTAAATATTTATAATGTATCAGACGTGACGGCTTAGTACTCGGTTGTTTATGCCTTCTCTACAAGGTACTTGTTGAGAATAGATAAAATTATATTA
This sequence comes from Galleria mellonella, assembly GCF_026898425.1. Classification (NCBI taxonomy): domain Eukaryota; kingdom Metazoa; phylum Arthropoda; class Insecta; order Lepidoptera; family Pyralidae; genus Galleria; species Galleria mellonella. The sequence continues at coordinate 1,724,204 of NW_026442045.1, read as the reverse complement.
TCTGTGTAACATTATTTAGATGCGTACCTAATTAACTATTCGATTATTTTTATTATCATCTTGTACATACAAATATAAAGAAACGAGTTTTTAATCGAGTCAAAACTAAAAACTTGAATCGCACTTAAAATATATTACAATGATTCTGTGTTTTAATCTCCAACATGATCTCATCATCTTCATCATCATCTCAGCCATTATCCGTCCACAGCTGCACAAAGATCTTCCCCATAAATCATTGGGTTTTGCCAGTAATTACCATGCTTGGCAGGCGGGTTGGCAACCGCAGTCAAGCTTTTGATAATGTCTTAAGATGGATGCTGCTGCCCATCCCTCAACAATAAGTTCCCTTAATCGCCTCTTACGACACCCACGGAAAAAGAAGTGGCCCATTCTATGTCGATATCTACACGGCACGATATGATCTTAATATTATAAATGTAATAGTTTCTAAATATATTGTATGTTTGATGAGTTAACGAAATGGATTTCAATGAAATTTAGTACACAGACTGATCATTTTTACCCTTAACACGACACTGGGTACCTCTGTCCCATTCGTGTTTCAACCGTGAAGCAGTTGTGTTTGCATAGCTGTGTTTCGGTTTGAAGGGTGGGATATGGCGTGAATTTACTGGGTACAGAGGAATAACATCTGAGTCCTTAGGAATGGCAACGCAGGGGGGGTATCATGAGCTAAACAGTATACTCTGTTATGTTCATGGTACTGCCCATGTCTATAGGCGACGGTTACCACTTTCCATCAGGTGGGCCGTCAGCTTGTTTGCCATTCTAAGTTGTATAAAAAAAAAAAACTTTTTATCCGAATTTCCGCGATCAAAGCTGTGATATATATATATATATATATATATATATATATATATATATATATATATATATATATAATTAGTAGAACATAAGTAGTAACGTAATAGAATAGTAGGATGCCAATCGTCAAGGAACCGAGAACAAACAGAAATATATGTACCACATGTTTATTCACAGTCGCACACAATAACAATATTACCATTAATTTCGTACCGGCTTAATATAATTACTGATTTATAACTCAGCAACTATAGCATAACGAACAATAATACGGCCTGTGCCATTTCGTCTAGGGTGAACGCAACACGTCGCGTTACTATTGTACGTAACCCGGTTAGGTAATTTCAGTACATGCTTCTAATCCAATTAGCTATTAAGATTCGTGGCCCGAATATTAATTCGCTCCCGATTCGGCTTTGTAAGGAGGCTGGAGGTCGCCCGACTATAGCGAAACTGTAGCCTTATGTGGAACGAACAACGTACCGCTCGTAGCTCGAGCCGTGCTCACGTGTCTAATACCAAATGGGTGATATTGATTATTTGCAGCCTTAGAATGTAATAACAATATTTTCAAAAATATGCTCCCTTACATTTTTATGTATTGATGCATTAAAAAATTCTGAAACAGTGATAGCTTCGTTTTAAGTTTTAAACCAATTAAGCCCTTGAATGAAAGGAAAAAAATATATATGGAGAATTATATATGCACATTATTTTTATTCATACAATGTAATAAACTAATAATATGTATATGATACAAATTAAGTTGCTAAACATAGAAATGTTGGCATAATTATAATTATACCGTAACCACTATAAAAAAGTAAAACCTAACAATAGATAAAAAAATTATTATAAAATATATTTGAATTAAAAATATATATCTAGAAAAACTACAACAAATGATATATACGTCAATAATATATATAATAATTATTAAAATCAGAACAATTTCTGTTTTCGTGACTTTCTTTGCGACCGACAAAATTAATTGGCTCCATCAAAATGACGTACCCTTATAATTTATCACATAGTTAAACAAGCAGTTAGAAACGAATGCCGTTCAGTTAAATTCGTGATTTCTCGCTTTGGTCTTTACACCGGCGGTGAGCTTGACACGAATACTATGTCAACCTGTTACAGAGTAGACACAATTAATAGAGACTACAGAAACTAATATTTTAAGTATATTTAATCACAATCGCATAAAAAAAATAAAATTTTAAAACTAAAAAAAAAAACATACAGTACCCATATGAAAGAATAGGAGAAAACTTACAATATTCTGTCACATTTTCCTTTACAAGTTCTAAAAAACTATATAATTATTAAATAAATTTATAAATTATTTTATGCATAAAAATCAGAATCATTGATATTAAATTAAATATAAATATATATAGTTCACGACTATAATCCCAAATGGGGGAGTCAGATGCAATAGTCGACTGTTGCTATTATGATGTTGTAGGCGTATTTAATATAGATGATGATTATCAATAAAAATCTTACATTAATCTTAATTGTTACAGATGATGGGAAGATTCACAAGATCGTTCAATGGATACGAAATGGTGACAGTCAGTCAACTCTGCTCGATATTTTCGATGTAACACCTGGTGAACCTATTCAGGTAATTATAAGATTATAAGTAATTTAATAACACACAGGTTCAATTTCTATACGTATATCAAAGCCAAACTCTTATATTTGTTTTTTACTTTACATTTCTTATTATAACAAGATAGTATCATGGCTCTTCAGTTTACAAAATTATAACATAACGAAATTATTGATTATCCAATGTTGGTATTTTTCGAATTTTTATTTAGCGAATTTTATCAGGCTAAAATCAATATATAATAAACTTAATAAAATCTATTAATTTATCGCAACTATCTATCTATCTATCCCATTGAAGAGCAGCGCTCTTGTCGTTGGAGCTCTTGCCACTCACTACGATTTTCAGCGTGTCTCTATATGAAAATATTTTTTTTTTATTTCATTTTGCCACACTTTGCCTTCAATTGGTCTTGTCACTGTTGATTTTATAATCATACGTCAAATCAAAAATAACAATTTACCACCTACCTACCTATACCACAAATACCTATAACACAAATACCTATAACACAAATTTTAATAAAATAAATAATTTAGTTAGTAAAATAATAATACATCTAGAATATGTATTTGTAATATTATTGATTTTTACAAATGAGCTGCACGTCTAACATGCTCATACAAAAACAAGATTATAGAATACAAGACGACCGTAAACTATCAAGAACTTGAGAAAATTAGTTATAACATTACGCTTATGTATACTTTTTTCTCCACAAGGCAATGGCCATCTCCCGCGCCCACGGCTCCCTCTACGCGGCATCAGACAAACGCGTGCTACAGCTACGGTTGGCTCTGTGTGCACGGCGCTACGACGCGTGCGTGCGGTGCGCGCGAGATCCGTATTGTGGCTGGGATCGAGATGCAGGCGTCTGTCGAGAATACGCGCCTGGGTAAAATAAAAAATATGTTAATTAATTTAAAAATAAAAAGTATTAATTTATTCATTTACAAATTAATAATATACAATATTCCTTTTTTTATTCCTACAATGTCTTATAAATTTCAATGAAAATCACATTAAAATTGAAGAAATTGCTACTATTTTTTTATATGTTCTGTGATATTTTCACCAATTGTAAACTGATCGTTTATTTAATCCAAATGTTTACTTCTATATGACTATATATTAATTTTGTGAAAATTTAAGTAGACTTTAAAAACTTTAATCACTTTAAATTAACCTAGAATCCACAGTAAAGATTCCATTTGACGTCTTTCCGAATCTCGTATGTCCGATCTACGCAGTATCATACCTATTATTGTCAATTGCAAATTTTGTTCTTTTTGTAGTTTATACATCTAGAAATAACAAGCTGACAATAACACCAAGTAGGAAATGATAACTTGGTAATAACCATCGCCTATAGACAGATGGCACCAATAAGATATATCCCGTAATTTAAGTGCCATACCTCATCATTAAAACCGTAACACGACTAGGCAAGCATTTAGCCGCAGAAACACGAACAACGCAGTTCACTGACAGATCTATGCAGATGACTTTGTACAAAGTTTCTCTCTAATTAATTGTGTTTATACTTTAACAACCACATTTGCTACAGCGAGCTGTCATTGTATATTATTATGATCTTTCCATATTAGTTACGTTCACCAAATTATTTAACCGAATATCTAATTATATTCCAAATAAACTCAGCACGTAGATTTGTATCCAAAAGCCTATATTTATTTCATATAAAAATAGAAATGCTTAGAGTTCAAATAACTAACGGTTTTCAACAAATTATATTCAAAGTAAGCTTCAAGGTTTTTTCATAATATGTATCAAACTCATGTAAGCCTAAAACCTAATCTACTACATGCGTGAAACAATGAAATACAATTAATCAACCAACATTTACCAACTCGCTATTTGATTTATTAACCCCATATTACGGATACCGAGATTAATAAATCTTTGTTTCTTCCTTTTTCTTTTTATAAATTATTAATTTCTATTTATTTCTCTTAGATTAATCCAAGACGTGGTGAATGAGACAGCTGATATTTGTGATTCGTCGATCACCCGCAAAAGCGTCTCTGCTACTTGGGGCCAAAGTCTACATTTGGGTAGTTTTGTAAAAATGCCAGAAGTGTTACATCCAAGAGCTGTCATCTGGTATCACTACTCAAGAGACAAAGGAAAACATGTCATTACATTTAAGTAAGTTTATTACATGGATAATACAATGATTGTTGTACCCTTTCCATTCTTTTAATTTACTTCTACGAGCTACTTTAGAACATAAATGTTACAGGTCCCGTGAAAATCAAATTAAAAATACGTAATTACAAACTGCATATTGCTGTATTCCTATTTAATTATTATATTGCCTTTTGAGATATATATCATTCATACATTGTGGTATCTACTGTTAAGAATAGGACTCTCTTAATTGCTTTAACATTTCACGGTCATCGACCAAAACGTATCAGTTATTCTAATTAAAAAAATATCATAATACTATAAATGTACCGTTTAAAAATACTAACAAACTAAACTATAAAATGATAATGGAAAAGTTTTAATGTATATATATTTGCGAAATAATAAGACGTCGTCTAATATTTATCAACTTCAAAGACACCTAAGTGAATTAACTGGAAACTCAATAAACCTTTCACACTCTAATTGTAATTAGATATTAATTAATAATTTTCAAGAAGAACCGAAGCGTGTAAACAAACTCGATCAATGTATGCCGAGGAGGATGCGCAACGTTTAAAATGACTTTAAAATTATTTAGAAAACACTTGAACTGAACACGCATGCAACAACATTAATTAAATGGTTTCCAAATCTGCTTTTATCGCACTTCCGCCTGTATAATTAGAATGCAAGGGGAAACTGGGAATTACGGTTTTGTTTATGGAGTTTCATTCAAATAATTCTATGGGTTTAAGTGATTGCGTACATTGCATATTTTTTATTATAATTAATAACTCTTTTTATATTTTTTACGTGTAAATTTTCTTAAACTTGGCTCCTTTGCTTTTAAACGATTTCAAAAAGAATAGGCTTGTAAAACCGCGTGTATTTCATGTATATATCTGTGTCTTATACTTTATTTTCTATGTAAAATTACTAGTTTACTGACTTGACTTGCAAGTAAAAAAAATATTTATACACAATTGTAAGTTGTAAGGATGTAGTATACCTAAATTATTCTCGAAAATAGAATAGATAAATTGTCTGTATATGTGTTACTTATAATTGACATTATCACGTTATTTGCAGTAAACCAGAGAAATACATTGAGACGTCAGAACATGGCCTTCTAATAATATCAGTGAATGAAGGGGACGCAGGCAGATATGATTGCTTCTTAGGGGGATCTCTGCTCTGTTCCTATAATATCACAGTTGATATTCACAGGTAACATTATAATGTATCTATAACATACAGAACGCGTCAAAGCGACATCACTTAAGAATATCTACTAATGAATATTTCATTTAATTTTCAGATGTTCTCCTCCAGAAAAGAGCAATGAATACCAGAAAATATATTCGAATTGGTGTCATGAATTTGAAAAATATAAAAACGCAATGAAAACTTGGGAACGGAAACAAGAGGTAAAATTTATGCTCTTAAGTTTTTAAGCTACTTTTATTACCAGGATAGGTTGAGAACCTTAAAAGTACTAATTAGTTTGTATTTTTGTGGATATTTTACACGTTTACGTCGCTAATTGTAAAGTGATTTTAATATTTCTATTTACAATCGATAGCGTTTACTTCTGACTTGGTCCCATATGTATGGGATTTATTACGACAACTAAACTAACGATGTTTTTTTCTTTCATGTTTAATTCTGCGAATTTGACTCACTAATCTATATTTGTAAAACATGCCGTGGTAATCCGTTTATGGACTCTCGCGATACAGGTTCGCCTAGTGCGGGGTCCAATGTAATTCTCTTTTTTTAATAAATGATAATAATTATAAAATTTCCACTTTTTTATTACCATTAGTGTCGCTATTTTTGCAAAGCAAAATGTACTAGTGTCCTTTTTATAGTGTCAAATAATTAACTGTACTGTATTATTTTTTACAGCAATGTGCGAGACAGAACGACTCGAATCAGAACACGCATCCGAACGAAATAGTGTGATAGCTTCTAAACATCGCCTACCTCATGTTTCAGTCGGTTAACTATTATGCTGGTGCCATACCGGTACCTTACGTGTCGGCCGGTCTCAAGTATTTCAACATATTCTCATAAGAAATTCCGTCAGCAAGCATCCGCTCTGAAATGCAAGTGATCTAGCGACTTCAACGACTAACGAACAAAGTGTGTTGGGCTCAACTCTGTACACCAATGCAAATGTGAATCCCCTTAGATTTATAAAGACATAAAGGAAAGTGTAGTGAAAATAAACTGTGTATCGTTCCGACCACAACGGGAACATGAGATGGTGATTATTAGACACTAAAAATTTTTATGGACATTTTATTAAAATATAAAAAAATAAAATACGAGCGTTGTGCGTTGCTTTGTTGGATATGGAATGTAAAAAGATTTTAGAAAAAGTGATTCTCGAATTGTAAGTACGCTTTGTTTGTTGGTTAAGGTATAGAAAAATTGTTAGGATTATTGAATGGGATTTTTGATAACGAAATGATAGCAAAGTTTCATTGGTACATTGCATTTATTGTAGCGTTTATTTGTACCCGTAATTGAATACTGAGATTCATTATTTATTATTGTTTTACACAATATTTGTATTTTTATGCTAGTATGCCCAATTCAAAGACTATTTTTATTCCATTATGTCATTCGATATTTTCTTTCTTTCTGTAACCAATAGGTATAACATAATATTTATTTGTTATTATGATAATTATTAAAATCATTTGTACTGTACTCGGATACTAATGAATCGAGTACGATGATACGTACTGCCGTGTAGCCGTACCGCGGCGTAATTTGAAATCTCCGAGGGTTGTGGGAGGGTTTGCCTCATTATTTTTCCCCTATTTGTGTAAATAGTTACCTAATTTTGTTCAACTGTACCTACTAATGTAAGTGTACGTATAGGATGCACGTCCCTAATAGTAATGAATATAATTTAAGCCTGTGATATATAAGAAACTCGTTAGGAAATATACTTACTTTTTGGAAATATAATGAAACAAAATTATAGGTTATTACGTTTTTTTTTTTTTATATGTAGTATATAATGCACTTATTGTTTAATGATACGATTGTTCTAAATAAGCCAGAAGTTATAGCAAAATTACCAAATAGTTACGACACAACAATGCTTCTGATTTTTATAATCTAGTTGCAGCCATTATCAATAAACAAATGTAAAAATATATATATAATTTTTTCTCGATCTATTCTACTTCACGCCAAGTTATTTGTAGGTGTAAAAGAAACCAAGTACCAAAGGCCTCTGTCCTTACAATATCTCAAGCTTCATCTATTTCTATATAACTTAAAATTGATTGTTAAAATCTGATTGTTAAAAAATAAATTGTAATAAAACCCACATGCCTAATTTGCATTCAATCTCCAATTATTCTACTGTATTTATATAATATGAGGGGCTTAATTAATGATCGGCTCTTTATGGTATTTTGGACTTATTTCTCATTACCTCTCCGTATTTTTTTTGAGAACGAAACCGTTTTTGTATTTTGTTTCAATTCACGTATCATACTACCTATTTATTCCAATTTTAACTCGATTCCATATCATATAATTGTACCTAAGAACCTGTACATATTACATTAAAGAACATCAATTCATCATTCTATTTATACATTGTCAAACGATAAAATAAAAAATAAAGGTATTATATTAAAGTAAGTACATTATTTTTGCATAGACTTATATTGTAAACTGCAATATATTATTGCTAGCCAAATACTTTTGTTTGATGCTGGTAATACCGTATATTTATTGTTGAAAAGTATGATTAACTAGTCTTATATATTGTATTCAACTTTTTTCTTATATATTTTTGAAAATCATTTAAAAATCTTTCTCAAGTACTTAAATACGGCTGCACATTAAAAGACATGATTACAACAAGACACTTAGTACACCGTAATAATACAGTAGATGATTATAGATTTTTATTAAAATAGACATAAAGAAAATACTATTTAATACTATGCGTGACAACATTATATATAAGAGCGACACAATCACACCAAATATTGAATTTTATTTCCAGATTTCCATACTTAAAATCTTTAAAGTAATATTACTTTGAATTTATATTCATGCACTTAAAACTATTATATATGTAAAATACATCAGTATTATTTACAACTACCGCCTTATAATGAGCAGCCGACCTCATCCATACAAAAAGAAGAAACTGAATAATTAAATAAACTGTTCCAATTTTCAACAAATTCAAATGTTTTTTTGTTGTCTTTGTGTAAAAAACGCTCATACGTAGTACATAATTATATGTTAGTATAATAGGTGCTTGAACAAAGAAATTTCAGTTTATAATAATACCTATATTTTTGGACTTCGTTCATATCATTGTGTAAATATATAAATCGACATAGATATACAATCAAAAGAAATATCTGAGCTTCGACGTTTATTATAATATAATAACCTAAGATGTGTTACTTAAGTATTTTAGTAACTATTAATTTTAAGGACTTCCCTTATCTCGGGATGATCTTGCGCAATAATTATATAACTTATTACTATTATCTATACTAATCGAATAGCTCTGTAAATTTCACATGTTACTGTACTGTAATAAGTTAAATTCAGATGTAGCGTTAAGATTTTATATAATAAATCTATGAAATGTATCTTTCACTCTGTTGGTGTTTTATTTCTAACACTAGTTTGTACTCACAAATTTATTTGGTTGTACATTATTAAACTTTTTATCGCTTATATGCTGACTTATAATAGCTTATAATATACTGTTAAAATTTTATTACAGTCAATTTTAACGAATTTATAATCAAACAATAGATATTTTCAAATACTATCCTTTAGCATATATACAGTATGCCCACAAGTTACGGTCTCTACTGTTCTGACCTCATTACCATTTTATTACACATAAAAGTTTATCAAAATAATATTATTATCAACAAGAATATCTCTAGTTTTATTAAAGTACTGTTTGTCAGCATTATAGAGCGATCAAAGTGTAAGCGAGGATAAAATACTTTAAAGCAGTGTCAATTCATCAAGTCACATACCGGGTTGACGTTTTCGTCATAACAGCGGTGCGGGCGGGGCCGGGTCACCCTCCATGGGTGCCGGCCGACTACCGACAACCAAGGGCCGGGGGCCTATAAAAAGTGAGGGCCCGTAATTATATAGTGCCACTAAACTAATTTCACGATACATTGCCGACGAAATCTGTGCTTGGCACCGCCTCGCCTGCCGTCGAAATGTGATTTTTCTTTCATAACGAAACGCCTGATTACTATTGTTATGTGTTATTTTGTATGAATTGCTAATGTCACATTACTATGTTTGCCACTAAATTGAACCGGTCGTAATGAATAGCTGAAGGGTGTGTGACCTTTGGTCCGTATCAAGGTTCAAATTTCGTGATAAGTATCCAAGTACAAGGCAAGTGTTTTATAATTGTAGGTATTTGTATCGAACATGATGTTAATTATAGATCCAGCTAGAACATCCTAATTACAAGCGGTTGATATCTACGCTAATTATCAGTCAAAATCAATCTAACGTACATTGTCCTATTTATAGATTCCGACTGCTTAATTAAAGTCAACAAGATGTGTATGGCAAATCATTATAGTTTGATTATTCTAGTTCACGATAAATATATTAATTTCCTATCTTTATTCATCGATTTCCTGCAACACACTAGAATATATACAACATAAAAACGTCGGAGGGGGGATTCTTAGTATTGTAATGGGAACTACCAGTCCTATTGCTAGCAATACACCCTGTCAGATCGGCCTCCTTTTGGTCCCTTCTGGTAACCATCATGCTGAAATCCAGACGTATTCATCACGACGGGTTAACTAACCTGCCTTCTCATTCTCATCTATCGTCTCTCACTGATACCCCGCTAGCGAATACCGTGAGCGCTGGCGGGCTTACCGTTCCATTATCATCCATTAAAACAAACATCATGACGTCAGAAGGGAGAAGCTTGTTAGGAATTAGGATCTAACGGCTCCATTGCTAACGATTACCCTCGGTATACGCTGGCAGGGCACCAAAGAGAAACGATACATGAGGATGAAAGCAGGTCAGTTAGTCCATTGTGATGAAATCTGCATGAATTAACCAAGATAGCTCCAAGGGAACCCCGTGGAGGTCGACCTGACAGGGTATATTACTAACAATAGGGTTATTGGATTTCCTTTACTATCAATACCTTCTCCGCAAAAACGCAAATATAGGTTGACTATAATATGGTCTACACATTACAGTATAATGGGTCACTAAAACTATAGAAGATAATTATTAAAACATGACATTTTATATAACTTGGAATGACAAACGAGCTGACAGAAATTGGTAACCATCGCCTATAAATATAAACATCACAGAAACAGAATATTCATTGGTTTGGTACCTCTCAGGCATTACCATTCCTGAAGATTTTCTTATAAGAATGAATCAATTATAATTATTAGATTGATTGATCCTAGAAATACTATTTCGTCACGATAAAAACCAGAAAAATAACAGTTGCTACACGTACTAACAGTACTATACACTGCGCAACATAAGTTGCAATTAGTCAATCAAAACTTGTATTTACACTAGTATATTTGAAAAATCAAATCATTACAAAGCGGAACAAATAAAAAAAGTAGGGTTCATTATAACCCCACTTTTTATAAGTTTCAGAGAAGAAATGTAAAGAATTTTGTGTAAAATCACAAGTCTTGCTCACTGTTGCGTGTAATGTTTCATTTCACGGCGCAAGAGGCCGCGTGCCGTTGCGGACTTCATCTCCATTAAATAATTACGCATGCCAAAAACTAGCAAGCATTCTATTGGGGCAGAGAATTGTAGAAAATAAACGACCTCCGCAACGCAATAGACACATTACTGCGGTCCAAATACGATTCTCGATTGGGTCAATTTATAATTTTTTTTTTCTAAATAAGTAGATCTTGATCTGAATACTTTGGATTGTACCATAAACGCTAACTTGAAATCAGTCAATTAATAGCGCTTTATTTACTGCACTTATTCATAGCTTGTCCTGATGGTGATAAATCTAGATGTATACAATTTTAAAGAGGAATTCCTTATAACGTTAATCAAACAAACACTAAGGAATGTAATTTGAAAATTCATTCCTTATAATAAACGTGTCTTTTAAGATTCACAAAATGCTTGGCAAAATCCACGTTCTACATCTCTTGTGTGAACATGAAACATTTTACATGTTCACACATGTCAAATGTTATGTTCACCATAAGGATAACAGTCAACAAATGCCATTAAGATTATAAAAGTTAGTATTATTTTGCCTTAATTTCTTAAAGGATAAAAAAAAATTATGTTATTGACAATAAAAATAGAATAAGCCATGATGTCAAATTCGTTTGTATTTTTTAACAAACCCCGCCTATGAACACAAAGGCACCCTGAAGACGAGAGTGCTGTGAGGTCAGGCGCGTAATCCCTTATTACATCGACGGGATGGCCTGTGGTGTCCCACTCTCGTAAGCGCATTAGTCGAATTAACAATTAGTCATGCCTACGTCTGCCTACGAAGTTTGCACAAATTTACATAACAATAAAGCCCTTTCGTGCGGCTTCGGTTGGTTATGGCGATTTTTAAAATTAATTGGATCACGGACCGTGGAAAATTTGTGGAACCGGCGTCGCTCTAAGCAATTTTGTGGTCAGTATTTCGCACAGTGACGTATTTTTTTTTTTATTTAATTGATTAGAAATATGTAAAATGGTTGCAGTTTACTGGTTCCAGTAAAAATCATAAGGCCATGAAAATAATAAATTTAATTCTGTTATAAACTTTCATTACCAAAGACATAATTACCTACTGTAAATATCTCATATAAAAGCTAAATCAACAGATCTAATCCGCGATTATCATTCTACATAAAATATCCAAAACCTCTTTCTTATTATTCTGTTTGCAAGCTTTGGAATCGTACTGGCAATCTACTTTTTGCTTATTGAGTGCCACACTACGCTAAACAAGTGGTTTTAGTGAAAACTTAGAAATAAACACGTAAGAAAATTGAAACAGCGTCACAAAGTTCCTATCAAACATTTTTCTAGAAATTAGAATATTTTATGTTTATTCTATACATTCTTAATTAGGTATATCAGCATCATTAACATATCAGCCGTTAACTGTTCACTGTTAAACATAAGCCTTCCCCATAAGAGAAGTTTTGCTAGTAGTTGCCACGCTTGGCAGGCGCATTGGCAACCACAGTCAGGCTTTTGTGATATGTCAAAAAGGACGCTGCTGCTCATCTCTCGTCTATTAAGTTCTCTTAGTCGTCTCTTACGACACCCACGGAAAAAAGGGGTAGCCCATTCTGTACCGGGACCACACAGCAGTCACTTATAGGTATACTAGATGTAAAATAATAACTATTACAAATGTTAAAAGTTTATCTTATAATAATATCTGACAAAAGGTAATCTGGCGTATGTTATACTGTGGTGAGTGGTACACGAGTAGTCAGTGAAGTGACGAAAGATACGCCCATGTCCCACGTTTCAAACAAGCGGCGATAAAAGCGCGAAACTAAATCGCTCGCCGAATGAACAAGAACAATAACGAAGCTTAAATTTGTAGCATTGTACTCACAACAGACATGAGAAGAATAGAGTCATTTGCCTCTAACAACGTTAATGTTACCCTGACCCTCATACCATCAGTTTTTGTTTGTTAATCTACAGAAAAGGGCGTAACTCATTTTGTCAACTCGTAATTTAATTTCACTTGAACCCCAAAACTCGACGCCGGGCGTCGCTCGCTGTAGGCGGCACAGGACATGGGCTACAGCAATTTATTTAGTTAATTTATTGTCTGTTTATGCACAGATTGCCGTATTGGTAGTCTATGCAATATCGTTATTAAAATTTGAAATTCTAAATAAACCATAAAATTGGAAGCTGACTTTTTAACGCACCTGCCACCACCCAACCATAAATCCTGATTGCAATACATTCTCTGTAACTTGAATTTCCTTCTGAATAAAAAACCACCGGTCTCCCATACCAAAGGTAACGGTCGCGTTTAGAAATGCTTAAAATGCAATTTTACGTGAGTATTTTTATTTATGGCCCCCAAAAATGTAAAATGCTAACGTTTTATTGCAGGGCTTTAAAAATACGAAGAACAAACAACGTCCCTGTTATCCCAAGACGGGGGATGTCGAAGCATATTTGTTCACTTATCTAAAAGGGGATGCAACTGTATAAGTCTTAAGAAAATAAGAACATAAGACACAGGTAAGGAACAACTGTTAACACTTTTTCCCATTAAAAAATAAACTGTAACTCCGCTTTCGTGATATTATAAAAACATTATAAACGAAGACAATTTCAAATACTTCGAGCAACCCGTTGAAATGAACTGAAGATTAAATGAGAGATAAATTTGATTATTCTTCACAACAAAGAGATTTAATTTTGATAAATCAGCGTTTATTGTAGTTGAAATTTATAATGTCTGCTTTCGTTTATCAGTCTTTGTTTAGGTTAGTGGTCAAGTAAACTTAGTAAATTGTGCACCGTCGAAAGTGGCTAAATGAAAATAAATTACAAAAAATTAAATAAAATGTCTCTGTAATTTAACTGAGCCAAAATTAGCTCCCAACCGTAGCAGTGTTATTCTCAGGTCTACTTTGTATGATGTAATAGCAGTATTACCTCCTTCTTACCCTATTTTGGCGCGTCGCGAACTGGCAAAAAATATGAAATATTTAAGATGCAAAAATTTTATAATAAGAATCGCCGAGATTACACCTTGCTCTCATCTATTTTTAACGTCGTGGCGGGAAGTGGGACATTTTTATTGCCCCCGAGGCCCTAGATTAGTTTTGTTCTGTGAATTTGATGCATATAAAATGAGCACGATTATTCAACACCCTGCAACACAACTCTCTTACTATTGTTATTTGAATTTGAAATTACATCATAGAACTGTTTTATCTTTAGGTACTGCAACATTTATAACATCATAAATGGAATAATAATGACATTTTGATATTCATGCTTCGATCAAAAGTAAATGTAAATATTTTATTATTTGTTGTTATTATTATTCCATATTTATTTGGATAAATCTTAACTTAGTAATAGTAGAAATAAAATATTCGCATTAATCTAAGGTTTATTAATTGTTGTTATTGTGGATTGCATTAACATGTTCTATTGTTCACAACGCGATAGTGCTGAGTATATAGTTGTTTTCTCCGTGAAACTAAGTTATTTAAACGAAATTAAATTCTTATTTTCTTTATATCGTCATTTGTCGTAGCCCTTTAAGGCGTCATATAAAACAAAAAAACTGGGTTCATAACCCGGGTAAAAATATAAAGACTTTAAGTCATTTAGAATCCTACACTTCCCTCATTCCTCTAAAACAATCAAGTGTTTAAAAATAATTCTATATTAAAAAGACATTAATTGACGACCATTTGCATCCACAGATTCATTGCATCAGTGATCGTGGCTATTTCATTTAAAATTCGAGCACTATCTATTCAATTGAGTCGCATCTCTTAATCACGGCACCGACCGCAAGTTTCAAATTCCACGGACGAATCAAAATAACGACAGCAACAACGACATTCTGTATCGAATGCGACGACAAAAGAGAAAATATGAACATGTGCAAAAAATATCTGGCGTATGCATTTGGGAATTTCGCGTGACAGAAAATTTAATACGAGGGGAGTCTAATATTAAACCTCGGGGACCCATCACTTTTAATATCTGGCCGGCATCCTAGAGGGCTCCTAAATTATTTACCAAATGGAAAGGTAATGGTCGAGGAAGAGTGCGAATGAAGGTATGCAAATTTTATAAGCACGTATTGTTGGCCATAAAACGTGTAGGTGCGTACTTAAATCGGCGTAATGAAGAATTCGCGGCCGCTAAATGTTGTTCGCGCGTTTCCTAATGGCGATATTTGCGCAACCAAAAGTGAATTTGTCTGTATACTGTTATTGTTATTTACGAGTTTTATGTACCACAATAATTACGATGTGACCGTATTTGATTTATCTTTACTCCTGTATTGCTTTGTTTATTTTACATTTAAATAATTTACTTCGGTGACATTATCGAATATACTACACTCGTAATATAAACTTATTACTTTTCTGATGAAAAGATAAAATTTGTATATTTTTTCAAATATTTTTATACCTACAGAAATTTGCCACACAATGCAATGTAAGAATTGGAAATATTTTATATATTTATTTTATTTTTCTAGACTACTCATAAACATGATTTTCATAATAGCAATGATAGCGACCCCAAAAAAAAGTCACTCAGGAACGGTCAATTGAATTTTCGTATGTAGAGTTAGGTATAAAATGAACAAAATTAAATTATATAACAATGGACCTTTTAGCTGTTGAGACACCAAAAAAGATTTATCAGGAAAAATCACGATTAATTCGCACACGTGTCCGCGTTTAGGACGAAGGGGTGAAACAGGAGTCACAGCCCATAAAGAGTTACGCATCGTAGCGCGCGACGAGGCTGGTTAATGAGTATTTCCCTAAATCCGCATCAGAAGCAGAATAAGTAAATCGAACCTACCAATAGATATTAAAATACAGTAAAAATCATCTTGCAAGCTCTTTTAAGTTGTTCTTTTTTTGTAAAATTATTTTATTTTATGATATATCATTTTCTGCCGAAACCCGCAAGAAACTTAGCAATTCTATTTTATTACAATGAATATAAATATAGCAATATCGTTATATTTATTATTTGAAATTTTCTAATCAGTCATAATATATATAAATAAATTAAACTATATTTCTACTATACAAACAGCAATGAATACAATAAAGAGGCATTAGTATAAAGGAGAAATTAGTTATCATTACATTGAACCACACTTTAATGAGCTCAGTGATCCGTCTCATTATACTACCACCACATTATAATAAAATTGACTTGTTACATAAATACGTTAAAAATATACTTTATTATAATTGTACTTAGTACTAAATCAATAGCAATTAGCATTGTAAGTCGAAAATTATTCACATCTAGGAAACTATGTTTATTATTGAATGAAATAATTTAAGCAGCATTAATATATATCAGAAGATTTATAGTCAAAGAAAAGAGTAGTACAGTAATAAGAGAATGATAAGAATACGTTATTAAATGAATTATAGAATAACGTTAACAAGAAAATACTAACATAAATCAAGTAAAAAACAATTAGGAAACTATATAAAAAGACCTAGGTCATATTTTATTGTATTTTTTGTACAATTATTTAATACATTATATTGTAACGTCCCTATTGTGTGCCGAAAACTTTTACTCAACTTTGCGTAGCTTTAAGCAACTTTTCCTCATTTAGTTCCAACTATACCACAATGACAGTTTGTTGTCTATAAATCATAGCTATATATGTGAAAATAAGTTTTTCTTAGTCGTACTTTTATAGCTAGCTGTGTTGAAATAACTAGCACGTTCTACGTAGAAGCTGCATTTTCTTTTATGGGTTATTCAAATGAGAGTTTTACCTTGCGTCTTACGTCAAGTCATAAAAATAAGCTTCATAAATAAGTAAAAGAACTAGCATACAGGAATGTAAGTATATACAATACTTTGTATATACATGATGGCAATGTATACTACATTACTATTATATATATATATATATATATATATATATGATGCTTATTCCATTATTAAGTGTTATTTTAATATAAAATAATTAATATGCAATGTCGGAAATATATTTATATTCACCGTGTAGACCCGGCATAGAATTAGCTACCCCTTTCTTTCCCATGGGCATCGTAAGAGACGACTAAGAGTATGTAAACTTTCTCCATAAATATGCAATCGTAACATTTATTACCAATGGATTTGACCTTTGGAAAAAGAGAATTCCAAGAAATACATATATGATTTCATTTTTTAAAAGCAAATTATTTCAAGGAAAGAAATTATGAATTTCGAACATGTTTGCATAAGAGAAAAGCCGTGATTCACTAAAAGTAACAAAAAGACAAATGTTAGAACATCTTCAAATATACATGGACCTGTTTCTAATACACTTAATATTACATTGTTCGTATAGCGAGAAACTAGTTAATCATGACCCCTACCCACACCGAAGCGGGGAACAATTTTGTTTATTTCAATGTGTGCATAGATTTAATGCGCCGAGGTGCCCAACGACCGAATCCCAGAGGGAGAACTCCTACCGAGCTCTTGTAATGAGTTTCCAACACTTTACTGTAAATTACAATAACTTTGACTGCCGAATGTTTACGAATCTTTTATCTCTTAACAGCTTAAGTTCTTTTTAAACTGAATGTAACAGTTTTTTGAGTTTTTAACAATATAGATTATACGCAAATAAAATAGAAAGTATCTAGATAGTTGTATAAATGAATATTTTATTAAAAAAAAATTAACTATTGACTTAATAGTAACTTATCATATCTTTTTTTTTAAAATTAATCATAATAAAATAATTAGAGTCAACATGGCAGTAAAGCTTGTTTAAAAATTAAAATTATTTTTAAATTAGCGAAAATATATTACATACACTCAAAAAATACCGGCTTTTTAGAAATTTATTACTATTTTAAATCGCCGTAAATCCTGCAAGCATTATTGTGTTTCAATCGGAGGGCCAGTGATAGAATATACGTATAGCCTGATAGCCAGAGTACCTAATCTGTAACACAAAAGGCATAATACCTCAGAACTGCAACGTATGAGACATGTAATCAGCGCTAGCCATAGTAACAGAGCCTTTAGTAGAATCTAACTTGGCAGAAATTTCGTTTGTTAACGATGATTTCTGTCACTTTAGGATAAGTGAAAAATTTTAATTAATATAAAATTTTTGGAGTCTTTAAAGTCTATAAATCGAGAAAATAAACAAGTAGCATAGTTCACAACACTCTACACTAAGAAAAAAATTAAGAAATAAAAACAATCACCAAACTATGTATTTGGCAGTAACACTACTTAAGGATTCTTATTATGATTTTCTATGTTATACAAAAAAATTTTCAAGCATCTAAAATCTTATTTTAACTAATAAAAAATATAGAAATGAAATGTAATTAAAGTATTATTAACCAAACTCGTCATGAATTCTTAATAGACTAAACTTCGTGACTAAGTCTATATAGCACAGATAAACTGGGGCATGTCGCTAGTATTTATTCTAAGGTTAACCATCCATTAGCTTAAGATTGTCAAACATTATCCAGGAATGTGACCGCAGACTGGAATCTTGAATAACGGCGGTCACAGACGACCAGTGCCCAACGTTCCGTACCTACTACTGATGGCTTACTGGCTAGTAAGGACATTTACTCGCCTCAATAATGTAGCCAATAGTTACTGTGATACCGCTAAATTCAATTTATTACTACTATATATAATAATACAATACTAAACATATTTACTATAGATATACTTGTATTTCATTACTAGTTTATATATATACTAGCTTATATTTCATAGCTAATCAATTTATCTTACAAAGTTCTGCATTTCTAAATTCAAATATTTTCAATCTAGTATGTCTTCAAAACATGTCGTTGGTTATCGATGTATTTTGTCACGATTGATATCAAAGGCTTTTTTTTTTTGCAAAATGATCTTACTTGTGAGAAAGAAAATTGTGGATACAATTTTTTTGAATTATTATTTTACAAAATGGAAAACTTATATAATAATTGTTCTGTTCTAGCATTTGCTTTTTTTTTTGTCGACCTTTTCTTTTATATATACCTATTCTATCAGAAATCAGCTATTTATTATTTAACAGATACATCAAAATGTACTTACGTAGTAAATTATAAGTGCTGATTCTAAATATTGTGTACTTAAACTGAATTTGCAATATGCTTAATTGTTTCTGTTGTCAGTTTCTCCGGTCCTACAATTTAACTGTAGAGTAAGTATAACGAACTAATTTCTGTTTGTTAAAATAACAGTACCTATCATGGAGTTTGATTCGAATGTAACTAAAAGGAAAGGTCAAAGATAACATTTCAGATACGACTTATTTCATAACAATATTATAATTATTCTTGTGGAGTTTAAAACCATGGTTATTAATACCTAGTTTAATTCTGGATGATAATTTTAGATGCCGAATAGAAGTTATCCATTAATTTACAACTTTAGTAATTTCTCAAAATAACAAGTCGAATTATAAGATATAAATAATTATTTTAAAATTTATTATCATCATTACCATATCAGCTGTCGACTGTCCACTGGTGAACATAGGCCTCCCCCATAAGTAAGGTTTTGCCAGTAGTTGCCACGCTTAGCAGGCGTGTTGACAACCTCAGTTAGGCTTTGGGTAATGTTTTAAGAATGACGCTGCTGCCTATTCCTCAATCATTAAGTTCTCTTAGTCGCCTCTTACAACACCCATGAGAAAGAAAGACGAAACCACACAGCAATAAAACTAATAAAATTTGTATTCGCAATCAAATAAATATCAAATCAAATATACAACAAATTTGTACATTAAGTACGTAAGTATTAAGTACTTTTTTTTATGGGTGAAAAAGGTATGGTAACCCCGCCTGCGCCAACGGGATACGCTGGCAAAGCACCAGTGAAGGGTGATTAGATGAGAATGAAAACAGGCCAGTTAGCCCGCCATGTTGAATTCATCAGGAATTAACCATGATAGTTTCCAGCGAGAACCACGAGGAGGTCAACCTGGTTGGGTATATTGCTATCAATGGGATTCTCAATCTCCATTACTAACAATCCCTTTTCCCCCAGTATTAAGTACTATGGGGGTACCCTTTTCCTATTTCGCTAAGCAGATGTGTTTCTGTTTGAAAAGTAGTATACGGCAGTGGAATTACATGATGGTGAGGCTTAACACTTTATTTTTCGGATACGGCAACGCATAGTGTATTTTGTAGATTAATGGTACTGTACATATTTATAAAAAATTGTGCCTGTAAAAATTATACAATATCTATAAATTATGACGATCATATCAGACCTTTATTACACACTGACACATTGCGCAATAATGCCAGACAATTTCGTTAATAAATCACACATTGTTTATCCATGTATGTAACAACATTACTCGGGGGGAAAGGGATCGTTAGTAATGCGGACTATCAGTCCCATTGTTAGCAATGTACCCTGTCGAGTCAACCTTCACTTGGTCTCCCTGGAAACTATCGTGCTGAATTCCTGGTGTATTCATCATAATGGGCTAACCTGTCTTTTCATTCTCACCAATCATTACCATAGAATTACCATTCCGTTATCATCCAATGAAGAATAAAACAATATTGCTTCGTTTTTTTAATTATAAAATCTTATTATTCCAACCATATCTCTTTATAAAATCATATTACATATAATACGTGCACACAGAAAGCATAGCAAAAGAGTTGGTGATGAAGGATGAAGAAGACTCGATTTACGTACTATTACCAATCTGACCAGGCAGTTTTGTGTACATGTTAAAACAATATACTTGATTTTATATTACTATATTTATATATATAAAGCTTTAATTCTCTTGTATTGGTGAATTGTCAGCTTTGCATAGTATTCTTTGTCACTTCTAACAATATTCTGAGAATGAAATTAAATTACATTAAATTCAATTTGGTAACACATTGTATTCTTACTTTGTTTCTACTGTATATAGATGGATATATCATATTTACCTACACGATTTTAATTATACTTACCTATATATTTAGAATTAAAAACTTTATTATTGTAAACCTAAGAAATAAAGTTGTATAATAAATGTCATTACTATACTTTTGATATATTTGTACATTTCTTTGGCTCGAGTTTGAATATTCTAGAATGTGCTGCCAGATAGATGTTTGTTGCCTGGTACCTTGTGATTATATGGCACTTATTAATGTATTAATATTATTATAATAGTGATTTATGTCTTAAAGTTACAAATACAAGACCGTAACGAAAAGTGACCTCACTTTATAGTAATCAAGTTATTACAAATTGAATAATAGAATCATTTAGATATAGGCCGTTTTGATATATAATCATCATCATCATCATCATCATTATTTAATTGTTTACTGCACACACTTTAAGCCTCCCCCTTGGGGGGGGGGGGGTTGCCAGTAGTTGTTACGCTTGGCAAGCGGCAATTAAGCTCGATCCATCTTAAGTTGACATACAATATAATAAATAAATATATACATATATTAAAAAATTGTATGATACTTCCGTCACTGCAATATATGCTGCATGTGGAATGCATTACTACAGTCACGGCAATGAGTTTGCCAACGTGTACCAGTGCATTGTTTATGCAAATGCGGTGTACCGAGATGCGTCCGAGACACCTGTCCGGTTGTCCGGCTGCGAGGTCCGGTACTGTTTGTGGTCGATGAGCGATGCGGGCGCGGCTGCCGCCTCACCGCGTCCTCTACGGTTCTGAATCAATGCCATTGGTTTATTTACACAACATTAGTTTGATTATCGCTATGTGGCTTTAATTTACATCTTGAATTTACTCTATAAAGTATAGCCATTTAAGAAAAGGCTGCAGAATAAGATCATCCAAAACCATTTGCTTGCTTATTAATCTCCTATCTGGTTGATCAGATTTCAAACAATTTTCTATTTCTACAAACGATCTAACAACGAAAATGGATTAAAGGATTTTTCATACCACTTAGATGGCAAATAAGCATACGGCCTACCTTATAATAAGCGGTTACCGTAGCCTGTGAACGCCTACAATACTAAAAGCATTACACATGCATTGCCGACCCTGAAGAAACCTCTTTATCCCTTTTTTGAAGAACCCCATGCTGTAGTCTCATGGATTAATTACCTGGTGTTTTGTTTCTACGTCAAAAACAGATATATAGGTACCTTTATTTCAACTAGACATAGGAAATAACTTATGATATTATTTAATAACAAGTTTTTATCGAGATAAATTTATTGTAACTGGCAACCTAGCGAACCCTTTTTGTATATCCACTTACCGTATTTGTTCATTCTTTGATAAAATATTCTTTTGTTATAAACTAGCGACTAGTTTTTTTTTTCTGATCTTTTTGAATGAATCATCTCTATAATTCGATTCAATTACTAAATCGTAGCAGAATTCCTGTTACCAGTAAAAGGGTCACATTACAGGCTAATATTATAAATGTGAAAATTTGGAAGAATATTTAAACGTGTGTGTATTTTTTATATAATATTATATATAATACTTCTATTTTGTTCCACTGTCATTATTTAAATGTTTTTATTATTTAAACAAACGAGCGGTTTAATAATAATGTTATAAAATCTTTATAAGTTCCATCAAGTAGTCACAACACTGAAATATATTTATAATTTTAATTGGTTGTTTATTAATTTATGAATGAATTAAAAAAAAATACTATGTGTTAATCGAAGATATTGTCCATTTGTCTACCAAATTGTTATATATATATTGAATGAAATTTAATGCACTGATAGATCATAACCCCATAGATATAAGATACTTTTTTACAAAATTTACAGAAGTAAAGATACAGATCCTTTATAAAATTTGTAAAAATCATTTGCACGTTTAATATAACTACTCCTTCCATCAAGTGAGCCGCCAGCTTGTTTGCCATTTCCTTGGTATTAATTTAATCCACCAAGATATATAATGCTACACAAATGCTAAATATATTCAGAGTACGGTATTAAAAAGCATTTCGAAATATTCACTAATTCTGCACCAGAAAAGAACAATCGCGGCTCGTGAGTGCTATGTGTTTTGCATTACGACTATCTTGTGTTATAAGTTATGAGATCTAAGCGGGAAATACTATTACTATTACTATTAATTAAATATTTATAAAAATGTTTGATTACTTATTACGTTGCAACATTTGAAAGCAATTGAAAAATTTTTGTTCACAGATTTCATATCCTGATGAAATGCAAAAGATGTGACAATATTTTTTAGACAATATTTATCCTTAAATAGACAAAGCTGCTGATTATAACAAGTAAATATAATAAAAACTATGTTAGAAACACTATATTTACTAATTTTATTTTTGAAGTAATAAGTTGTTTTTGTTGTTTTTTACCCGCTAGAACTTTACCGACTCTATCAGTTGTCATAAAATTTGGCATACTCGTGACATTTTAGTTGAAGAAGTACATATCAATAAATAATATATAGATTATACAAATAAAGTAAAGTAAGTTAATAGTGTATAATAAATATGTAAAATAAAATATTTTACTTTTACTTTCTTGACGTGATAATATATTGTATTCTATGACTCAATGCATAAATGCCTAGTATTTATAAACTAAAATAATTAAATAATCACTTTGTAATATAACATTCTTTTTAAAATTATTATTCTTATAGCTATATTTTTCATGATACATTTTTAATTTTAAATAATTCGCTATATTATGAATCATATATTTCTGTATCTAACAAAGTAGTGTAACAGTATTCGTGTGCGAATTATTTAAATACAATTAACATATCGCTTCTATCTTATACCATAACCCACGACTACAGAGATTACCGAGAATAGACCAGTACACCGACATGAGCCTGTGAGCTTTCCACTACAGCTTTGTACATTAACTTCCTTTATACACCTGCATTTAAAGACAACGTACTGTTTTATATCTTCCTGTGAGTGGAATATTGTAGTGAACTCCGCCAGAGAGCTTACGATCTCTCTTATTTATAAATACACATTGAAGATTCCGCTTAGAAATCTTCAATGTTCCTTGTATTCTCTAAATAAATAAGAGTACACTAATTTTGAATTGTTTAAGAAAATAACAGGTATGATAGCTTCCTGTACATACAGTGTGAAATGTAAACCATTAGTATACTTTTAAAAGAATTTGCTATAAATGAAATATTTTACCTAGTAAAAGTGTTATTTATATAAACAATAATAAACGTAACCATATTGACTTACAAATTATTTTGTAAGTCAATATGGTTACATTTATTATTGTTTTTCCACAACAATTTAAATTTTTTACCGCATAATTATTATATTATTCACTGCATATACATAAATTAAAATTAAAATACAATTTCTTAAACAGTAACACTAAATATAAAATTTTGTAAAACATATTTGAAAAACAACTAAAAATTTTGTCCCTTATTTTCCATGTGAAGACAGTAACTCAAAGTATTTTGTCACTTTTCAATCCATTTTTCGTTAAGAATTTAAGATAATACTATATATGTATATATAGGCTTTATATATACAATCGATTATTACATCAATGTATCAATTTATTCTAAATTGTTTTCATTTTACCGCTTTGTATTATTATGAAATTTTATTACAGTATGTAGGAGTAGTTATATTTTCGTTTTTATACAATATACGCTGACGTTAGCAAATGACTACTGCTATCAGCCCCCATGGGGACCCTATCTTGTCTCCCATCTGACGACGCATCATCGCGTCCCGATGTTTACATGAGAGATAAGCGTGACCAATCTCTAAGAACCCCGCCCCAACACAGGAAGTGCTTTTACAGAACTATGGAGACGATATTAAATATATATTTCACATTTTTATAAGTTTTCGATATTTAATTATTAAATTATCGCATAATTAATTATATATGATACGCTACTAATCAGTAGCATGTCATATATATTTTCTAAGAATAAATCTATTATGTATATTTTTTCTCCCCCTTATACTCCAAATATTAAATCCCGCCGTAAGTAAAAAATGTAGTGCATTTCGAAAATAAGTTATATCTATAATTATATATAAAAATATAAAGTATTTATTGTATAAGCTAGCATTTATTTTATGAATCAGTTTATTGTTTATACATAAACTATCATTTACTATAAATAAACTTATAAATACTTAGTATAAATACAAAATTGGCAGTTATTCCTTGTTTATTGGTAATTATTTCAAGCAATAACTTAATAATTTCTCTTATAATTGTAGTTATGGTATGCTTAGCTAATATTATTAAATTAATAATATATAAACGTTACAATGTATTATAACAATTAGTCTTTTCAATGAATAGCCAAGATACAAATACAAAACAATTCATTCATGTAAACATTGTTAAATGTTCCGTGAACGAAGTCGTCTCCAGTCCAACGCATGTTTGTTAGACGCGGAAGTGATCATCCCGGCCGTACTGCGTTGACCTAGGTCGGCTCCTTGTTGCAATTACTGATATACCGAGTCAGTATTTTGGTATTCGAGTATTTTAGTACTCGTTAAAGAACAATATAATTCTTAGGTTAATTGATTAGAATTATTTTGTTTAATTCGCCGTGTGTGCCCATAGAATACAATGACATAGGATGGGCCATCTCTTTCTTTCCCGTGGGTGTCATAGAAGGCGACTAAGGGGCCTTAATGTACGATGACTGGGCAGCAGCGTCACTGTTAAAACATCCCTAAAAGCCTATCTGCGGTTAACAACCTGCCTGCCAAGCATGGCAACTACTAGCAAAACTCCCCATATAGGGAAAGCTTATGCACATCAGTGGACAGTTGGCGGCTGAAATAATGAAATATAGACTTCCGTAAGATAAACACTTATTTCAGTACATTATACAACTCTTACTCGAGTTGAAAAACTAGAACTCGAGTACTTGTTCTGGTATTCGAGTATTTTATCAGTTTCATTTACATTTTCAATTGATTTCTGAAGTTTACTTTCATGAACATAATAAATGTTCAGTAATATAAATATAATTTCCTTTTTAATGCAATTAAAGCAAATATTAATAAAATAATGCAACATAAAAACTAATGATAAACATTCAACTAGTATTCGAGTGCCATAAGTAAACAAAACCCATATGCGAATATCACATATCCGAATTCTGTATATTAAGTACTCGAATCAGCATAACTCGACAACCGGCACATCACTAGTTGCAGCTATTACTCATTGAAAATTATACCACACTAAGTGGTATTTCGGGTAGTGTCCAGTCATGCGAGCCACCCAACTTTAAATGAGTTTCACATTCGTATCCAGCTTCTTCACCTATCCGATCACACTATATGATTTTGCTTTCACAATTGAACACTTTATTTTGTTATAATCACAGTTTTAAACAATGTCTATGTTATCGATTTTTTTCTTCTTTGTACAATTAATCTTATATATAAATATATACTCGTGTCACGGTGTTTATGGTCGAACCTCTCCGAAACGGCTCAATCGATATTTATGAAATTTATTACATATATATGTGTATTTGGTAGATATAATGATAAGTTGTAAAGTATATTTCATACCACTAGGTGATTAATACTCGTATGTTTCTATCCAAAAAAAATATTTATATAGCAGAACAACGTTTGCCGATCCAGTAAATAAATATATACTATCTTGTGTATAACTAAAAATATAAAGTTTTAAAATTTTCATTTGTGGAGTATCCACCAATCAGTTTATCAACTCCGAAAATACTTAATCGCTTTAAAAATTCGAGCGGCGAAAAAAATACTAAAATATATACCACATAGTCATTTGATTAATTTTGAACACTATACCAAGGATGTTACATGAATTTTGTCGACCCTAAAAATCTGTCTTGTGCTTCACATTATTTCTAATTGTTCCTAGCTTTGTAGGAAAAATGGAATATTTTAACTACATTCTTAGATCGATACATAGATATTATTATTAAGTCTATACTTGTGGATGACTACGAAATATTACTATTTATCACCATTCATTAGAGGCCCCTCGAAACTAGTGTCTCTTGCGACCAGGTTAGTAAAAGGGTTCAAGATCAAGGGACTTCTGATACTTAGATTAAGATCCAGAATGAAATATTGATTTGATTATAATTTAATATATTTTAGTTATGTGATGGTTATGTTTTTATGACGATAATACCAAACAAACTGTTACTACAGTAGACCACCATTGGCATTGATTAATGTTTATTATATCTGGCCTATCTTGCATTGTCTAATACAAGTTAAGATAATGCACCTTAAATACGAGTACCTTATTAGCCCTATCTTATGTATTGTATAAATCATTGGGCACGTAAAAAATATATCTAAATGGTATATAATTAATCCATTATCTATTTTCTTTCAATTGTAACTCTAATAAATGTATACTTAAAAACCTCTTCACATACCTCCGTGTACTACTCCAAATACTTTTCCGTTAGTGTACCTATGGAACTTGCTACCACCCTCTATAAAAAGTGTTCAGTCCTTAGCTTCGTTTAAAGGACTAGTTAAATCTATGTATATATATGTTATGTTACTGTATTTCACTTGGATTATTTAATTGTCATTATACATTTTTATGTTTCTGATAAAATAAATAGTTAAATACATAAATACTTATTCGAAAATGTTTTCCATACAAAAATAAAATTTATTTTGAAAGGACATATATTACACGCAATAATAATTCTCAAAATTAGTTTAGAATTAACAAAGAGATCTACATATTGAGCAAAATACAAAAATACAGCCCAATTACATACAATATCTTCAGTCTTTATAAAGTCGCTTAAAAATCCACCCGAATAATAAACAACTTGTTTCGAAATCTGTTACAAATAAAAATGATATTCTCATAGGTAAACTTTCTTAAAACTCCGCTTGAAACTGTCTATACTAACCCAACTAATCAGATATAAGTAACCCTGACGCTCGCAACTTTACTAACTCACATGAATGTGGAGTCGATACGTAAATTATTAAATAGAAATTTCCCAGGGGAGGTTTACGCGCTAAGTTGATAATCCTCAAGTTTAACTCTGCTAATGGTTCGGACAACGAGTTCGAACTGTGGTCACGCCATAAAAGCGTTATATTCCCACAGGAGTTCTCATCTTTTCACAAATTCCAGCCGCAATAGAAAGTATTTTGCACTTTACCGTTTCACTAGCAATGAAGAGGACTAGCGAATGGACCCGTAAAACTACAGATAATAATAAAGGAAGACAAGAAAGATAAGGCTTAGTAAGTTTTCTTGGGTCATAGTTTTATTTTTAAGAGACTCAAAAGTATTGATTCGACTCTCTATTTGTCTGTATTTTTTTGTCGTAAATACGTAATAAGATCTCTTATTCTGAATCGATTTTATAAATTTTCTACGATACAAATACTGCCTGTTTTAATTAGTTGATTGAGCTTGTCATTTTGTTGGCAGATCAAAAAACAATTTATTGCGATGTACAAAAAATGCAAAGAGAGATACAGGATTCTGCGTTTTAAATTTACATATTTTTAATTAATGCTTTAGTATATCTACGAAATTCCTCAGCGGTCATAGATATGTTTTATCACGATTAAAGTAATTTTTTGCGCAGCAAAATATTGCCGGTATTAAATATTGATCTCGGTATAAAATAGACCACCCCTTCTTTTCTCGTGGATGTCGTAAGAGGCGACTAAGAGAGGGCGAAAGATGGGCAGGAGCATCCCTCTCAAAATATCTCCAAAGCCTAACTGTGGTTGCTAATCCACCTGCCAAGCGTGGCAACTACTAGCAAAGTCCCCCAAGGGGGAAGCTTATATTCAGCAGTGGACAGTTAAAGGCTGATA
Organism: Galleria mellonella; assembly: GCF_026898425.1. Lineage (NCBI taxonomy): Eukaryota > Metazoa > Arthropoda > Insecta > Lepidoptera > Pyralidae > Galleria > Galleria mellonella. The sequence goes on along the minus strand of NW_026442045.1, from coordinate 1,694,999 downwards.
TGATGATGATGATGATAATGATAATGAAAACATGTTCGTCAAAAATTGCAGTCGCAATGTAAAATGCGTTTTATCGTTTTACTAGCAACGAAAAATAACAAAATATGTACTTCTCTCCTGTACTGTCTCTCTTTGTTGTTATACATACGTATAAAGAAATTAATAAGTATTCTCTTACCGCTGTTTAACATAGTGACGCCAATCCATAATGCAATATATCGCAGAATTAAAGCTAGTTACAACTGGTTCACGATCAACAACATAAAAATATTAAAATACTTTGCTTTGAAAGTTATAATATGCACCATAATGCATCCATCATTAATACAAGTTTCCTCTCATCTCTAAAGTCTCCTTCTCATCTCTAAAATTTTAATTTATCTTTATTATTATCTATATTTATGGATAAATTATTATAAAAGTAACCAACAACTTGTTAAAGCCAAATATGCTCCCCGCTAATTGATATATATGAAATACAATATATATTATTAAATAGTGTATATGTTTCGACATAATTATAAATTATATATATATATATATATATATATATATATATATATATATATATATACACCATATATATATAATATCTACGTATTTCTCGGTTTGCCCAATGGTTGACTGGTAGAGAATACCCGGTGTTAAGTCCGCCAAATGTACATAGAATTTTACTATGCATTAAAGTTTAAATAAATAAATATAGCTGTAAATAAGGCTATTTAAAAAAGGTCGCGTTTCTTACTACTTACTGTTTCCATGCATAGAAGGCAAAATAAGATCATTAGTAAAAGACTGCTGGACTTTATACTCAGTATTCAGATAGGCTTCTATTCTCTTAATTTCATAAAAATAAATAGATACCTCATACTATATCAGCTTCTTAATCTTACAAATACAAACATGAACAAAATCGTACGATACACTTAGTTTATACCTACATAACTACTATATTCTTATTAGTTATTGGTAAACGATATTGTATTGTAACATATAAACGGCAAACGAATAACCAACTATCATATTATCGTGGACCCAATATTTGGTTTACAAGGGTGTGATCTAGTCATGCGATGTTTTTTCGACGAACTTTTCGAATGACTACATTTTGTATGACACTTCGCTCCAACTGAAGAGGTATTTTGGAACGAATTTTCTATATTCGTAAAGTATCTCATAAAACGCTCCAGACGGGAAACATCTGACGTTAACAACTTTTGTTAGGGGCGACTACGTCTATTCAAGTGCCCAGTTGTTAAGAAGAGCGTTAATAATTAACGGGTCTCATCTTCGCAATCCAATTTCGATTACTTGCTCAATGATATCAGCTTTATCTAAATTTTAAGCTTTATCTTTAAGCTTAATTAAGAAACCTAATTTATAAATGGATCATTAAATTTAAGTAACAACACTCCAGTGACTATACCAATTATTTTAATACTACCCAAGTATAGTAGCAATTAAATTTAAAATTATGAGAATTATACGAATATGTTTTTGTTACCATATATAAGTTATATTTCCTGGCCTTAATTTAACGCGTACATCATTAAAATATTTTTAACAAATAAAATTATATTTTATTATATATAATTTAATTTGTATAATTTTAATTATATTTAATTATATTGGTAAATTTATATATATAGATTGGTAACTCTGCCTGCGTTATTGGTATACACTGGCGGAATACCAGTGAGTGGTGATAGGTGAGAATGAAGTGAGATCAATTAGCTCATCGTGACTATTTCACAAATTAACTACGATGGATTAAATTCAAATTCAAAACATCTTTGTTCAAATAAACTTGTTTACAAGCACTTTTAAATCGTAATTTGTTTAATCTACTGTAAAGTTCGAAATGTTGGTATCTGCTAAGAAAAACTCCCAAAAAACTCAACAGTTGCTCTTTTAAATCTCTGATAACATTTACATGTGTATTATAAGTACACATATATTTATTTCAATCTACTATATCTAAAATTACATGGTCATTAAAAAGCCAGTGCATGATCGATATATTATACCATACACGTTTGCCATTCAAGTATTCGTTTAATGTGTAATAGTTAGCTTTATTCAATGAATGTTTTAATAAGTTTAGATCCGAAATATCCCTCGGTACCTTATTATAATATTAAATGACCATTGCCATAAAAGACCTATTATAAAAGACTTTTTTTAAACTATACTTCGTGTTCCGAAATTTATATTTGTATTTAGTCTTAAAATGAATGGCACCGCTATCCCCCATTACTAATAACCCCCCACCCCTAAGACTAGGCAAGCACACAAAGTTACATAATACGCATACATGTCCTATAATTTAAATTTTTATTATAATTAGCGTAATATGATCAGTAAATATTTAAGCAATTCGTCTTGAGAATTACAACCGAGCGAGGACCATGTCCAAAGTTGGGCAATATTGACCGCAGCAACGGACGTCCATCTGTAAATTGTTTACGACAACCCAGTTTTGAGAGCAAACTATTTAATTCAGTTCCCGTGGCATCTAGGAAGTCGGAACTTAGTTGCCGAGGCAAGTGGGAACACTAACCGGTACTAGACTATGGCTTAGGATACTTGCACACGTTACTGTCAGTACCTATATTGTTGAATACTTTTTATAAAACTTGGAATAGCTGATTAACTGGCGAACCAACTGATTAAATATAGTTACGGTCGCCTATTGACATCATAGAAGAGAATGTGATGCCCATGGTACCTTTCATGCCAATCCTCAAGACTAAGATATTACGACCCTGCACTCTATACTTTCCGTGTGTGTATTGTTACACACACACATACACACACGCCATGTGGTCTCGGTATCGAATGGGCCACCCCTTCCTTTCCCGTGTGCGTCATTAAAGGCGACTAAGGGAACTTAATTGACGAGGGATGGGCAGCAGCGTCCCTCTTAAAAATTCACTAAAACAACTACTGGCAAAACTCCTCTTAAGAGGAAGGTATATGTACAGCAACGGACAATTAACAGCTAATATAATAAAAAATAATAATTCTATAATTTCACTACCTGCCATGTCACTGCAACTGCTTTGCAGCACAAACAGAAGTACGCAGACAATGTTACGTACTCTCCTTCTAATAAAGTGCTATTTTTCATTCAAATACAATTATTATATCATGAGTATTATTTAGAATAATAATATATTTAATTTCAAGAATTTACAAACGTCAAAGAAATAAAGTTTGCTTTAATCATAACGAAATTAATATATAATTAGTAATTCTACTTTACATATTTTTAAACGAATATCAACATAATCAAAGAAATATAGACACATTAAATATAAAATACACCTTAATATAGAACGTGGTCACAGCTGAAAATCAGTATTTTGCTCTTTCACTAAAATTCCACACTGAGCTTTGAGCATTTTTGCATTACTGAAGCACACAAATGCAGATATATTTATAAGCTGTATTTTACGTTCCAATATTATTTGTACTGTTTATTATTTACTATCTTTAAACTGTAATTTGACGTGTGTATAAATAAAAATCTATCTATCTAACAAAGAATCATGTGTCTGTGCATGTTGATTTAATAAACAAGGATTTTGTTACAGAAAAAAACGATGGAAATGGCGGCTATAATTAATATAAAAGTCATATCAGAACCAGAATAGAAGATATCATCCGACATATATAAAAATATATATGAATTGATTTTCTTTCTTCTTTACCTTCTCCTTTTAATCCACCTCCGACCGTTAACTCACTGCAATACATTCGGATCATTAAATTCTAGTAACAACGCACCAGTGGCTAACAAATCATTTTAATATTATCCATTCCTATTCTTAATTACGATATTTTAATTAACATTTTTATTTAATATTATCATAATATTTTATTTTTATAACACTTTAAATTACAATATATTAGCAAGTATTTTGAAAGATTATAATATAATAAGCTATGAAGGTCAATTATTTTTGAGACTCATTTCCAATTTTTTTCAAAACAGCAGACACTTCTGCACTAAGATTCTGCAATTATCTATAAATATTATTTGCGAACATTACAGATTTGGATATTTATACTTATGTTTTAGGTTACTTATGTTTTACTAGAGGGAGACTTTGTACAAAAGTCGATTGCTTGGGTACCTCTGTCCCATTCGTGTTTCAACCGTGAAGCAGTTGTGTTTGCATGACTGTGTTTCGGTTTGAAGGGTGGGATATGGCGTGAATTTACTGGGTACAGAGGAATAACAACTGAGTCCTCAGGAATGGCAACGCATGGGGGATATCATGGGTGAAACAGTATAGTCTGCTATGTCCATGGTACTGCGCATGTCTATAGGCGACGGTTACCACTTTCCATCAGGTGGGCCGTCAGCTTGTTTGTCATTCTAAGTTGCATAAAAAAAAAAGGTATATATTTAAATTAAACAGTATTAACTCTCTTGTTAAGCTACTATTGGTTCACAGATACCATATTATTTTTGTTAAAACAGATCCATTGGTAGCGTAGTTGGTATTTTTTTTTATAAAAATCTTATCATTATTAAACGACATATTTTATTGTCATCAACATAAGCATGGCTGTATAAAACGACAAATTTATATTGTTTCACAGGAGAAAGGCTTTAAATCGGCGAGCGATAAATGAGCCAATCAATTTGTGAATTAATTTCCAGAATTAACTTTTCCGTACAATAAATAGCCGTTGTTTTTCATCCATATGACAATGTTGTCTCTTTTAATGGATGGACTATAAATAATACGTTTCTCCGATTATGATGTTATATGATACGTAATAATGAATGAAAATTGAAATATTAGCATTGTTCAAATCCAATATTTTTCCAAAATAAACATAAGTCATAAAACGACAAAAAAATGTACCCAAATTTGTCATGTTTCTACTAATCTTTGTAATAAGATTTTCCGTTTTACTGTTATATACGATCTCAAATATATGCTAATTATTTATATTTTCTCCTGTACTCGTACATATAAAATAATTATCACAAGTCTATATGTTGTATAATAAAAAAAATAACAAAACGATGTATGCACCGACATAGAATATATTTATGAATACGAAATCATGAGTTAAAACTAGTATTGAATAAATTTATTTAAACTATTATTATTTATTTACACTAGTACCATTGAAAATAATATTATAAATTTTAAAGTATATGAAGATATTTGGGTGGTTGTTACTCCATTGCTTAACAGATTTAAATGAAAAATACCTGCTAATTATGCTTCAAGATAAGCTAATGTATTGTAAGAATGAAGAAACAAACATGTTCTTAGATTTTGTCCAATTCTCTGAGTCAATAAATCAGAAAGTAAAGAATGGAGGTGAAAAAATTGGTAAGGGATAATTGATAAGAATGAAAAAGCAGGTCAGTTAAGCCATAGTGATAAATACACTAGGAATTCATGGCAATTATTTCCAGGAGGGACCACGTGAAGATGAATTTAACTGGGTATATTGCTAACAATGCGACTAGTATTCTGCATTGAAGGATGGGATATGGCGTGAATTTACTGGGTACAGAGGAATAACACCTGAGTCCTCAGGAATGGCAACGCATGAGGGGTATCATGGGCGAAACAGTATACTCTGTTATGCCCATGGTACTGCTCATGTCTTTAGGCGACGGTTACCACTTTCCATCAGGTGGGCCGTCAGCTTGTTTGCCATTCTAAGTTGTATAAAAAAAATCCTTTTAATTTTTAATTTTAGTGAATACTGTTTAAAACAGCGCTGTAGTGATAGTCGTTCATAACATAAAACCGAGTTCTCCGTGAGCTCTTTGACGAGCACAGCGTTGCCATTTGTATTATAGAGAGTGCTCTACAAAATACATACAGACATAACTGCGATTAATTATAAATATCGGACAAAAACACCATTCATCCAGTTGTATATCAGATTGTTGTGTAATGGTTTTACAAATGGATGAAAAATCAGACAACCGACATTTCGATGCTGTATACAGTCCAGGCAATATACATTTTACTGCATTATTTCCGTATAATATTTATACATAAAATCTATGTGGATTTATTTCCAAATCCACAAATTTTATTCAACAGAAAGTTTATTAAAATTTTTGGTATTTGTTACTCAATGACGTTTAAACAATTGTACAGATTTTAATTAAATGTACACAGATGGAAAATATACTATGGAATGCTTTTATCCCATTCGTATTTCTGATGATAAACAATAAGTAATCTTATAAGTAAATAAGTATTTAAGATGTTTTTATTGACAATTTGTACTTTTCCGCAATATTATTTCTATTCATAAAATCATGGTCATTTTTGCCTTTATGATTATCATGATGATGATAACATGATGATTAATTTTCTATAACATATTACAACTGTGGCGAAAATTACATTGTAAAATTAAAAAATTTATTAACAAAGCACAATGTTAGTGAATTATAAATCTGAGAGTTTGTTTGTCTAGTTGTTACATGTTTGCGCCTTAACGGCTTTACCGATTGCTATGAAATTTGGTATACACGTACTATATGGGATGGAGATTGCTTTTATCTTTATTATTATATATATAATACAATTTGGAATTAGCACCAAAATACTTGTGATATCTCAAATACTTGAAATCTTAAACTTATTTTATTAGATATAATTTCATAAAAAATAAAATAATGGAATTGAAACGCATTCGTCATACTTTCAGTTATTGATACTATTTCTAAATTTCACCGTGACGATATTCTTATAAGTTTTGCATAAATCATAGTCATCTTGGAGCTCAAAATCAATTAATTCTTTAAAGTCACACTTTATGTAATTTTTTCTCGCTTGAAATTATTTCTCACGTAAAAAATTATATAAATTCCAAAAGGAAGTGGAAATAAAAACAATAGAACTAAAAATCCATGATCACGAATAGAACGATGTCGACAAACAAAGAGAAATTTGTTTTCATACGGTTTAATTAAACCGTATGAAAACAAACGAAGTACGCCTTTTTAACTAAATTAATCAATTAAATTGATTAATTTGCTTAAAGTATATCAGCCTTTAACTACACTGCTGAACATAAGCCTCGTCTTTGTGGGGTTTTGCCAGTAGTTGCCACGCTTGGCAAGCGGATTTGCAGCCGCAGTGAGACTTTGAAGAAACTTTAAGAGGGACGCTGCTGCCTATATCTCGCTCTCCCTTAGTCGCCTCTTACGACACCCACGAGAAAGGAAAGGGTAGCCTATTCTATGCCGGGACCACACGGCCAAATTATTGTATGTATTCTTAAAGAATAAACTCTCTTTATTAATATAAGAATAAAAAAATAACTTTAAAGCAATATAAATTGAAATATACTTCAGGAACAGCATTTTTGGGTACACAACTACGAATAATATCCAGATAAATATTTTGAATAAAAAATGTACACAACTTTAAAATATTTTTGCCTTTTAAAAAATTCTGAAATCTATCGTATTTATTTACGATTATAAATGCCAGGTAACACGATTTTCTTTAGACACTCATAAAAAAACAATATACTATCTAAAAATTATGTACAATGAAGGGCTTTGTCCATAAACCGGGCGGCGGGCAGGCTTGATTGATACTTTAAACTATATCACTTGATGCGTGCTAAATCCGGATGAAAACTTTCAATCGTGCCCATGCGGACTCTATCGATACTAGGGACGAATCCATCCGAATGCATTCGGATATAATGGACGATTATTTATTATAAAATTTTTGTATATACAAGATAAAATCGAAGTCATCCTTTTTACGAGTAAAAGTGAACATTTTTACCTAAGGAGACACAGTTTGAAAAACAAGAAAATTAGCATTTCTCACAATAATTTGACAGTTTCATCCGCCATGTGTAATAGTGTTAACACACTGAATATTTTTTATCGCCATTCGATTCGTTTTGACTGAGAAAAATGTTCGATATCATCGGTAGTGGATAAGTACTTAAAAAGATGTTAATAATTTCAAGTTTAACCTGTATTTATTATTAAAAAAATATCCCGTTTCATGACAATTCATTTTTGTATACAAATAAACGGCAAACGTAATTAAAGATGTTCCTTGTTAGGCAGCCTTTATGTTCGTACGCGTATCCCTGGCGATGGTTGTTTTGCGATGCGGTACATCTCTAATGTAACCGGCCCACCGAGAGTAATTGCAGTAACAAGGGTGCTCTAACGTCATTTAGTCCGGTGGCATTAACGTCCCGCCGTTGTCGTGTTCGCGACACTTTTGTCATTTAATTATATTTATTTTACAATCCGCTTGCCCTTTTCTGTCAAAAAGAATTTTTATTATCATTAATAGAGATATGAATTTTGCTTAGCGTATATGCATAAGAACTTTAATAATGTCTATTTATAGTACAGTCTGTTTCAATAAAATTTAATGAATACAGTAAAATTCTGTTAAAATTACCGCAGAAACACTTCCCAAATGGAATTAGTAACTACGGAATAAGTAAATCGAAATATACAATTTAAATTTTTTTATTTTTAGGTACTATTAATGGGTATCAGCAAACTGTATATATATCTATAATCGGGTCAATTATTCGTTTGTTTATTTTTTTTTTGTCAAATGCTAAAGAAGAAGATTATAAATAGAGTAAATGATAATATTATATTGATTAATGATGTGTTTCTCCATAACAACCTATTATTTTATAAATGTTGGGCATTGCTCACTTCTATAAAAAAGAACATTATTACGGCAACCTCATTAAATAAAATATATATATATTGATTTTAATAAATCAGCGATTTCATCTATGTGGAATGATATCTACCGTTTCCGAGAGAATTTTCCAGAAACCATATCCTTGATAGATGCTTGTTATAGACGAAAACTGTCTGCCCAATAGCTTTATAAGTCAAGTATTGGCAACCAACCAAAAAAATAATAAAAAATAATATTCATCCAAAAATATTCTCGTCAATCATATTGTGGCGGACCCCACACTGATTACAGTCACCCTGTCAATCAACTGTCTACAAATTAAATAGAGTGTACACTCAAATCTCTCAGCGGCATCCATTTGACTGTAATAGGAAACATTGCTGTAACATACATTTTAATTAATATCGTTCTATGGAACATCGTATTTATTTTATACATTTTCGTTATTTATCAATCCGTTAATCCGTCAAATTGTTTATGAGTCAAAAGTCAAAGTATACTTATATACATACCTACCCGAAAAATGCTTGGTATCTTCTTGTCTTCAAAAGTCTGATAAAAAATTAAACTTTTGTATGTTCCCAAATAAAAATAATTTTATATAAATAAATAATTCTAGAATTCTAAATGTTTCTAGAATGATCAAAGCAAAAATAAACATGGTTGCTGCATTATCTATATTGAAATTGAAGTTTGACAACTTGACGCTAACTTACAGACACTCATTGGCATACTAAACATTGAAATCGCTGTGGGAATTATATCGCTGCCGAGAATCAATTTATTAAACAAAATAAGCAAAGCAAAGAAGCGACTAAAGCGAATAATGCCCTTAAATTATGCAAAATTCAAAATACACTTTATTTTTATTATGTTTTTAAAAATGTCCTCTATTCATTCACAGCAATCGAAGAACAGGATGCTTGAAACCACAGACGAAAAATAACTGGACTCCTAGTAAGCAAGCAAGTATAAGAACTATCGGTAGAATTACTCATATTACGAGCATTTATACTGAAGTTTATATTTTTACGTTTATCAAAATAAATGTCGGAGTCGAAAAAGTGATTCAATTCTTCTGAACGGTGTAAACCTCAACCTCTTAGTAATCGATTACAGCTACTAATATGCCGAAAATTGTTACGTTAATGAAAAAAAATAACAATAGTAATATACCTAAAGTACTATTAGAAGCGATACCTATATATCCATCAAACAGTAAATGGAACGACACATAAACGGTTTAATGTACCGTCAACAAAATAGTACCTAATGCGTATTGTCAGCGATGCGGCGCGCCCTAACCCTTGTACTGTCAATCAAGTGAGATCGATCGGCCAGTTATGTGTAAACTATAGTTAATCCCACGTTTACGTGCAGTGATAATCTTTCCTGCTACAACGCCAGCACGCAGAATGAAGCGACGATACAACGCAATTTAAATTAAACTGAATGTACGTGGTGTCTAAGTGCTATATTGGTTTAGTCAGCTTTAAATATTTTTACATTTTACATGGATATTGTAAAATACTAATTACCTATCCTAGTAATAGGATATCGCAGGCTTCCAAACATAGGAACATATTATCAAAATGGAAAAAATATTTTCGACATAAATACACAATCAATAATTTCTGCATAATAAAGAAAATACTATTATAGTTGCATACAAAAGTTAAAATTTGACCCATTGTAAAAAATATTATTATTGTTTTTAAATCCTAAATGATTTTACATATATGTCCCTATGGTTTAAAACTCGTGGTTACCCCACGTGCCTTTCTGCTATATTGTAGGATTACAATCAATCCCATCCTAATAACCTCGTCTATTCACCCACTATTTTGACTAGTTACAAGACATGATAATAATATATATATATATATATATATATATATATATATATATATATATATATATATATATATATATATATATATATATATATATATATATATTGTATGACAGTTTAAAGTGTAAAAACGCAGATACTAAAGAAGACCTAGACAATAAGCTTATTTGAATTAGGAAGAAATAACAAAGTCAGACAACCTTTTTAATGTTCTGTATAATAATGTAAAATTCAATTATAATTTTCAAAATAAAAATTCCAAAAATCAAGAATTACATGATTATACCTTTTTTTTTATACAATTTGAATTGGCAAACAAGCTGACGGCCCACCTGATGAAAAGTGGTAACCGTCGCCTATAGACATGAGCAGAACCATGGACATAACAGAGTAGGTAACAATGCGTTGCCATTCCTGAGGACTCAGGTGTTATTCCTCCGTACCCAGTAAATTCACGCCATATCCCACCCTTCAAACCGAAACACAGTTATGCAAACACAACTGCTTCACGGTTGAAACACGAATGGGACAGAGGTACCCAAGCAATCGACTTTTGTACAAAATCTCCCTCTGGTAAAGTGCAAAGCAAAAATATGAAGCAATAGATACGCTTTGCAAAAATGCAAAGCGTACCTATTGCTTCATATAAAATGCATCCATATAGCTGTTGTTACCGTGGGCTGTGGCGGGTCTGCATTGGAGTCTATTTAAATAAGTATATATGATACATACCTATATACACAAATGATAATTATAAAAATGCACAAAGCAAAAAGTGTACGTGACATTCTGTTCTTACTATCTGTATCAACAAGTGTAACAATATATAGGTTATTATGACTTTAATATATCTAATTTGTTTAATACAAAAACATATCAATTGCATAAACGATATTTTATGCAATTAATTGATGTGAGGTATCACATCTTAGGTGTGTGAAATATAATTAACTCAAATATAAGTAAATATATAAATGTCTAATTGTTATAATGAATCAAATAAAAAAATTAGATAATTACATTCGAGACATAGCAATCGGATCTCTAATATTGATAAAGGTAAAAATTGTTAATACCAATTATCAAACAGGTGTTTAGAGGCACTTCTGTCAGAGAACATTTTTATCGAGGAATATCACCGACTACGACGGGCCGCTTAATGGCGAGGTGAAAGAATTTTGCCTCTCTAATGGACATCCTTTTCAAAACATTAATAGGTTTTAAAATTCGCCTAAAGTGGTGGGAACACGGGGTTAATGCAAAGCGTAGCGTTTGTATTGTACTTAGGGTTGTCAAAAATAGATCATATTATTATATTAACTCGATTTTTCATGACAATCGTTATGTCGACTGACTAACTCATCTACACTGACACAATGATAAAACTACCCATATTTAAAAAGCAGAACTGGATTTTTTATATTTTTATGAATTATATTTATAGGAATTTGTTATATGTACATATATACACATAAATATGGAATCCGTGATTTATATTTTTTTCATTTCCTATTTGAGAGCAGCGCTCTTGTCAGTGGAGCTCTTGCCACTCACAACCATTTTTAGCAAGTCTCTTCACCTCTTGATACAACACGACTCCAACTTTCTCCTTGATCTGCCCGATGTGTCTTGGTCTCTCCCTTCCCCTCCTTCCTTCTATGTTGCCTTCTATCATAATGTTGATAAGTTCGTCGTGTTGTATTAAGTATCCTATCATTTTTTCCCTTCTGGCCTCAATAGTTTTTTTTATAATTTGTCTCTTTTCTTTAACCCTAAGTAGGATTACTAATTCAATTTTTCTAGCTAATTTCCTCCATCCTTTTTCAACATCATATTTCAAAGACTTTAATTACATTATTATAGAGTTACCAAAATGATATTTGACATCACTATTCAAAACAATCTAAAGGATTTAATTATGTCATATCTAGGTTAATTTATTTTAGAGGAGGTAAGAATTTAGATTTTTTGCAAATTCATATATTAATATATAACACCAAAAATAAAATTATTTTTTGCAATGTTCTTCACTGAAAATATGAATATGGAAATTGATATATACAAATGATCCTCATTAAATCTATAAATATATAGTTAAATAGGTCTATATGTATTCCAATCTCTGGCTTTTTCATGGCTAAACGTTTTTGTTCAAATTAGATCTTCTGGATGATAACTGACGTAAGACAGATATAGGCACAGAATATCCCCGTAGGCGAAGTCGCGGTTATTATCTAATAATGTACAAAAAAGATAAAATAACCAGTATCTATTACGCTTCGCCCTTTTTTCAGCAAATAATATTATTTAATATTACATGACTGTATTATATACATAATTGAGTCTATCTATATACGACATTCCAATTCAGTCTGGAGCGAAGAAATATTAAATTATATCCAAAAAAATTCATAATAGATCTTTGCGATATAGTTTTCTTTTTTGCTCAGATTACAAAAATACATTTCTCTTTTGGTGTTCGTTTCTTTAAAATTAATAAAGGTTAGTTTACGTTTGAAATTAAATATACGAGTATGTACTTAATATGTTGTTGGTATGAAAATATTTAATAAGGCAAAAACAAGAAATTTTAGAGTTAAATATTTGTTTGCCATCTTTTCACCATGTTTTCTCAATTTGATAGATACTAAAATAATAATACAATAACGAAAAAAATCATATAAAATGCTTAATGCTTATGTATTCCCAATGTTTTAAAAAGAGTTTTCTATTTTTTTTAATAAAAAAAGAAAACTCTTTTGTGATATAAAATATGATTACGACAATTTTATACATTAATTATATGACTCTTGAACTAGGCAGCCCTGGCAATACCCCTGCATGCGCCGAGAGAGTGCTCACTGGGAATTTGATACCACTCTGCCGAACGCTGATGTTTTTAAAATGTTTTTATCATACTGGTACCTACGAATTTTGTTTAGCGTACATATAGGTACATACTTATATGAGTAGCAGCAATAAAAATTGGAATGTAAAATTCTTCAATAAAAACATTATTTAAATGTTCCCATTTGAAATAATGCCACATTGATTTTTGTAGTGGATAATATTTACTTGCGTGTAAGTATTAATTTTTTCTCAATTGATATTAAATGTTTTTTTGCGGAACAAAAATCTTAAATTATTTTTATTATTTTTAAGTATCATGAAGGTACTACCCAAAATATTTATATATTTATACAATACAGTACAATCATAACACACTTTCTACCTTCTATAATTATGAATTTGTAAAAAACTAATTTTTTGCTTGCTACTTCGTACGCATATATTTCAGAAGTAGAAAAATGAACGAAATAGACCACTGCTAGACTTTTACTTCTGACGTACCAAGATAAAACATATATTATATTTTAAGTTAGATCTTCAGAAACACAACTATGAAAATCGTATTTAATTTGGTGTAGTAATTTTTCCGTGATATCGGAACAAATAAAGACAGACCGACAAACAAACAGACAGACAAAACTTCTAAAAATATACGTTTTAGCTTATGTTGTCTTATTAAGACTCCCTATATTTTTTTTTTAATTTTAGAAATATCCTTCATGTACAAATGCAATATACTTACAATGATATAAGTAAGATGCTTATGGCACAGTACATAACTAGTGAAGTGCCTAAAATTTCAGTACACTGGCTGCGTTTCAATATAATCAAATCTGACCAAGATTTGTGTCGGGAATGAAGTGGCCACCCTCCGGCTACCATGCGACGTATTGCATTGATCCTTCACCACCTCCCCCTGGCATGTGCAATCACTCGAGTTAGACATCTCGAGTCCATATCGAATATCAAGCAATCGAGAGCAAGTATCGAGTGCGACTCGAGAGACCTGGTAATGTGAACTAACGTATACTTGATCGACCGTCAACCGAAATTCGATTAATGTATCTCCTGCATAGACTGCGACTAATCGAATCTCGATTTGCGAAATGTGGATTCTTGCTTTTGCAATATACAGCTATATGGAGTTTGATAAATCTTTTTCTATGATCAAATATTTCAATTTCTGATCGACTGTATATCAAATATTCAATTTCATCGTTCATTTTTAACATAATAGAAATTTAGAAATATATTGAGAATAGATAATATTCTACTCTATTATAACTAAATATATATTATTTTTTCTGTATTGTGACTTTTATTGTTTATGTATTTATTTATACTTTTGCACACATAAAAAATGTTTGCAGAGCGGACTTGATGCCTGATTCATTATCATTCTCTACCAGACAACCGTGGCGGTGAATTGATTTAACAAAAACAATTTGTAAATTAAATAAATATTTTTAGAGATAACAACTGTTCTATATCCTTATTTACTAATAATAAAAAATATAAAGTTTGAGATAATTTTTAGCTACTTGGTCAGAAGTTTACATGTTTAGAAAGATATTTATTACTCAATAACGTTAAAATGACAGAAAATATTTTAATTAAATTTATCCCTTTAACCAATAATTTACAAATATATAAAATTGTAAAGATTATAAAATTATAGACCGTCCATAAACCATAATTATGAACAGGGTTAACCCCATTTTGGTTTTATTAACAAAAACAACAGGTTTCTACTTTTATTCTAATTCTTATGGATAAAATCGCGAATTATGAAGCTAACTGATATGAAATTTTACTACGTATTTTAATAGTAAATGCTACGTATTTGAATATTTAATTGAATTATAATTAAAAAATTAATCATCTTAAAATTTGATACAATTGTGATACGAATACGAATCTAAAATCTGCACCAACATGTTTCGAAGTCATCTGTTCCTGTGACTAGTAATCCCGAGGCTCTGGTAACGTATGACAAGTACACGCAAGCACTCGTGAACAGTTCGTGAACGTAGCGAGCCAACGAGACGTGAAACAATTGAACCGAGTATGAACGTATCGAATGCCACAAACTAACAGAAAATCGACTCTACACCACCGTTTCCACTAAAATACATATCGTGAAACATGTTGCGGTTGAAACTGTTTCGTGGTTTTTGTTTACTTTTTTCTATCACATAAAACAATGAAATACAAATATTCAATCAATAGGGAAACTTACTATTAATTTATTTTAGTAGGGACATTTGTTTTATAACCTAAACGCACTTCAATGCTATTTTTATAGCTTATTCTTTTACCTCTTACTCTCTCTCTCTCTCTCTCTCTCTCTTACGCGGATGTACATCGCAAAATTTTGCGTTTTATTTATGGATTTCCTTATTGAAGACATCAGTGATCTTATTGTAACATTTTTGCTAAATTGATTAATTAATAATAATCCATAAAATAACATTTTCGGCATTGTCTGTTTGTTGTACGATATTAAAACCTTCAAGAATAGAACATATTCCTTCTTAAAAGGTCTGCAACACACCAGCAATTTCTTTGATGTTGCAAGTGCCTATAGATGGCAGTAATCCATACCATTTGCCCGCCATGTTATAAAAAGAATATATATAATCCACATTATTTACAACACGTTCTACAAAAATTGTATTGTTATTTAAGATTTATTTGATAAAAACGCAACATTTTTTTATACAACTTCGAATGGCAAACAAGCTGACGGCACACCTGATGAAAAGTGATAATAGTCGCTTATAGACATGAGTAGTAACTTGGACATAACAGAGTATATTCCACCCTTCAATCCGAAACACATCCATGCAAACACAACTGCTTCAACACGCAGGTAGAAACATAAATAGAACAGAGGTGCCCAAGCAAACGACTTTTGTACAAAGTCCCTCTGATTACATACGACGAATTAAGAAGTACCATGTAATTGGTAAAAATTATACTAGTAATATTGTACCTTGTATCATTGTACATGTATGATTTATGAATTGTAGGCTAAATCTTAGCTTATCAAGGTAAGTGTACACAGATAATAATATATACCTACAACTGTCTATAGTCACTATTTATAATCAAGCCTTTTAAAAACATGTTGTAACGTTTGTCTGTGTTAAGGCATTTATAAATGTAACGTTAAAATTTATAAAGATGTTTAGTTGTTTATTAATCAACTAGCGATCCGCCACAAATTCACATGTCTTTTTATTTTGTTTTATTGAAATAATTTTATTGACTAGAAGAAAATATGATACAAAAGGCAAACTTAATACATAACATTCTCTACCAGTCTGACTTTGAGATGAACAGTGAATGATGATGTGATGATAGGTAAATAAAATACTAGTTGATCATGTATAATAACTAGATAGTCTTTGAGGGACTAGGGAAAGGACTGTATGCTGGTATAGAAACACGGTGTTTTTAAAAAGATAATATAATTGTAGAAAAATATACAAAGCAAAACCAAGGGAGAAAATAAAAAGCGAACGAAATCAAAACCAAACTAACACAGACTTGAAATTACAAACAAAAACTTCTTTTTAATAAAATTAACAAAAGAAACTAAAAAGGTATGTCGCGCACAGTTTTTTTTTTTAATAACATGCAACAAAATTTTTGATAACATACATATTACTCACAGATCATGTAGCTTTCTATAGGTGAATTTTTTTTTAAATAGTATGGATATTTTTCTAGATTATTCATCATAAACAAAAAAAAAACAAATCTTTCATGTTTATAATATTAATTTAGATAACAATTGAGAAGCTGAAACGATTTAAATGAAATTTGATATCAGCCATGTTATCTAATACACGCAGACGAAGCCGTAGATTACATACCGTTTAAAATATTTCATGTCCTGTTTTTTATAGCAATATTTAACCACGTTACACGCTCAGAGCACGTAAACAAAACACTAGTGAACGCATTCGTTAGCACCACTGACGTCACGGGAGTGAAATCAGCTCGCGCGCCGCACGGACCGACGCCGCCGAACAGCGACGCCAATTAGAAATGGCACTCGTTGGCCACCCTACGGTATAAGAAGGCTTTCAAAACTAAAATTTATTTTTATATATTAATATTTTTTTAGTAAAATAATATATTAATGGTCTTAAGGACCATAGGTGATCGATAGATGAATCGGTCCTGATAGACTTAACAACGGTTCAATTTCGTAAAATACAAACAATTTTATTATTACAAATATGTAATTCGGTAAATTTCCACTACTTAAAAATATCCGTTTAAATGAAATTTTTTATAAATAATTCGCATAAATTTAACCAAACACTTTTTAAATATGATTACAGCATTGAAATAATGTTAATAATGAAATTCTTGGCACTCAAAAATTGTTACTTTATAAAATTTCACACTTGCAAAATACTTTATGAAAACATAATTAAAAAGACCCATTGACATAATTATTAAATCTTAAATATTATAGTTTCAACAGATCCTTGATCCAAGGAAGAAATTTTTCATCTAAGGTATTTATTTTTATAAGTGAAATTTTAAGTATTTATATAAACGAACATTCAGAGATGAATCGCTTCAGGAAACTTTCGTGAATTTTTAAACTTTTACCGGTGACGAATCGCGTATATCGAATAAATTAGTAATATCAGCGTAAATTTAATTAGCGTGATAATTGCCGCCGGGTTTTAGCATTCGCACTAAACCTTGTTAGCTCCGCATGATATGAATTTTTCACTCATAGATGAAAAAATTCTGAACCCATATATATTGCATAAATGAAACGGATTACATACATTTTATTGTTAAATGAAAATAGATTAATCTATAAAAAATATACATGAAGTTTCATGAAGTATTATGATGTGTATGAATACTTTTTTTAAATTTAGTAGGTACTCAATTAACGACCACGTGACTGTTTGATATATTATCTTTATTAAGTTAGGTTAGTTATTATAATATTATTAAGTTAGTTAGTCACGTAGCCCACAGGAAAATGGCGCATATGTCCCTGTTGATAATTTTCTTTTTCTTTAATATCCTCCTTCTTTATTGAGTGTATACTGAATTTGTGAATGGTTGTATGTACGGTGTATAAATAATTATCTTGGATGATTCTGGTATATTTATTCAATGTTATGTGTTAGTTGTCTCTTATGTGGTTGATGATTGTGTACAAATACGGTCGATCTCCTAACCTTTACCAGAGGGAGACTTTGTACAAAAGTCGATTACTTGGGTACCTCTGTCCCATTCGTGTTTCAACCGTGAAGCAGTTGTTGCATGGCTGTGTTTCGGTTTGAAGGGTGGGATATGGCGTGAATTTACTGGGTACAGAGGCATAACACCTGAGTCCTCAGGAATGGCAACGCATGGGGGGTATCATGGGCGAAACAGTATACTTTGTTATGTCCATGGTACTGCTCGTGTCTATAGGCGACGGTTACCACTTTACATCAAGTGGGCCGTCAGCTTGTTTGCCATTCTAAGTTGTATAAAAAAAAATATTTAGTTGAATATGGTTGTCGTGTTTTTTATAAGATGGTGACGTTAATGTTAGTATTTAGCTTATTTATGTATTTTTTAAAATCTATATCTACTATTCCCGTTGCACCTATTACTATCAAGATGATAATCGTTTGTGTATTCCACAGAGGACCAACTTCTTTATTCAGAGCAAATACCATTTGCTTAACTTTTCAATCCCCTTGGCTCCTATATTATAGTCCAACGGTACTGTTATATCCATTAAATATGTTTTGTTATTGTATCTATCTACATATGTTAAATCTGGCCAGACACCAATAGATATACTGGACAATGTTATTATGTCGTTTAACGTGATAGGTTTCACATTATTTCCATTCTTAGAATTTATAAAAAAAATCCTGAATTATCGAATTAAAATTTAAGTATATAAGTTCAAGGAATGGTATATTATAGTTGTAGCTATCTGTGGGTTTCCTGGTTATTAACATAAAAAACGACAACAAATTTTACATATAAAAATCTTTTTTTTACTTTGCTTAGTAATTTTAAGAAGCAGCTTGTTTGTCACTGCGTATGATAATTGTTACACAAATAATATGCCCCCTCCCGCCCCTATGTTAGGTATTATTCCTCAGAAATCAAGTGTTATGCCTCTGTATCTAGTAATTTCACTTCCAATATCCTTCTATCCGAAATACAGTTATACGAGTTGACAGCAGAAACACGAGTGACATCAAAATTCTACCTCTGAATAAAATGTAATAAACTATTGCATTTTTCATTGAACGTTACCGATTTTCAACTGCACAATATAATGTATAAAAATGAAGATTGTATTCCATAAAAAAAATATATTGTTTAATTTAAAATCTAAACTATTGAACTGATTTTAATAAAACATTTTATGTGACCAATCTGAAAGTATATCCTTTCAGTAAAATAAAAACGTCCCAAATCGGTTTGTAACCGAGTTTTTTTGAAATCGATTGAAAATCAAATGTACGTCAGCCATTTTATACTGATTTTTCAATAATAGAGAATCTCGATAGATGGAAACAACCCTTCAAAACGTATCCCGTAAACTATATAATCGGGCGTGCAAGTTTATTAAACGTCAGTAACATGCGGCCCATACTTCGGTTGCTAAAATAGAGATGAAACAATATGCAATTTCAAAAGTGCGACTGAGACAGACTTTGTGAACAGCCCAACAACCTTCCCCCGGCAATATTAATATTGTACTTATTAAATTGCCAGACTCGCTATCTTGAAATATAAATAGGTGCTTAGCTTCGATTTTCTTGGGAGCAACTTGATTTGATTATGTCTGTGGATATCCGTAAACAGCAGGATTGTTAGTTTATTTTATATCTTGTATTGCTTTGCTAACGAAGTTTTATCTCGTAGAATGAAACTGGGTTGTTCCTGTTATTGAAAAAGCTATACAATATTTCAGTGCCATAGAACTCTGTAATCTCACTCATTATTCTACCAGCACAACAAACAGATGTATCTACTTGCATGACTATGCTTCAGTTTAAAGGAGTTATATGTAATAATACAGTAAAATTACAGGATATAAAGATGTATGACATATAAATTCTCAGAACAGCATTGACTATTCATCCTATACTATATTCCTAAAACAACCAACAAAATTACATATTTTCATTTATTTTCTGATCACAATAAAAACCTAATATCTTCCTTGCTTATTATAACTTTAATGTGTTCGAATTAACCACACAATTGTAAAGCAAATTAGTATTTTTACTATGACAAATAGATTAAAGGCCAATAATCAATCCATACACATGCATATTATATTTACAACATTATACAAAGAGTATATGTAGGTGCCTTCGTATATCACATGAGGTAGACATGTTTAGATACTGGACGCTACATTCTAGCCCAAATCTGAACAGTGGCGAGCAGACTCTACCTACGGACAGCCAATCAAATCCCTTTGTTGCGACGACACGACAATTCTGTCAAGGGACGTCACATGAAATACTCAATATTCCATTCATTATAAACGTAATACGATAACGAATCTCTACATCTAAATTGATAGTGTAAATCTAGTCTATCGTCTTTCTTATCACTTACATGATATATATTAAAAGAAATTATAATACATTAAAGAAAATTGCATACTTATATATTATTACATTCTGAATACTATTCAAATAGGAAAGGAAGTGAGTTTATTGTCCACTGAATAATTAAAACAAACACACGGATACGTCGACAAATCCTCAAAAGTCGTTTAAACAGTACATACCTACACCCAAAAATACAGAAGGCAGATACAATATAATATTACAGGTAAGAAGGTCATCGAACTTTAGCATCAGAATACGAAAAACAGCTTAAAATAAAACAACCCAGTTAATCAAAAATTGGTATGCGTCCCCTATAATTGCGAAAAATATCACAAATATAACACTATGTACTATATTATCCATTGCATACATCATTAATTGTTAATTCCTGAGGTAAAATGTTATATATCTTTTGTTAATATTATTCTTCAAACCTAAACATAACAGCACAATTGAAAATATAGGTGAAGATCGTAATTCATAAACGCTCCTCATAAAATCTATACATAATTTAACTATTAAATTAATCGCCATCCAGTTACCTTTTTAATAAATAGTTACAAAATCCAAAAAAACTATCATTGAAACATATTATAAGATAATTATAATTATCAAATCAAAGTACTTATCTATATTAATGAAGACATTATCTCCCTACACAAAATTATATAAAGCAGAATGAATTCACTTTATAGCATTTCTAGTTCTAATTACGTTGTTAAAATGAAGTTGATTCTAATAACACTCTTGGCGTTTATTGCCCTTAGCAACGCCAAAAACATTGGACTATCAGTTCCCAACAACTATACTGTCTATGGATATCTCACGAAATATGGAATACCAGAAGCCGAGAGGATTCGTAAAGCTGAAGAAGAATACCTGAAGAATCCTTCTAGAATAGTCGGTGGTGTACCCGCTGGCGTTGGACAATTCCCATACCAGGTTTCATAATTATTATAACATACAATTTCATTATCACAAATTTATTTATTACAAATAGTGAATTTTTTTATACAACTGAGGTCGCAAACAAGCATACGGCTCACCTAATAGTAAGTGATTACCGTAGCCTATGTACGCCTGCAATAACAGGGGTATTATGCGCGCGTTGCTGACCCTGAAGATATCTCTTTATCCCCCTTTTAAAGAACCCCGTGCTGTAGTCTCTTGGGTAAATTTTGACAGGGAGCTCTTTCCATAACCTGAGTGTTCGTGGAAGCATCTCTGAAACCGCGTTATACGCGGTTCGCCCTCTACACGACCATCTAAGCTATAGCGTATAAGGATGAACTACCTGTAGATGACGAGCTGTACGATGATAGAAAATGGCGGTGGGTGGTCATATTGAACAATTCCTCTGAGCACAGTCCATTGTACAAGTGGAAGATGAGCTAACAAACCTGCCTTTTCATCCTCACTGATGACGCAGGCGGGATTACCATGCTATTTTCACCCATTAAAAAAAAGCTGTAGAAGACACTAGTGATTTCTTTTTATAAACCATATTAAAATGTCAACAATATATGAAATAATAATTTAATTATATTAGTTTAGATTAAACTACTTATTGATAAGTATATTTTTGAAGGTTACAGGTAAATTGTTTAACTTACAAGTTTGTCATAAGTATTTTATTTTTACATTTATCCCTTAACGAAAAGAACTGAACTCGACTTAAGACATAGTTACCTACCTAATAATAAAAAAAACTATTAGAAACCCAATATTTAAGAATAAATTTGATTCGTTTTAAAGTACATACTGACAAATTATAGTATTGTACAGTACTTTATTAACCTATAATATATACTATAGTATTATTAACAGCCTTAAGATGCCAACGTAATTGAATTAATGTTTCCTCATACAGGCTGGTCTCATCAGCGACATCATTGGCATATCGGGCAGAGGAGTCTGCGGTGGTACCCTCATTTCTGACAATCGAGTACTGACTGCAGCTCATTGCTGGTTTGACGGCATCAACCAAGCTTGGAGGTTCACTGTAATACTTGGCTCCGTTTTGCTGTTCAGTGGCGGTACCAGAATTGAGACCAGTTCCGTTGTCAACCATCCCTCCTACACCCCTCAGCTGGTTCGAAATGATATCTCTGTCATTTACCTACCTTCGAACGTCGCAATATCATGTATGTATAACGCATCTATGTCTAACCCAAACTTATCAAATTCTTTACATTTTATTTAAAATAAAATCGAATTAATATATACATAAAATCTTGAAATAATTGTCTAATATTAAAATCGGTTCACAGTTAAAAAATGACACAAAAAATCACAAGTTATGTATTATATGTTTCCACCTTTTTTAAAATCAGTTAAACCTCCCATATTAATACTAGGAATATTACTATCAACTTAATATCTACATTAGTCATTAATTATTTAGTCATTACGTAGTTAATATCTACATCAGCCGTTAACTGTCCACTGCTAAACATAAGGAGAGGCACCTTGAGGAGTTTTGCCAGTAGTTGCCACGCTTGGCAGACGGGCTGAAAACCGCAACTAGGCTTTGTTGACGTTTTAAGAGAGACACTGCTGTCTACCCACGACCATCAAATTCCTTTAATCCCCTCTTACAATACCCACGGTAAAGAGAGGGGTAGCCCATTCTATTACGGCACCACGTGGCAACATTTTAATATGGAAAGCTCTAATTTTTTATTATTATTCGGAAAAAACATCACTAGTATTAATAATATCAGTCTAATATTTCCTTATAAAGATGCAAATGATTATATATTCATATGATTTACACTTTTGAAGTTTCATAAAATTTATTGTCTATAACTATTCTGTTGAAGTCTTATGTATACATATACCTATATATCTCACGAACTCTTTTATTTTTATACATAGCGACTATCAGTCCTGCCTCCTTGCCTACGGGGTCGGAACTCGGGGAAAACTTCGCAGGCTCCTCAGCTATTGCATCTGGCTTTGGTTTGACTAGTGACGGTAAGTAACACAATAATTATAATAATCTGGGACAATGATATAATTATCATAATAATAATTGAATACATATATGAATCCAATGAAAGAGGACAGTCGGTTTAAAATTGACGTAGATATCTTCGAGTTGTGTGCGGTGAGAACTATACCAACACTGTTTATTGAATAGTTAATAAAAAATTCTAAGTTTTTAAGTATTGTTAAGTATGTTTAGTTAGTGTTACTTTAATCACTTTTTATTTTTAACAAGATTTCCTTTTGTTTAGACAAACAAATGCTAGACATATTTCTGTTGTAACACGTGTTGAACACCTGTTTATCGCAAGTTTACCTTTTTTGTTAAGACATTTTAAATTTAGTTAGCATACCATTAGCTACTCCAGGATATACTGCTTATACTACAATTTTATAAGAAACCCGTTCTTGGCTAAACAATGGAAACTTAATGGAATGTTATGGTGTGATAATGTTCCAGGTGGTGGCATCAGCAATGACCAGTTCCTGAGCTTTGTCAGCTTAAACGTGATAACAAACACCGTGTGTTCGTATGCATTCCCTATAATCGTCCAACCCAGCAACATTTGCACTAGCGGGGTCGGAGGCGTTGGCACATGCAATGGAGACTCTGGCGGTCCACTGGTTCTTGTTAGGAATAATAGAAATATTTTGGTATGTATTGGGTTAATGCATATTTTCATGATGCATAGAATAAATAATAAAACATATGTCCTAATTTAATGAACTTTCACATGAAAACGTGTTAAAGTCTTTCAATTTACAAATGACTGACAAATAAAATATGTTGGGTAATATAGCTAAATACAGTCAAAATGGAACCCGTGTAAAAAATAACAATGAAATTATTTTATTTAAACTGTATTATAAATATTGTTGTTATTAATTTCTTTAGCACCTATAACAACAGAGTAAAAGGCGTCAAGCTTTAGTACTTAGTATTTTCTTTTCTATATTAACTTTTGTTTTTGTGTTATTTAATTCTCATCAAATATATGCATGAAAAAGTTTGAATCACAACTGTCAAATCAGGGATAACTGAAAAAAATTGAGGTAATCTTTTGCCCATAGATATATAATACTTATTACAATAAATCCCATATTCAGTATCCACGTCATGCATTATTGTTACATATGAGATCGTTTTAAAAAATCTATCTACTATTAAAATTTACTAATTTTGGATATAGCTATGGAAACTGACAAATTTAATGAATCACTTATATTTAAATATTTATCGTATTATATAAAAAGTGTTTTAAGATTGAAAATTTTTGACTGTATGTCTGTTCCAGCATAAGAATATTTTATCACTACCCTTTTTTATCCCCAATATGTGATAAGAGACAACTAAAAACCAAAACAATGGAATAGAAGGTATATTCGAAATAAAATACTATATCAAACTTTCTGCCCAGTAGACTGATAGTAAACTGTATATACATATGTCGGTATTACGAGAGACCCGTAAAATGCTGGCATTTTTAATGATTCGATCAGATGTTAGATTATATCTTTAAGCCATACTTACTCAATTTGAAGTCGACTTTATTAAAAATATGTTATTAACTCCACAGATTGGTGTAACTTCCTTCGGATCCGCTTTTGGTTGCCAAGCCAACCTCCCAGCCGCCTACGCTCGAGTTACGTCCTTCATCGATTTTATTAACCAACACATCTGAACTACATCTAATATTAATATATATAATGTAAATAAAAGAATATAAATTATTATTAAGATGGCCTTATTTTTTACCCGACTGTTAAAAAAGAAGGTACAAAGTTTTTCTTTCGCTACATGAAGCCTAATATAATAGTCTAATGATTTGATGGACTTTTATAAACAGAATGAATATTATGTAAATTAAATTAATAATACCTTATATATATATATATATATATATATATATATATATATATATATATATATATATATATATATATATATATATATATATATATATATATATATATATATATATATATATATGTCATTGACACTTATCACAAAAGTATAAACAAGTAAATGCCGTTTCACTTTATAAGTGTTTACCATAGACTACATCCTATCCACGTATTCACGTGCTCGTTGTATCGGCAACTGAAGATAATTAAATAAATAAATAATAATTCTTCTCTTTCCTATCTTATTTGTAACTTTTTATTAAAATTCGGGGGAAATTGTATTACTCACTTGAGCAGGTATGTTAATTGTAGGTACTATTTCTCTCTTAATGTTTTTAAGAAAACCTATTCGGTTGATTCGTTCGATCTTGTTTTTTGATTTGTTTATATTCTGTGGTTTTGAATAGAAGGGTTAGAAAATTATTACCATTAGTTGCTATCAGACAAAAAACTACTTTTTATTAGCTCCTCCTATGACTTTACCTGCGTGAATCGGTGTAAAGTATCCTGTGCGTTAAGTTAGAAACTTACTCCTCTTAGGCTACCCTCGTACCAAATTTCATTTTAACGTGATTGATTAACAAACATACAAATATCTTTACAAGCTTTCGTATTTATGATATAAATATTTAAATTATTTATATCATCATAAATAATTTATTATTATTACCAGAGGAAGACTTTGTACAAAAGTCGATTGCTTGGGTACCTACAGAGGTACAGACCATTCGTGTTTCAACCGTAAAGCAGTTGTGTTTGCATGACTGTGTTTCGGTTTGAAGGATGGGATATGGCGTGAATTTACTGGGTACAGAGGAATAACACCTGAGTCCTCAGGAATGGCAACGCATGGGGGGTATCATGGGCGAACAGTATATTTTATGTCCATGGTACTGCTCATGTCTGTAGGCGACGGTTACCACTTTCCATCAGGTGGGCCGTCAGCTTGTTTGCCATTCTAAGTTGTATAAAAAAATAAAAAATTATATTAACAAAGCGCATTTTACAGTTCCATGTAGTTCTACAGTGTGCTCACCTAGAAATTTGAAATTACTTGACGGTTCTCAAAAGTACCATTTGCATGTCACGTATGTCATAATTTATTATATTCATACGAATAATAGGCGTATGTTCAGCAAACAAACATATAAACATGTTTGCAAGCTTTCGCATTTACAATATATAAATATTTACATTATTTATATCATAAATAATTTATTTATATCAACTAGGTGCATTTTACAGTTTAGTTTTTTTAGTTTCTACAGTGTGCTCACCTAGAAATTTTAACATACTTGAATGTTCTCAGAAGTGCCATTTGGTTGTCACGTATGGCATAATTTGCGATGGCATAATTTATGATATTCATATGAATAGTATGAGGGGGGCCTATGTCCAGCAGTGAACAGATAATGGCAGAGATGATGATTATGAGTATTTGAATCGATTGGTACTAGTTAGTATCTTTCCCAAATTGGTTTTAGCTTATTTATATATACCAATTCTTTAAAGTCTATAAATGATAATCCTTATCAGTTAAGATTTAAGTACACAAAAATACGTATTTTAAATTCAAATATTATATGAGGCCAACACGAGAGTAACTATCGCTTTTAAAAGTAATAGCAAAATCGCTTCAAAAATGAGAAAAATATCGTGTCACGCATAAAATAAATAAAGACAAACTGAAAACTAACTTCTCAAATTTTGGAAAAAGACTATCTGAATTTATTAGCAATCACGCGATTGACCCAGATTTTTTAAATAAAACAATAAGCCTACTTAATAATAGTGCTACTTTACTACTGTACTTGTCTAATGAAGTTTAAGGACGTCTTATAATACTTTAATATCTAATCTTCTATAAATGATATTAAATCAGACTAAATATGCCTAATGGATTACCCAACATTATCGGTTTATTAATAAAATCCTTAAGTATAAAAAACCCACTACGTAATTTTTGTGATTTAAATAATCACAGTTTTTATATTGTATTTCTATAATAGTTTTTACCCGCGAATTCGTTTTTGTGTCCGAGGTTTGATTGGTTGGATCGTTAAAGGTGCCAAGAGATAACAAACAAACTTACTTTCATATTTATAATATTTAAGACTAATATCAGATTAGGTAGGTTTAAGATTTATAAGGATTTAGGTGATCGTAAATATTTGTTACTTGTAATTTTTTTTTTTTATTTATATACATATAGAGCGGCAAGGAAACTAATAGCACACTTGATGGAAAGTGGTAACCGTCACCTACAAACGTGAGCAATACCATGGACATACATTTGCTGATATTATTTTCTCTTTGGTAGATATTATTTATAATAATTAATTAATAATTCAATTATAATGTGAATCTTTTAGTGCGCAGTTTCTATAATATTGTGTTTACGGTGTTAACTATGGACAGTTAGTAGAATTTAAAATGTATAACCATTGTAAAAAAACTTGCAAATATTACAAATAAATATTCTACAAATTTAGATCGAAGAAGCTCGGCTTATTTCGGAATTAATTCGCGACCCTTAATCATTAAATTATTAAATTAAAATATAATGTGCTAACGAAACTTTTAACAATAAAATATTCTACAACTTTATTTTATTATTATCATCATTATTATAAAAATTTTCACAAATATTTTTATATGCATAAATCTTTTTCATTTACTTTAAATAGATTATTTAAAAGAAACCAATTAACCAGTAATTACAACATATTAATTAAAAGTAGGTACAAATATTAATTTAGAACATTACGTAGTACCTGAAGAGAAACCAACGCATTACAGATAAGTTACATCAATAATTGTGTTATCCGCATATCTGTCAAGATAATTGACAGTAGATAATTATTATAAAATCCATAAAAAAATTAATTGACGGCTAAGAAATTTTAGAAGAACAACGAACCCTAAATATGATTTAAAAAGAACAAAGTCCAAACCTAGTTATTTTAAACTTTAACGTCTCATTACTTCGGGCCTTGGTTTCATAATTAGTAATTATTATAAAATCAAGGTCCAAAGTAATGGGACGTTAAATTTTATACCTAGTATTACATACTTTTATTTTAGAAAAGAAATAAAAGACTACCTAATATAAAATAAAAAAGTTAAATATTATACATTGCAATGCAGTTCGTAGAGTCAATGATATTTCAATACATTTCACTTTTTTATTTTAATAAAATATTGTGTACCTTCTTACAACTAATGTAAATTATTTTGTAATTAAAAACCTCGGTTACATTTAAAGAAATACTAAGGAAAATTGTGTATTAATTTACATAATTGCCGTATTAGAAATTTCTAACGAATTTTTTTATTGTATACTAAAAAATATTTTTTTAGGTATGCAACGAAATTCATTAATAGATTGTAATGAAATTTTTTAGTGTGTTAATTAAAAATAAAACTGTTTTTTTCTTTTACTTTGGTAATTCTTCTGGAGTATGTGCTTAGATTTATAGTATATTTGTATAAATATTTTCCAAAATTAAATAAGAAATTTACTCTTTCAATTGATATTTACCTATTGAAATTATTAATCTAAATAGACTGTGACTGAGGGGGGAAGTTTAAAGTCTTAAAAACAAATCTAAGTCCACGCATCATCATTTATATTTTTCTGATAAGATATCAAATTACAAATACAGTCTGTACCTGTCTGTATCGAATTTGTTTATACTTAAATCTAATTTAACAAAATAATTAAAACTAATTTTAAAGTATCTATTCCGTCTATAATACATGAGTTTACAATATATACTTATATTATAAAAATCAAAACTTTACTCCAAAGTTTGTCAATCTATGACCGAAAGATATTCTTTTTGATTGTAACCCTTATTATTATTGTTCAAGCGACGCATCCAATCCTTTGTTACATATCTGGAAATGACAAACAAACTAATCGTTCACCAGTCGTAAAATATTAACCGTATATTATATACCTTCATAAAAAATCAGCAACATTTGCATTTTCCTCAGTATTACAAATGCTTTTTGTCACCAATAGTCTATTTGTGTATATCTTAAATAAAAGAACTATTCCCACGTTTCTCACGCCTACGTACATATACATCACGCATCGATCTTATAAAAAATGTACCTGTCACAGATTTTATAATATAATATCCGTTATCATTGTTCATATTACAACAGGGATGCTTTAAAGATACAAATAGTAATTAAAATTTAGTATTTATAATTTGAATCTTTTATTGTTTGCTCTTATTATTATTGTATTTTCTATTATTAACCTTATATTCTACATATTAAAAATTTAACAACGTGAAATTTTAACAGTAGCATTGGGTATTTCATTTATTACGTGTTCAAATGTAATACCAGCTACTGATGTTATTATATCTAAACACTGGTTCAGAGTCGTATATTAAAGTTGCGACACGGTTTGTTTTTACCCTTGACCAAGTCTTATATTATGTAGCAGAAGAGCGTATTATGTGGCCATACGAATATGCAATCACGTGTATATTAGAAGCTTGGAAAATAAAAAATTTGACAAAACGTTAAAAGAGTGGCTTATTGAGAAATATTTTTATAATCTGAAAGAATATTTTAATAACAACTCATAGGAAAGGAAATTTATATATATCGTTCGTATTTTAATTTTTATGTAATGTAATTGTAGGTATATCGTAATTTTTTACAATTTTAAAATTCTAAATTCAGGTAAACTGTGTTCTACACATTACCTATACATGTACATATTATTTACCTATCAATTTAACTTAATTAATTTAATTTAACTACCACAATATATACAATAAATAATTCATTCATTCATTCATTGATAAAGATGATATAATAAATACTGTTCAAAACTTAAATTTTTAAAAAAATTCTGTAAAACAAAGAATATAACTTTTCAATGCGCATTATTGTTTAGTAAAAAATATTAGTCGTAATTTATTGTCTATCACATAGATATACATATTTATATAACAGACATTGTAAAATGACTTACTGATATAGATGTCTAAACCAATAAATCAATTTGCTAAGCTAGTGACGCACTTTCTATATCAATGAAATGTATTATAATCAAACATACCAGTAGTTTAGCAATTATCTATCGAGATCATTTTGTTTCCGTTACGTACTTATGACTCTGCGTTAATTTTATATTTTTAATAGTACGTATGTACTTATAACGTTCATAAGCTTGTGGACCTGCGGAAAACACTCCATATCAATGCAAATTGAATACGGAACTTGATAGATACACTAACTGTTAACTCATCCCGGTACCAACACTTTTTGAAATACTTAGTACTGAATTCTCATCCAATAATATATTCTACAGAAACCGCACTGCACGAAACCATTTACATTCTAAAATGAGAGGATATATTCCTTGTCGATGGAGAGCAGTGCGATGATAAAAGGTGACCTAAACGATTTCTCAGAACAAATCAAGCATTTCTTACAATACAATCTATTATACAAGTGATATAAAGGAAAACGAAGTCGCACATTATATTTAGAGACTTGATACCGCTTGTGATCTTAGAAATTTATTGTCAATCACACGATATCATTTACACAAAATTACATACTTTTCAAAATTCCCGTAAAAATATTCATATCCCTAGACACATCGGTTTCGGCTAAGCGTTTTCTTTCAATCTACTAATATTAGATAAAAAAATAAAGAACAATCATCGTATTGTATTGTAAAAATCTTTATTGTACATAATTTATATTGGACACATTAAAAGATTTAATATACAATGGCGGACTTATCTCATAAAGTGATATCTTACATTGAACCTTCGAAAATCTGAAAGAAAACTATACAATGTACAAGGGTAAAAACCATCATTCACTATCATCATTTCAGCCATTATCCGTCCATTACTGGACATAATCCTCCCCCATAGACTGCCATAAGTAACGGTCCTGAGCTACCTGCATCCAATGACTTCCTGCAATGCATTTGAGGTTGTAAAGAACAATACACGAATAAAATTATATTGGTTTTCATATGGAACCCCGAAAATATAAACAACTCCTTGCCAAAAGTAATTACTACAGAAGATTAATTTAATCAAGTCTAAATTTGTATTTATCAACATTAATTATATCAGAGATATATTTTATCTATTGGCATATTTTATCTGTAGTCTACACTATAAAATAAATTTTACTCATTGCGACTTTAAATATTTCGGGAAAATTTACAAAATGAAAGTGGTTGTAGTGACTCTGTTGGCGGTCGCCACTGTTACTTTCGCTAAGTCTATCGAAGGTGGCATTCCTGATGCTTATGGATACCTTACGAAAGTAGGGATTCCATTAGGGGAGAAGATCCGTAAAGCTGAAGAGGCAATACTACAGCATCCCTCCAGAATCATTAATGGATCGCTTGCTGCTTCTGGGCAAATTCCTTACCAAGTTAGTAATAATAATGTTATTATGAATATTTACGGGTTAATCATTATTTAATACCACATATTGTTCAATGAAGTAATGTGTATGTAACGAAAGTTATAATGTACCTTATATTATTTGCAATATCTTAACAAGGTATCTAGTTAAATAAGTATTATTATGTATTATTTTTATACTACAACTATATAGATTTATTCAATTTCATATCATGCTTGATATTTTTATAAAGATATACAA
The DNA here is from genome assembly GCF_026898425.1 of Galleria mellonella. NCBI lineage: Eukaryota > Metazoa > Arthropoda > Insecta > Lepidoptera > Pyralidae > Galleria > Galleria mellonella. Next base: position 1,662,420 of record NW_026442045.1, on the reverse strand, counting down.
TTATAAAATGTTTGTACATTATATCTAGTCTTTAATTAAATTTATAAAAAAAGAATAATATTCATACCAAATTACAATATTTATGAACTAAATACAAATTGTTCTGTTTTCATAAAGAAGTAGATCTCTTTAAATATTCTTTAACTTATAAAAAACTTATAAGAAACTTATAAAAAATAACTCGCTGAAATATTTATTAAATTTTATTTTGTGTTTAATTGAAACATACACACTCTTACCAAAGACACGCTCGAAAGCACGCACACATACACACACACAAACGCGCACATGCACGCGTTCGCGCACACGCATCCCTCATTCATAGTTTTTACTCATTATAATATTATTTGAAATCTAGTAAATATTGTTATGATGTGCTATAGTGCAAAGTAGTTATTGATTACCTTCTAAATTTTATAATTTTCCTGCCGCGACAAATTTATATTACTAAGTCAGTGAAAACCTTTTATTGGCTTTTTTAATAGATAAATTGTTGTTAAGCTATAAATTGTAAGCTGTTGGTTTTTCGAATAAATAAACACTTCTTTATCTAATGAAGTTAGGTCAATACATTTGATAAATATTACTGTTGTAATAGATAAAATATTATTCTCTATCACTTAATGAATAAAAATTAAAAATTTATGTTGAAAATAATAATTGTACAAAATATAAACAATTACGTCTTAAATTTATCAATCCAATTATGATATCGGGCATATTCTATTTTCGCCAGTGCTTAATTGATTGTGATCCACACAATTATATTCCGTTAATCCGTCCAGGGTCAATCGATAAAACACTTCAATATCATCATCACTATATCAGCCGCTATCTGTCCACTGCTGAACAAAGACCACCTGCATCTACTGACTCTGTAATACATTTGAGGTCGTCACTCCATCTAGTACTAGTAGTAGTAGCAGGAGGGGGGAGGGATTGTTTGTGGTGCGAAGTATCAGTCAAATTGCTAGCAATATACCCTGGCAAGTCCACCTCTACGTGGTCCCCCCTGGAAACTATCGTGCTGGATTCCAGGTGTATTAATTACGATGGGCTAATTGGCCTGTCTTGTGAGAATGAATGTCACCTATCATCTCTCACTAGCGCCTCGCCAGCGCATTGCATTGCATTTGCCTGTACGGATCGCCACTCAAGAATCTTCCTTCCTTATCGGTTGTTGATTCTTCAAGGTATGCGACCAACCCATTGCCAATTCAGCTTGCTTATCCTATGATGCTCAATAATATTATAAGAGTAATAAATTTTTAAAAATCATTGATTCCAAGTTAAATATTATTTTATATTTTTTAACGAGATATAATTAAAGAACTGTATATTATTATTAAAAGGTATTTCAAATAACAAATTAAATGACAGCCAAGTTAATGGGAACTCGCTTGTCTAGTATTCTGATCTGACTGTATTAATAACAAGCGACCCGCTATTCGCATTATTTTTTTGAAAATAAAATACAACCCATGTTAATCACGAGTAATGTAAATTCCTAAATGTGAAAGATTTTTTTTAATATCGATATAATAGTTTTTTCTCTTTATATTTTTTTTTATACAACTTAGAATGGCAAACAAGCTGATGGTGAGTGGTAACCGTCGCCTATAGACATGAGCAGTAGCATGGACATAACAGAGTATACTGTTTCGCCCATGATACCCCTCATGCGTTGCCATTCCTGAGGACGCAGATGTTATTCCTTTGTACCCAGTAAATTTACGCCATATCCCACCCTTCAAACTGAAACACAGTCATGCAAACACAACTGCTTTACGGTTGAAACACGAATGGGACAGAGGTACCCAAGCAATCGACTTTTGTACAAAGTCTCCCTCTGGTAAAATAATTATAATAAAATAAATATAATAATTATATTATATTACTTGCTCAGATAATGGTTTCAACAGTGATGTTGACAAAAATACCTGCATCCTTCCAGGCCGGTCTCATCACTGAAATCGTCGGGATCACAGGCAGAGGTGTATGCGGTGGCTCCCTTGTGTCAGCCAACAGAGTGATCACCGCCGCTCACTGCTGGTTCGACGGCATCCACCAAGGATGGAGAGTCACAGTTGTGCTCGGCTCAGTGCTACTTTTCAGCGGAGGCACCAGGATCGAGTCCGAAACAGTGGTTACACACCCCGACTGGAACCCTTCTCTCATTCGAAACGACGTTGGTGTTATTTACTTGCCTACTAGCGTTGAACTCTCAGGTCTGTATTTTTACAGTTTATTTCTGTAAAAACTATAACTATGTTTTGTAACTTTCATCATCACCACCTTAACTTACTAGCTTAGTTACGACCAATAACTAGATATAGCATTCTCACCATAAAAACACGATTTTAGCCTAACATATGTAGTTGCCAACCCGCTTATAATTTTTATTTCGTATTTTACTTCTCTTGCACTACTGTTAGCGCTTTATTTACATCATAAGACTGAAAAGTGGTGACATTCTGGTATATATACTCGTATTTACATTAAATAAATACATTCATTAATTATATGAATACATTTTAATTTTTACAGACACAATCAACACAATTGCTCTACCTTCTGGAGCGGAACTGAACCAGAATTTTGTAGGCGTTACTGCTATAGCTTCGGGATTTGGTATAACTAGAGATAGTGAGTGTTTTTATTGGTAATAAATACATCTTTAATTTTGTCCCGCGCAACCGCATACAGTCACCAGATTTTAAGTTTGACCTTCTAAAATACAACTGGGAAGACCACATCCAATTTAATGCACAAGTTTTTACGTGATGCCCTAACTAATATACAGACATAAAATAACAAACAGAAAAACAAATTTAATGTAGGTATTAAATCTGTAATAATTAGGAAGGTTTTTTGTAATCCATGCCAGTAACAGCATTGGCTCTGAATTTTGTTATTATCCACCTAAATATGACTAATATTCAATAATAGACACACTAGACTTGACCGGAGCTATTGTTATGACCTTCGATTTATTTACATAAATAAAAAAAAATTTGTCCACGCCATGATAAGGGAAAAGAATAGTTTCAATTGTTTTTCATTATATTATAATACAATTGTTATTTGCGGCAATAATCATAATAATCACTTTTCATAATATTTTACTTTACTTACAGACGGCAACATCGCTGAAACACAAAGTTTGAGCTACGTCGAACTGGAAGTCATCACAAATACTGTCTGCTTTGTGGCATTCCCCGTTATTGTCCAGTCAAGTAACATCTGTACTAGCGGCGTTGTTGGCAGCACTTGCAGCGGCGACTCAGGTGGTCCTCTAGTCGTCAATAGCAACGGCAGACCTATTCTGGTAAATAATATTATTACGTTTTTAGATTTTCGTTTTGTCTTGAGTCATATTATCACTTCTATCCATTCATCGTTATGAAGGAATGTGTTTCCAATATTTTACCATAAAATACAATCCTGCATCCATCAGTTTTCTATTTTTTATGTGGAGCTGTCTGTTATATAAACCACTCACACAGGACAGATAAAGACGAGTGGACTTACCATATATGTGGCTAAATCCACATATAAAATGAAGCTTCACTTTTTTACCATAATGTCGGATCTAAAAGTTCACTTTCGTATCCTAATCATAGACTTCTTACTTAAAGTTAGCAGTTCATTTTACGAGTGATTCACCCTATTGGTTTTGCCTAGTGATCTACTACTTGACAACATTTAGCTTATTTTTACTCATTCAGATACAGAAAATAGAAATAAGAATAAAATAATAACACAAATCGAAGTAGGTACAAAAATTTTCATTTTTGTTGATAAATATGATTCTTTAAATTACTATTTTAAATAGACATTCATTATGTTCATAAATAGACAATCTACTAGTTTACTTTTCTATCATAAAAATCCCTATTGGAAATTATTGGGCAAACTCTTCTTTCCTAGTACCTTTTCTTCAAAATAAAAAATAGATTACGAGTATAAGTACGTAAAGCTTCTTATAAGGTTCCCTAATAAAAGCAAGAACTCTCACAAGTTCGCCATATAATGCATCTAGTCATTTTATTACAGTGAATTTTACCCACTTAAATAAATAATTCTACCTGCTACCGCTATAAAAGTGTAAAGACTACCTGATAAAAAGTTGTGACCCCAGCTGGAGACGTGAACGACATTATGGTTGACTAACGTTATATTCTGTGTATGCTGACCTTTATGAACCCTAACAAAAACTTTCACCTTTTTCATAATTATAACAAATAAAAGAAAATTATTTTATATAACTACAGGCGAAAGATTAATAAGCCGAAATTTAGCTGCCATTAAGTCATAATTAACTAACTTACCACTTGAAAAAAAAACTAGTATACAAACCGAAGAGCCACGTGATCGATTGAAAGGTTCAAAATTTATTTTTACACAAGCTACATATTATATCGATATTATAATAGAGTTTCATTAAGAGAAAAATAATTTCTGACATACACGATTTGATACTATAATACGTTTTATTTCTCTGTAACAGATTGGTATAACATCATTTGGTTCAGCTTTCGGCTGCGAGGTCGGTTTTCCAGCTGCGTTTGCAAGAGTCACTTCCTTTGTGGATTTCTTCAATGATAATATATAAAAAGAAATTTATTTTTTAATGAAAACTGTGAAATAAAGAATCTTTTATTTATTAACCCACTTCAAAAAAGAATTTTCTCAATTTGGTTGTATTTGTTTTTTTTTTTTTATCTTTCTTACCTCTAACTCCGTCAGTGCTAATCTGATTTAATTTTTTTATTTTTTTTATCTAAAAGGAGATTACAGATTGGTCCAGTATAAATTTTATCAAAAACGGATTAGTTTTTAAGTCAATGGTTTTATCACTACAAAAGTTGTTTTTTTTTTTTTGCGGAACACAATATTATATTATTAATTATACATTTTTTATTTCTAAATGAAAACTTTTAATTAAAATTCTTTTATTTACCTATACTATTTTTAATTTACATTTATAACTTATCAATGATCATCACCGGATGTGAGCTGTTAGATCCGATGATGGTCATAGACAATACAAAATTATTGTGGCACCCATTGCAACCCCTCATGTGTTACCATTCTTGAGTATTAAGTTGATTAGCCTATATTATGTTAGGTATTTTAACTAAGTCTTTATATTTTATTTCTTCTCTTTGAAACTTTCAAATAATCTCATACAATTAACCATGTTAAGTAGTTAAGTCTATTTCCAATATCACTTAGGTATAATACTATATAGTTGATAATTACTGCAAACTTATCTACTCATATAAATTTACTAATAGTAAATTTAAATCCCTTTAGGTCGCTCTTATTACTCCACCATCTGGGTCTAAACTTAACTATTAGACGAGCGAGTCCTTTATTGTTTCGGGTTCAACCTACTAGTTATATATTAAAACAATATAATATAGTTTTTGTTCAAATGTCTCATACATTCATTTTATTTATACAGTCTCCATGTTATGATATGTTTTATTCACAGCACGTAAACACAAGATATAAAAATCTTTAAATCGTATTCTATACATTACTTATTGCAATAACAAATGTCTAATAATAATAAGCTAATACACCCATCAACATCGTCTAGGAATATTTTGAATTTTCTCAATTTACTGAAATAAAAATATAAATAACATGCAACATGTATATATTTTTGAAAAGCGTATTTAACAGACTACACTTCAAAATAAAATAAAGTCATGTTAAGATTAAGAAGTAATTACTCTACCTAGGTATATTAACTTTTACCACAGCTCACACGGAAGAAAGGAATAGTTAGTAATGCAAACCACCAGTTCCATTGCTAGTAATATACCCTGTTAGGTTTTTTAATGGGTGAAAATTGAATGGTAACCCCATCCGCGCTATAGTAGATGATAGGTGAGAATGAATGCAGATCAGTTACCCCACCATGATAAATTCGACAAGAATTAAACATAATGGTTTCCAGGGGGAACGGCGTGGAGGTCGACCCGAGAGGGTATATTGCTAGTAATGGGGCTATTAGACCCCATTTCTAACAATCCTTTTCCCCCAACCCTGTTAGGTTAGGCGTATTCATCATGATGAGCTAACTAACCTGTTTTTTCATTTATTATCACTGGTGACTCGCCATCATAGACCGTTAGTGCAAGCGGGGTTACCATTTCATTATCATCCATTAAATATATAGGTGTATCTAACTGACAAGGGACACTGCTTAGGTGCACTGATTGTAGACATTTATTCTTAGGCTTCGTAATAGAATCTACTAGAAAAATCCTAAAAATTCTATAAAAATAATACAGTTGGATTCTTGATTCCTCTCTTAAGAAAACCCTAATCTAATTAGAGCCCTAGGTAAATACCAAACAACTTTAAGAGCAACTCCATTTATGGCAATTGATAAAGATGAACTAATTCGAATGCGTTGTCAAATGGACTCTTAAGTGTTAACCGCTCGTTATCAAAAAATATGTTAAAAAATGCTTATTTGTGTGTTTGCATAAATAATGCTTGCAGTGGACTCTAGTTTGAAAATTACCCATAATACCTAAGATTACACAAAAAAAGTCACAAAAAGTCACAAATTATATTTAAAATTATGTATTTTGTATTATTATTTATAAAATGTGTAATACAAAAGACACATTTGTAGGATATACTTTTCCCCATTTATAAATTTCGATTGTTTAAAATTCTGCTATACAAATTATTCTACATAAATTCTATTATGCGTAAAAAGAACCGTACACTGGCGACAGCATGATATAGCGTATTATTTTGACATTTTCATGACGTTTCGTTTCTCTGCCATCTTTTCTTATTATCGTTGTCATTTTAATATAATAGTTGGGATAAAATAAATACGGTTATAAAAAATGGAAGAAATTGGAATTATACTACCTGAGAAGGTAATTTCGTTATCAAATATGTTTTTTTTACAATGGTTGTACATATTTTTAAACATATTTACTTTTCGTACATATAGGATGAGCAAGTCGTCGATACAAAGGCACTCGCTGGACCTCAGTCCTTTGACGAACTTGAATCTGAGGATTTATACACGAAATATAAGGTATTATTTTAATATTTACATAATATATCTACTATTTCAACTTTAAAAATACAATGACTTCGTAACTAACATAGCTAACCAACTATATGTTGCATATATATTTACAAATTGAACACAAAATGTATTCTCAATATATCACTAAATCTATTACTTACAGAAACTACAACGTATGTTAGAGTTTTTGGAAGTGCAAGAAGAATATATCAAGGATGAACAAAGAAATCTGAAAAAAGAATATTTACATGCTCAGGAAGAGGTGAAACGTATACAGTCTGTGCCATTGGTCATTGGACAGTTTTTGGAAGCAGTTGATCAAAACACTGGAATAGGTATAAAATTATCTTAAGTTTATATACCTACTATTACAAATACTAATGTATAAAAAAATAAAACATTCCCATACAAATATTACACTTTAAACGAATTTCATAGGCAAAGAGTGTGTAGAGTCAAAACTTGCCAAAAATATGAAACTTTGTGTATTTTACTTTGTATCTTCTGAATTCTTGTATTTATACAAAATTTAAAATGACAGTACAGCATTTTTAGCCTAGCTTTTAGTTACATGTGATGATGTGTTCTACCTGAAAAGAGCATGTCTGCCATTATAAGATCTAAGATCTGCTCATAGACATATTGAAAGAAATTTCTCAATGATTGAAAAGGAAACCTACCACACCACAAACTATACCCATATAATAGATTGAATTATAACTAGTAAAAAGACTAATGGCAAATACAGAAAAAATAAAATCTACTTTTTAGTCTCTAAAATAGCATATATCTTATTTTTGTATATCTAAGACTTGCATTTTTAACTAATATACTCTTTTTTTTCAGTTGGAAGTACCACAGGCTCCAACTACTATGTGCGCATCCTATCAACAATAGATCGTGAACTGCTGAAACCTTCAGCCTCTGTTGCTCTGCACAAGCATTCAAATGCTCTTGTAGATGTTCTGCCACCTGAAGCTGATAGCTCTATCTCTATGCTGCAAGCTGGTATTTTAAACAGATTTATAGCTAATCACTTTCATAATTTGATACAACTTTAATGCCATAATGACCATTAACCAGCCCGTACTAAACATAGGCCTGTCCTAAAAGGGAGTTTTTGCCAATAGTTACCACACTTGGAAAGTGGGTTTGCAACTGTAGTTAGACTTCGGCAATGTTTAAAGAGGAATGTTTCTACCCTTCCCTAAACCGTTAAGTTCCCTTAGTCCTCTTACAACACCCCCAAAAAAGGAAAGTCCTCTTAAAAGTACATTCAGATTTCAGTATGCATAAAAAATGGGATGTCAATAAAACCTTATTCTCCTGCAACTCCATTTCAGGAGAATAAGGTTTTATGTATGAAAATAATGAGTAATTTGATTAAGTCAATTAATGTGGGTATGTATATAATTATTATGACAAAATAGTTTTGCTTCCAATCTCAACCAAGTTGCATCTTTTAGCAACCCATAAGGGGTATTATAGATATCACAATGTATTCTGTAATCAGTGTATCTACAATGTAGTCTGTGATACTGTTCATGTCTATAAGAAAGTTACCATTTTCCAACAACAAGACCATCAACTTTTTTCACATTTCATTAAACTTGGTATTGTGACCCAAACCTTCACAGATTGTAATGGTCACTTACCATCAAGCTGACTATATATTTGCTTGCCGTATTCTTTATATATATAAAAAATTGTTTTAATTCTAGATAATATTATAGTAAATAAAACTTATATTCCTTTCGTCATACAGATGAGAAGCCTGATGTCCAATATTCAGATATAGGAGGCATGGACACACAGAAACAAGAAATAAGGGAGGCTGTGGAGTTGCCCTTGACACATGTGGAGTTATATAGACAAATTGGTATTGAACCTCCACGAGGTGTACTCATGTATGGACCGCCTGGCTGTGGCAAGACAATGTTAGCTAAAGCAGTAGCTCATCATACCACAGGTGAGTGATATTTAAACATGGGAGTATAATTTATTTTCATGTTCATCAAAATTTTTTATACAAGCAATCCTGTCTTACACATGTAGACAGAATTTTCGAGCATAATATATAGTCTGTGTTACTTGCTGATGATGTAACTTTAATTTAGTAATTCTTCTTAGTAGTTTTTGAGTTTATGCATTACCAACAAACAATCAAGTCTTTCCTCTTAATAATATTAGTATACATTAATACTAAATTGTAATTACAGCTGCATTCATTCGTGTGGTTGGTTCTGAATTCGTGCAAAAGTACCTGGGTGAAGGTCCACGTATGGTGCGAGATGTCTTCCGTCTTGCCAAGGAGAACAGTCCAGCTATTATATTCATAGATGAGATAGATGCTATCGCAACTAAAAGGTATTATTACAAGTATCAACTTCGAATTTTCTATAAGTTCTCATATAAATATTTAATGAAATTTAAAAATTAAGTTAAACAATCAAGTTAGCAAAACATGTTAGAATTATACAAATCCTCCAATGAACAACAAGTATGTCTTTGCACTTACTATGTACACATGTTTGCAAATAAATTTATCTTTATCTTTATAATTTGTAAAACGATTTTATTATATATTTTAAATTCACTATATTATGCTTCAGATTTGATGCCCAAACCGGCGCTGACAGAGAAGTTCAGAGAATCTTACTAGAACTTTTAAATCAAATGGATGGTTTTGATCAAACCACCAATGTTAAGGTGAGTTCGCACAGTACACTCCATCATTTTATATTATCTGTACAGTTACGCAAAATTTATATTTAATACAAAAAATCTTACTCCAGGTCATAATGGCTACAAACCGAGCTGATACTTTAGATCCTGCTCTTCTTCGACCTGGCCGCCTTGATAGGAAGATTGAATTCCCACTTCCTGACAGGTAAACTATGTTACGATATTGCATTTACTTACATAATTATACCTACATAATAATGCAGTATCTGAAGCTATACTTGCAAATAAATTTTAAACCATTACCCCTTATCGAAATTAACAATAGCAATAAAATATCATGTGGCAAATTGTAAGTTTGTTCACCATTTTTATTATATAGAAAAATTTACATTAATTGTACATTATTATTATTACTAAAATATTTTTATATATTAGAAAGTATTGACTACAAGTCTTCAAAATTTTAATATTTTTATGTAATTTGTCATTTTATATGACTTGAAAAACTAAAATGTATTATTTTATATTTATCCTTTCACAGACGTCAAAAACGGCTTATATTCTCAACTATTACGGCAAAGATGAACTTGTCTGAAGAAGTGGATCTAGAAGAGTTTGTAGCGCGGCCAGACCGCGTCTCGGGCGCAGATATCAATGCCATATGCCAAGAAGCTGGCATGCACGCAGTTCGAGAGAATAGGTATGTTATTCTCACAATTGTAACTCCAGATACCCATCTGGAATTAGTTAGTCATCTGGATTAGTTATAGGTATTTGTCAACTATTGCACTAAATATACAATGGCATGCACACAATGATGAACATTTGAATCTAACGTGACAGGTGATGAGCCTACCAGTCACTCATTGTGAGGGAATTTGGTTAATATATAATATTTTCCTTTACTGTTAAACGACATACAGTTTTGGATATCATTTAAATTCGAAGTTGTTGCCTTTGAAATCTATAAGTATAGTTATCTATTAACCAACTCTCTCATAATGAACCTAGATAGTTTTTAACCAACTTTAAATAAAAATGTTCTCAAGTTTTAGATACATTATCTTCACAAATTCTAACCGATTCTCCTTTTCATAATTACATACAAGAAATAGCGAAATATTTCCTCACTATTTTTGTCAAAATCGAATATTTCCTCATCTAGATCTGCATGAACAGCAGGCCAACCTCGGTTCAGTAGGTACTTGAAAAAGCAATGAACTAATTTATTCAATTCGCATTTTGTTTCAGGTATATTGTATTGCCGAAAGATTTCGAAAAAGGTTATAAGAATAATATCAAAAAAGACGAAAGTGAATATGAATTTTATAAATAAGTTTTGTGTTATCTCGATATTTTAATTCAAAATATATAATAAATATGTGTAAGAACAGGTTTTTTTTTAACTATCTCAATTCCCTAGAACTTAAGAAATCCTCGGAACGGTGAAGTCGCTCCGTGAGGCCTGTGAAGAACCCAGGAAGCTTCTGCGCTTCTGGGCGGAGCTAGGTTGGCTGTACCAGCCACGACTGATACGTGACTAAGTTCATTAAAATATAATTAAAAACAAAACTAATTATTCTTAGATATTCTTTGTGGCATGTGTATGTAAAAGCAAGAATAAATCTATTTTTGCTAATATAATGTAGCCTTTGAGTATTACAGCGGACCGCTGCATATACTCAAAAATTAAAAAGTAGTTACTTGAATAAATAAAAAAAAACTATATTGTTTCAAATTCTATATTTTATAACAGTTCTTATCAACAATGCAATATAGAATTACAATATATTTGGCATATACCTCATTAAAACAAAATCTTAACTAATGTAAGTAATAAATTATAAAATGGAAATGTAAATTGAGTACGAATGAAATATTTTGTGATGAGTGATATATTAGGGCTCTGACTTATACTTAGTTTTAAAATACCTAAAATAACATCAGGTGCAATAAGTTCTAAAATCTAGTTCTAGGCTGTGTTAAGGCACTAAGTCTAATTTTAAGGCTCTTTGATATTACCACAAACGTGAATGAAACAGAAATACAACATAATCTCAATTCTAGCTGCCTAAGTCATAGATTATTAAGTACTTACTAATATTAATAGCGTAGTTGCGGAGAATCCATTAAAATGGACATTAAAAATTAAAATATGTGCATGTAGCAATTCATATTTTAAACTAAAAATTACTCCAAAGATAAATAACGTGATATTTGTGTGAAAAACATTGTTTATCATCACCATCCTCCACATTTAATCGATACCCCCAAATTTTTCACAAAAATTGAAGACTAATTTTACAGAGTATATTAGCCACATGGATTTAGAAATAAGGTACCTAACCAGTTCTAAATGACGTATTAACATAAAACTAGACCAGATTCTAAGATACGTCTGCGGTAACACAAATGTGGAAACCGCATCTAATTTGATACAATAATTTTTGCATAATTTTCGAAAAAAAAACAATATATATATATATATATATATATATATATATATATGTGTCAACTATGTATCGTCTAGTTACAATTTATTATTATGAAATAGAATTGCTAATAGCACATATTTAATTAACAAAAACATTGCTATGTCCAATTTAACTATTATTTTAGAAATGTAATCATTCCATTCCGAATTTGTATGATGACAGAATTTTAAAAATGACTACACACTCGCGACTGTCTACAAACATGGTAGATATCTATAAATTGTCTTAAACAGATATACTTTCATTTATTCCTTTTCGTTTAATTACGGACAACTATTTAATACTGCTCATTAATTGTAAAGAATGTGAAATGTGATTGTCTTAAGTATGTACCTCAAAAGATCTACTATACAGACAGTGCTACGGTTATTTTTCATTCATTATTATTCTCCACTAAATACAATATATTCTGAACACATTATTGACACAAAGTTTGATCTGTAAAATTAATTGCTTTCACAGTTCGCGCAGAATAAGTTGGCCTCATTGGATATAAATAAACATTAATATTTAGTATGTAAAACCAAAGATCACCAAAGTTTTTATTTTTAATTAAAAATGTTAATCACATTAGATGGGGGAGCAAGGAAATATTAATAATAATAAATAAATAATAATAAATAAATAATAAGCAATAAATCCTTGAAATAAGATTGATCAGTATGGTTTCATATCACATATTATACAAACAGCTTAATAATTTCTTTGAAGTCGTTAAAAAGATATAGCACGTCAGCCCCTCATCACCCCAACTAATGTCTCTATTCATTATAATACCACTATAAGGCCAACATTTTAAATCGCTTAAACGCTTCTTTAATATTTTTAATTTTTCATTAATATTAATTCTTGATTTCCCATAAATTGTTTGTGACCACACCACAACCTATATACAAAAATAACATTTTATCGGAATGTAGTTATGAAATGTTCATTAATAAATATTAACGTTGAATATAAAATACCATCTAAGTACAATACATTCTCTTAACAAAGTAAGTACATAAGCGAATTGTCATTTTAATACTGATTTTGAAAAGTATTGATCAACGTTCAGGCACAAATTTTTCACGCTATAATTATCTAGTCTTTAAAGTTACTGTGTTAATAGATGTATCGAAAATATCATTTTTTTTTTAATATCTATAATTGTCATGCATAAAATATTAGATCTGACATTACTACGACATAATTATTGTGATCAACAAATTAATATAAATTTTAAATTTATTTAAACAACAAACCTCTAGTCATCATGTGAAGATTAAGATAAACAGGCGAGTAGTATGCCTGCTTCGCAGCAAATCTCATTTTTGAGGTTAATGAGAGGATTAAACAAGACATAATTCAATGTTTCGTTTAATCGTTCTATAGCAATATAGAGTGCGAATAAGATTTGATGAGAGACAGAGATTTTACTCTTGTCGTATCACTCTTCCACAAAAAAGATAGAGAACTTTTTAATAAAAAAACATCGTCAGATTATTACTTCATACATTCTAAAATGTCTGACACTTAACATTTATTGGGGTATTTCCATCATACTGGCTGCTAATATTAATACTTAATCTTACTAAGTTTTGAATATAATAAGAGGTACGCAAATACCTAAAATTAAAGACAATACTTGCTACATGCAAATTACAGCATGTTCTTACAACAATTCTTATAACCAACCAACATTTTATGGCAATACATCAAAAATAATTTCAACAATAATATTAAAATTCATTAATAACTGATCTTGAATTTGCATAATAAAAAAATAAAGATTAAATAAGGAATGTTATAAATACTAGATTAAATATAATAATATAATTATATCAGTTGCCTTGCGTACAAAAATTTGTATATATGTATGTATATTACTTACTAAGACACCTTCGATTAAAAAAACAATACTGAAATATGTATTTAAAATCAAATATCAATCACATGAGTAAATCTAATAGGCGAAATGTTGATTTTAATGATTACATACTATTTACAAAAAATTTGAATGATTTCACTGGTTATCTTTTGTTGCTAACACTACATCATATAAAATAATAAAAAAAAAATTAACTGAAATTATTCAATTGACGTATGATAAAAAATTTGTTACAGTTTTACCCAGATAGATTCCATTGACAAATTATTTTATTATTATGTCGACGAAATTAGATTCAGAAATTAAACCTGAAGCTAAAAACGTATGTGAGAGAACATTCTAAATATAGTCATAAATCAATAAAAATGTGACAGAATTTTAGACTCATAAACAGGAGGCAAACGAATGTATCGACTGTATTTTTCAGTTAGTGCTCGCGTGAAATTTACATACAAACATAATGTAGCCGTGATTTATTAACAAACAGCATAAGATTTAAACGCAAATTGAAATTTTGTCATTGACAAAAAACAAAAACCAACTACTAATATTTGTCTACATTAAAGCTAGTACAGCTGTTTTAAAACCCCGTATTGACAGAAGGACACAATTATAATTTTATGATATGATAGAGATACCAGTAAATTATATACCAATTTAACATGTGTCATAACGAACCTTTTAATCCGACACACGTAAATAGAACAAAGACAAATATTTTTGGGTAAAACTATAACACACATTTATCAAGATTTTATTATTTTATAGAAACTTATAAATAAGTAGAATGATAAGGAGTTGTATTGATAACAACTTTGGCTTACCATATTGTATAACATATAACATTTATATAAATAGGCGACAAATTTTTTACTTCTTCTGTAGCAGTTGTAAGGTGGGGATTGTCGTTTATCTGAAAAAAAAAAAAATTATGCATATTTATTACAGCAGTCATCAATAATGAATAACTATAGGTATAGAAATTTACATTAAAATAAATGGTTGACTACTCAACTATGCTACAAAATATATTTTTTGTTAACAAATCCCTTTCAATTTAAAGCTTTTGGAAAATACCATAATGTTGTTTCAATTTTTTCTTTTTTTTTAAATGTTATGTGAGACATTTATGTTAAAATTCTTATTCATTTGAGAACCTTTGTACCGAGGCAGCATGTATATAAATTCATATCTGTGGTGACCCTTTAATTGGATAATAGAAGTGTATTCTCTGAGTAGCATGAATTGTACACTACCATACACCACATAACTGATGTTGAATATTATCTTAAGGCTATTTATTACCTGATGTGGTCGCAAGTCAATACTTCAAGACATGATAGTCAAATTTTCATTCCAGATAGTGTAAAAATGAATTAAATAACAACATAGTTAAACTAAATGTACATTGAAAATTGTTATGTAAACTCATTTTGTTCTATCATTATACTGCAATTAAAAGTCGAACTACGATTTAAAATATACTCACTGTTCATTTGGATGATGGTGCGGTTGTGGATGCGCTTGGAGGTGATGTGGCTGCGGATGGGGCTGGTGTTGAGGGTGTGGATGGGGATGCGGTGGGGCGGGGGGATGAGGCTGCGGTTGGTTGTGCGGCATCAAAGGCACAAGCAGCGCGGGTGGCCCGGCACGACGCAAGAACGGATGGTGGAGGAGGCGGGCGGCCGACTGCCGCTGCGCGGGGTCACGTACGAGTGCACAGTCGATGAAGGCTAGCAAGTCGGGCGGACAGCGGGCAGCTAGTCTCGGCCGTGGAGGTGGCATGTCTCGGATGCGTCGCATCGCCTACCAACCGACAACAGATTTTATACTAGCTGTTTCCCGCAGCTTTGCTCGCGTGCATTATGATAAAAAGTAGCCCATTTGGTAATCCAAATTTAATTTAATTAAGATGTTATAGTCTGACTGAGTAACAAACATACTAACATCCAAATATCTTTACAAATACATTTATAATATTAATAGTGTTTTTTAAAGTAAACATACATAATTCCTGTGTTCAATTAAATAATATCATCACTGTATTTCAATTATTTATATACTTTCTATTACTCTGTTTTATCTTGTACAAGAATACGTAAAGGGCAATTCATTTTAAATAATAACATATATTAACTTATTCAGGTGCCAAACTAATGTCATATAATTATTACATATAATTAATTTTCTTATTATTAAGAATTTATAGGAACAAACAATAAACAACAAAATAAGTAAAAATAAATGGATAAGCTGTAATTAAGGTAACACTCCCATTTTCATAATAATATAAAAAAATATATTTAAAATAGAAATTACTGACCTGCAAAGGTGGTTCATTGAAGAATGGAGGTTCTCCATCAACCATCTCCACTACCATAATACCCAAAGACCACACATCTACTTCGGGGCCATATGGCAATCTGGATATAACTTCAGGTGACATCCAATATGGAGTACCAACAAGTGACTTGCGTTTTGGTAATTCCTAAAAAAACACAGTACAGCGTTCATTCATTAACCATGAATTAAATTAACAGTGAATATTTATGACAGTACTAAAAGTAAAAGATAAACTTACTTGAGAAACTTGAGCGCAAAAACCGAAATCCGATAACTTGACCCGACCGTCTGCCGTCATAAGAATAGAATCTGATTTAATGTCTCTATGAATAACGCCTTGACCGTGGAGGAATGCTAATGCCTGAAATAAACAAATGTAATTATGTATACACTATTGTAAGAACGTAAACCAAATTTTAGTCTTACTAAAAAATGACAAATAGGTATCTTAAAATAAATTTTCTATTTATTAGAACGTTTATTATGTAAAGATATGAATTATATGGTAGAGTATCTTTTTTTTTGTTACGGATAATTGTGACTTATTAGATACACCATTAATTTATCGTTTCTAATGAACAAAAATGCCAATAACCACATTTTTTTTTAAAATGCATGCCTTCAAAGTATTTATTTATTTATTTAACACTTTATTGCACCAACATAACAGGATTTGTTGAACAATTTTCAATAAGTATACATACAAAAGGCGGTCTTATTGCTAAGAAATCTCTTCCAGGCAACCTTTAGGTAGAAAGAATTAAAGCATAAATAGGTAGTATTTAACTTTTAAACTGAGATAATAATTCCAGATGATATTATAGTCTGAAGCATTAGATGACTGTCAATATGTCCATATTCCATTGAAGATATAAATGTATTTAACCAAATGATAATACATTTAGCCACATTTTATTCAAAATGGAAAAAATAAAATAATTGACAAGTGAAGACGCTTCCGCGATAAATAAAAAAATAAAAAAAATTATCAATGATGTAACATACAGAAAATGAATCAAGATATTAAAATTATTTTCTTTTTATATTATATAGGGGAGGATCTATTGATTCTACCCATTCAATAATAAATATAAATTACCTTTAAGCACTGTTTACAAACTGTAGCGATCTGCTCGGGGTCCATCCTGACCGAATGCCTGGTGACGATGTCAGTGAGCGCACCACCTGCCATGTACTCCATCACCACCCACAGCTCATCGCCCACTAAGTACGACGCGTGCATCTCCACTATATTCGGGTGCGGGTAGTCTCGCATTATCACCTATCAATGAAAAATATAATAATGAAATTCCTCTGTAATTAAATTTGATATAATAGACCACACGTTCCTTTCCCGTGGGTACAATAAGAGGCGACTAAGGGAGATACAAAGTTACATATCTAAATATGATTGCTAATGCTACTTAATAATGAAATGAATTATTCATTTCATTATTAAGTAAAATTGTTTTAATAGTTTCAATGTCAATCACTAGAATGATTTATTAAAATAAATTCTAAAAGTAATATCAATATTCAACATATTTAAGCAAATTCACAGGTATTTGTGTTTATCGATTTTAATTTTTTTATAATCAAAATATATATAAAAAATATTTGCTATTTACACCAAAAATTGCCTCGTATTCTATGAATATTTGGATTTTGTAAGTACATCAAAGGACACAAACGTATTTACGTATTTGTACATAAAGAAATGTACATACATTTTAATTTTGCTGTTATCTATTTCCAATACCATTTATAGAAACATGTACATGTCTACTAGTGGCTATTACACTTACCACTTCGTTGAAAAGCAACTCCCGCCTCTGTTGCTTGCGCAAGTTCATCATCTTAACGGCGACGCGGCGACAGGTCAACGTATCTGTTGCAGCACACACCACACCAGTGCTGCCTACTCCAATCTTACTGAACCCAGTCAAGGTACACCGTGGGTCACCTTCACTGACCACCAGCCTTAACGCTGCTCGAAACTATTTAAAGAAATTTAATTTTACTTAACTTAGAATGGCAAGAACACAACAAAACAGCCCTGGAATGACGACTGACAGACTGCACTCATAAATGATTAAAACAAACTGTATGTCATATGCAACATATGACATATAGTTAACATACATATGAAATTCAGAGACAAATAATGTATTAGAAATCTAATGGGATAAACTAAACAGCAAGACAATACCTGTTCATGGGTCAGCCGTAATTCATGTTTTGAAGCTAATGGGAGATGCTGTGAAGCAACTGGAACGGCTCCATGTTGATGGTGATGTTGTGATGCAGGAACTGGGTATGCGTCACCTGATGTAAATAAACATGCTTAATATTTTTATATAAAACATGTGTGAGACTATAATCTGTCACAACTCCTTTGCTTACTCAAAATATCTTAAGTGACTACTAAGAGAATAATGCATTATAAACCAGTGCAAGGTCAACAAAATTCGAAATAAAATATAATACCTAATTGTCTGATCAAAATGATAATTTTTATTATTATCTTCCTACTATTATAGGTTATAGCCACCTCTTATGAAAAGAGCCATGCTCAGTGATGAGACATTACATTTGCCAGAGGGAGACTTTGTACAAAAATTGTTAGCTTGAGTACTTCTGTCCCATTCATGTTTCTATCATAAAGCAGTTGTGTTTACATGGCTGGGTTTCACAGACACACACACAAATAACACTTTAGTCCTCAGAAATGGTAAATGCATGGGAGGTATCATGGGCAAAACAGTTTATTCGGTTATGTCCATGGTACTGCTCATTTCTATAGATAATGGTTACCACTTTACATTGGTGGGCCGTCAGCTTGTTTGTCATTCTAAGTTACATAAAAAAACATTAATAGGTTATTGCATATGCATATGAAATATTATTTACATGAAATTAACCTAATTATTAAAAATGTGAAATTATTATTTATCAATTACCTCTATTAACATTGTTTCCATTAACGCCTTGATGTATATTGTGAGGCACAGGCTGGGGAGGCTGATTATGTTGATAAGGCACATTAGCATTTTGTATATTCTGGTATGTCAATGCTGGATTATGATTATCATTGAGCTCTGTGCCTGCTCTGGATGTGTCAACAGGTTGGCCTGTCCAATCATAATCTGACATAATTTTTCTCATAAAAGCTTTATGAAGTGATTCTTCATGTTGTGGAGCAGGTGGTACTGGTGGTGATTCTTCAGGTACAGGAGGAGGCACATTAGGTTGATTGCGTAGATCCCTTCGTATCCGAGGTGGACTAGTGCTTCTCAAAGAGTTTGATCTAGCAACATTGGAGGTTTTCGGCAAGACAACACCATTTTGGACTGGCTGTGGAGTTGGTATGCTGGTTGATATCGGTCGAGCAATTGAGGATACTGAAGTAACTCTATGTTCACCTCTAACTACTGTTTTTAAGTCTAAAATCTCGGTGGGTGTGATTTCTGATGGATCTACTAAAGGTAATGGCCTGTTGGTAGACTTTAATATCTGGAAAAATATATAAACAATAAAAAACTATTAAATAAATTATAACAGAGGGAGATGTACAAAGTGGCTACAACACAACAGCTTACTGTATATTGTTTCAGTTTAAAGAGTGAGCTATGACAGTTAAATTTCTGAACACAAGCTTAAACTGCTGATTAAGTAACTAATATAAATATGATTGTCAAAATAATACCTAAATATTTTCCAGTTCAAGTACATTTGAAAAAAAACTTAATATACTTATTATAATTGGAAAAAAATCACAATTTAACATTTTACAACTATAAATAGGTGCATAAATTATGTTATTGTTTTTTTAGATTATGAAATTTTATTCGTTCAATAAAATATTGACTTAATTTACTACAATATATATAAATATAATTATGCCATCATCCCATTACATCTAATGTCCCACCAGTCAAAACTAACCTACTTCAGCATGCTCTCTTAAATCACGCAGTACAGTTATTAAATAAAATTATAAACATCATTGATATTTTTAGTAGTAGCTGGCCAAAGATATTAAAAGTGGCTCAGACATATCTGGGGTTGGGTTAAATACTTTTATTATAATTTTATATGTTAGCACACTAGATTTATTAATGAATAAATAAATAAATAAATGAACAAATATATACATACACATATAAACACATTTATATTTAAACATATTTAAATTGATTTGAACCAAGCACATATATATAAGGCCTTTGGTTAATGAAGGCCTCCTCTAACATCTATCATCCTTTTTCTATATAGAATTCTAGTCCAAATATTTACTCTTTAATTTCACAAGTTATTACATTACACAAGTTGTCAAGAAATATGTAAAACATGCATATTTACCTGATTATTTCCAACAAGTGAAGCCCACTGTAATGGCAATCCAACAAACTTGCCTTCTTGTTTATCAAAACCAGTGTGAACTCTATGCTCAAAATTACTTGGCGGGGAAATTAGTGGCTTCTTTTTCTTTTTTGAAAACATTCTCTCTAGATTTTGTTCTCTGAAATATTGTAAATAAACAATCATTATATTTATATCATACAACATACATGCTACTAAATCGTGTTATACTTGATTTAAACAACTTACTTTAAATTAATAGATCTCAAATAATATTGCTTTAAAAAAATATTTATTACCTAATTAAGTTTACAATAATTTATAAGGAATAAAAAAGAATATCAAAGAATACTACATTCTATTAACTATTATTTCAATAATTTCAAATCTATCTCTAAATAACTATACAATGAAAAAGAAAGCTCACATACCAACCGTACTTTCTTTTGCGACAGGTGAATCAACAATTATTATTGGACAAATTTAGTTTACACATGCCTATAAGATTTTTTATTATTCGAAACATGAATGTGGCAAAAACACATGAATAGAGTCAGTACTAACCTTTAGATAGTAATTCTTGTACTTGAGAACACAAACAGAATAATAAGCAACCTAATTTGACATTCTTTAGCCATTCGTGTTTCAAGTAAATTGAATTACCTGTCGTAATCACATTATGTGTTTCAAATTTAATTGTTGTTTGAAATATAAACAGTATATAAATATTTTTAATCCTGAACAACAAGATAATGTCTTTAAAAATCGTTATTTCATATAAAACTATAACAAATATGAAGAAATTTATGAAATATACGTAATTATAAGTAAAAATCAAAGAGTCGTCCAAAATGGGCAGGCAAAGAGCATGAACCATACAGCCTAACCATAAATTAGAATCACAGATTAAAGAGACTATAATAAAAATAGGGACAAACAAAATATGCTTATAACATACACTAGATATAGTCGCAATATATGTATATTGATCAAACATTATAAATAACCGAGTTGTGTGTATGTGTATGTATGTGTATATTTGTGCAAACTGATTTATAGTAACCAATACGCACATATCAGTGTATCGCGTTTGGTGCGATATTAGCTACACCGATTTCTACCGTTACAACTCTATTCGTTATAGGATACATGCACGATGGCGATATCTACAAAATGACAATAGCGGGTATATAATATCCGATATCACCATTATTATATCAAAACAGGTTCGATTCAAATGAATCATAAGCACATAAATTGATACGAAGCTAAAATATATATATTTAAATATTTGATTAAATGAATAATTTATATAAGCAAACGGTCGACTAAACGGCATATTTATTAATAAAGACAGAGTAGAGTCGTTCCCGAAACAGATAATGAAACGTGAAATAGAAGTAAAAAAAATTATTATACACTGAAGTACCGGGTGAACTTTAAAGGAATTTTGACAAAGACAGATTATTGTTACACAAAGCATAAGTTGAAAGTATGAGTAAAATATTTCTCTTTTGTTTGTTCTAAAGATTTTGGAAATTTGCTTCCATAGTAAAATGAATGTTACTATCTTTTTCTGTCGCGTGTAATAATATTCCACCACCGTGACCTAAGAACAAGGAATTACATAGAAGGAATGATAAAATAAAAACTGTAAATTATATCGTTGCCTCCTTTCTTCTTATGCAAATATAATTAGTAAAAAGAGGACGAAAGATACACCATCACTTGTTATTTTTGTCAATTCATAGCAGGCATATAGAAAATGTTATACGGCCGTATAACCCTACCAAATCCAGATACAACCTGCTTGCATACTTTCTACATAATTATATTTGCATAAGAAGAAAGGAGGCAACCATATGATTTACAGTTTTTATTTTATTATTCCATTCATGTAATTCCTTGTTCTTAGCATGCATTTCAATTTCTAGGTTCCGTTGATACATTTTTTTTTTAGTATGTTTGTCCGTTGTGGAACAGGCTTAGGTCACAGACCATGCTGCCTACCGTTGATACAATGCTAATGTCAATGTCAACTGTCATAACGTAGTGATATGTTTATATACTCTTTGGTTATTACTTGCTCTGTTTAGTTATCATTTCTTGTTTCTTCATAATTATATTCTGTACTAAATACTACATAATTAGTATTTTAGAACGATTTCATTTATAAATATTAGTAATCCGGAGTAGATACCTTTATTTACGAAGTAAATTTACGAAGTAAATATTAAATTTGCTGCAAATATGAAAGAGAAATCTAAGAAACAACATAAAAAACACGAAAAGAAGAAAAAAGAACACAAGCACCGTAAGGTAAGGGATTCATGTTTTAGTTTTACACGCAGTTCCATCCTTGTGATTAATTGATTTATTCATACATAGCATAATGTTCTTCATCGTTATGTATGTATACATCGTTATTAGCGATATACTCTGTCATAACGATCAACAGTCGATTCCCTCTAGCAGCGATCGTTGTTGATTTTTGATGTATTTGTCATGATGGGCCTACTGGCCTGCTTTCATCCTCATCTATCCTCTCACTGGTGCCCGTCCAGCGTATGCCGTAAGCTATTACTATATTTCATTCTGTTTTAGCCCGGGTTCACCCATTGTTAAGTATAAGATGTGGGATATGATGATGAAGAAGCCCTTCATGTCTACCCCAAACGACCTTATCTTTTGCTGTGCACATTTAGATCTTGCCTGATGATTTTATTATATTATTGGCCCAGAGCATAGGTTGTCTCCCTACTTTTCTCCAGCGAACTTTTGATCTCTACTCTGCAATCTAACAGCTTCAACTTCCTTTCCCTGCAACAATCTCTACGTCTTAGATGATCACAGAGAGAGTTCTTAGATATGATCTGAGAACTTCTATTTCTCCTGTAGCTAACTTGAAATCTGTTTATAGTAAATTTATATCTAAGATTTGTCTGTGGTCTTAATTCTAAAAAAGTCATACATTTCAATTGAATTATGATAATATATAATATGGCTGTATGGTCCTGGCATAGAATAGACCACCCCTTCCTTTCCCGTAGGTGTTGTAATAGATGATTGAGGGATGATGAGGAATGGGCAGCAGCATTCCTCTTAAAACATCTCTAAAGCCTATGGTTGTGAATCTGCCTGCTAAGCATGGCAACTACTGGCAAAACTCCCCATGGGGGAGGCTTATGTTCAGCAGTAGATGGTTAAGGGCTGATATGATGATATATTTGAATATATAATACATCTATTTTTATCTATATTTTATAGCAGTCAAGTACAAATAATGCAGAAGGTTATGAATGGGTTGAGAAAGAAGCTGTCGATAAACCAGAACGTGAAGATTGGATGTCGATGACTGGGCTATTAAAAACTTACACAAAGGATGACATAAAACCAAAAAAAGAAGAGAAAAATAAGAATCATATAGATTCATATAATCCAGGGACCAGTACCAGAGAACTCAATCCCTACTGGAAAGATGGTGGCTCTGGCTTACCACAAACTCCTGAAAGTTTTCGTAAATCAAGACAGTTTATAAAACCTATTGAAGATGGTAGTGATTTATACTCAAGAGCATCATCATCAAAAGAGTATAGTAAGTCCCATTTTAGTCATGAACGTTCATCTTGTAGTTCATCATATAACTGGAAGAAACCTAAAAATAATAATAAAACAGTAGAATCAACAGAAACTTTTAAACATACTGAGAAAAATTCAAATTTATGTCAAAGTCCAGCTGCATTAACAGAGAAGAAGAAAGATTCTCAGTATTTGAGTGATGAAAAAATGAATAAACTTGGAGCAAAAATTATTAAAGCTGAAATAATGGGTGACACAGCATTGGTTGCTGAATTGAAAGCTAAACTAGAAGCAGCTAGAGAATACAGAAAACAAAATCCTGATGCTGGAAAAGAAGAAAATGAAGGTATAATGCTAATGTCAACAGATATATTTGGAAATAGCAGACCATTAACCAGAACAGAACAAGGAGATCCAAAAAGTAAAGGTGGAAAAAGAAAAGCTGAAACTCATTCTTCTGGTCAGCGACAAAAGTACTTTGGAAATGATGATAAATATAATTTAGCACAAATGGTAAGTTTCATTTCATTCAGATTTGACATTAAAATCTTATGAATTTTTTAACATATAAAATTTGTTATATTTGGATATGCCTATTTAATTTTTATTCTTTGGAAAAAACAAATTGTCTTAAGAACCATGATCTGTAAAATTAAAATATCAGAATTATGTACAGATGCTCCCTTATCATATACTTTGAGACTATATTTGTATTTTATTATGTTATCAAAGGTAATAAATTATTTCAGTTTCAACAAGAGAAATATGGCAATAATTATGAAGATGAAGCACAATTGGCTAAAATCGCTGGTAAACATAAAAATCCTAATGATGACCTTGAAGATATATTCATGGATGAGATATCTAAGAATAAGAATCCTGCAAAAGAAAGTGAATTGGAAAAACAGAGGGCTATTAAACAACATATTAAAATGGAAAAGTCATTAGAAGGTTGTGAATATTGTATAGATTCCAAAAATATGTTAAAACATTTAATAATTACCTGTGGTAATAATGTTTACTTAGCATTACCAGCTAAAAAGTCTTTGGTAACTGGACAGTGTATTATAACTACAATACAACATACAACTTGTTGTACTGCATTAGAGGAAAACATTTGGGAAGAAGTTTTGGTAAGTAAACCTATTTTTTTTTATCGAATAAAAGTATATAATAAAATAAAAGCTGTGTATGATATCATATTTTCAGGAGTATGTATTTGACAATCCACAATAATGAATGTATTACTTAATAAAGGCTTCAAACATTTAATTAAGTCTGTAAATGTTTCTTTTTTCATCAGACCAATTTAAAAAGACTTAACTTACTCATGTCTTGGTCAACTGGTGTAGTTGTGTTGCACTTATATTTTGTAATTTTCATTGCATAATAATGCATTAAAACCTCTTCAATAAGTAATCATACTAAACTTAATAATATGTCTATGAGGAATAGAAATAAGTTGTACATTTTATTATTTCAGAACTTCAGGAAGGCACTAACACAATTTTTTAATTCTCAAAACAAAGATGTTGTATTTTTTGAGACTGCTACAAGATTACACAGATACCCACATATGGTTATAAACTGCATACCCCTACCAAGAGATGTAGGTGATATGGCTGCAATATATTTTAAGAAAGCTCTCTTAGAATGTGAAGCAGAATGGTCTATGAATAAGAAAGTTGTGGATTTAAAGGGTAAAGATATTCGAAAAGGTATTCCAAAAGGTTTGCCATATTTCTGGATAGATTTTGGTATGGACCCAGGGTTTGCTCATGTTATAGAAGATCAACAATTGTTTCCCAAGACATTTGCTGAGGTATGTGGGTATTTTTATTTATAACATTTAAATTTGACTTTTTTAAGTTTTATATATATGATATAATTAGTTAAAGATAAATAACTTTGATTTTCTTTCGATAACAAAATTTTTAGCCAATATTATAATTGTGACTATCATTTGTGTGTGCATATATCACTATTGTACAAATTTTTTGACAATTTTTGTTTTACTAGTAAAATGAATGATTAGTTTAATTCTAACTTTTTCTTTATTATCTCTCAGTTTACATATTTCAAAAAGAATTTTTTTATTTACAGGAAACCATTGCAGGTATATTAGATTTAGATCACAGCTTATGGAAAAATCCACGAAGAGAATATGGAGACATACAAAGAAAAAAAGTTTTGGATTTTATAAAAGAATGGAAACCCTTTGAACCTGTAATTAATAAAATTTAAATACTTTAGCACACTTTCGTTTTTTTGCCATGTGGTCAGGGCTTTAAATGGGCCACCCTTTTATTTCCCGTGCCTGTTGTATGAGCAGAGGTAGATTATCTCTAAGGTAAACTAAAAACGTGCCTAGAGAAGCGTGGATATAAAAAGATGCACGCGCGTGATTTTTTAACAAAATAATAAAATTAAAAGTGTCAGTAAATACTTATGTGAAGAAATATCTTTGTTCAACCATGACAAGTAAGAAATTAAATTGATTAATAGTACTAAACATTGAATCAAACTTATTGCCATCTTTAAACTGTAAGGATATCATCGACAATTTCGGAAGATAAAAATGTAAACGTAAACTTGTTATATTTTTTAACAATTATATGGATGGTTGTAGAACTTCTGGTAATAATAATAGTAGTCACTCTTAGAGTGTTGGCAGTCACACGCATATTAATGATAGCGAAATTTAACAAAATTATTCTAATTACCTAACCTACGATAATAACTTTCGCAAAATAACGCCTCGATCAGTAAATATTGTCATTAAATGTTTTAGTATTTTTTTTAACGGGTGATAATGGAATGGTAACCCCACCCGCGCTATCGGAATACACCGGCGGGGTAACAGTGAAGGATGATAGGTGGGGATGAAGCAGGTCAGTTAGCCCATCGTGACGAATTCAACAGAATTGTTCACGATGGTTTCCAGGGGGAACCACGTGGAGGTCGACCTATTAGGGCATATTGCTGGCAATGGGGCTGTCAAACTCCAACAATCCCTTTTCCCCCAATGTTTTAGTATTAGATTTTAGACAATTCAAGACTTCATTGCTAAACCGCTCGTAACGCGTAGCAACAACTAAACTGGTGTAATGATGATGATGACTAGCAAAAAATACAATCTTAATTACAAGTATTTATTCGCTGTTATTTAAAATTTGATAATTAGGTTTATCACGGAAATAACGGTCTGTTCCACTTTTCTCGACTACGTTGTTGTCAGTTAATAAAAAAATTGTTTTTATTTTTGATAATATTTAATTTACTAAAGCAATATATAAAAAAAAAATATGGCAGGTAAGCAAATGTAAACTCATCTTTGTACATTTGCTTACCTGCCATATTTTTTTTAAAGAGTTATCTTTCAGCAAACAAACTGGTGGAGGGAATAAGTGATTGTTAGTAATACGGTTGCAAGTTTCATTGCTAGAATTATACCCTATCAGGTCGACCTCAACGTGATTCCTACTGGAAACCATCGTACTAAATGCCATAAAGTGTGTTCATTACAATAGGCTAATTCATCTGTCTTTTCGTTCTCACCTATCATCCCTCACTGATACCCGCAATAAGAATAAGTAATTCTGAAAACTGACCCCGCCAGCTTAGACGGGGTTATTATTCTATTGATTCATTAAAAAAAATTAATTGTATATGTTGAATTTAAAGTACATCTTTACCTATATTAAAGGTATATTATATGAGTCACTTCATCAAATTATGCATATTGACGAGTGCTCTTCCTTTTCTTGTTTAATCCCCTTGCACTATGCTGACATTTGTAATAAATATTATAAATAAGAAGCTCTGGTCGTTTAAATTCTTATTAATATATATATACATAGATACGATTATATACTTACGCATAACTTATACACTAGTCTAGATGACGGTTTCAGAGACGTTTTCTCCCAAGAACGCTCAGATTAAGGAATGAGCTCCCTATCAAGGTTTTTTAAGAGACTGCAGCATGGAATTCTTCATAAAAGGGTAAAGACGTTTCTTCAGGGTCAGTAACGCACGCGTAATACTCCTGGTATTACAGGCGTTCATAGACTACGATAAGCGCTTACCGGTAGGTGTGCCATATGCTTGTTTGCCACTTCATGGTCGTATAAAAAACATACAAATAAATAAGTTCATCAAAATAGAAGATGCTCTTTAAGCTACTCTTAAAAATATTTAGGGTTCGACTCTCACAGATAAGTATGGAAAGGGAATTTTACAATCCAGTACCATGGATGGTAAAGAATCCACTATAGCACGTGGAGGAGGAATTTCGAAGATAAGAGACTTTGTTGAACGACGCGGTGGTGCCATGTAGACGTGGATACACCATGACGAACTAGGAAGTAAAATACTTTTGAAAATAGGACAATGAAGAAAATTATACACAAGGAAAAATGAAAATAGCAATATATAAAATCTGGACGCATCTAAAATGTTAGCTCTTTTAATTTTGTTCTATAAGCAGAGACATGATTATATTTATGTAAAACATAAATAAAGATATACCCCCTTATTAATAAAAAAATATCTAACCTCTTAAAGTGGGTTTCATTTTAGCTATTGAACTGTTTTGTTTCTTTTTGGTGATAAATTCCTAATTTGTAATAAAGTAACAAAACAGTGTAATACTTAAATCAGGTTTGTAGGTTTTAGTTTTTATGAATAAAGGGGTATGATTATTATTATTAATAAGTTGTAGTTAATATGTATATACAATACATGCAAATAAATAATGTAACATATTAATAATACTTTAATTTGAAATGAGTTGTATATACCATAGACTTGGCATTACATACTGATCCAAGAATACATATTTTGCAAAAATAAAATCCTACTCCAGAATTAATAACCTGTATTTTGGATTATCCTGACTGAGCACATTATCCTGATTTATACATTAATGATTGTGTGGCCGATATAAAAAAAAATATATTATTATAATTATTATATCTGGTGTTTTCAATTATCCTATCATTTGATCATTAAATATCATAATATTGCTGTTTGACTTCTGAATATTTTACACTAAAAATTTCAATAAAGCTTATTTATTACTATTGTCACAATGCACATATTATGAAATAATCAAAGTCAAATAATGTTTTCAGAAATTTAATTGGTCATGTTTCATTTTCTTCTTTCATCATTTCTTCTATTAGTCTTTGTCTTTCAGCTGCTTGTCTCATTTTTGTTAAAACTAGTGATTCATAGTCTCTATCTGATATTAGTGAAGGCCCTCCAAAATTTTTTGTTGATGTATCTATAGGCTTCTTATTTAACCATTTCAATGTAAGTGGGTTGTCTGCTAAACCTAGAATTACAGAAAACAATTTTTATGACAAATTTCAGTATCTTTTATCATTTTCCATAAAATGAAAACTTAAAATTAATATGATTTAAAATTGTCAAAAACAAATCACTTAAAACACAAGAAATGCAATGTAAATATTTTTTTTACTTATTAAGCAACTACAATGATATACCTTACACTTTTATATTTACTTTCATATAAGTACCTTTTTCAAAATCAACAGCCATTTCTGATGCTTCCTTTGTAGCAAATTCAACTAATGCACTCCCTTTCTTTTTAGGGGACATAATTAAAGCTACAATACTACCATATTTCTTTAAAAATCTTCTTAACATATTTTCATCATAACCCCCATTGTTTGGGTCATTTTTGTCTACATTCCATTTGATTTTTATTCTATTTAATGATGAATCCCAAGCTGGTTGACATCCCATATTTTTTTGTATTTCTTCTTTAATCCGTTGTTGCTCTTCTTGTAGCAGTCGACTGCCTTCTTTCTGTAATCTCTCTATTTCAGCAGCAAGTTTTTGTTCATCTGTTAAGTTGCTAGCTCCAGCACCGGAAATTGCCTCTCTTTCCCGTCTCTCTAGATCTTCTTTAAGTTTTTGTCTCTTACTGTCTAGTTCTTGATGTCTTAGTTTAGCTGCTGCTTTAGCCCTTAAAACTTTGTCATATGCAGCTCTAGCCTGTACATCTGTTAAAATTTCTAAAGCATGAGACAACTCATGAAATGTTTCTGCTGCTTTAGGATCATCTGGATTTTTATCTGGATGGCATTGTAAAGCTTTTTTTCGATAAGCCTTTTTTATCTAAAAAGAATAAGAATGTATCATCAATAATTTACTATGAGGAGAATATTAGTAAATAAACTACATTATGTGTACTGAACTATTATTTTGTA
Source organism: Galleria mellonella (assembly GCF_026898425.1). NCBI lineage: Eukaryota > Metazoa > Arthropoda > Insecta > Lepidoptera > Pyralidae > Galleria > Galleria mellonella. The sequence goes on along the minus strand of NW_026442045.1, from coordinate 1,631,775 downwards.
GAAGTCCACATCACTGGTTAGTTAATTATAAATATTTTGTTTAATTTAGCTACTATTAGTATAGATATAACTAGAAATACTCAAAGATTGATTACTATTATTTTATTAATAAGATATGGTTATGCAGTTGAAAATAAGACATTTGCATATTAGGTGCTGAATAGTTAAAACTAGGTTCCAAACTGTGATCTAATAATTTGCTTGGAGATCATCAGCTTGAAGTCTCATTTAACAGTGAATTATGTGTCCCAAAACATGTAGGTGGTAGGAAATTAATTGCTAATATGGAAGGTTGTAGAACTTCTGGTAATAATAATAGTAGTCAATCTTTGAGTGTTGGCAGACACACTCATACTAATGGTAGCAGAATTGAACAATTTTAAACAACTTACTAGTGCTGTATCTGTTATAGCACAGTGTGAGCGACAAGTTAGTAAAAAATTAAAGATTTAATAACCTACTTTATCATAAAAAATAGCAATGATTATTATTAGATCAACTTATATACATACATTCGATAGTTCTTTTATAATAAAATATATCAAAATGTTAACTGTCACTTGCACCATAATATGATTTGTAAAACATAAATATTAAATATACCTCAGCCTCTGTAGCAGTAATTTGAAGATCAAGTATAGCATATAAATCTACATCCTCAATTTTCATCTTGGACATTTTCACAAATCACTTATCACCGGTACGTACTATAATTTTAATGATTTACTTATACTACAAAACATAACCACGCCACAAAACAAATTGTCATACGCACTCTTAGTTCTATGAATTTTATCCAAAACTTCACATAACAATTTATTGCACAAAGCTAATAAGAAATTGTTAACACAGAGGTAGATTTGTCATGATAACAGTTATTTATATAAATTTTTGTGATTGAATCATAAGCATAATAGTTGTGAAATTATATCTGTCACTATTACTTTATTTTTGTTCTTAGTGAATAATGGACAACTTTATTTATTTCATTTGATTCTTAGAATATATTTCATTCATTTACGAAACTGGAATTAAAATCAGAGATATCAAACTTATACCTATACAAAAAAAAGCAGAAGTATTTGACCACATCTAAAAAGCAATTAATGAATGAACTCGAACATCAAAATACTTTTTTTTTAATAGCTTTATGGCTTTGAATGTTCCCTTTTAGCCTATTTTTAATATTTATTATTTTCTAAAAAAGATCGATATATTTGGACAAAAAATGAAAAAAGAAAAACAATTATTCAATCAAATCTCGTGTATTTTAAATTTCAGAAATTATTATATCACAATAAAGTTATTAAAACTAGTAACAGTGAGCATATATCACAAAAAATAAGTACACTGTTTAAATACTATATATCAACGTATAAGAATGAAATCGAATTAACAAAAAAAAAAACAAATACATAACAATAAATATGTGTCATCCTTTTGTGCCGGTATAGAATGAGCCGCAACTTTTTCGTGTCTTAAGAGGTCACTAAGGGAACTTAACGAATGAGAGATGGGTAGCAGCGTCCCTCTTTAAAAATCACTAAAGCCTGTGGTTGCCAATCCGCCTGCCAAGTGTGGCAACTACTGGCAAAACTCTCTCAATAGAATTCTCCTATGTTCAGCATGAGACAATTAATGGCTGATATGATTATATGATTGGCCAATTTATTGGAATGACCAATTTGGAATTATTGAAACTCGGTAAAAAATAGAGAAAAATTTTTTTCTTAGAAATCATAGAAAAATATCATTTCGGAACTACGGTAGGACAGACGCCAATAGAAGATATCTATATCTGTAGATATCTTAAGCTAAATACCAACAATGTTATAAAAACTTAGCTATTTCATAATATATATTTTTTAATTTTACGAAAAACATGAATAATATACCAAGTACTTATGGAAGAGAATATTATGTCGCGTCAAACAATATCTGAAAAAAAAAAACTTTAAAGTAAACTTATGTAACCGAAACATAAATGTAAAAGCTTCAAGTTACTCAGTGAATTATTGAGATGGCTATGCTCGAAGTTTCTTTGCGTGATAGAATTCGAAATGTTACCGACATAGCCCGAAGATAAGTAAACTGAAGTATTTTTTTTAAAAGGCGAAAATGGAATGGTTACCTCGCCTGCGCTAACGGGATACGTTGGCGGAGCACCAATGAAGGGTGATAGATGAGAATGAAAACAGACTAGTTAGCCCATCATGATGAATTCATCAGGAATTAACCATGATAGCTTCCAGGGGGAACCGCGAGGAGGTCGACTTGGTTGGGTATATTGCTAGCAATGGGATTCTCAGTCTCCATTACTAACAATCCCTTTCCCCCAAACAAGCTGAAGTAGCAACTGGTTGATCACATAGTTCGAAGAACCGACAATCGATAGGGGTTTTTCTCCATTCTTGAGTAGTGAACACGTATGGGCAAACGTAGTATAAGACGACCCCTCACTAGATAAAGTGATAACTTCAAATGCATTGCAGTAGATGCAAATGGCTCAGGACCATTTTTTATGATAATTTATAGAGGAGGCCTATGTTCAGTAGTGGACGAATAAAGTTGAGATGATAAAAATGATGATATTTACGCGATAAACTGATACCTGCATATTGGATACTGAATCAGTTCGCATGTTTCAGTCTATCGCGTTGAATACAATATCGGACGATTCGCATCGCATAGTGGCGCGACTCGATGGAGTGATGGCCTCAAAGCATACTCAAATGCATTTCAGGGAGTCAATGGCTCAGGACAGTTCTTTATGGCAGTCTATAGGGGAGGTCTATGTTCACCAGTGGACGGATATTGGCTGAGATAATGATAATGACACATATTGCGATTATATATAATTTATCTCATGCTTACTCAAGGGGCTAGAACTCAGTGCCGTGAAAACCATTAACAGAAAAAAAACGAATATGGAAACTGTATATGAAAAGTAATTTAATATGGAGATTACTTTATATGAGAAGAATTGTATTTATGAAGAACTAAGGCACTTGTTAGTTACAACTCCTATGAAGATTAATATAAAATACGTAAAAAATAATTTTCTCTGCTTTTATGAAGAAGTGATACTAACTTATTACTAGGCTGTATGGGTCATGCTCTTTGTCTGTCCATTTTTTTGCACGAATTTTAAAACAACAAGAACTTATATAGAAAAAATAGAAAAAAATCCTAAATGTCAATGGAAACTCAACTTTCTTTATTTTAATATTATTTAGGCCGAAGTTTTTGGGTTTTTGATCCAATTGTGTTAGTTTTATTGATTATTAAATTTTATTTTGCTTATCCTTTATTATTTTAAGGGTATGCACTGATCGGAAAATCTAACTTAAATAAAATGGAAATTTTAGGTTAGATACCAAACCCGAAACCTAATACTTTTATAACTGCAATTGTTCTGCAATTATAATATATTCTCAAAATGTTGTGTCGAAACATAAGTAAGTATTCCATGAAAAACACGACATCATAATTTCTCTTTCTTATTAACTATATTTTTTTTTCAATATTTATCTTAATTTTTAACTGCTGTATTTTTTTTTTCAGAAAATCGCTATATCAATTATGCAGTCACTGTATTCAGATATAATTCGACAGCTTCGCAAGTCATTTTGGAAACCTTGCCGGAGCGTGACGGTACTTATTTTTAATTGTTCCTGTATATACAACTGACACTGAACAAAATTTTAAGAATAAATATTGTTCACATAAAATACAATTTACTGTAAAAACTGTTAGTATATCAACTCTTGCTTAATTCTAGATTTCAGTCTGGAAATAATTTGATGGTAGAGGTTGTAGACAATCGAAGGAACTCTTCAAGAGTTCCTTCAATTGTCAGAAATTATGTTGTAAAAACTCTATAGTCGTTTTTATTAATGTTCTATAATCAAAATATAAAATACAAAAAAATAACAATATAATAATTTATGACAGTTTTCTGTTTCTTTTCTAAACTTCACATAATACAGACATTTTATTATTTATCGAACCTAGCTTATTATTTTCAACAAATTATCATTCATGTTGATGATAATTTTACACCTACATATATAATTGATTGTGTTATTAATGATGAAAAGAAATAATGATAAAGCATTTTTTATATATTTACATAAATACATGGACAAAATTTTAGTTAAATTTTAAGAAATTACTTCATCCAGAAGTGCTCTTTAGCTTTTTATGGAGCAATAATTTATTTTTACCACACATAATAATTGTGTTCATAATTACATATACATTCACATTTATTTAACTTTAAGAGTTTTTTATTAAATAATAAATTTGTACTTTTTAAAGCATTTAAATTTATTACTAGTTTCTGTCTATTACTTTGTATATATATGTCTATATATACTTACTTAAATAGATTTTAAGTTAGACACACTGTATTTAAACAAAACTGCATTTAATTTGCAGCATTATGCTGGAATAAACAAACACAGACAGATAAAAATATTATTTTAGTTTTATTATCCTTATTAAAATATAAATGATTTTGTTTCAAATATCTCCCATGTACATTTTCTAGTTTTTTTTTTTTTTGGGTGGTAATGGAATGGTAGCCCTGCCTGCACTAATGGTATATTCTAGTGGGGCATTAGTGATAGTTGCAAATAAAAAGGCAGATCAGTTATCCCATTATGATAAATACATCTGAAATACAGCATGATGGTTTCCATGGGAGGATGTGGAGGTGACCATGTGGAGGTCGACCTGACAGGGTTGCTAGCAATAGTTAACAATGGAACTAGTAGTCCACATTACTAACAGTCCCTTCCTCTCCTCTCAACAATGTCTAGTTACAATTTTATTATAGTAATAAAGTTTTATTTATATATATTTTATTGATGATTACTTTGATATAAATTATAGGGGATATATACCCTATCAGGTTCGACCTCCACATGGTTTCTCCTGGAAACCATCGTGTTTAATTCTAGTTAAATTCATCAAGATGAGCTAACTAACCTGTTTTCATTCACATCTGTCATCTCTCACTGGTGCCCTGCCAGTGTATACCGATAGCGCAGGTGGGGTTACTATACCATTATCACCCATTAAATAAAAGATATAAATTATTTTAAATAATAGGCTAACACATAAAAGTTATTTTTCTTATTTGTTTAGATGCTGTAGAAAAAAAGAAGAGTCCACTTGATTATCCTGATTACTTCAAAGTCCATGACCTATTTACCGTGAAGGATTTATTTGATGCTCGAGTCCATTTTGGTCACAAGGAAGGTTCACTCAATGATTATATGAGACCATATCTCTATGGTTCGAGGCTTGGCCATTTAATATTCGATTTGGATATCACAGCTGAACATTTACGTAAAGCTCTGAATGTCACTGCACATATTGCATACAGAGGTGGTATTATTTGCTTTTTCAATAGGAATGCTTTAAATGCACACTTAGTTGAAAACACTGCAAAAGAATGTGGAGAGTATGCCCATACAAGGTTTTGGCGAGGTGGTATTTTTACAAATGCTAACCATCAGTTTGGTGCTGTGACACGATTGCCAGATTTGTGTATATTTTTAAACACACAGAATAATATATTAAATCAGCACACTGCTGTTAGAGATAGTGCAAAAATGTTAATACCAACAATTGGCATCGTGGACTCCAATTGCAACCCTAATTTAATCACATATCCAATACCAGGAAATGATGATACACCAAGTGCTATACAATTATATTGTGAATTATTTAAACAAGCTATAAAAAGGGGTAAAGAAGAGAGAATGAGGTTTTTACAAGAGAATGACAATTGAAATGTAGTAATGTAAAAGTAGTAGTTAAATGAATATAAGTATGTATAATTGTAATTACATTATTCTTTTATTTTCATAAATAAATATTAACCTTTTCTTGGATTTAGTGTCATAACAGCCACCACACATTTGCTACATACTTTTGTTATGATAAAAGCATGTAGCAAATTTAAATAAGAGAATTATTACAATTTCTAATCCTATGTCTCATATGAACAATTGTTAACACAAAGGCTTCAGGGCTTTAAAAACTTTATAAGTTGATGTCATAAGATTAGTATTTTTGTCCCAGTGCCATAGTTGAAAAAAATGTGTACAGATGCGAAAAACATATGATAGTTTTTCATGAAGTTTCCAGAAAAGAAAAAAAAGGTCCGTTTTGGAGAAAGTCGCTGCCCACTCTTTTGCAAGCTCTGATTTGTGATTTTCTGACTGATGTCATTAACGGCAGGGTGAGTGAACTTACTCCAGTTGTTTATTAAACTATTATTTATGCTTTTCGTTAGTAATTAGTTGATAACAAAAAGTGTTAAGAAGCCGTCTATAGGCTGGCTGGAAACGCCCTATCCCCAGAATTGTTTGGTGTTCACTAACACACACAGATGTTTTTAAATAATCTTAAAAAGGCTCTATTCGGCTATTGACAGCCGCCATTACTAAGGCAATGTTTCAATCTCTTAGCTTTTAATAAATACCTATATTTAATAAATAGAATATAATACAGGCCAATGCTGATAATATAAATGTTATATATTTGTAATTAATCGAGACTTCGTCTTGTACATTAATAAATTTTGCATACCAATATTTTGGTGAAATACATGTTTCAGTTGTGTATACTTCAAATTACATAGCTTGAAGTAAGTATACACAAGTAAATATGCAATGTAACTGTTTAATTTAAATAAAAAATCCGAATTTGAATCATGTGCGGCGATTACTTTTTTTATACAACTTAGAATGACAAACAAGCTGAAGGCCCACTTGATGGAAAGTGGTAACCGTCACCTACAGACATGAGCAGTATTATGGACATAACAGAGTATACTGCTTCGCCTATGATACCACCATATGTTTTGGTTGTCTGGGATAAAAAACTAGTCTATGTCCTCCATCCCAAACACTCTCCATATACTTATCATAACAATTGATTAAGCCATTAAGGTGCTAACATGTAACAGACGAATTCACTTTCACATTTATAATATTATATAATAATTAGCTATATACCACGTTTCGCCTACATGAATCAGTAATATAAAGATATAAAGTATGTTAAAACATAACTTGTCCCAGTTTACCAAAAATTCAAATCTGTTTAGTAGATTTTACGTGAAAGAGTAAATAAGTAGATAGTAAATAGTAGAAAATGTTCTATTTGATTCATCAAATGCAATTTTGCCACCTGTGAGGTTTATTTTTTTATAAGAATAAAAGTTTCTATCTCATCTTTATCCTATGGGCGTTTTTATGATTTTCTCGATATTGTACAATTTAAGTTTACCGTCAGGATACAATAGAGAAGCAAATGTATGGAGAAGGGATTTTTAGGAATGCAAACTACCAGTCCCATTGCTAGCAGTCGATCTCCACGTGGTCCTCCTTGGAAACCATCGTGCTACATTCCATCACGATGAACTACTGACCCACCTTTTATTCTCACCTATCGTCCCTCACTGGTGACCCGCCGGCGTATATCGTTAACGCAGACGGGGTTACTATTTCATATATTAGTATATTGCTAACAATGGAACTATTAGAACGCATTACTAACACTTCCCCTTTCTCGAGCTTAGTGATTGACATAGCGTTCGACATATTTATTGATATTTAAGTTGGAGTCAGATAATTTCTATATTAAGAGGCCTTTCACATTTTTTGCATAAAACAACACAAAATCAAAGATTTTGGAGATCTGGTTTTAAACTATAAGGGTTTGACATACATTTTGATTCCTGAATTATATAGATGTCTAATCTTACAAATAATGGAAGAAGGAAAAAGAAAACATATTACGCCAACTCCAAATAATAATTAGGATAAGGAATATGACGATCTACTATCTACAATTTATTAGATTACGATATCTAATGAAATCGTCGAACATTTTTCGAATTTTCAAATACAATGTGGCAGGGGGTGACCTTTTAGCGCCGTTACTCGGATTAGGTACCTACTTAGAATTGTTACAAGTGTTATCCGTCACCATAGTTCTGACCTCCACGCATTGTGTACTGACGTTGTCACTTCAGGTGATGTTTAGAACCAAATTGATATTTGGGGAAGACGGGACGAAGATTACCATTGAATTACTAAAACCGTGTTGTGGGTAATTACAGTCTAAAAACAATACATCATCACAATATTTATTACCAATTCATTAATCATTTAACTATATGGTATTATATAGAATAAATTGAGCATCTTGGATCTTTAAATTATTTATAACATAATTTTTTTTTTTTATTTTACCTATCTAAAAAATTATTGGCAACATTATGTCATATTAAACACATTAAATGCGAATAAGTGTCTGATGTAAAAATATATTAATATACATTTAAATGTACAAAATAAATTGAATTTTAAATTCCGTATAATTAGGTGTATTATCCAAGTAAAACTTTTCTCATCATATGTGGATGCAGATTATTGTCCATTTCTCGACTCTCCCATCTACCAGTAATGCATTTGGAACTGCATAAGTATTGTAGTAGGGGTATACGATATTTTCCACAAAAATCCACGAACTTTATGTGTTCCACTCGGTTATCGAAGAAGACCCCTGTAAAAAACATGCTAATTAAATTCAAACCTAATGAGCGAAATTGGAATGATAATTTCATTTGGGCTATCGCTATACACTGAAGAGGTACCAATGAGAGATGATATTCGTAGATGAGGATGAAGTAGGTCAGTTGGGTCGTCGTAACGAATTCAACACGAATTTGACATGAATGTTTCCAGGTGAAACCGCATGGAGCGATCTCCATCAGGTAGATACCTGATAGGGTATATTACGAACAACGAGGTTATTAAACATTATCACTAATAATCCTTTTTCCCTCAGTCGCAGTAGTTTAAAATCTCAATGGTGACTTCTGCACATCGCGACTGACTTGGTAGGTACCCGGATGCTTTGTATTATATTTTCGCTAATTTTGCATTTAAACCAAGTTTCATTAAAAAGCATTATACCTGCTGAAGTAAGTAGAAGGATCTTAAATTCTAAACACAAAAGTAGATAGTAAACAAATATCTAATACATTCACGTACATACCTTTACATTTGGGATTTACACAGCACTGTGCTGCACGGAGATATTGGATCAATGTGTCTGGGACATCACCAGCGTGGACAGGTATCTCGTGCAATTTTATAGTGCGCCCAGCCAGTTCTAGTAGTGACGGTGGTTGCAATGTCATGTCTCGGACGAATCTCACTACGAGAGGATTGTCGCGGAGACTTAGCTGAAAAAAAAATTTATTCACGTAAGGTTTTATGTCAGTTAGCACAAGCCTACTTATTATGATCATCATCATATCAGACGTTAATTGTCCACTGTTGAACATAGGCGTCCCGCTACTGGGCGTTTTGCCAGTAGTTGCTACGATTGGCAAGCGAATTGACTACCGCGTATAGACTTTGGTGATATTTAAAAAGGGACGCTGCTGGCCATCCTTCGACCATTAAGTTTCCTTAGTCGCTTCTTACAATACTAATGGGAAAGGCAGGGGTGACCAATTCTATACGGGATTACTTTTCTCCCATACAATAAATCCAACATAAGGCTTATTCAAGAAAGCGCAACCGTAGTCTGATACTATTTGTATCAACCTAAAAATAAGGACACAATATCTTTGATTCTGATATCTAAGTAATAATGTCAACGATCAAGGTCTGTATGTAACAATCTGCAATAAAGTAATTTTGCCGCTATAAGCAAAAATATACTATTTTTGCTCAGTGCCACCCTTTTTAATAGTTGGTATGGTAGTACTAAATTTTTATCGTTGCCTTATTTACTCTAAATACATCTTTGGTCTTTTAGGCCAAAAAGGATTTTTTGAAAATCTAGTAATATTTTGTAGGACACAATTATAATTAATTGTTATATCAGCCAGTACATATAATATTTGTGTTTGAATTTAATTAACTAACATTGGTTGAGAAATGTTATCATCTATGTGGGAGAGCTGAGTGAGGGAATAAGGTCGAGGGCATTCTCAATGAACTACAACAACTAAATTAGAGATTACTTTTAATTTTATGACCAAATTAAAATAGACTAATAAGATTTACAGTTAACACAATTAATAGACAGATCTTCTTCAGATTTCATTTTCAAAACTTTTCAACACCGCTGTATACTCGCATATAATTTTTTTTAACAAAATTTGTGTCAAAATGTAGTACACATTATAAAAGATAAAAAATTACTGAATGTATGCAACAACTTAAAGAGTTAAAAATCAGCATCAAAAATCATTTGATACATCCAAATATACTGAATTTTGTTGTTTACTGTATTTACAGGTACAGATAATTACATATTTCAAACACATAAATGGTGGTTTTCACCCAAATAGAAGAAACAAAGATGAGTAGATACTTACTTACCTTAAATAATACATTATTTTTAATGGTAACTAAGGTGCTACGTTCTTAACTAGATTCAATGAAGTATAAACAAATATACTCTCGGTAGAGAGTGACTAGAGGTGTAGTTAGAGGAATTTGATTACTGTTGCCGTTGTGGAGAACATAAAAAATGACATGACAAAAAAGTTGTTGATGTCTATTAAATTTGAACACACGGCCGTTGCATATTGAAGACAAAATGAGTGGAATTTCAAGTAGGTACGACTACCTATGTATGTCTATTCTTATTTTTATACTATTACTCAATTTCAATAGTACCCTATTAAGTATTCCGTGGTAATGTCCTTGCGGGCCTATTGCATAATATGTGAAATTACATAATGTCATACATATTGTAAGTGCGTCAAAAGTCATGATATACGTAACAAATAAAATAATGTTTATCTAACTCGAAAGGTTAATACTCGTTGGTATTTTCTTGAGGAACAAAATCCTGCTTGTATAAAGTTATTAAGTATATTCTATCATGCCCCATTTTATCCAACAGTACTTATCGATTCGAAAAATAATTAAAATCGCTTTATATATTATATATATATATATATATATATATATATATATATATATATATATATATATATATATATATATATATATATATATATATAGTCTTATATTTTTTTAATAGATGAGCATGGAATGGTAATCTCGCTTGCGCTATCGGTATACGCTGGCGAGACATCAGTAAGAGATGACAGATGAGGATGTATGCAGGTCATTAAGCCCATCGTGATGAATTCCACAATAATATACCAGTGGGAACCGTATGGATGTCGACCTAAATGCGTATTGCTAGCAATGGTATATATAAAATATATAAAGTCCCATTACCAACAATTTCTTTCCCCCCTATAGTCGTACATTTGTCAAGTTAATTACAGAAGTTGCATATACGGAAACGGTCAGTCCCACAATAATGGTTAATGTAATGACTACAATATCAGGAATATTGCATGACCTTTGTCAATCCTTTGGAACTATACTCTCTATATGTCTCTTAGGAAAACCTCGACAGAAGCTTAAGGGTGAGTACAGCTGTGGGCATCGATATCAGAATCAATTATGACTTCTGCTAGCTGTTTATGTTACGTGGGCCGTTTTTGCCCAATTTTGTCTGAAATTAGCATTTTTGGGCCATTGTGCATGTAGAGTCATAGTTAGCCGAAAAACGTAGAAGATTCCCGATATTTTTACAAACTAAATGTTGGATTTGAGCGGTCAATTCTCCGACATTAAAGCAGTCTTAGTAACATTGTTTATTTTATACCAAATTCAGCCTAATTACTTATACATAGGTTTTGTATTGTACGAGTGTACACAATACACCTGTTATGCTGCTTGGGTTTATGCGTCATTTTCACTTAAATAAATTATATATAGGTATTCTATTAATTTATATTAGCTGAACCCAAATCAGACATTTTTTAACATCTCTGTAAATTATTGATGCTTATTAATTCCATTCTTTCTGTGAGTAGGCAATGTAGATAAATTTTTATTTGAGAAATCAATTCAGGATACAATTGGGCTGATATATCTGAACAAGGTAAAAACTCTTAATAATAAAAAAAGAAAAATTGTTGTCCTTACCTCTGTTAAACATGTCAATTTTATAATTTGCGTAGGCAATGTTTTCAATTTATTTTTATGTATTAATAAAGACCGAAGTTGTTTTAGGTTCGCGATGCTGGCTGGCAATTGTTCTATTTGATTATCGCTCAAAACTAAGGCTTGAAGAGTAGTCAGCCGACCGACGGACTCGGGCACTTCCGAAATTTGGTTGCCTCCTATTGACAGGATCTGTAAACTATGAGATGAGAAATACATAACATTACAAATATAAACAGTAAAAGATAAATACTACTACTATTATAATTAATTATTTATGTCACCAGCCGTTAACTGTCCACTGTTAAATATAGGCCTCCTCCATTATTTTACTTGTAGTTACCACTCTTGGAAACTGTACTTAGGCTTTTGGTGATGTTTTAAGAGGGCTATTGCTGCCCATCCCTCGACTATTGAATTTAATTAGTCACTTCTTACGACACCAATGGGAAAGGAAGAGATGACCCATTCTACGCCGAGACCACACGGTAAATTTAGAATAACCATAATTTGATTCTCTCAGGTGAGCCAGTTATGCTAATACCGGATTTGTAGGTATTACTTAGCTATTAGACAGCATTATATTTTTTTATTTTTGCTGTATCATTAGAATATATTCTTATTGCAGTTTGCAATATAAGTAGAAAATTAGTAATGGTGCGAAAAAAATTCGTATGGTGTAACCGAATTATCATATAATTCGAAGTACAGTTAAATTATTTAACTCCTCAAATAACTAAAGTGTATTTTCGAATGAGACCGCCTATAGTGAACATGTAATCTATCCACTTTAAATAATGATGATTAGATAAAAAAATCTACATCGAACAGTGTCAATCATTACACTCTGAGGAGTGCTCTTCTTGTCTAATCTTTAAAAGATATGGTGATACTAACAGTATCCCGCGAATTTGTTCCATGAATAAGTATATAAACTACCTTATGTATTAAGTTACGATATACCGAGTCTGGTAAATTTTAATATCTTAGGCCGAGTAGATATCTTCTATTCAATATAAAGCATTTTAGTACAAATCTGGGCCATTTCTCAGCTATTAACAAAATGCAATTACAGTACAGTCAATTGTCACGATTGCCTAAAATTAATATTTGTATTACACGACCTTTAACAAATTCAAATTCATATTGTATAATTTCTATAGTTATGTTTATTCGGCTTAACAACAGCATGGCATGTATCATCGCACATATGCACATTATAAGTGTACAAATCTAGTATAGTACTGTAGTTTATTGTATACCTAGTACTGTAGTTTTTATCATTTTTCATTCTTTTAGTTATATATAATATGAATACGCGTGTAGTGGCGGTCATTATTAATTAAAGCATTTTAGTTTTTTTTTTAGTTAGTTTATTTTAGCAGCATTTTATAATGTAACCAAGTTATCGTGTATTTTAAGTAGATATAAACGTATGCTTTGTTGGTTTTCCTTAAATAAATAAATAAATATGTTTTAGGTACCTGTGATAATATTTTTTTTCTACAACTGCGAGTCATAGATCATTTAGAGATACCTTCTTACCAATCAGCTATCTGTATTTAAGAAGAGCTTTGTCATTGTAAACATTAAACTCTACGGAGAGAGAATAAAGATGTTTATATGTGACTGTGTCAACGTACTTTAAACATTTACAATGTGTAAATATATGTTATAAATTAATTATAAATACATATACGCCCAAGCGTCACTGTTTTGTACGTGGTTCGCGTATTCTGTCCGAAATGATCGTAAATACCAAACTATAAGAAAGTATTGATAACTAGGTACACTCGGGGGAAAAAGGATTGTTAGTAATGGGATCTAACAACCCCATTACTAGCAATACACTCTGTCAGGTTGATCTCCACGCGGTTCCTCCTGGAAGCCATCGTGGTTTATTCTTGTCAAATTCGTTACGATTGGCTTGTTTTTATCTTCACTTATTATCCTTCACTAGCGAACTGCCAGTATATACTAGTAACAGAAGCGGATTTTATTTCATTTTTACCCATTAAAAATCTAGGTACACCCTGGTAAATTTGCCTTGATGACGATACCTAGTCAGCTATCGACAGTGTGAGAGCGATTTTTTGATCGACTAGAACAGATACCATACTGTTTTGTCTTTTTCTTTGGTACTAAATTCCTAATTTGAAAGAAAGTGACAAAACAGTGTACCTAATAGTTAAAATAGGTTTGTAGAAGGTTTTAGTTTTTATGAATAATGGATTAAGGTGTTGGACGTTATATAGGGTAGTAATATATCTATCAATAGAGTAGTTTGCCATGTTTTAAAAAAGTTTTAAATCGACTGTGATGTCACGAATCCCGATATGAAACATTTTTTTTTTGTGAAGAACTAGCAACCTGCCTTGATTGCAAACGGTTTTTTTTAAAGGAGAAGTTCACAATTTATCGGACTCTATAATTTTTTATATATGTTCTCTGATGACTCCAAGACGCCTAGATCGATTCGGATTTTTTCTTTATCTAAAATTTTTCTTTATCTAAATTTTTATACTTTTAGATTTGTCCCATAGAAATTTTATCAAAATCAATTCAATACTTCAGTTATTAAATTAAAATAACTGTTTTTTTTTTTATAAAATTATTAGATTGTAGGCGGTTAAAGATTAGTACATTTGTGTTATGAACGTATCCCGATTCCAAAGGTCACGATTTCAACTTTTATACAAAAGAAGACAAATTTCCGTGTCAATTTCCAAATTATGCTTCAATGATTGTAAGATAAATGTGCAACATATCGCTAGTACTAGACTTGGACAATCAATGATAATAACGTTTAAATTCGTTGAAAATAAATATATATCGTAACTAGTATAATATACCTAGACAATGTGCTAATTGTTGCCATTGTAATGTTTTATAGTACAAATATAGCAAACTTACAATCCGACTCGCCTTCGCTGGGGTAGATATAATGTACTTAAAGAATACGAGTATATATCCTTTTGTTACTTGTTGATAATGTAGCTTTCTATATGTGAAAGAATTTTTAACATCGGTTTAGTAATTTTTAAGTTTATCCATTACAAACAAATTTTTCCTTGATTGGGATAGAAAGGGATTGTCAGTAATGGAGTGAAATAACCCTATTACTAGCAATATACCCTATCTGGTCGTCCGCCACGCGGTTGCTCCTGGAAACCATTGTAGTTAATTCTAGTTGAATTCGTTGGGTGGGCTAACTGACCTGCTTAGGAGGGACAGGGGTTGTTAGTAGTGAAATTCAACAGACCCATAACTAGCAATATACCTCAAACAGGTCGACCTCCACGCGGTTCGCCCTGAAAACCATCGTGGTTAATTTTTGATAAATTTATTACGATTGGCCAACTGACCTGCTTCATTCTCACCTATCATCCCTTACTAGTGCCGCGCCAGCGTATCCCGATAGCGCAGGAGGGGTGAAAATTCCATTTCCATCCATTAAAAAAAAGCTGACCTACTTACACCCGCATCTGTCATCTCTCAGGGGTGTCCCGCCAGCGTATACCGATAGCGCAAGCGAGGTTACCTTTGTATTATGGAGTTGTATTTTCATCTCTAAAAAAACTGCATCAAACGCGATGATTTACAGTATAAGGGTAAATTATTCGGTGATGAGCATGGAGTCAAATAGTTACTTCGAAATAGTCCTTTATATACAAGTAGTATACCACCAGTATAAGCGGAGTGCTTATAAGTGTTGAAAAAAAAAATGTGTTACCTTCTGTAGTTATAGTACTATAAAATACACATCATCATCATTATATGAGTCCTTAACGGTCCACCGCTGAATATAAGTCTCCCCCTTGGAGGATTTTATCAATAGTTACCACGCTTGGCAAAATACACATATATATGAGTATTTCAACATGTACAGAATTTCTGAGAGTGTTTGAATTTAACATGTTAGCCAGATTTGAACTCTGACGCTGAGGCTTGTCGGTACTTTTATCTACAAGGCCATATCGCTCTCTAATAAAAAATCTATTTTATGTCTATCAACATTCAATTTTACTGAGATAGTTGTACATTATCATATATTGTTAATATTTTTTTCTTTATTTCACAATAAATTATCAACAAAATATATTAACTTTAATTGAAATTACGTACCTGGTTAATTTCCATATATCTTTTGAAATATTCACTATATTATTGCCACCTAAATATAAATATTTAAGGGATGTTAACTCCATAATTTGTTCTGGAAAAAAGTTAATGTGGTTTCCACTAAGGTTGAGCTCCTTTAGTGTACATTTTGTTAAATTAAAACATTTAGGGAACGATTCGTTTGTTAATTGATTGTTTTTTGCTATTAAGGACGTGAGTGGACAACTTTTGAAGACATCTGGAAAAACTGTCAATCTGTTGTTGCTAATATCCAGTATTTTTAAATTGCAAAATTTGTTTATTGTGTCCGGTAGTGCCTTAATTCGGTTATTATAGAGCAGTAATATCTCGTAATTTTCCGCGCAATTCTTCTCGTCAACAATTCCTTTCAATTCCGATGATAGATTGATTGAATCCATTAACTTGCACGATAAATCGAGGGTTTTTTGTTCTCTGCTGTCGCTATCGCAGCTGTCCGACGTGTAGCACTCCATTTTGATACCAGTATTCAGATTACTATGACCTCTTAACAAAGTATTAGCTCTTAAATTTACATTATCAATATTTAACTTAACCGCGGCTGACACGATCGCGCTCAAAACCGGCGCACGCGCAACTGCTTGCTCTCCCTCCCTCTATCTATAATTACTGTAACTCTTTGTGTCCCTCCTCCTTTGCACTGAACTCGACGCGCAGTTGTCGTCGCATGCCATCTTGCTTTGATGATAAGTTCATTTATATAGGGTCGCATGAATTTGTCGTCAATATAAATAATTTTAATGGGGACACGCGCCGATGGGACGAGTTGCTTACTTACGCATGGTGAATTAAAAGATTATACAATTTAAGATTATCCGCAAATAATCTACTTTGGAATGACGATTTTTAAAGATTGATCGTAAAAATACAAATTTAGGTGTTTAGTGGGTTACAAAAAGGGGTACTAGTAGTAGGAGTAGCGAACTTATACGACATTTGGTATCATAGGCGATTTATAAAACCTGAAATTATAACATTCACAAAGTATAAGTGTTTAAAGTAAAAGCATATTTAGCATAATAATAAGCGATTGGCATAGTTACTTCAAAGGACACCTTTAACACCAGTATTGTTATGTGCACGTTGCACCATATTGCAGTTTTAGAAAAGAAAAACTAAAATTGGTAAAGAGGCTCTCGTTCTATAATCTGAGAGAGATAGCGAAAGATAGGTATTTAGGTTTTATGATGAAAGGTAAGTAAGGATAAAGTTCCTGGGGATAGCAAGTAGGGTACAGGTAGAGAAAATACCCATAAATATCGTAGATTATACGATTACTAAAGATGAATATCAAACCAAAGGAGCAAGGCCTCATATTTCTCTTACCAGAGGAAGACTTTATAAAAGTCGTTGTGTTTGCATGGTTGTGTTTCGGTTTGAAGGGTGGGATATGGCAATGAATTCACAGAGTACAGAAGAATAACACCTGAGTTCTCAGGAATGGCAACGCATGGGAGGTATCATGGGCGAAACAGTATAATCTGTTATGTCCATGGTACTGCTCATGTCTATAGGCGACGGTTATCACTTGTTATCAGGTGGACCGTCAGCTTGTTTGCCATTCTAAGTTGTATAAAAAATAACTTCTCCAAACGAGCTAATAGCTTGTTTTTTTACATGACTGTCCAAAAAAGAAGTATAATGTTTTCAGTGTTCTTATATGTATGTGATGAAATAATACAGGTGAAGCTTTTTGCAATGTAACACTAGGAGTGACCAAAAAGTAACATTGTAGGTAAAAATTTTGTCTGCATGGATAAGTACGTCAATCTAGCTTATATTTTTGCCACCAAGCTACTACGTTGATACGCATGGCTTTTTTGTCAATGTATGATGATAGAATGGTAGCCCCGCCTGCGGTAACGGTATACGCCGGCGGGGCACCAGTAAAGGATGATAGGTGAGAATGAAAAGGCAAGTCAGTTAGCCTATCGTGATGAATACTGCATCTGGAATTCAGCATAATGGTTTCCAGGGAGATCACGTGGAGGTCGACCTGATAGGGTATATTGCTAGCAATAGGATTTGTAGTCCGCATTACTAACAATCCCTTTCCCCCTGGTTTGCCTGGTTGTATTTCTTTTGAAAGAAATATTCTAATGAAAATGTAAAAATGGAAAGGCTTGTTAGTAACGGGGACCGGTGGCTTCTTAGATTATATACTCAGTTTATGGGTGGCCCTATTATTGACAATATACCCTTGTCAGGTTGACTTCCATGTGGTCTCCCTGGGAAGATTGGTAGTTAAATCTTGATGAATTTTACACGATGTGCCAACTGACTTGCTTTCACCTGAGTCACCTATTACCCCTCACTGGTAACCTTTTATAGTATACCGATCGTCAATCATATATAATACACTTCAAAACGATACACAATCATGCAAGTATCTGCTTACCTACCTTCTTATACAGCTTCGATAGAAACTATTTATTTTTAAAACAGAAACACGAGAGGGACAAAGAAACTAATGAGTTTTGTACAGCTTTCATATACATATTATTAGTATAAAATATACATGTTTTAGCCATGTATATGTAAACAATATTTCTTATATTGCTATTATTGCTAGTAATATTATAAATGCGCAAGTTTATAAGGATGGATGGATAGATGGGTGGCAAAAAACTACTGAACGGATTTGAATGAAATTTGGCACATGTGTAGGTTATGTCCTAACTTAGCATATAGGATAATTTATGTATTGATTCATACGAGCAAAGCCGCGGGACACAAATAATACTTAAAAAATATATATTTAAATACATATTATTCTGTGATATGCATGGTGTTATGTCTATAGACGAAGATTTTTCACTTTTACCAAATAGGCGATTAGCTTGTTTGCCGTTCTAAGTATGATAAAAAAAAAACTAAAAGTTCTGTTATAAATCACTATTTAACTACTTGTACATTAAGATAGACAGGAAATTGAAACAATGAGTTCGATAAAACAACGTACTAGGTATTTTGCATGTGCCATGTAGATACGTCAAAATTCTAGATAACGAGCAGACAGTAGGTACATTTATTTATCAGCATGATACCCCGCGACACGAACTGTTTCGCACACAGTTTCACATTCTAGATATGTACTATTCGTATCATATTTGTCTAATTATTTTTAATATCTATAATAGTCTGATTAAGGTTTTTAGGATACAAAAAAATAAATGGAATTTGAGCATGACACTGGAGAATAGCTTCGGGTTAGCTAGCAGTAGAATAAGCTTATGATATCAGTGGCCTAATATAGAACTAAAACGTGGTCACACATTGCTATCCGTATATTGCGTGATAGGTGCTTACAATCTGAACCGTGGATATCTTCAGAAGAATTGACTGAAATAATCCGGTGAATTTGCCAAGCTGAAATGATAATGAAGGAGCTATATATCATATATCTCGAGCAACCACTACTCGATGGAGAAAAAAGGTGACATCGTGCAGGCAAACCAAATATCGGAAAGGTACCCCGCGAGATGGTTTAATGATCTCAAAAAAAAAGGACTTACTGAAAACAAGTGGAAGCCACTTGTATCTATTGTATACTCATGTATCATTCCTTGAATTGATCCATGGTTACGATTAGAACATTAAGTCTGTCTTATTCTTAAATATTAGTTTAATGTTCTCATAGCATATTATTTTATCCTGTTTGTCTACATTTTTCTTATCACCTTTTACTTTACTGTTTACGCGTTTTAAAAATTTTTTTGTGTGTTCGTTACGTGAATTTGGTTACACGATATATTCGCCATATTAAACTGATGTTGATAATTCTTTTTTTAAAAGATTGGTTTGACTCTCATGATGATGTCAATTTAATTTTGTTACATTGTATAAGTTTTAAGCGAGAAATTGTAACTAGTATTGCGATTGCAGCATAACTACTTAATTGATCATAACCAACATGTACAATATGGGGTTCAAGCAAAGTGGTTACTAAATCTACATCTACACCTATAAATAAAATTGGAGTCTATTTGTAATATTAAAATAACCGTTTTTTATTACATGTGTATGAATATATATACTTATGTATGAATGTATCTACAGTACATACACCAAAATAACATTTTTTACAGTTTTCGTCTGTCTGTCTATTTGTTCCGGCTAGTCTCTAAAATGGCTGGACCGATTTTGACGGAGCTTTAATTGGCAGGTAACTGATGTAATAAGGAGTAACTTAGGCTACGTCTATTTCAGAAAAAATCTTTTATTTTAGAAAAATAAAGTAATGTTGCAATGTCCAAGTACTGTCCAGTACCGCGCGCAGTTAGGCGGAACGAAGTTCGCTGAGTCAGCTAAAAAATTCCATTGTAATTATTTGGTCTTTACATATGAAATTGGCGTTTTGTACGGAAGGAATATAATTTTTTTTTTTTTGTAAAATATATTTATTTAATCAAAGTATGCACCGTTGTTATCTATGCACTTTTGCCCTCTCATAGGTAATTCATTAATCCCTTTACTAAAAAAACCATGTGGCTAGAACTAATAAATTATTTGAAGGCGGTTTGGATTGCCGCATCGGAGTTGAATTTTTCCCTTGTAAAAAGTTGTCCAAATTCCGGAAAAAATGGTAATCTGTTGGAGCAAGGTCCGGGGAGTACGATGGATTCGCAGACATTCCAATTATAGCTCATTTAACTTAGTGTTTGTTTCTTATGCAGTGTGTGGTCTTGCGTTGTCGTGAAGCAGCAGTGGCCTAGAGCGATTGACCAATCTCGGTTGTTTATCAGTTAGTGCTTCCTACATGGTTTGCAGTTGCTGAAAATAGGTATCTGCCGTAATCTTTTGGCCGGATTTTAGAAAGCTGTAGTAAACGACAACGGCGCTAGTCCACCATACACTCACAAGTAACTTTTTCCGAGTTAATTTTCGTTTAGGACAAGATTTGGCTGGGTCTCCAGGGTTCAGCCATTGCGACGAGCGCTTCCGATTATCGTACAGTATCCACTTTTCATCACAAGTAATGATTTGATTTAAAATCCCTTCTCAAAAAATTATAGTGTCGGTTAAGCAGCAGTCGACGCGTGTTTGCAAGTTCGATTCATTCAATTCATGAGGAACCCATTGTTCAAGTTTTTTTACTTTCCCTATTTGCTTCAAGTGGATTAATACAGTTTTATCACTTACCCCGAAGCCTACAGCTATATTTGAAGTGATTTGTGATGGATCCGCTTCCACAATAGCCTTTTATTCTTCATTTTCCACTTTGGACTCCGGCCGTCCACGGGGTTGGTTTTGAAGGTCGGAATTTCCAGAACGAAAACATTGAAATCAAAAACGTACCGTGCTTTCTTTTGCAACACTAACGCAGTACACAATATTAATCATTCAAGCTGTTTCTGCAGCTGTTATTTTTAAAAATAACTTAAATAAAACCACAACATATGTATTCAGTATCTTATATTTTTATTGTTTTATCCAACGAACCTTTCACAGCAGCACTGGTGCCACGGTAGAACTCATATTCGTAAATATACCGATATTTCATGTTTTCTATTGTGCAGTATTAAGTGATGTCAAGGAAAAAAATAATGATAAAAAACAAATGAATTTCTATTTTCAAAACTCAAATGTACCAGCTAAATGAATTTATAAATTTGAATTTAGAATTATTAACCAGAGAGGAGATATTTCAGATCAAATTGGTTAGTACGACAAAACGCAAATTTGATATGTAAGGACCTAATATTTCACAACTTAATCACTTAACATGCAATTTACTACTTGACGGTTAGTTTATACGCAGAAATCTAAAAACCTTTGGCAGAAATTAAAAGCGTTCATAATTTTTGCCTGATGAAGTGTGGTAATATCATAGTTATCAGTCAATTTGCCAAAACAATCTCATAACTTTCCGTGCCTCAAATAGATTATTTGGAAAGTGATCAGAGAGGCGCGACAGATATGTATATATCTATGATCAGATAGTGATTTAAAACGTTAACAATAGAATACGTTACATATAACTACCTACTACTAAAAACCTTGCACTTACTTCATATTTTGCTTTGGAACTTTTCAAATACGTTTTGCCATTTAAATTTAAATTTTTGGTGGCAGCCTAACAAATATGTTATTGCATGATTAACGTTTTAGTTCGCTATCAGAGCAATTTTTAAATAATCAATCAATGAAAAATTTTCAATTGTTTTTGGAAATCGACAGACAAATGCGACGCTAAATTGCGACGTTACCGCATTTCGTCAAGCTTGAGCAAAAGCTAAAGTTTCTTTTTTTAAAACTTAAGGGTTTTTACCTTCTTCAGGTATATCAGCGCTATCGTACCCTGAATTGATTTCTCTGATAAGATTTTACATATTTACTTTGTTTATTCATTTTCTATGAGTAAACAAAGTAAAAAGAAAGGAATCAATGGGCATCAATAATTTAATAATTTACTACTAATGAATTACTAAATACTAAGCTAAAGTTTTTATGCTCTCAAGTTTCGAATTAGGCTTCACATAGGGCTAAACCAAAGACTGAGAATAAACTTTCTCTCTCTTTCTACATAATACATAGATTGAGGCCAGTATCTAACATGAAAAACAAGAATAGACGAGTTGCCATTAAAAAAAATTATGAAATCATTGACAAAGACCAAAAATCCTGCTACTTTACCGATAAAACATAGTTAATCCAAATAAAACTAGAGGACTCTGTCTGGCGTTCATGTGGCGTCATCTTCGTAGATGTGATCGAAGGTCCGACTATTGGCGGAATTTGCCGAATGAGCGAGCGAGTACAAGTTGAGAAAGAAGGCGAAGAAACTAAAAATCTGTCGTTCACTTTAGTGATGTAAATTTTGAAAATTTAACAAAATGGTATTGTAAAAGCGTAATTGGACTGTAGTATTTTCATTTTAACTATATCATAGTGATATTGTTTTGACTATTTAACCTATAACGTTGTCGATCATCGGTAAAGTGAGAGAGTTCAGTGCGAGTGCAAGGGTGGTAGTAACGAGAAATGTGAAGTATCTATGAAGTTCAGGATTTTAAGGCCGTTTATTTTATACCTTTAATAATGAGCGGACGCCCTAGGACCACGTCGTTCGCCGAGGGCAGCAAATCCGTTCGAAAAACATTCGATAATCAACCACCGAAACCACCACCTTTAGGAGGCGTAAAAATTAGCAGTAAGTACCACCTAACCATTCTTTTGTCGGCCATCGTGATTTCTTTGAGCCTGTGACGTATATCGATACTGACAATTTTAAATATGGCTGCAAACTGCCATAAATCAGTTACTATGCATGTAAATTACAGTAACTCTTAAATTAATCAATATCGGCGGCATTTCTCGTCGGTACCTTTTCAAAAATGGCCACAAGCTGTAGTTAGATTTTGCCACATAAGCTTCCCCGTGTGACAGCTATCACGTCAAATTATCACATTTATGAAGTAATGCGTATATATCGATGTGATGAAATCGTTTGAATTGATGATATTACTTAAATTTAACACTAAGCTCTCTTGAAAACTAACCTATCACATAATACATTTTACCTATATAAAGTACATAGGTATTTAGGTATGTATTGAGAAATGATTAGTATGATTTTTGTATTGCTTTTAGGTTATTTTTATTATGACGTAATAAAAGTGAGGCCGTTTGAATTTTTTTCTATGTATTAAATATTTTCAATATATTTAGATCATAAAAAAAAATCCTATTCCTACCCACTGACCAAGTTATGATACTATACAGTTTTTATTCTCTGTTGCATTGCAACTTGAAATAGATAAAAGGATGTCTTTATTATTATAATACATTTAAACTATATAAGTAATTAATTATATTCCCCTTAGTTACAGTACATAAGCACAGGTATTTTATTATAATCTAATTAGGAAACAGTACTGAAATGTCATCATCTTCATTTATGGAAGCCTCTGAAGCAGTTCAATTAATTTTAGTAAAATCTTGTGAATGTGTACTATTTGCTCTGACTTGAGGGATAGGATAATTTTTATCCAGATAAGTTATTCTCAATATTTTTTATATATATGAGGCAAAACAATGTTTTCCATAATAACTAGTCTAATTAAAATTAGAGATTATTCAATAATTTTGAATAAAATGAATACTTAAAGCTTTTGAGAATTTAAATACCTTTTTTTATTTCCAACAATTTAACCAATTAAAATATGTTCATTATTTAAGTTTTATTCATTGTATATTTAAGTTGATTTCTCAGTGAAACTCTTGCTATTAAGATAATAAGTAGCTTTTATCACTCCTTATACTTTTTGGCCAGTCTTAAGAATGGAAAAAGTTAAGAATTGTCTCATGTTGATAATGCCAACTGAGTTTCTACTTAACTTTGGTGATGAATAAATATTTTCTCAGTAACTATCTTCCATTTCAGATCTTATCGTTACTTATTATCTGGTTTGTCCAGATCAACTGCAACATATTTTTATTGAAAATAATTGACATTTATGTCTTCATCTTCCCTTCCCCTGTCTATCTAGTTTTTTATATAATAATGTTAATGAGTTTGTCATGTCTATTTAAGACAACCAATATTTTCTCTGCTTTTCGTTAAACAAAATTTATGTTCTTAAAAATATAATAATATTCATATAAAAATGAAGTGTAATAACATACTTGTAAGCTTAAAAATCTTGCCTTAAATAAAATATTACAATTATGAGAAAAATTGGAACAAAGAGATCTTAAATTACTTTTAATCTATTATTATATAGAACTTAAAATAAATATACAACCACAAAGACTGAATATTTAATAATAACAATAAAGAAACAAAGAACAAAAGCACTGAAATGATGCCAATATGTCATGTACTTTGTGGAAACATGTCTTGTATTTAGTACTATGGTTGATTAGAATTCTGTTATTGTATAATATAGATACTGTTAGAATTAGTCTGTCACTGTTCTTGCTGTCATTTAAAGAAATACAAATAATAATGCTTTTATCAGTTTTCTTTGTTGAATCAGTAGCTATTTTATAATGGGTATGCACATAGTTATATACATAAAACAATTAAATATATTATTTTAATCTTAACTGTTTTCTTAAGATTCTAAATATATCTAAAATCAATTAAAAATATTATATAAAAATATTTACAAAACATTGAAAAATTATGTTCATTAATTATGTTTACCTTTTCATATGTAGTATTGTAAAACAGATTAAGTAAAATTTATAACCCATATGACACTTAAATCCAGTACTGATAACATATGGCATAATTTTTGTCATTACAACAATTTATTATTGGTTCTATTTTAGAACTTAGTTTAATTATTAAAAATATTATTACATACAGATAAATGATTTATTAATTCAATTTACTAAATACTATGAAACAATAATAATAAAAAATATGAAATGAGCATACAATCAGGCCAGAACTCATATATGAAATAAGTAGTGTTGGACAGTAAAATGTTAATCTATAATTTAGAATTTTTGCATATATTTATTACTATCAAATATATATGGTTGAATGTAACAGATTCATCCAACTGAATATGAGTACCAAATGGATACAGTAGTTATTAAAAGTTTGTTTAGAAAAATTCATCATATTAAAGTTCAAATGAAAAATTCATATATTCTTTAATTTATGAGGTACATGAAGGTGAACAATATAAAAAAAAATTGGTTTAGCACATCTTGATCTAAGCTCATTCAAAATCAAACAATTAGTATATGGAGAGGAATTGATCTAATTTTTTTTCTAATACTGTTTCTATATTTTACATTTAAACATGATTCAGTAATAAATAGAAATATTTGTGGAAATTTTAATATTAAAAAAAAATAGATATAATATTGTTTGTATTTAAGCTCCAATAACATATATACATTAAGTATACAGGAAAATACATCCAAACAAGTTTCTAAGTATAATGTACATAATATATTGAATATGCCATAGATAGTTAAATGTATAATAGTTAAGCAAAAAACCTGTAAATCAGTTTAATATTTGGTTAAGTAGTAAACTATTAATTTTCAGTTATTGATATTATAATAGGATTCAAGGGATATTTATAATTTTAAATTTCTTTATATTTAAAATATTTTAAGTATGAAGATATTTAATCTTTATCTTTAAAATATTAAATATATTTATATTTAATATATTTATCACTTCATTACTTAATAACAATGAGATGAGATCATAAGCAAACCTACCCCCTACCCCTAGGGGGTGTGAGTTGTACTTACACTTGATCTATGGATGTTCAGCATTGCCTTGCTTTTTAAAATTTATTTGGGGTCAGTGCAGTATATTTTCTACTACAAATTCCAGTCGTACCTGAGCTCACTCCTCTTTTATGCATATCATTTTTATCACAGTCCAGCTTTTCTTAGGTCATCCTCTTCCTTTAGATCCATCTACTTTCATACTTAACTTAGTCAATTGTTGTTATTAGTACCAAATCAATAGAATAATTATTTTAATTAATATGTATATGGTAAAACAATGTTTGCCGGGTCAGCTAGTTTATATATAACATATTAGTAATGATATTATGTATTCAAGGCGTAAGTTACATAATAATGTGGTCTATTTATATTAATAATGTAGATTCGATTTAGTTTGCATGATATTTATGTTAGTGACTGTACAGCTCGGTCTGAGTGTTCAGCGTCGATTCGAAGTGTGATTAAGGTTAAAAATTTACTAAAATGGCTCTCCATGGCTAAACACTGAACGTAGCGCGTTGTTTTGCATTTTTAATAACTCAGTAACTGCCAATTCAACCTTGGTTGTACAAGTAGTTACTTGGTCTGTGGATTAGACAATTGTTACATATTAGTAGAGCAGGCTAATTATATGAGGTATTATACATTTTATATGCATTTATTGTATGATTTTGTTATATTCATTTCAATTTTATTGTTGGTTGAATAGTACTATGTACTATTCTTAATTTTGTCCTTTGTATCAATTATTGTAATCTAATCAGGTCAATAGAGATTATTCAGAATAATGACATACAATGCAGGTTTATTTATATATACATATGGTCTATTTGATGGTATGCTGCTCTTTTAGCCTTATAACACCAGAATTATCTTGTGCATTGAATCATTATTCTTGTGTCACAATATTTAAGTAATTACTTCATTATCATGTCATGAAAATAAAGATTTAATGGAAATAAATAAAAAAGAAAATAATTGGACATGTTGTTCTACAATAAATTAAGATTTTGTTCAATAATTTCTATGAGACCAATCTTATAAAAAAATATTTTGCGAATTGGTTTATAACGGACAGCTTTATGAGATAAACAAACATAAAAAATACAACCAAATTGACAATTTTCTCCTTTGTTAAGATTGCATGAAAAACAGGTATAATACAACATCAATTAAGACAAATTAATATGGATCCACTACCGGAGTAAACCCTATTGACTGTAAAATTGATTATCAGAATTGGTTTGTTTACAGTTGGGAAGACATCGCGTAAAACATATACACAGAAAAGAAAATACATTCGCGAGAATCTCTTCCTTTTTTAATAGTCATTAAAGTGACTATTAAAGTCACTTCGAAAGAACTCTTCGATCACCATCAATTGCTCTATTACCTATTTCCGGCCTCGGCATTAATGTACTGTTAAAACCTTTAATTTCAAATGTATTAATAAGATGCAACTATATGTCAACGCAATACACAACTATTTCAGTTGTTCTCTGTTATCGTATGCGTTATCAGTATAGTTGTCGATCTTGTTATCTCGTCGCTATGACCGCACCATTCGCGGAAGAATCGTGCCAACGTACTCTCGGTTTTCGAGTCGCCTTTCGCTCAGCGCCCCGGTCACAGTCGAGCGACGTGGTCGCCACAGTCGGTGCATGTTGCAAAATTACCAATTAGGTAGTTCGTTAACCTACTTATAGTACGTGTCGCCGCGTTTAGGATAATGATATCGTGAAGGCTGATGTGTTTTGCGTTACAAATAAATCGGTACCTATACGAAGTGTCTACAATTCAAGTGGAGTTGCTGTAATAGCATCCAAAACCTAAACGTTTAGTTAATAAGCGTAATAAGTTGTGTAGTGAAGTGCATCCATAACCTTGATGTTGTGTAGAAGACTGCTACCAAATAGGAATGATGTTGCGAAGGCGTGGGACATACATAGTTAACGCAGACAGCGATGATCGTAAACACCGAGCAAAGTCGTCCGAGCCTACTCCGTTTCTTATGAAAATAATAGGTTTACTTTATTTTATTTTTTTATATTTACTTTAAAAAGGGTGAGGAAATTCTTAATCGATTGTATTTTTTATATAATTACAATATAGTATTTTTGTGTATGATTACAAAATATCTCCGTTGATAGTGGAACGAATCTGATGATTTTTTCAGTCTAGAGTGTTCATTCACGTGTTAATTTCGTACTGCTTTAGACCAGACAGTTTTTTTTTTTTGTAAAATCTTAACATCTTCAAATTTGTATCTTACAATTTTGACACATTTATCTTGTCAAGAAATATGTCATTTGTATACATATCTTAGTCATATACATAGTACATCACAATCTCAAGTGTAAAGCATAAATACATATTATCTTTGTAATCAACAAGTTCTTATGTAAACTCTTGTTTTTAAGTAGCTTCCGAAATAAAGAAAATAATACAATAGAATTGAGAAAATTTCGTTTGAATTTTCAACTGACTTTAAAAAGAAGGGGGTTCTAATTTAGGTTGTTTTTTCTATTTATGTTTGTTACTTCATAACTCCCTTAGTTGTAAACCGATTTGGAAAATTCTTTTTTTTTTGGTCCCATAGAAGTTTTATCAAAATCGATGTAGTAATTTAATTTTAAATCAAAACAACTACTTTTGTTACAATTTGAGTAGTTTTTTTCTTTATCTTTTTTTTTATGTTGTAAATTCTGAACCTATTTGTATAAAAAAAAGCATTATTTTTTTGCAATCGATAGGGTTTACTAGCGTGTTAATCCCATTTTATTTTGTGACAACTGAAGTTGCCTTTGTTAAATAAAAATTTTGTAGACACAACTTCTAAATTTTCTAAATTCGAAAATTTTAAATCTAATGTTTGAATTCGGTAATTCGAAATTTTAAATTATCTTCGCAAAAAATATCCATTAAAAACATATTTAATTCGAGATGAGAATGAAAAAGCGAAATAAGTAAATAATACCTTACAATCCACCCATCGCATTCTCATTGTCTGTAAGCACGGAATAGATACAAAGTATTTACTCCGTATCTGCAAAGATACCTTTGTCACATAGAAAATATTGATTGTCATATCCATCCTGTATCTTGCGGCTCTCTTAGTAACAA
This sequence comes from Galleria mellonella, assembly GCF_026898425.1. Taxonomy (NCBI): domain Eukaryota; kingdom Metazoa; phylum Arthropoda; class Insecta; order Lepidoptera; family Pyralidae; genus Galleria; species Galleria mellonella. The sequence goes on along the minus strand of NW_026442045.1, from coordinate 1,602,214 downwards.
TTGGTATGACGCGTACGATGATAGGTCATGTATCAACCAGAAAATTTACAAACTATTAATTGAATAAAGAATATAAAGGTTTTATTACAATTGTTTAAAGTTATATACATCGCAATATAAGATAAGATACGTCAAATAAAAGCGTGAGTATGTTTATTGCCAATTAGATAAAAAAATATTTTTATCGTTTTATAAACATAATTGACCACCTTACTCATTTATCTTATTGTAGTAATATTAATATAAGCATTTTGTACGTCATCATATGACATTAGCGTCATCATAACCATGGCCTTCCTTGGAAACACGCCCAGGTTATTTACACAGTATCCCAGCACATATTATATTCGAAATTTATAATTAGAGACATTTACGCACGTCACACTAACGAAAACAAGTGGCGCAAAGTCACGAAAAAGTCAATCTCGACTGTCAAGTTTTGTAATTTTTTTACAAGTGATTACTTGACACTTTATGGTTGCCATAATAATGTCTTAAAATTCGTCATGTAGCCTACAACACCACCACAATTAAACACGCTCTATGAATCTATCTACTTAAGCCAATACAGTTAAACGTTTTATCTAATATCTGGTCATACAAGTAGAAACCTACATGCCTATTTACAGAGAGTCTTTGCAGAGTGATTTCGGAATTAAGATTACTATTATTAATTAGTTATGTCTTTTGTTATTAGATTGTAAATTGTAAAAGGATTTATTAGAATTAGTAAATCTAGTGTCATATTTGTTAAACCATAAAGAGAATGAATTAGTTAAAACCCGTTCAATAATTTAAGCGTTTATCAAGAACATATATCAATATATTCAAATGTTCAGACTTTTAAATTAATCCTAAATATATTATTAGTAAGATTATTATAGCAACTCTGTTACGTTTTCACAGCTAATGTAGTCGCTAGAGACGTCATCAAAGACCGGATGCAGTCGTCGTTATCAATGTAATCGTTACACAATAAAATATATTGACCATTTAATTCATAAAAAATATTATTATATTTTTTTATACTATTTTATTTCGTTGTGATATGTTTGCATTTAAATGATATGCATTTACGTCGGCAGTTTTGAACTTAAAAGATAGTTATTTATCACTTGATAGGGTTTACTCACGTGTTATTCTATTTTAATTTTATTGCCATTAAGGTTGCCGTTTTTCTTTACGTGTTTTTATAGATAGACTCACGATTCTCCTTTATAAATTTAAATATTTTAAATTTAGTGAAACGTCGTTAATAGATGACTGTCATATATTTAAAATAAGAACAGTGAGGTTATTAGTATTATTATTTTTTTTACTATGGCGTTGCAACTTTATTGAACGCCAAAATAAAAAATGATGCTTACATTAACTATCAGTTTGCATTTTATTGCCTATATAGATGAGCTTTTCGGATTATCGAACTCTTATTTCGTGTTTTTTTTTTCATACCGAAATCGGCCCAATAAATGGAGCTTAACGTTTCGTTTGCCATAAATACTACCATAAAAGTCCAGACGAATGATGTTTTAACATTAAATGATATAAACGTGTACTTTTAACATCAAATTGGTGTTCTTTCGGCACCGAAATTTCGGAAAACATTTCGTGGTAGGTCCTCTATTCTTGTCCATGAAAAAAATATACAAATACTGCCTCCTCAAAAATAAACTGAAATGTAGTAAAAATCATACTAAACTTTTAATTTAATAAATATTATTAATAAAGATCACAAAAGCGCAAAATTATAAAATGAGTGATGCGTCATGCAGTCGACACGACCGGTTTCCCCATTATCTGCGGTTAGTATTGCGACGGCAGAGCCTTGGTCGAATGCAAAAGCCGTGAGCGTGCGCGACAAGCGTAGAAAACCACAAACGCGATATCGCCTTACAAATACAATGGTGTTCTGCTCCGGTTTTGAATTGTGCAGAGTTTAACTGAAAAAGTGACATTTTTATAGCTAAAAACCTGTTACAACACATCACAAAACCTGTGAAGAAAACAGTATTGATTTTGGTTTAATTAGAAAATTGCTTATGACTTTCTACAAATGAGTCAAACATTGGTCTTGGACCTTGTTTGAGGATGGCTAAGTTAAATTTGGAGTGAAATCGTTACATTGTATTAAAATTACATTATAATCTAAATAAAAAAGACAAAATAGAAAAATAACAGAATTTAATATTTATTTATATTTACTATGAAATATAAAAATATCCTGAAATAATTGCAAAAATGATTGGGATGATGGAGATTGGGTCATATTTTATGGTCATTAAAGCAATTTTGTTGATGTCACTGTTTAGAAATTTAACGTCCTTAAAGAATCAATAATTTTCCTGTACCGCAATACCTTTATTTCTATATCTTTACGACTTAATCCATATTATTATACAATATGTGAAAGTGAGTTTGTTTTTATTTGTTTATACAATTTGGGGCGAATCGATTTGTTGTTATTAAATTTGGTATAAGTACAATAAGTACAAGAACCTAATAGAATTTTATCTCAATTAAATATTATTTCTTGGTGAAAATCGCGTGCAAAACAGGTGCTAATTTCGAATTTGGATTGGAAAAAATGGACATGTGTACCATTTGGTTGTCGTGATTTAACATTTAACGCAAATAACTATTGCTTCTACTGGCCAACTACTGCTAACTCTAGTGTGATTAAAGATTTATCGGTTTGTACTATAACTTCACTTCCCACTGATTAATTCATTCGTTAATTCGTTATTCATTATTCATCTACGTTTTCAGAATGGAAGCATTCAAACGGAAATAAGTAAATTACCTAGTATTTTTTGTTTTCTACACCTAACAAGTGAAAGTGTATCAAATGACAGGTGCGTGGTCTCGGGTTATCTCGTCGCGTGACGAAAGGCCAACAAACTCCACTAAAAGTTCTAATCCAATTGTATAAATATATATACACATTACAGCGGTAGTAATTCCATTACTGGACAATCATGTGTGGTATACCAAATAATATCATTTTACATGGTGGACTTATATTTTCTTTACAACAGTTTGTAATTAGGGTGGTTTTAACAATCACTTGGATTGCATTTGTTTTAGGAATGCATATATAAAAGGTCTATAAATGTCTATTATATATATATGTGTGTGTGTGTGTGTTTGTGTGTGTCATAAATGAGCGAAATATTATATGATGTGTTTGTTTGTTGCATCTTGATGTCTTAACAACTCATCCTATGTATCATTAAATTTGCTATTCTAATAATTGACATGGAGAAGGACAACATAAGTTATTTTTAAGCCCTAGTAATTGATTGACTGAAGAAGACGGAAAGTTGTAATTAATAGGTACTTTTCTCTAACGTAAAAATTTCTGAAAAAGAAGATCAAATTGTTACATACTGTTACTTAGCATTTTACTTGTGATGCTCTTTTTTATATATTATATATATCTAACTGTAAATCTCTTTGTAGTTAACAATGAAGGGTTATCATTCATACAATCGTAGAAATCTTAAAAGATCTTAATATCTTTAAATGCCTAAGAATAAAGTAATTTTTATGCACTCTGCAGTTACAGAAATATTGATATGTAAAATAAAATTGTTGTTGTGAAATTTGTAACATTAATTAACTAATGTTATTGTATGTTGAGTAAATTTCGTGTATTACTCTTCTTTTGTTATTAAACGTAACGTTATTTGTTTTTGTGAGTCTGTTTATGACGTCACGATGTAAAAATTATCACCAGTTGTATAAAAAGAACAACACGAATACGTGCGGCGTGGTAATGATCCTGTTGACAAAGAAGCCATGATACAATTCTGTGGATGACACTGTTTGATACTCATAGTTGTATAAAATCTGTCTTTTAAAAACTATAATTTCAAATAAAATCAATCCTAAATCAATCTAGAAATTTCGCTTCAAATTTTAAAACTGGATTCTATATGTTTAATTTAGGATTAAATCTCCAATTTAGAAAGTTTGTTTTAAATTATCTTTAATTATAAAATAACAAAAACCACAAGGACAAAATAACAAAAACCACAACTCTAGCGCCATCTATATCGTGTTTAATTTTATGTTACTGACCACCTTAATGCAGAAAGTAATGATACAGAGTGTTGATTTTTTCAATAATATATTCACAACCGAATTTTTAAATATCGGCCACCCACCAATAAGTCCACTGAAAAATTGTAATAATTCATTCTATTTAATTTACACGCAGTTTAGTTGAGAGCAGCTATAATATTTTATATTCTTTTCATTAAAGCTTTAGTGATTAAACAAAATCTTTTTGCTTCATTTTGTCGTATAAGAATCGCTTAGATGTCAATAATAGTTTATAGTAGGAGTATTTTTAACGTGCCACACATAATGGGCATGTGAACTAACTTATCGGCGTTTAAGTTGACGAGCATTTCTTGAAACTTTTCTTTGTAGGGAACTTACATTGACAGTATTTACATTAAATCGGCATCTCATTGAACGGATATATTGCTTTTATTATGCAGCCCGAAGTTTCCGGTCTCCTTAATCGTTAAATTTCACCCATAATACTCATTGTATTTAACTGAATTTGAATCGCCTATGCCTGATCTCATCACACATGAAGAAAGTTCCATCTGTTTTGGTAAAATGTCAACGGGCTAGATTTGTTTACATTATATTATGCTCGAATCGCGATAAAGGTGTTATCGAATTGGGATCGATTAGGCGTTTCACTCATGTATGGATTATTGTGACATTTGTTTTACCCTGTCTCTAGTTTCGCCACCTTCAAGTTATTTATTTATTTAATATAAAAATCCACAGGTCTTAAAAAATAAATGATAAGTCTCTTATAATTACAGCCAACAACGGATTTTAATTATATAAATGAAAATTATAATTCTAAAGCAAGTTAGGTTCAAGTTACATTTACTATGGTTTCAAGCATTGTTTTCATCTGTACATTCTGTTAATAGAACGTGACCGACATTCGTTTTGGATAGAACATTGAAGATTTAAAAAAAATTACAATGATCTAAATTTTATTTAATTAAGTAACTTTCCTTCGGTATGAAACAGTAGTAATAGTAGTTTTAGCTATTGAACTGTTTTGTCTCTTTCTTTTTAGTTAAATTTTTGATTTGAAAGAAAGTAACAAAAGTGTAATGGATAAAATATATTTGTAGAAGTTTTTAGTTTTTATGAATAAGGAGGTATGTGTTTTAGAAATAATATTTAATAATATTAAAAATTAATATTACGAATATTATTTTTTAAATAATTAAATCATACAATACCGTACCTTTTCACCCTCAAGATTTTCGAAATGGCTATGTCGCGGCTTGACCGCGTAAAAAAGCTTAGTGTCATATGAAATAATGTAGAATTATGTCTATTTGCGTAGCAAATTTCTTTAAAATATATCCATCTCTTTCAGGGTTATGCATTCGGTAGTAACATTTAAATATTTAACTATATTTTCAAACTCATAACAATTTATTCTTTCAGTCGTTAACTGTCAACTGTTGGACATTAGTCTTCCTCATAAAAGGAGTTTTGCTAGTAGTTGTCACGCTTGGTAGGTGGATTGTCAACCGCAGTTAGGTTTTTAGAGATGTTTTAAGAGGGACGCTGGTGCCCATTCTTAGCCCTCCCTTAGTTGCCTTTTACGACACCCACGAGAAAGGAAGAAGTGACCCATTCTATGCTGGGGCACACACGTCGAATTTAAATTAATGAACGAGATATTCTAATCGTCATATAATGCATTTTAATATAAAACGCGAACTTATGTGTCTTCAAGTAGATTTTTGCACCGCTTCAACCAGACTTAATATTGGACTAACACGGTAGTAAAGTATTGCAAAAATATTTTTTACCAATCTCTAGAACTATAAAGCTAATAGAAAATTACTCTATTACTAAAAATAAAGCTGTAATAATGTTGAATTTCGCGAGGATGGAAAAAATTTGTGTACAATTTAATTATTGGTGTATCTTATGTCATGGATAATCGTAGAAACGCTTTAAAAGATGAGATTCATTTGTGTGGTTTGTATATTATTGATGTTTTCTGATGTGAGTTACATTTTTTTTTTTTATATAATCACATTTTATCTTCATAAATTCTCTATGAAAAATACATTAACTGTCATAAAGAATTTGTAAGGATATTTTTATGCAACTTAGAATGGCGATCAAGCTGACGGCCCACCCGATGGAAAGCGGTAATCGTCACCTATAAACATGAGTACCATGGACATAACAAAGTATACTGTTTTGCCCATAATACCCCCCCATGCGTTACCATTCCTGAGGACTCAAATATATTTCTTTTTACTCTGTAAATTCACTGCCAAAGTATAGTGCTTCTAAATATATGTAAATTAAACTTAATTTAACTCACAATTTTTTAAAAAAATGATTGAACGGTATATTGTGTTCAAATTACACATAATATTGATATAATTATATTATTAAAACATTTATCAGTCGTTTCTGCTAATATTAATTTGTCTCAAGATTTTTTATGAAAGATTATTATATAAAGGGTTAGTCATTATTGTAAAAATTTTCTATAATGTTTATTATAAACAAAAAGACTTAGAGATATTGAATTAAAATGTTTGACGTAGTTAGGTATAAAGTTTGAATTAACACAACGCCGAGTTGTGAAGAGGGTCGACCTCCATGGGGAGGGGCGGAGAAGTCACGTCCCGCGCTGTCGGCCGGCAGTCTACCACAACGCGCGCTCGCGTGCGTTCCTCTTTGCTAAACTGGAGTGTTCCGGGCCGGTATGCTTCGACAACCTAGGAGTGTCCGATGGACAAACGACGGCGGCCATGCATCCCGTTGGAAAAGTCACTACGCGTTCCGAACCTTCACTACTGTGTTTACTTGATACTGATAGAAGCGGTCAATTGAGCCGCGCTCGCGATCGTTTTTCCACTTTCTGTAAAAAATTGCGACGTACTATCAGTGAGTTTCTAAATTATATGTATTGTCGATTTATTAGTCCCATGTGATTTTCCAATATGTCCTGTCCACAAACGTCATCGCTGTTTTCACAAAAAAAAAAAATGCCATATGATACACATATGACCACTTCAATGTTCTAATGCTGCTTTTGTGTTTTGCTGCAACGTGCAGGCGACGTGGACACTCCTAAAAAAACCGAGCTGGCTACGGATAAGAAGGCTGCCTCCTCGCATCGTAAGTGCTAGATATGGCGCACGTCATTAGTTCGACTGTAGTTTCACAGTTTACTTTTACATTTTCACTATCATTGATGTATTACGGCGTGTAAAATGCGATATTCTCTAACTGTTTATAAAGCATTCGATAAAATTAAATATAGTCATTTAATCAAAGTATAATAAGTTAGTGAACATTTGCTGACGACGTCGTAATATAATATTTGATGTAATATTATCACTTCATCACATGTTCCAATTTTCTATGTGTGTTCTGTTCTGGCGTGTTTGATGTTTGTTGTAGTAGTAAAACTTTTTTACAATAATACATAGATGATATGGTTTTCCGAATGAGCTCTTAATTAAGTCTTCTTTAATTGTTCTTACTAGATCGTGCTTATTATTTATAGATTATGAATGTACAAATGTGTTACAGTTTTCGTTTCTTTTCGTGTCTTCTAGATTTTAGGTATACTATGGTTTATAGTTAAACTATTGATGTTTATAGAGAAAAACAGCACAGTGGTTTTGAAAAATCATTCAATTATTTTATTTATTCCAATTGGTGTGTTGCTTTAATGTATGTAGTGTACTAAGGTGGATCGTATTTTTTCTCACTAATATATTTAAATACCATATGAATAATTTAACTACATACTAAGTCGATTAGTAGAAAATAAATATGCTACTGGCTTGCTATATTCCCCGATAAATAAATATATTGGGTAGATAATGTTAAGACTATACAGAACATAGTTGTAATATCACTAACCTAATTTATTATATATTTGTGCGTAGGAAACGTACAGCCATAGTATTAATTGTAATTTAATGGATAAAGTATAACAACAATAACTGTATTTATACATCGTTTTTCCAATTCCATACTTTGTTAGAAACTCTAATATTGAAACGGTGATAGTAATGTTGCAAAATGAATTTTTTACACAAAAGTTAAACTTGTTGTATCTAATTGCTATGTTCTTTGTACGTGACTCTGTAATTATTAGCTTGTAATTAAAAAAAAAATTGCTAAGGAGATATGTAAATGCTGAATTAGTTTTAGTCTTTTCCGTGAGAAGGCTACACTCAAAACTATATCCATAACATAATATTTATTGTCTTGAAGTGTATTTAATAGTAAATATTACTTATAACAAATACTTAAATATTGGTTTTAGTTGACAATGGTGAATTTAATAGTGGATTGCTAATATTACATTAATTAAAACTCTTTGTTTATTTTCTATTATATTTATTTACCTGGTTGTGAAAAGAACTTTCCAACAGACTTCCAAAAGAAGGAGGTTCTCAATTCGTTTGTGTTTTTTATATCGTTGCTACTTCATAACTCCGTCCGTTATAAATCGATTTGGAAAATTCTTTTTTATCTGAACAGATATACTTATGGGTTGGTCCCTTAGATTTTATCAATTTCAAACAAGTCACAATGCGTTCTAAATCGATTCAGTAAATTATTTTTGAATTATTAAAATTCTGTACAAACCGATAAAAAACCCTCATGTCCGTCTAACCATCTGTCAGAGCTACTACTAACACCAATAGTATTTGATATTTAAAGATTCTTTAGATATTGAGGTCAAATCTGCTTTAAAAATTTAAATTGTAAATGGATACTTTAGCGAAAGTATTATAAATATTACTAACTATTAAGAATATTTTTCTTTGCAAGACCGTCAACAATAACGGCCTAAAATTTAACAGCTCTATATTGTAGGTTTAATAATTTTCAAGTGACATTTTTTTTAATATTTAGTAGATTGGACATAAGTCCAAGAATTCTTATGAATTTCTAATATTCTAATTTTACTGAAAATTAAGTACCTAATATAATTAATATGAATTTTTTTGTGCCTTATGTTTCTATATTTTATGGAAACGATGCAGTTGTAGAGGTCAACGCCATTTACTGGTTACGGAATAGACCAATAAGTCTTGACATTTTCCTCGTTACTTCCTGTTTGCTAGCGTGTTAATGCCGGTAACTTGTGGTAAGTGGATCGTATATACACCAAGTTGGTCTTCACTTTCTAATAACGATAATACTTTTTGAGATGTTATTAAGGTTGGACTCTGAAAAAAAAATTGCTACTTCAATCGTGACAAAATTGTATGGGAATAACATTGGATTAAACCTTATTGATTGCAAGAATAATAATCTAAATTGGTACAGAATTGGTAAAGCTCTTTTTTTTTTTTACAACACGGGGGGCAAACGAGCATGCGGCTCACCTGATGGTAAGTGACTACCGCCGCCCATGGTCACCCACAACACCTACGGCATTGCAGGTGTGCTGCCGGCCTTTTAAAAAGGAATATGCTCTTTTCTTGAAGGTTATGTTGTCGTATCGGTTTGGAAATACTGCTGCTGGAAGTTGATTCCAAAGAGTGGTTGTGCGTGGGAGAAAGTGCCTTGAAAAACGCACGGTGGAGGACCGCCACTTGTCCAGATGGTTGGGATGAAATTTTAGTTTATGGCGGGTTGTACGATGGTGAAAATCTGCAGCAGGTATCAATCCGAACAATTCTTCAGAGCACTCCCCATGATAAATTCGGTAGAAAATGCACAGAGATGCAACATCTCTACGCAGTTCTTCCTTTTTAAGTTGTTAGTTAACTTTAAAAATAGTTAAAATTCATTCATCATTAAGTATTTTCTGTTTTTTTTTTTAATTTGTCATAAATAATAATTGTAATACTAGTTATGGTGATTAAACAACGTATTATACACATATTATTAAATTTCAATTTAACCACAAAATGTATGCATACACTTATTTAAAGGCGCTAAAGTTGTCCTTGACCTTGGACCGTATGGGCGTGGCTCCTTATTCCGCTACCCGCTAAGAATTATTGCGATGACAAAGAGTATTTCATTGGGCAGAGTTAGTAGTAGTAGAAAGTGTTTAAAAATTGATTATTGAACTGAATGTCAACTTTGTTTTCATAGTATAGGTACAAACAAGTATAAAATTTGTGGAAAGCTACATTATCAGCAAATACACATTATTATAGGCTAAATATTATTTAAAAAAAATAGAGAACCCCTAGGAAAATTGTAATAATAGAATCCAAGGTATGAAAAATTTGTCTACATAAATTTATACATAAAATTATGTACTACATTTAATAAAATATGATACTCATCATTACTCACAAATAAGTTTGTGATGTTACATATCTAAATATTATAGTTACACACTAACCGTTTTTTGTTCAAATTAGTCAATCAAAAGACGGGTACAATCTTATAATATAAATCGTATACTAAGTTTATAAGTAAAATTGAAAAATGATGATATTCATGTCGTAATACTTATCCAACAAAATAGTTGCATAATCAAGGTGCATTATGTACCTACATATAAATTCTGTTTATTTTATTCCAAACGGATCTTTGTTTAAAAGTTACGATGGGTATAACAATGCTAAAAATAAGAAATATGATGTGACGTGAGTCAACATTTTTACGTTTAATATTGTTGTAAAGGTTATCTTCCATTGTTCTAAATAAAGTACTAATTTTAAATACCAATATCTATTTCTATCTATCTACTGGAGGAAAGCCGGGGCGAGTTACTAGTTAATATTATAAATATAATATTTTTGTAACCTTTTGTTGTTTTAATAATTACATCACTCGTCATGAAATTTAGTTTACATGATGTAGTATTTTGAGATAGAGAAGAACATTTACTATTTTTTTTATCCCCGACCAATCAATATATCATGGCTAGACCGACGAAGTCGCGCGTAAAGATAAATATAAATATAATATATATGTTTATTAATCCTAAATAAGGTTGACAGAGACATTTGTTGACTACTAATATTTTTACATTTTGTTCTATATATTTAAATCTAACGTACCAAACCAATACCAAGGAGAAAACCTACCTGGATTGTTAGAATAATATCAAGTCAATTGGCCAATTGTATTGAAGTCGACATATTTTAAAAGAGATCTTATTTTAAATTTCTTTACAGTTTTCCAAACTTAACCTTTTCTTTAAAAATCTAAAAAAAAAACACATTCAAAATGCTCAAATGTTCTGCATGATTATTTATGACAAAGTTAAAATAAGTTGTGTTTTACTATATGTATCCCGTATTGCATTTGTCATTTTTAATTATATGCACAACAATTTATATCACCTCGAGTCCCTTGTAGGGTAGGCAGAAATAATTATTTTATATATATATAATAATTATTTTATATATATAGATATTATAATTAAAATAATATCTTTAATAAAACCAATAGATGTAAAAACAATATTATTTAGAAATTTTGTCTATCTGTTTAATGTGTGTGCTAGTTACGGCATCACGCAAAAAATACTGCACCAAATTGGATATGATTTCCACCATTGTGCTTTTGAAAGTCTGACTTAAAAATTAGTGTGTTTTATCTTGATACGCCACCTGGAAGTGGTCAATTTAATTTGTTTTTCTACTTCTGAAATTGTGTGGACAAAAAACTAGTATATAACTCATAGTCACAAAAATTAACTACAATTAATAAATTTTTAATAAATTTATTTATTGTAATTATATCTACTATATAATGTATAAATAAATCGAATATAATTAGACGTACATGTGTTACCTATTAAATGTGAAATGGGCTAAATATGTCAATATGTAGTTAACGCACCAAGCCTATTTTAATTTGTGTTGGCCAAATTTAAAATTATGCACACAGATTAAAGAAAGATGTATCAGCTATAATTTTTTAGATGAACTTATGAAAATCTATCTATTGGTTTTGGAGTATCGATTTTTAGAAAATGGTACACTTTTCTTTATTAGATTTATTATTCAATTAATTTAATTCAGACGCACAGATTGTAGTTTAAGGATGAGGTTTTTATATATATTTTTTGATATTTTTTACTATTACTCAAATCTGGGAATAACTTTTTAGGAATGACCTTTTAAGGGTGTAGTGCCTTAAATAACGTAAAATATTTAAATAAAAATTGTTTATTTGACAGGAGATCGCGACGTTCGAATTCATAACAATTTTTTTTTCAAAATGCTGCGTCTTTATTTACATTATGTTTGTCTAGTCTATAAAATAAAATACTCACAAATATCCAATATATAAATAACTTATCTATGATACTGACAACTTAGAAGTAATTATAAAAATACTAATTGCTAATAGTGAACACTAAGAGAAGTTGTTAATTAAATAAAATCATAATAATTGTTCACGTTAGTACCCGCCTCACGAACAAGACTAGGGTGATTGGCTTTAACAGCTATTGCCATAAATAAAGTGAAAGTACTTAGATAGAATGCTGATAAACAAGGGTGGAGTATGCTTGGACTTACGTCAGTAAGGGTTCCTACGTGGGCGCGGTGTACTTCACGTAGGTATACCACATACTATGGTATGAATATTATGATATATATCTTTCTCTTTATTATGTTGTCATATGTCAAGTGATATATTTACTATTCGGTAAAATGTAATAATTTCATTATTTTGTACTTATTAATATCGTTAAGATATATATATATATATATATATATAAGATTCACAATGGTGAACTAAAATTATATAATATTGGTATTTTAGTAGCTCTTTAATAAAATTTCAAGATTTATATAGAACACTGCCGGGCTTTTTATCGTACTGTAGATTTAGTAAGTACGATTACTGTTAAAATTATAGACAATAAAGTATTACTAAAATAGAACTCATAAAAAATATTTATATAATAATATGTAAATATAATATATTATTTATTATAATAATTTAAATTTTTTCTTTATATTTTATATGTAAAAAGATATGTAATTGTGCAACAACACATGAGTTTTCAATCGACACCGTCAATGTAATTAAGTTTTTATTTAGTTATAAAGTTATATTATTGTGTAACTATGTACTTACATAATACGTTCCTCTTATAGGAAGGAACATGTGTCCAGTATGGGGGTTATATGTTTATTTATATAAAAAAAGAAACAAGGAAATTGTTCTAATAACTGACAAATTCTCCCAAGATTTACTTATATGGACTTGAAAGGTTTTTCAATGGCAATATTCGCGCGTGTAAGTGACGTGTATGTATTTCCATGACAGTTTTGATATTGAAATCACGATTTCGGTCATAAAAGTATAATGCTGCTGGTTCTGGCTACTTTATGTAAGCGAGATATAAGTATTTAGTTACTAGTTTTTACCCACGACTTTTTCCGCGTAATCGGGATTAACAAATAAAAGAAGTCTATGCCCTTCTCCTTGCTAAATACTGTCATTAAAATTGGCGCCAAGAAGTAACAAATAAACACAATGCAGTAATATATTAGATTTTAAGCGATTTCCAATAGAAGGTGATTCTCGAGTCGTTAGAATTTTTACGGGAGGGCTCGTACGGACGGGCAGATGACATGCATGTGTCAATATTAAGGGTCTCGAATGGTTCCGAAACTAGTCGAGCTTTTTCGACAAAATTATATATTGGAATTTAAAAAAATACGTAAATTACATTAATTACCAATTAAGTTAATCTTTCACTAATTCTACACCGCTTCTTACAATTGATAAGATTTACTTTTCCCATACAAATTATGATTGACGTCGCCGCTATTCTGGCACAAAACTCAATAATTCAAATCCGAATATATTTATAAATTTTGACATTTATTATAATAGGATAGCAGGAAGTAGGATTAGTAAAATAATAAGATGTATTTGAAAGGTCTATATCATGAAAACACGCTCCATTTTCTTTCATTTCATTGAAAATATCCATTCAGTATACGTATATAGAGATTTACTTCGTACACGCCGCAATCGAGTAACTACATAAATTATGAGGACGTTGCAGTCAGTTTAAAGAATCTATAGGATTAAATAAAGTACGAAAATTCGAATTTATTCTGTTTGTACATATTGGTTCGAATTATTTTAGCATGATGTTTATAGGTCACGTCTAAATATAAGAAGTAAAGTTTATATAATTAGCCCGATTTCATTATTGCGTTTCGAACATGCGATTTTAATATTAATTTATTATTATAGATTATTGGTATTCTTCGGTTCTGCATCTAGGTATTTATGGCCAACAAATAATAAAGATTTTGTTCCACAAATAGACTTAGCAAAATTAGCACGCGATCAATATAGGAGTAAACTGTGGATTGCACAAGGGGAATAGCAGCAAGTGTCCAACTTTGAACTTTAAATAACAGTTCTAGATCACTTCAGAATGGCGTTAGAGTAGTAAGAGGGTATGATATGAATTTAGTTCTTTTATTGATGGTTTGAGTCGCTGAGTCGCAAAGTTTAATTTTTATTCACTATTTTTACTCATATTATTTATTCATAATTAAAAATGATACTTAACATTAATTATGTTCTAGCTTTTTCTTTTGAAATGTGCGCCATTAAAAAGCGGAAGTTATATTTTCCTTGTTTACTTTCTTTAAATTTTACCCGGCTATTACTGTAGCATCACACTAGTTTAACGCCTTTCTTTGATGGATACTTTATTATACGAAGATGATCCTCTTTGCCTCTACCTTCTGTAGAGTACTTAAACCCTTTCAATTTACACACATATATAGATATAATATATAAAAATAGTCTAAATGAGAACCTCGTAATTTTTTAAAATAATACCCTTTACACCTTTACGGCATTTCATAGACTGTAGGTGTTTTATTGTATTGAACGCAAAATTGAACGTGCTAACATTTCACCGAGCATATTTAAATCCACATGACAGGAGGTAGGCCTACCGTCTCTTATATTGTTAAAGTTTGTTAAAAAGATTTATTATCATTAAAGAGTTCATTGGAATTATAATAACTCAAAAGTCTTTAATATTACATTGCTGTGTATTTAATATTAGGTAATGTAATCTTGGGCATCTGTTCTATTTTTATATATGTAATAAGATATTGATATTCGTCGTTAATTAACCATATATATACATATATCCATAGGCATCTCCTTTGGGGGGTTAAACTAGTAGTTGCCATGCTTAGCAGATGAGTAGGCAACCACAGTTAGGTTTTGGTGATATTTTAAAAGTGACGCTACTGTCCATCCTTCGATTATTAGTTTCCTTAGTCACCTCTTATACATACTCCTTTACGATCACGGAAAAGGAGAAGGTGGCCTAAACTATGCCGGGGTCACACGACAAGGCATTGTGTAATGTAATGATTATTAAAATTATTACATAAATATAAACAATATGATACAAGTTTTATTAAATATTTAAGTATATTAATCAGTTATCCATACTACAAGCTCTGGTTAGTTTGTGGCGCTGTGTAAACTATCCAGTATAGTATTTCTTTATTGATATTATCTAGTATCACAAATAAATAAATACTTAATTTCCAAGAATTCGTTATTTAAAAAGTTAATTATCGCTATGGACATGTTCATGCGAGACACTTCCTCTACATTGCCGTGAGGTGTCGACCTGATTCTGTGAAGTGACTCGGCCGACCGTGAAGCGGTCGTGTCATGCGTTTAGACATGGGTTCTACCTCCCTTCGTTCCAGTTTCAGGCTGCAATCTACAAAAGGGTAGAAGAATTAGACACCTACGTGACAAATGTATAATTATTGTGAATAAATAATGGTACTTAATAATGATACCAACAATAGCAAAAGTGTTTATTGACACAAATAATCTATAAATTTCTATAATAACTAAATTACGATATATATAATTATAGGGTTATATAAAGCTAACCCTGTACAGCACTGATTTTTAACCGAATTCTTTTTATCCATAGTGTAACAATAAAAATTCATGATTCAGGTCTTATTTTAAATTTAATCCAACAAATAATATACTTAAGTAGTACACTAAACATTAAAATAACACATACTGTCATTATGTTACCTATTAATATCTACATAGTATAAAACCAAGTCGCTTACCGCCATTTGTATGATTAGATCTCTTAAACTATGCAACGAATTTTGAAAAAATATATTTTAATGTTATAAAAATTATACAAATTATGTAGAGTATGCAGGTGGCTTGGGATCATTCTATATGGCAGTCTATAGGGGAAGTATATTCAGCAGTGGACAGATAACGACTGATATGGTGTTGATGATGATGATGATGATGTGGAGTTTGGAATTGCTATTTAGACGATTACAATAATAATATTAATAATGACTTCACACTCCACTGATACCACATTGTTTCTTCTTTATAATAATTTGCGTAATGTTTTATTCAACTTAAAACATTAAGCAAATAGTGAAATATATTTTAATATGGAAAGGAAATTTCGAAATAAAACCTCTACCTATGGTTTGCTTCCAAGCTTGTGTGGTAATATAATATGTACTATATTAAAATAATAGGCCCCGTATGAAGATGATTAACCCTTCTTTGCATAATGGTGGAAATTTTCATCATAACATTGAATGCTCAAAAATTATATAAAAGAACAAGTTGACTTTAAGTTGATCGTGTCTGGATACCTTTTTAATATCCATTGCAGAAAAAAAAACAGCTGTCAAAATTTTTTTTAACCATTTTTCCTTTAGTTTTGAACATGAATGGTATCACCTTGACTTATTTCACCAATAAAAAAAAATCATGCAAAGAAGGGTTAAACTTAAGATAAAAATAGACAATCAAATTTTGACTGCAATTGTTGGTTACTGCGGCCAAATTATAGCATTTTTTTTTTATTATTGATATTGTCTATGAAACTAGATGATGACATAATATTACGTTCATGTCATCAAAAACAGATCTCTGTCATAAGAATAAAATAAAATATTATCGTAGTCTAGATGGTTTGGATGCAATAAAAAAATTAAAATGTTAATTTTGTAAATTACATTATTAATTTATATAAAAGGAAATCTAACGATGGATATCAGCAGAACTATAACAATTAGTCAACATGCAGAAGGTTATTTATCATATGACGATTATTGGATTAATTAATTAATTAGATTAAATACCTCCATGTACGATGTGTTGCGCTCGCTATCTGACAGGTATTCTTATATTAAAAGCATTGGTTCTCGTAATTAGTTTTATTGTTTCAACCATATCAATCATAATCAATTGTATTTTGGTCTATTTTGAGTGTTACGTTTCTCACAATGGCACAATGGCAACAGTCGACAAATGCCTCTAATTACCCTTTGACATTGACAATTGAGAGCATTTTTTTTTAAAATATCTCAATTTTTACTTATGCTTTTCTGTGGTCTTTTTCATAGTAATCAAATTTTTAATATAATATTTAAATATATACGTAAGTCTTTATGAGATGATAGTGGAATGCTAATCCCGCCTGCGTTAAATGTGTACGCTGGCTTGGTAGGCTACCAATGATAAATGACAGGCGAGGGCGAAGTTAGATCAGTTGGCATATCGTGCGTAACTAATTTACCAGGAATTAACCACAATGGTTTACAGGGCGGGAGGGGGCGTGGAGGTCTACCTGCCCGGGTATATTTCTAGCAATGGGGCCGTCAGTTCTGATTACTAATAATCCCCTGCCTTTTATTATTGTTGGTCATATATGATGTAGTTACACGATATACGAATTGAGATGTTTCAGTGACAGTCTCTAACTTTATATTATCAGCATTAGGTTTAATTGGTTTATCATTATACTAATAGTGGTAATATATAGTTTAACGTTTCCTTATATTTGTGCGTACGTCGTTACAGGCAAGGACGGCTCGAAGGTGACGACTGTGGTGGCAACGCCGGGCCAGGGCCCGGATCGGCCACAAGAAGTTAGTTATGCTGACATGAAGCTCATCGGAAACGGCAGTTTCGGTGTCGTTTACCAGGCCAAATTATGTGACACTGGCGAACTTATTGCTATTAAAAAGGTGCTCCAGGACAAAAGGTTTAAGGTAGGTAATGCGACCATTGTAAGTGATACTAATACAGCAATTAATTAGTTTGTACAGACAGACATATCAAAAGTCAAACGAATATAATAAAACCCGCCTTGCTCTGTGTTCACATATATAATAAAGTTCCAAATGTATTATAACAACTAAACAAAAATCTATTTAGAAGGAATTTATATAGTTATATTATAACTAATTTGTTGTGGAAAATTATTGAATTTAGACGCTGTATTACTTTATCAAGATATGTGTATTCGTAAATGAAACAATAATTAACTATGTTAGAACATCTGATTCCCGCAAATCAGTTTAAGTTATTGATCTTACTGATTTCGTAATTACTTATGACTTACGAGGTTCTCATTTCGCTTTTTTTTTTTTCCATGTTTGTTATTTCATACCTCCGTCAGTTGTAAACCGATTTAGAAAATTCTACTACAACAAACTACTTACAAATTGGTCCCTTAGAAATTTTATCAAAATTGATTCAATAGTTCAGTTTTTAAATTAAAGGAACTGGTTTTGTTACAATTTCGAGTCGGTTTTATTTATTTTAGAACACAATTTTAATTATATTACGTTTGTTACTCAATCACGTTTAATATCGGAACGGATTCGAATGAAATTTAGTATACACGAGAATAGACTACGTGTATAAAATCCTAGATTTATACTATTTTATCTTTCAAATCGGAGAAAGCTTAGGGTTACAGCTAGTTTCTTATGTGCCGATTGATTGATCACATTTTATAAAAAAATAAGAAAAACTTGTGGTGTCAAAGACGAAGAAGAAATAAATCATAAAAAAATATTTTACTTCATAATTAAATTCTATAATGTAATATTTATACATTTCAGAATCGAGAGCTTCAAATCATGCGACGATTGGAACATTGTAATATTGTCAAATTGAAATACTTCTTTTATTCTAGTGGAGAAAAGGTAAATATTTTGTGTATTTTTATATACAAAAGAACCTAATAATTTATAGCTGATGCCATTTTACGTGGTTAATTTTTTGTTATAATAATAATTTAATTTATAATTCGGTAATTAAGGGTGTGTTATTTGTGTGTTTTATTCGGGGGAAGGCGGCAGTGCCCGCAGCAGTGAGCGCAATGTTAAACGCAATGCAGTCTCTTGAAGTCGAAGTATGTCAGAACCATTCAAATTCTTGCGCTAGTGTGCTAACGCACAAATTAGGTCTACGATCTTTGTTGGCAAGGGTTACCGAACAATATGTAATTTTAGATGAAATTCATCACAATTTGTGTCATAAATTATAGAGCTAGAGTTGAAGTATCGATCGGTAACCTGCGAAGCCTAACAATTGTGTGCATAATTGAGAAACCCCTTATCATACCACAAATCATATTATACTGGATCATGAGCTATACATATCATTTTATCATCAGAAAGAATGTAATTTTTTTGTCATCAGGTTTGAGTTTGCTTGCTTTTACATTTTTGTGTTTCTTTGAGAGATAGCTTTATCCGATCCATTTACACTCGCGTTCATGATTTTCATTTCATTTCTTCAAAAATGCAAAACGATTAACTATAAAAATATTACTAGCTGAAACAGTCGTACCAAGAGTACATTATTATAGAAAAAATAAAACTAAATAGCTGTTTTTTCTACATGATCGAAAGAATCTATTTGACATGAATTAAGATTAAATTTCTATATTCATTAATATTATTATTTTGTATTTGTATAATAAGTAATCGCAATCTAGGGACACCAGGGCTCAATTCTGCTAATTTACAAGTAATATAATTACAATAAGTATATTTTTTACAATAATTATAATTTTTTTTTTTTTTATACTACTATGATGACAAACAATCATACGGTCCGTTTGATGGTAAACGGAGTTACCGTAGCCTGTAACATCAGGGGTATCACGCGACCGTTGCCGACCCTGGAGCCTATATATTATTTAATATATTTCTAAAGGTATTATTTTTAGAACTTATGTACATTTTTAACGGTATTAATGGAAGGAAGGAAGGAAACCACAAACACATAAGTTCTTTAAGTGGTATTGTTGCTTATATATATAATATGTCATAATTCTGAAGTGTATTCATATAATAGTTTTTACACATTTACCCCCTTATTCATAAAAATATCAAACCTCTCATAAACCTAATGCGCTAAATTCTTAATTTGAATGACGGTGACAAAACATTTCAATAACTATAAAAGTTTGTGGGAGTTTTTAGTTCTTATGAATAAGGGGCTTAATGTTTAACCATATATTATGATATACATTATTTTTATTGATCAGTACTTCACTTTTTGCTAAATTGTTGAGTGAAAGTTTATGTTTAAGATCCGCCCTTGAAAAAAATTTTAATCTTCAGTGGTTATCGATTTCTCGAGATATATGACCAGCTCATTTCCTCTTCAGCTTACTCAGTTCATCACTCTACCAGAAGCAAACTTTGTACAAAAGTTGTTTGCGTTTGGGTATCTCTGCCCCAGTAGTGTTTTGTTGTAAAACACCAGTGCTTGCATAACTGCCTCGGTTTGAAAAGCTCGCTCTTATATCTAAATATGACAGTGAAATTACAGAGTACGGAGGCATAACACCACCTCGAAATCCTTAGGATGAAGGGTATAATGGACGTCATCCTATTATTAGTATTCGGTGATTTAGTTAATACTTTTCATATCTGTAGGCGTTAGTTACCACACATTCTATCAGATGGGCTGTCAGCTTATTGCTTAAAAACTCTATAGTACTACTAAGAAAACGAAAATAAACAATCTTATATCGGATTTTATTACGTAATATTACATCCGTCGAAGCTCTTTTCGTTTATTTAGAGACTTAAAATGTGTAGTTAGCGTATCAATAAGTAAATTTTAGTAACGCACAGATTGCTTTGTCTTTAGACTTTCTAGCAAGTTATACGAAAAATTCAGACATCTATTGACGCTAAATTACCAGAATTCGAGCCCAGGTTTTTAATTATCTTATGCCATAATCTCAATATTCTCTTTGCACATATACATATCCACTTACATGCTTTTCATGCATTTGTAAGAGAGTGAAGACATTAAAAACATTTTATTAAGACATGTTTGCTGAATTTTATTGATTGGGTTTTATTTCAATAACAGTCTGTTATTTGAATTAGTTTTGTTATTTTGCATACCATATATTATTCTGATTCTTTTATTTTATCTCTAATTATCGTCTTGATAAAAATATATTATTTTTACAGTATAATTAAATTAATGATAGGAAATGGAAATAACTATCATAATGTAAATACCGAATTAATAACGTTTTTTTGTATTTCTATTACAGAAGGATGAAGTGTACCTGAATTTGGTGCTGGAGTATATACCAGAGACTGTGTATAAAGTGGCACGTCACTACTCCAGAGATGAACAAACCATACCCATTAGTTTTATAAAGGTACAGTTGTTAAATTTACTACTACGCCTACTTAAGTAAAGGCTGCGCCCCCTAGCGTCCGATCCTCTGATGATAATTCAAAATGTAGATGACAATTATTTTTGTATACTTCAAAGGAAAATTTGAAAATTTCAGGGGGAACTTTGAATTTATTTTATTTGTTTATTCAGTAGTACATACATATATATGTGTACATAGCGGACTTAAATGTTAAAATCATTCTCTCCCAGTCAACCACAGGGAAGTATCAGAATACTCGAATGCGATACTAGTAATTATTTATATAGATACATACATATAAAAATTACATAGATAAACGTATAAGTATATATAAATAATAAAAGAACTAACACATATATAAAATATACTACATTATATACGAAAACGAGAATAATATATAGTACTTTATGCTCGGATAAATATGTAGAAGTGTGAACGTTTTTTTTTAAGACATTACATTTTGAAATCCTCGGAGCGTATTCCACCATTGTCCGGTTGAGTTGTCACCGCTCACATATGTATTTTGTATCTGTGCCCCGTGTCCGCAATAAAACTAATGACAGTTACATTGACTGAAGTATTAGTTACGTTAATGCGACTGTTAATTATTTGTAATTGTTACTAAAGCAACTAACTTATCTTACGTGAGCAATTTTTAAGAATGTATAGGTACTTTGCTGCATAACTTTTTTTTAATTACTGTTAGCATAATAATGGTTCTTTGTTTTAATAAGAAAAGATTATCTTAGACTAAACTGATTTATCTTACTAATATTTCACAATATATAAAAGTTTGGAAATGAGTTTATTAAATATTTGTTATTTAATTATACATAAACGTCTAAACCGATTTGATATATAGGAGGACCACATACATATACTGTTATGTTATTGGGGTAGGTAGAAAAAATTGAAAGAAAGAAAAATATTTTTTTTTAGTGACATACATAGACATTATAATTAGTAAAGTAAAAACAAATTCTAGTCACTAAAAAGGCTCTTACTCAGCGTGTGTCGGGAGTCCTTACGACTTACTGACACTAATCTTTCGTAGGATACTACCGAGTTCCGTGCGTAACAATGAAATTAAATAATAACACAAATATTAGTGTTGGTTTAGTATATGTAAATAAATAACAAGTGATACAGTGAAAAGAAAATAAATCTGTAATTTATCAGTGAAGGTATGGTAACAAATAGTCTGACAATTGACCACTAAATGCTCTGATTCAAACAAACCTTTTTCACTTTCTCCATGTTCATCAGTCTATTCATACACGCTCGCCGGTTACGGGCACTTTTAATTTGACCTTTATTCATCACGTCTCCTTTTCGGTGGACATACTCCTTAGTTTGTAAATATGTTTATTATTTGTTAATTACATTCAAATATCGTGACCCATTCGTATAAAATGGGGCATACATGTGGACCACATCTTAAATTAATCCGTATTATATTTTTTTATGTTACATAATGCGGGCAAAGTTGTGGAATTACAACTAAGTAACATATGAATAATTCCTCATAAACCTAGTAGGTAATTATTACAGTCCATCTGTCAAAGTTAAAATCTTGGTATTGTGACAGAAATCGGTGGTTTACTAAGATGGCACAAACCTGACAAATACAATGTTACGAATATAACGATTATGATTGATTCCAAGTGTACAGTTATTGTAATTGAAATTTCTATACGAAGAAGGTAGGAAACAAGCTCGCTTGATGGTAAAATGCTCCAGCTAGAGTAGCAAAAAACAAGCATACTATTTTATTATTAAAAGTTTCGGAAGCACTTATTATATTTTAATGTAAAAACTACCGCGTTAACTTATATGTAATTAGATTGAAAAAGTTCGACTAGTTTCGGAATCAATTCGTGATCTTCAGTCATGAGTGACTGTGACGCGAGCACGAGCCTGATGAGTCAGGCTCCGAAAGTTATTACATTAAAATATAAAGGATACGTTTAGAATACCAGAAACATCATTCGCATGTCGTCTACATTTGTATTTGTGACATAAATATATTGAATTACAGTTATTACTCTGTAATTTTTATTTTTATATCTGACTATCCAAAAGGTTTGCTTTTGCATGCTTTGTACCGACACAGGATTCCGATTATATTATTATGTATAAATTCTTTATTTTTTCTTCAACAGCTGTATATGTACCAGTTGTTCAGAAGCCTCGCATACATCCATTCGCTGGGCATCTGCCACCGGGACATAAAACCACAAAACCTACTCCTAGACCCGAAGACAGGCGTGCTCAAGCTATGTGACTTCGGTTCGGCGAAGCATCTTGTACGCGGGGAACCCAACGTTTCCTACATATGCTCGCGATATTACCGCGCTCCTGAACTCATTTTTGGCGCCATAGATTATACCACTAAAATTGGTAAGATTCAATTGTCATCTACAAAAATTCTTACTTTTTTATAAACATGAAAGTAACTTGTTACTTCACTAAGCAATCGTCATATAATTTGATACACATATTATGTGGTACGCAAAACGGACATAGGTTATTTATCTCATGTCAATTCTGATATACTTATTAGAATTGACGTAGAATTTGCGTAACACAAAAAAATCAATCAATTATGAACCTCTTTTTCTGTGTTGGTTTAAAACCATTATTTTGTAAATAAAATATTTTTATAATTGTTAGCAAACGAGGACATATAAATTAATACATGAATACGTTTTATTAAATTATAATTTTATTCACGTATTTACTCTACAGATGTCTGGAGCGCAGGATGTGTTGTAGCAGAATTACTTTTGGGTCAACCGATATTCCCGGGCGACTCTGGTGTTGATCAATTGGTGGAGATAATCAAGGTAAATATCAATCTTCTTATTCATAACAATATAAACTTCTACAAATCTATTTTAATTTATCTTTCATATCCAAAAGTTGATAAAGAAAAAAGACAAAACACTTCAATAGCTAATACAAGTTTGTCAGATGTTTGACGTTTCTATGAATAAGAGGAAAAGAATATTTTATGTTAAGTGTAGAACATTTTATCACACAATTTTTGTTTTGCAAAATTATTGTGAAAATATTACTATTTGAAATTTATTTATAAATACATTGTAACATGAATTTATGATATAGATTTATTTATCTGTTTTTTTTTTTTTATTCAGCCATAAATTTTACTGTTATATTTCAATGCAGGTTCTAGGCACGCCTACACGAGAACAAATCCGAGAAATGAATCCGAACTATACAGAATTCAAGTTTCCCCAAATCAAGAGTCACCCTTGGGCAAAGGTAAGTGCAATTAAAATACTTTGTTTAGTTACTTATTTTGTCATTCATTTTAGGAACGGAACTAAAAATATATTTCGAACATTGAATGTCACAGTCTAAAGAACTTTTCCTACCAATCATCCAACTTATCATGTAACAGTTTGAGTTACGTCGAAGGCGTTGGACCACTGGTTATTTGCACTGCGGAATGTTCTTCTTTTAGAATCACATCCATATCTCATCCGAATGAGTTTATATTTGTGAGAATATCGAATTTTATCACTTATTAGAAAATGTCTTATTGGCGAAATTATTGTACTTTGAATTTGAAAAATGATTCATTATAGCATTACAGTATAATAACAATGATAGAACAACTATAACTAGCTATGACTGTTATTTGGAATCCATTCTAAAAGTATAACTAATAATTCGATAAATCCCTAATATACCCTTTATATATATCCAATATTCGATTTGACAGACAGACATTTTTGGGCCCCGATTATGAATTTAGTAAAACAATATAATATAATATAAATTGATTGTACTTATTTTTTAATTTAGCTAAATATAAATATACAAAGGTATATATTTGAACTACTTTTTTTTTTATTTGTGCTCTATTCGGATATGCCCAATATGATATTTTTTCGCCAGTAGGATATTTTTGTAAAAGTAGCGTTTTTGTTTATGCATTTGTGTGTAGATAGTAATTTAGATGAGTTTATTCAAAATTTTACGTTCACATGATGTTTCTTCTGTATTTTAGATTATTGTCTATGAAATTACCGTTTTCGAAAATCAGTGGTTACTTTGGACATAAATTGCAGCATAATATGTTATAACGTGACTTAGAAACAAAGACTATAAATAAAGCTCGATTTTATATACAAAAACCCTGATATTATATCTGTGCCTCTAGTGAGAAAGGTTATAACTCAAGTTATAGCCTTTTTCTTTTTTAGGCTACTTTAAATAAGCAAATTTTTCTCTTTCGAATGGTATAAGAATCGTAACGATATCTTTAAAAACAATAGAGATAGTAAACATGTAAAACAAAATATTTGTGGTAAAAAAGTCATAATTAGAAATAAAACTACAATATTTTACAAAAATTATTTTTGTAAAATGAATCAGTTCGATTTGAACCCTTTTACACCATTTAATAGCGATTATTTTTTATAGCGTAAAATACACAACATTGATTTTATATGTAAAATAGTTTTAATTCATATTTTTATGTTAATTACAAATTTTGGAAAACGGTAATTTTTAAAGTAAATTATTACTATGACAGCGCGCACGGGAAGTGTTTGTCTCTGTGAGAATTTCGTTGAACTCCATCCATTCTATAGGAATTGGTTCATCATATCACAATCGTATATAGCCATGGATAAATGTCACCCGTGCGCTCGTCCTCTAACTGTAGTTCGAAACTATATAAACAAACTAGGCTCGTACACCAAAATTTTTGTGCTATTTTTGTGTAAAACACGGGCGTTATTGCAGTACATGTTGGAGCGTATGACCATGCCCAAGACTGCCACTGACCACCAGCGCATTCGAGTAAGACACTGCCCAAACGCAAACCTAAATGTCTCCATTATTTTCTGTATTATTTATATCAATTCAATTTAGTAGGCATCTAGTAATTTATAAATACTAATATCTTATTTATAATATTTATGTATTATTTATTATTATACTTATTTTAAAACAGTCATAACACTATATATGAAATGTATTGAAATGGAGGCATTTAGCGTATGATCTTTGGCATGAATCAACAATTTGAAAGTCACAACTAATCGGTTTACGCTGTCTCTTACTGCAAATTGATTGTTTGTTGGTGTTCAGTGTGCATTCATTCGTAAGTTTGTTTCAACATTTCCAATGTTAAAATCCGTCTTTGCCCATATTTGAAATCATGTATAAAGCCAATGACACAGGCGTTTACCATCGTTACAACATGCTAAATCATTACATTAACAAAATTTGTAACAATATAAAACACAGGGTTGAAACTATTATGTGGTCATCAGTAATTTATTGTGATAAATTGAGATTTCTAACTCCTTATAATTATTTCTATATAGTAATCATAAAATAAATAAAAAAATAATAAATGAGAATACTCGTGTACGTGCTTACGTGTCATACATTATACATGTCTATTCATATTTAAATATAACATTAATATTAAACATAAATATAAATAAATATAACTAAGAAATATTTAATTTAAATCTGGGATTTGAATTACCTGTGAATTAGAATGTTTACCTGTATACTAAATAAATATACTCAGTGGTTTATGGTTGTAATTATATATTGAATATACTGAAATAACAATTTCCGTATCAGTATATAAAAAAATATTTTATTGCTTGACCCCACTTAATATTTCAACCCCTGTAATATATTTCCTATGATCCTGTATATTAAACAAGTCTACTAACAGTATTTTTAGTGTGATTGAAGCATATTAAATTTATAAATACGATTGATAATTAATTAGGTAAATCATGAAATCGAGTCAGTGTTCCTATGTTATAAAATATGTTAGGGATTACGCGCTACGCGCTAATTATGTATGAACACTTTTTGTTGACATAAAAACTAAACGTACTACGACGTACGTAGAATAATCGCAGCAAGTGCAATGGAGATTATTTAGAGTTAGTATAAAATAGTTGGTCGAGGCACAGACGTGGTGAGCGCAGCGTGTAAAATGTAGCTAGTTTTTGGAAAAGAAATTACGAAGAATGCCCGACTGAGAGTTGTTTCCTATAAGCTAGCTACATTTTACTCGTTATACTTCATCGCCTCTGTACTTCAATCAACTATTTTAATTATATTTAGTGTTTTATAAATAAAAACTACGTGACATAAAACGTATTTTAACTTTTGTAATGGTCTCTTAAAAAAAAAAAATTATAAAAAATTGAAATAGATCTATTAAAGGTTTTTATAAATAAGAAGCTTAGGGTATTATATTATGATATATAACTCTGTGTCTTTGTGTGTGTGCAGGTGTTCCGCGCGTGCACACCGCCGGACGCGATCTCGCTGGTGTCGCGGCTGCTAGAGTATACGCCGGGCGCGCGACTGTCGCCGCTGCAGGCGTGCGCGCACAGCTTCTTCGATGAACTACGTGAGCCGGCAGCGCGTCTGCCCAACGGGCGCTCGTTACCGCCACTCTTCAACTTCACCGAGTACGAGCTCGCCATCCAGCCCTCGCTCAACGACTTCCTGAAGCCGCGCGCCGCGCCCGCCGCCGAGCACGCGCACGACGCGCCCGCCGCTGGCGCCTCCGCCGCGCCGCCGCCCGACCACGACGCGCAAGGTGCGCCCTCGCACTCCTAGCTCTCTATTCTCATTTACATTACGAAACTTGATGCGTGATATTCCTTTTGCGACGTTAGTTTTTATATGTAGAGACCTCTGATTTCGTAATGTATGCATTATTGTTACAAAAACAAAAGTCTTTGACACTTTATAGTACAGTAAAATCTTAAATTATAGGATACAGAGTTATTATGAAGAGTGAGTTCAATAGCGGACTTATCCCCTGTAGGGGATTTCTTCTAGTCAATTGATTTGAATTAACGTGAATCTAGTGTCGCAAAAGTTTTGATATTGACAGGTATGTTTTTAGCAAATTGTAGATTGTACTGTTATCATTATATGAAATTAGTTTTTTTTTTAATGTAAATTTGACTTACACACATTTCTTGGCTTGTTCGCCTCGCCGCCGGCTGACTGTGCGTGTGGTCCGCAGGCGAGAGCGCGGCGAGCGGGCCCAGTGGCGGGTCCCCGGGCGCTTCGTAGGCGGCGCGCGCGCCGGCCGGCGCCCGGACGGCCGGACGGTCCGGATGGCCGGCTCTGGACGGTCCCGGACGGCCCGGCCGCCCCGCGCCCGCACCTCGCGCCTGCATTTACGGCGGCGGCGCCTGCCGAGCCGCTCGCTTCGCTCCGCCGCCGCGGACGGCTGCCGACATCGGACCTCTCCGACTCCGAGTTTAGATTGAGAGTCACTCGTATGCTATTTAGTGATAGTCCTTTTCGTGTTGGCCATCGGGAAAAATTAAATGCATAATAGGTGTTTCGGCGAGTAATCGTGTGATACTGTAGTGTAATTGTCGATAAAGCTTGAGCTGTCGTAGTCGGTAAGAAGGGTAAATCCATTATAGAGTCTAAACCGTCGCGATGTGATTACTTTGTACTTTTGTAAGCTCAAATTGTCTTTTTATGTACATACCTTAAATACTGTTTTTAAAAAATATTGTTTATTTGGTAAACGACAGATAACTATCTGGAAAAAATTCTTTCTTTCACTTTGTAATATTTACTAATATAACAATTTTTTGAATTATTTGCTTTTAACTGTGTAGCCCATAATTCTTCGAGACGATGTTGCATTAGACAAAAAGAGGTAGTCACATGTTTGTTTCACGTGAATCACCTATTGAGAGATAGCCACATGATACTGTAGTAAGGAACGTAACCTTGCTTGGGCAGTGTAATCAGTAGGGAAGACATATTCAGTAGTGCATTAGCGTATTTATTGTTGGAACGTATCACTATGAGACGTACGCCTAGTGTTATTTCAACGATGAAAATTAGCAAACAGAGCATTATTTGCATTCATAGAGAGCATACTTGTAAATTTTTATAACTAGTGTAAACTGATCTCTCAAGATAATTTATAATATTTAACAATATCACAAAATATTATCTATTTGTATAAACAATTCAGAGAATATAAATTTCTAGATATACATTATTAGATATTTATTTTCTCGGCAACTTCTTTGTTATTAAACATTTTATTGCGGTGTACCTCGTCTTATCCAGTGCTGGATAAATGTAATGTATTTAATAGCACTGTCAGTGTCCTAATGTAACAACATAGTTTTTCGATAATATTGTATTCTATATTCAATAAATGATATTTCTATTATATAAAATAAAATTTGTCATTGAGAACACTATTATTAGTAGTCATTTATGAAAACAATGTTAAAATAATGATATAAATTTCATTGTCATAGTTTTAAGTATTCAAGTAATTTCATTTTGCACTTCAATTTGGCATACAGTTCCAAATTAGGCGAAGGTATTTAAATCTTTAATTGTAGACTAACGAAATCTTTTTTAATGGTGTAGAAGTAGCCTAAACGCATGACCTTATTGGTATTAATAACCATTACCTCTTGCACCGTTTTTTAGTATGCGACTTTTTAAAAATGTGGCAGCTGAGGATGTTTTGATAAAGAGGGGAATCTACTCATCGCTTACACCAGTCAGTGCTGATGGATGATGACGTTATCGTAGTTATTATTTTATTATATGTGAATTAGTAATATGCAATAACGAAATTATTAATCCTAATCTATTTTTAGTATCTGTCGTGACATGGACAACTAGTTAGTTCTCGGTGACCCCTCAATGAAATTAAATGATAGAAATGTGGTGTGCACAAATGATCACACTTCAATTCATATTCATACCCATATCATTGTCAATCATACTAAATATAATTGATTTTTAACGATCTTGATGAGAGAATATACGAGCAGCAAATATTGCTCTTTTAAAATATATAATTTTAGAAAAAGAAATATTTAAGTTCTATTTCTTTGATTGGATTTAATTTTTTTACTATTACAATTATTCTGTAATAATATTCCTACATGTATTACGCTAAAGCCCCGAATGCTAAATATATTTATTATACATTATTATGTATTACAATTATGTACCTATGTACTATTTACGTATAAATTATTGTATGTTAAGTGCGCTCGGCGCACCGATTTGAAATCACATAGTGGAGCTTAGTTATCGTCGTTAAGGCTATTCGTTTGCTGACACACCTTTATAATTCGTGTAAATATATTATTATAATTATCTTTATGGCATGACTCTGAGTAACGTTTATCGATAATTGTATATCGACTAGCGGTTAGTGGACGACCTCTTGCACTAGCGCAGTTGTCAGTTCGCTCCGCTTGCAGTCTGAGGCAGACTGCGGCCTGGGGCTCCGCTGCGGACTCAGTAAGGGACACGGTAGTTTAGATATGCATATTTTTATTAAGTCTATCTAATATAAATTTTGTAATCGACGTTGCTTCTAAAGACCTTCTGTGTAAAAAGTTATAAAACATACTAGTGACCTGAACGTGTGAAGCGATGTTTATGAACGTCTCTATCCCACTGAATTCTCACTTTCACGATTTGCGTGCACATTTCTACATGAGAATTTCCCATAAAATACATAGTTCGAAATGGGGTTATGACTTATAAATTATTTAAAGTAAAAAGAGTTTCTTATTACTATTACTTGTAATGTTAAATTTAATAGTGAGTGAAATTTGTATTTGTTTTAATATTTGTTTTACTGAATTTGAATACATCATAACACCCATATCGTTGTTAGTTATGAATGAAAATAACCTAATTATAAAAGTAAATATTAAATGAATAGTAAACATGGCTTTTCATTTAATAGTTAAGGATTTTATTCTCCTCGTGACTTGCATTTTTTAATTTTATAAATTATGACTTCTACAGATGAGATACATTATGATCATAGAAAATTCAATTTTGTTTTTGATAAACTAACAACTATTCCAACAAATTTATTTTTAATGGATGATAATGGAATGTTACCTCGCCTACGCTAACGGCATACGCTGACGGAGCACCAGAGAGATGATAGGTGAGGATGAAAAGGCAGGTTTGTTAGTCCGTCGTGATGAATACACCCGGAATTTAGTACGATGATTTCCAGGGGGGACCACGTGGAGGTCGACATGACAAGGTATATTTTTAGCAATGGGATTGGTAGTCCACATTATTTATTTTTTTTTTTTGATGGATGAAAATGGTATGGTAACCCCGCCTGCGCTAACGGGATACGCTGGCGGAGCACCAGTGAAGGGTGATAGATGAGAATGAAAACAAGCCAGTTAGTCCATCATGATGAATTCATTAGCAATTAACCATGATAGTTTCCAGGGGGAACCGCGAGGAGGTCGACCTGGTTGGGTATATTGCTATCAATGGGATTCTCAGTTTCCATTACTAACAATCTCTTTTCCCCTAGTCCACATTATTAACAGTCCCATTTTCTCTAACAATTGTATTACACCTGTTCAGGTTCTAACTAGAGTTTATTTTTATGAGGATAAAGTCAGGTTAGTTGGCCCATGACCAATTCAACAAGAATTAACTATAATCGTTTCCAGGCGAAACCGTGTGTAAGTCGATTTGACAGATCATATTGATAACAACTGGGCTGCTAGACTTCATTGCTTACAATTCTCTCCCCCTATATCATGAGTTTCCTGTATATATATATTGAGATATATTGAGAACCAAGAATGTGCATTAATTTTAAAAACTTGTTTCTGAATTATAGATTGAAATGTAGTATTTATCTACAAAGTAAATAAATTTTTATCATGACAACATTAGTATCAACTAAACCTTACAATAATTAAAAAATTCCCATTTAAAGTGGCAAACTAATTTGTTAATAGCATCGTTTCGGTTGACCATTGCATCCAGATTTTTTTTAATGGATGATAATGTAATGGTAATTGCTTGTGTTAATGGTATATGCTGGCGGGGTACCAATGAGGTATGGTACGTGAGAATGAAAAAGTAGGTCAGTTAGCCCATCGTAATGAATACACCTGGAATTCAGCACGATGGTTTCCAGGCGGGACCATGTGGAGGTCGACCTGACAAAGTATATTGCTAGCTATAGGACTGATAGTCCGCATTACTAACAATCCTTCCCCCCATTGCATCCAGTAAGTAAAATCTAAATGTGACACCATTGATAATTGCTAATTTTAAATAGGTATTATCTGTCACAATTGTTTCCTAATCCCACGTGAATATAGCGTCTAAGGTATTAATTTAGGATATAAACAAATTATACATACATACATACATATCTGTCACGCCTGTCTCCCATTAGGGTAGGCAGAAACAATGGAACGCCAAATGTTTCGATTCAAACAAACCTCTTTTCCTTCTTCCACATTCATTAATCTTGTCATACACGCTCGTCGGTTACGGGTACTTTTAATTTGGCCCTTCTTCAGCAGGTTAAATTATTACATATAATAATAATAATTACATATAAATCATCAATAAAACAAACATTCTGTTATGAATATTGCGTAATCGAATATAGACATACTGTAATAGGTAAGTGACCAAAGCTGTGATTATTAAAATTATTCTTTTTTCCATCATATCATTTCAAACTGACTAGTTAATTCAAAATGTAGAGTATATTTGGTAAATTATAATTTATTTAACTCTTGCGGCAACCTTTGAATATTACTCGGCACATCAAAAGAGTTTTATCTTAGCTTCTGGCTGTTCTGTGATAGGTATGTCATTTTTGTTCTTAAATTATTTTCCACAGGTACGAGTTACATTCGTTCACTAATTGTTTTAGGCATAGATTTAGTATAACATAATTATAATTTGATGTTTTTAGGTATTCATGTAATACAAAAATTAAAATAAATGTTAAACAATATTACATAGATTAAGGATAGTACCAGCGTTCCTTCGTAGAAATAAATTGTCATTAATGAAGATAAAC
The DNA here is from genome assembly GCF_026898425.1 of Galleria mellonella. Classification (NCBI taxonomy): domain Eukaryota; kingdom Metazoa; phylum Arthropoda; class Insecta; order Lepidoptera; family Pyralidae; genus Galleria; species Galleria mellonella. The sequence continues at coordinate 1,568,804 of NW_026442045.1, read as the reverse complement.
GACAAATATTCTTCAGTTTTCGACTATCACAAACATAAATTAAGAAAAGTAGTTAAGTATAAAGGTAAGTATAAAGTCGCACCTAGTTTGCTGTAGTACTATTTTTTTGTCTAATTTTTTTTGTCTGTTATTCCTTGTTCTTAGGATTAAAGTCACTAGAAAGCATTTTGTGAAGCAATGACAGCGTTTTGAATGACAGACAGAGTGACATTAACTGCGAATGACTGATGTAATTGATCGATGTGATTGTTTGATTTGATTTCATTGTGAGTACGAGTAAAATAATATTAACTTAATACTAGAAATTTACAGAGAAATGTTCTAAACAATACTATTATATATATTTTTTCTGGCATAGTGAATTGTGAATAATATGCATATAGTTTTCGCATAAAAAAGTTTATTAAAATTTTAAAATAACTATCATGTAACCCCAGTACATTAAGACAAGATCATTGTTATAAAATTTTTCAGCAAATCTTGATTTTAGTTGTACGTATTTGTTTGTAATCATGCACGAAGCTTACGAGGTTTCTCCTTTACTTACTGTTACTGTACAGATAGAAACTATAGCTGCTTATGGTAAGGAATAAGTTTCACTTGATCTTAGTGCTATTATAAAGATTAATACTTGCTAATAATGGTGGAAAATTCATTGTTGAATCAAATAAATATATATATAATGTTTTCAGATGGCAACCTTTTGTTGGGGACTAGGCAAGGACACTTGTTAATGTATTCATTATCCACCAATAATGGGAATCAGGGCAAATATGGATTACAATTGCTACGATACTGTAAAAATTTTAGTAAAAAACCAATACAACAAATTGAAGTGATACCAGGTACACTATGTTCCCTTAGTAGAGTAGTATATCACATAATGAAATCGTAATTACAGTTTCTGCATTATAGCATAGTGTGGTTGAGAGGTCACTAAATCTATAAAAAAATTATTACTAAAATTTAACTTGTTGATTTAACAAAACATTTGATTATGAGAAAGTATCAATTAAGATTATTTATTTGAATTTGTTGTCAAAAAAGTTACTCTTATAGTAAAAATTGCTAAAAGGTTAAATACCATACATTACATTATGCTATAAATGAGCAGAATATGGATGCTAAAACATAAGTGACATGCTTTAATTTAATTATATTTCTTAAAAATCCAAGATTATGATGAACTACTAGACCTTCTTTGAAAAAAATACTAGTTTACAAAAAAAACATGACTGGTTTTTAAGACTTTTGTTGTTACTAGTCTACATTAGAGATATCTAAATCTACAGAATTTCAAATACTCTTATTTGCAAATGATAATACAAAGGGATGGATTCTGAGGCACCATTTCTTTAAAGTTTAAATTTGATGTCATGGTGAAATCTTTATTGTAAGGACCAATATGAACTAATTTTCTAAGAGATTTAAATAAAATTATTATAAATTTAGTTTATAATGGTCTATAAAACATCAATTTCATGAAATTATGAATTAAAATATTAGGTTAAGAGATGATAGATTTAAGAAGATGGTGCCTTAAAATCAAGTCTAATGTATAATGTAATAGTATTTAGTATGTAACAAAGTAGTTAATTATGAATGAGAATTAAACAGTACTCTAAACTGCATCATTTACTGGTTAATGGACAATAAAATACATGAACAACTTGATATCTAATATCATCATCTTCCTACTCTTATTCCAATTATTATTCGGGGTCAGCGTTATATGGTTTTATCCATATTACTAAAGGATTTGGCTTATAGTTTTACGACCGGCTGCCTGCCTGATGTAAAAAAAAATATATATATAATATTTATATAAGATTTCTTAGATACAGTCTAAGAAATTAAGTTATAAGTTAAATATAATATGGCAGTGAAAGTACACATTGGTGAAATATGTAACTTTTTATATACCAGTACTTTTGTAATAAATAAATAAAATTTGTCTGAATATTTTTAATTTTTTTTGTATTACAGAAAAGAATTTACTCCTTTGTCTATCTGACTATGTCCTGTCTACATATGACATCAACGGTGTCAATTTCCCTCTTATTGAAACATTTCCACAAACCAAGGGTGCTTCACTTTTTGCCTTAGATAATAAAGTAAGTAAGAAAAATTTATCAAGACACTTTTATATTGAAACTTGCAGACAATTTTATTCATGTGATACAGATATAAATAGATTTTGTTCCATAAATAAAACATTGACATAATAACATATGTCTTTCTTCATCCTAAATACATATCACATATAAGTATGTGTCAAAATTTAATAGCAATGGTTTCATGTGTTAATGTGTTATCATGTGTTAATGTGTTAGAATACTAACAGATCTTGTTCTACAAAATAAAAACACTGATTTCAGTTATGGCAAAATCACTTATTTTGATTTAAAAACTATTGATTCAATTTTGTTAAAATGTCTATGGGACCAAATTAAAAGTATATCTTTTTAGATAAAGAATTCTTCAAATTGGTTTATAAATGACAGAGTTTTGAGGTGACAAACATTAGAAAAAATATAACTAAATAAGATCATCCTTTTTGTTTTTAAGTTGGTTGAATTAATGAAACTTAAGATTATAATAAGACTAATGTTTTTTTATATAATTACAGTCAACAACATCAATGACAGGAGAATCAAACTCAGTTGTTCGTCTATGTGTGGCTGTCAGAAGAAAACTGCAGTTATACTATGGGAAAAATGGGCAATTTAAACAACACTTATTTGATTTCTCCATACCAGATGTGCCTAAAGTTCTGGCATGGGGCCAAGAATATTTGTGTGTAGGGTTTAAGGCTGAATACACATTTTATGATGTTAGTAATTTTTTTTATTACTTTTTTAAGTCCTAATCATTGCTACTATGTATAAATTTGGTTATGAAAATTCCTGTAAAAATTTTAATGGAAATTGAAAGACAAACATATAAACTAAATCTGCTCTGACATCTTCTAGTTTTTTTTTATTTTATTTATAATTTTAGCTCTCTTCGGGAAAACCTAAGGAGCTGTTTCCAACTGGAAGTTCTAAATCCTTAGAGCCAACTATAGCTAAATATTCAGAGACATCATTTTTACTTGGACGAGACCAAACCTCAGTACTTGTGGAAGAAACGCAAGATATAGAAATTAAGAAAACAATTAGATGGTCAGAACCTCCTATAAGTGTTGGTATGACAAGAAATATTTATTAGCAATATATTACAGAAAATATTTTTTTTGGATTAAATGTTTATTTTATATTTGATTACACCAATGTTACATGAATCCTTGAAGGATTTTTAACAAGTGGCGATTTTATTGCTATTTCTTCCAAAGAACCTTTGGGTAGAAGAAATTAAAAAAAAAATTAAAGTTCGACATGTAGATAAGTATTATTTAATTAATGTAAAATTAATAGAAATAAGTCATTTTAAATGTAGTAATATAAAAAAAAAAAAGTATTGAATAGCGATGTCGGTAGGTTCTACTACTACTATTATGTACTATTATTATGTTAAAATATAAAATGGTTTTTTTTTTCAGTTTGGGATGAGCCATTTGTTTTAGGTCTACTTCAAGATCAAGTGGTAGTGCAAACTGTAGAACCTTCATTATTTATACAAACAATACCAGAATTAAATAAAGCAAGACTGATGTATAGGTATGTATATGGAATATTACTTCAAAGTATACATAGTTTATTATGTGTATATTATGTGACTACATTATTGAGTTTTTAACTATCATTTGCAACTTTATGACACACGCCTGTAATTTAGATAATGAGGAATTTTACCTTTTGTTACCATAAAGCAATAATCGGTATACTATTTTATTTACTCATTATTATTTTTTTAGTATGAATGGTATGATAGTTATCATAAAAGTCAAGTCGTGTGTTGGCTTATTTTTATAATATAATCAAAGGTCAAGTAATAAGAAGGTTCCACATTATGACTTTCTCCTCTCCCTTTTTTTTCTCTCTCTCTCTCCCTCTCTCTCTCTCTCTCTCTTTCTCTCTCTCTCTCTCTCTCTCTCTCTCTCTGTCTCTCTCTCTCTCTCCCTTTCTCTTTCCAAAATGATGTATAATTATTAATAGACAGGTCATATTATATAGCTTGCAATTGGTTTTAAAATACCATTATATTTTTTTTGCATATTATTATAATATTTTATAATTGTTTCTTTTAGATGTAAGCGAGGTTTAATATTCGTGTCTTCAGTTGGTCAAGTGTGGTGCCTCAGTTCAGTGGATGTCACAAAGCAAAGACAACAACTTCTAAAAGATAAACAGTTCCAGATCGCTATCACTCTAACAGTAAGATATTTCGTTTACAATTTAAATAAATTTTATGACATTATAACAAAGTGCACCGATAATTGCATGTAAAATAATTGTCATCATTTTGCTGCTCATAATATACAATGACATAATAATCCTAGTTTGAGGAGTGAGTATCTAGAATGATTGTATGCAGCTTGTTGGTAATTCAACACAGATATAAAATTTATTGTAATAGCAATAGTGCCTTCGTTTTTTCTTAAAAAATTCTGAACTGGTTGGATGTGTCTTGCTTGTAATTGTTATTTTGGAAACAATAAACGCTTTGATTAAAAATCTGTCTCTTAATTAAATAGTTTTGTAATCGGTTTCATAACAGAAATATCGAATACCCACATGGTCCTCCGAGCCGGATATGAACCAGCGACCTATGACGCTGGATCAAATCACACGATTTACTGTTTCCAAAATAACAATTACAAGCAAGACACATTCAACCAGTTCAGAATTTTTTAAGAAAAAACGAAGGCACTATTGCTATTACAATAAATTTTATATCTGTGTTGAGTTACCAACAAGCTGCATACAATCATTCTAGATACTCACTAATCACCTCAGATTTTTTTAGAAGAGAGAGCGAGGTTACTGTTTCCATTATGATAAATTGTAATCTGTGTTGTGTTGCCTACAAAGCTTATTACTTTACACAGTATTTCAGCAGTAACTTATCTGGGATTTATATATTTATAAATGTTTTAGTATAACCAGTACTAATCTAAGTAACTAACAACTAACAGTTTGATGATTATAAATTAATATATGCTTTCCCTCATAGAACAAAGTAAATTATATTTTTAGCTTTGCCCACCAAGCTAAAATTTTAATAAATTGTATAGTTGTTTCGGTAGAAGATTCATCATTTTGTTTTATCCTTATTAGTCATTAAGTTATTTGTATCATAGGTATATAGGTGTACATATTTATGTTTTTATGTCATTTCGGATCAGTTACATTAAAATAATTGTTGGTTAAACTCGTCCAAGTGGTTTTTGATCTAAAATTTATTCTAGGCATATATTTGTTTTTATTTATGTAGTAGTATTTATTTTGATATCTAATGTGTGATGTATTTCTCTTCCACTATACAATCCTATTTACTGTTTGTATAAATGTAGGAGATTAGAGTGAATTGTTTTTTTTTATTACATACATACTGAATTACAGAAAGTATGTTCTATTGGTATTCAGAAACCACGTAGGTTTATATTAATGCTAAATACATTAAGACTATTCAACTTGTATTAATAGCATGCAAGAAGTATTGTTTTAATTTACACTTAAAGTTGTTAATAGTAATATTATCCCGTACATCGGTGGGTAGTTCGTTAATAAGTCGAGGAACTAGATAGCCGTACGCTCACCATAACAGTTATTTACACGAGTGCTATTGGTGCAAAGTCATTTCCGTGCGATTGCCCACGTATATACAGCATGATTAATTTCATTCCAATATTTTTTTGTTAAAAAAGTTTTAGGTGTAAATTAAAGGTGTACAGTTAAAATATTATATTTAAAAAAAAAAAAAACCAATATCATCGTCATAATACTGCATCTTAATTTTGGGAGATACAATATTTTTTAAAATTCTTCATTAAAGTTTAAAAATATCATTTAAATATGTTTTATAAGTGCGTTCATAACTTGACAACCCATATTCAACATAAGATTCGGTCAATGAATTATACAGCATCAATTTTCCATTAAAGGGGGGATGTACATGTTTTTGTATATATCGTGTGAGAAGAGTAATTTTATTTTGATTATCAAATCTGATTTGTAATAATAGTTTAAATGTTCTTGGAATAAAATCTAATTAAGCGTTAATCCAGGACATGGCACATATGTAGACCAAATTTTATTTAAATCCCTTCAGTCTTTTAAATATGAATGAATACTAAATATTCTAACATCTTTATAAACTCTTATACTTTATAAACTTTTAATTTATAATATTGGTATGTTATGATACTACATTCTGCAAAATCTCAATCGTTCGTAGTTATCATTTTTAATAGTATAAAAAAAGTCGGTGATCGCGTCTGTTTTTCGCTTCTAATCAACGCAATAGATTTTGATACTGTTATTTTCAGTGTTATTAAATATATATATAATATTTTTTACGGAAGTTCCTATCTACAATTTGCAATCATGCAAAGTCGGGGTTTATGATTCGTTGGTATACAAAGGAAATTTTGTTTGGTGGATATATTTTTGTGTGTTGTAATAAATGGCTCGTGTATGATCTTTAACTATGATACTTTGACCGATATTATTTAAATTTAAACAGCTCTCGAGAAACAATTTGTCCGTTTGGTAAAATTTTGAAACTATTCACTATATTGGCGTATACATATCAACGCCGCATGGGGTTTTACTTGTAGGTACTATGAAATATTAATTTATCAATGATTATTAAGGTCATTGATTTATATTTATGTAGTACTACCGTATATAGCCAATTTGTCCTTATCATCGTTTTAAATCTCATATAATTAATTGATACTTTTTTATGTTGCAATTAGGCTAAATATATTAGTTTTTTGTTTATGGTTTCGTGCTTCATTTTTTCTTTAAACAGCGCTATGTTTAAAGGAAAAATAAACCAACGACAGGCGACCATTATAACATTATTAAATGTAAGTAAATAACAATAAGGAAAATGTGTATATAATTTTCATGTAAATCGTGTGTTCGATTTATTATTGTTTATCGCTATAGGTTATAATTTATTCTGTATATATATATATTATATTTATTTATATTATAATTATTATTATATTTGTACATTTTTGTCTTTATTTGCAAAAGCTCACATAGAAGTGTGTGGTTTGTCATTGTGATATTTGCACATATTGTTTGGTTTAAACAAAAATGCCTATGCCGACAAAAATAAAAAACCGAAAGGGAACGATAGCTTTATTAATAAGTGTAAGTAGTTTTTTTTTTAATGAAAATATTACATTTCGCTCCTTAGAATTTTTTTTTCTATGATTTTATTGTGTGTATTTGTATGTATATTTTATGACTAGTATATGCGAAATTAAATAAACAAATCTCCCTTAAAATAATTATTTAAAATGTAATTTTCTTTTAAGTATATCCACGCATGTTTTTTTCGTTTTCAAGCTCATCATTTGTTTACCTTTTCTTATTAATTTGTAAATTAATTTAACACAAAATAGTCTACGAGTAGATCACAACCTACTAGGTCCATTTTTCTTATTGGGATATAAGCTATTCTATGAGATCTAGGTTAATTCTTATTCCAAGAAAAGTTGGGAAAAACAATCCACTGAGGAACCGATTGTCCGTTTGAAATTAGCGTGTACGAATATCGTAACATGGGATTTTCATATTTTGGGATATGGTGTATCGAGTGGCAAAAATATCCCAAAAACGGTCAACCAACTGGTTTTCGTGTATTTTTTTTTTAAAAGAAATGCGTCATTTTTCTTGTTGCAAGTAATAACTATAATACATTATATTAGGTACGTGATTCTTTCACGTGTTTTTGTCTAAACATGAACGAATCGCGTAAGTCTACTAATGATGATAATGACCCCTATAAAGTACAAATTCGCTTACATATGAATAAAAAAGTTCAGCTGCTTTTCGTGAAATGATTGTAGATGCCACTATTCTAAGTTATTCTAAGCTGTATAGTGCACATGTCTTATATTTTTACCTCACGTTTAAACATAACATACTAACGAAATAATTACACTACATTTTTTATTGCAGAAACTGTCAGAATGTTCCCAAGAAGAAAAAGAACACTCACAACGATCGATACAGAAATTGTTTGCTCTTGATCTATTCGACTCTAAAGAGTATGCACAGTCCATGAAAGAATTCATTAAACTAAACATTGATCCAGCTGAGGTTATAGAGTTATTCCCTGATTTAGATAGCAAACCTGGTCCAGAATCGTCTAAAAATAAGAAATTAAAAGGAAAAGACTTGGAGAATGCATTAAAAGCTTTAATAGATTACTTGCTCGCGTTAAGAGCGAACATTGGCAAGAATACCTCTCAGGTTTCCGGTAGCCAAGAAGAGGGAGGCAGTCAGAGAAATGTGACACAACAGCTGGAACTGATCGATACAACATTATTGAAATGTTATTTGCAGGTAATTACGTTATTTCGTTACATGAGTTTTTTTTATAGTAATCAAACGTATGATCCGCTTGATGGTGGTAGTCATTTAGTCTGTGGACGCCTGCTAATTACGGATGTTATGTGTATTTACTAAAGATCCCAATAATTAAATCCTATATTTTAAATACACCAAGCCAAACTATTCTGTTGAAACCCTATATAAATTGATCCAATAATTTTTAGTTGATATCCAGATAATGAGATTGTTAGATAGAAAGATTTTAATAACGGTCTTATTCCAACCAATCTGAAACAACACCTCAGATGGTTGGGATTCCGAGGCGGCTCTCTTCCGAGAAAAATGCAGAAGCGAGATGTGCTCCTGGATACAGCCCTAATAGTGCGCCGATTTCTTTCTCTTGGGCTCTGTTTCGGCCGACTGTATTTTTATCAGGGATTATTTATTTATTTTTAGGAAAACATACAGCCTCATTCAATTTATTCATAGTCAAATTACATTTATGTTGAGCCATAAATAATTTTCACATTTGCGTAATTACACAATCGGTTCTTATGTAAAAAAAAATAGTTTGCCATCAGTCCTTTTTACGAGAAGACATGTGAATTTTAGGAAAAAGATAAAAATATATGTGACCACATAATTATAATAATCGCCTAATTCTCAAGCTATAATATCGGATAGGAATTAGGCAACTAATATCTAGAAAAAGATGAACATGTTTATAGGCGATGATTACACTTTCCATCAGGTAGATCATAGGTGTGTTTTCCATTCCCATACAAAAAATGAAATTAAGAAATAAGAATCTGGGAAAACAAGCTTCTGTTTTTATAATTCCTTTTAATATTTTTTTTAGACAAACGACGCCTTTGTTGCCTCGTTATTACGTCTTAATAATTGTCGCTTAGAAGAAGCGGAAAAGACTTTACTGCAACATGGAAAGTACAGCGAGCTTATCATATTGTATCAAACGAAGGGGCAGCATACGAAGGCGCTGCAGCTGCTTCGAGATCAAGCTAAACAGCCAGACTCTAGTCTAAAGGGTTACTCTAGAACTAAAAATTATATGCAGAATTTAGGTTTGAATTTTTATATTTTAATATGATTTATAGATGATTTTATTTCATAATATGTTACTTTGGATGAAAGGAACGTCATGTTAAATTGTTATTTAGACCAACTACAGCTATTGTTTATCGTTCTCCTTGCTACTATTACAGGACCTTCATTCTGCTGATTTATAATTTAATAATTTAAATATAAGTTAGACCATTTTATGTCTAAATTAACTTGCAATTTTAAAATTAGTAAGGTTTTAAAATTATTTGTTAAATAATTTTAAATCCTTACTAGATTTAAAATTATTTGTTGCGCTCTAGCCATTTCTAAATCTTGCTTACTAGTAGTATTTACTTTGAAGTGAAGTAATTTTTCTATTATATACCGTTATTGTTTTCTTCTAGGTGCGGAACACATTAATTTGATATTTAAATTCTCCGATTGGATACTGAAAGAGCATCCAGAAGAAGGATTAAAAATATTTACAGAAGATAAAGTGGAAGTAGAAAATTTGCCCCGTCCAAAGATATTAGATTTTTTGTTAAGAGAGCATGAGACATTAGTGATACCATATTTAGAGCATGTCATTCACACATGGAATGATACTAACTCGTTGTTTCACGACGCACTAATTAGAATGTATAGAGAAAAAATAACGGACAAAAAGGGGGCTGTAACGGAAGAAGAGATACAGCATACCAAATCAAAGCTGTTAGCGTTTTTGGAGAAATCAGTACATTATACACCGGAGAGGGTGATTTTACATTTCCCTAACGACAGTCTGTTTGAGGAAAGAGCTGTTATTTTAGGTAAACTTGGAAGACATGAGCAGGCGCTCGCAATATATGTACAGATTCTTGGTAAGCGTAACATAGTCTTATTGGCAGTACATTTTAACACTTTTAAACAATTTTATAAAATATTTTTTTAATTTGTTTTATTTTTGTATTTTATGCCTTGACTTCGTCTACGCTTTTTTTCTTCAATGCGGTTTAATTCCGTATTGGACCCAGACAAATTTTGTAACGATTATGTTTTTTTTTTTGCATTTGTTTGTCGGTTTTTTTTTTATATATATTTAAACTTGGAATTATGCAAAGGATCTTTCCCTTTTTTCGTAATTTCAATGAACATCACAAATGTTAAAATATAAAACAAATAATATTGTTGATGAATATATTTTTTGTTTATAAAGGATATTTCTTTCAGGTGATGTCGATAGAGCAGTGAGATATTGCGAGAACGTTAGCGAAAATTCAAACGATCAAAATCAAGACGTGTACGTGATGCTAATGAAGATCTTAGTGAATCCTGAGAACAGTAATGCACTCAGTGGGCCCCTAGAGAAAGTGCCCCGGAATCCCAAAACTGCAGTACCAGATTTGGAGACTGCCTTGAATATACTGGAAAAACATGGTGATAAAATATCACCACTAAAGGTTTGTAGAATATAAATGTGTACACATTTTTTTTATTACGATTAATCCTGGTAAATAATAACAAATATATTTTAATTTTCCTACTAAATCTTCTGTAGTAAATAAAAGCCGACTAAGGGAGGGCGAGGGATAGGCAGCAGCATCCCTATTAAAACATCTCTAAAACCTGACTACGGTTATCAATCCGTCTGCCAAGCGTGACAATTATTGGCATAACACCCCAAAGGGGAGGCTTATGTTCAGCAGTGGACAGTTAAAGGCTGATATGATGAAATAAAAATATCGGATAAATTTACCGTGTGGTCCCAACGTAGAATAGGTTACTCTTTTCTTTCTCGTGGGTGTCATAAGAGACGACTGAGGGAACTTAATGGTCGAAGGATGGGCTGCAGAATCCCTCTTTAAACATTACCAAAGCTTATCTGCGGTTGCCAACCCGCCTGCCAAGCGTGGCAATTACTAGCATCATTCCCAAATAGGGAGAATCCTATATTTTGCAGTAGACAGTTAATGGCTGATATAATTAAATAAAATAAAGGAATTTAGGTATCTTTGTCCTACTCGTGTTTCTGCCATTAAGCTTGCTTTATCATACCGAAATTCATTCGGATTGAAAATAAGTCAGTAAAATAAAAGAGCATGGAGGTATAATATTTTAGTTCTTAGGTCTATTGATGAACGCTCATAATAAAAATTATGTTAAATGCTTAAGTGCTTCTTATATTTTTTTTGCATAAGCGTAACTTAAATATGGAAAGAGGTCTTGCTTTGATTATAAGAGGATTAATAGTAGTTTTTGTGCAGGCGTTATCCGTATTGCCAGATGATGTGCCCCTGACGAGATTGAAGCGTTTTCTCGAGTGTGCACTGGATGCACAACTAACTCTCAAGCGACGTACTCAAGTTTTAAAAGGATTGCTCTCTGCGGAACATATGCAGGTTTGTTTATTTTATGTTGACTAAATATATAGTATATTGTATATACTAAGTATTTTAAAATAACCTGTTATGTCTAAACATAAAGCTTAAATATAAAGATTTGTGAGTTTGAATATTTGAATGTGTATTTTGAATAAAACTTGATCGAATACGAATGAAATTTGACTTTCTTGTTGGATTTAGTATGTTTCTATTCACGGGTTAAACATAGTAAATTATTGCACGTTTTTATAGTAGAAATCTATTTTAAAATTAAACCTAGTATGTGTTGTATTACATGTTTTAGATATCGCACAATGTTTTAATGCTATGTAACTTATGCAGTAACTTTTGTATTTAACATTATACTGTGGTTTTATACAAGTTATTTGTAAATTCAGATATTTGTTGCTTGGTAATTCATAACACAGGATAACCTAACTTGAGGACCAAGCGATTGGTGCGATTCTGTGGTACATATACCAGAATAATTCGTCTAAGAAATTAATTTAATATTTTATTTGTCCCACCCAGGTACAAGAATTAAAACAATTTCACGAATCTAAAAGTGTGGTCATCAACGACTACAACGTATGTCCAGTCTGCAAGAAACGATTTGGCAACCAGAGCGCATTTGTGCGGTATCCTAATGGTGACATCGTGCATTATTCATGTAGATTAGACAAGTAGAAATTGCTAGATTTTTATTTACTTACCAGAGGGAGACTTTGTACAAAAGTCGTTTGCTTGGGCACCTCTGTCCCATTCGTGTTTGTACCGTGAAGCAGTTGTGTTTGCATGGCTGTGTTTCGGTTTGAAGGGTGGGATATGGCAGCGAATTTACAGGAACAACACCCGAGTCCTCAGTAATGGCAACGCATGGGAGGTATCATGCGCGAAACAGTATACTCTGTTATGTCCATGGTACGGCTCGTATCTATAGGTGACGGTTGCCACTTTTCATTAGGTGGGCCGTAAGCTTGTTTGCCATTCTATGTTGTATAAAAAAATTCTTCGAATACAGAGTTTATTAAATTATAACACTAGATTGTATAGTGGCTGCTCTTATTTACAGCATGTTAACATTTTATTTATGTTAATGAAAATAATATATATTAAATTATAAATTATATTAAAATAGCTTGCTAAAAATAATTGTTTTCGAATATGTGTACATATTGCAACATATAGACTGCTTGAATGAATTTTATTACTTGGCTAGGCTTTTGGCTACGTGAACGCTACGAGTGTAGTAAACATTGTATATAGCGATTGAACACACTGTCACAAGAAAGAGAGAAAAAATAATTTACTAAGTAAGTGTGGAAACCACACTCATAACAATTCATCGAGGCCCTACTGTTATATACTATTATTATTTCCTTAAATTGTAATGCAATTGTAAAATACGGAATTGTAGTTTAATTGACGTTTAATAAACTGCTTCAAGGCAAAACATAAATTTCTGAGCTAAAACGATATATCTAATCAGGAAATTGCATATGTTTGACAGATATTTAGCCATCTTATAGCAATCAACGTCGATCATGTTCAATTTTGTGTTACTAATTTTGAATTCACAATTTAACTTGTATCAGAAAACAAAGAAAATTATAAGAAAAGATATTATTTTAAATTTGAATATGTTTATTGATTGATTTCCTTGTATATAGTTGTATATTGACTTATTTCATTTGTTCACAATAGATCCTACTGGTTCGATTTTTGTCACTGTCTAATTGTTTTAGGAAATCCACTCTAAAAACTACATTTACAATGTATAATGCTCTGTAGAAATACTGATTGTCCGTTTATTTCTTATTAATAGCTACAGACTAGTGTAATCTTATTAATACATATAACAAAATTGAAATTAGACAACGTCTGTACATGGGAGATTAAATATCTCCCGATAAAAAAATATATGAGCTGTCTTAATAAGAGTAATTGAAACCAAAATAATAATTTTTAGAAATTTTGTCCGTCTGCCTGTCTGTATGTTTGTTCCCGCAAGTCGGGTAAATTACGCAAAATTGCATCAAATTGGATACGGATTTCGTAGTTCCATTCCTGAAGGTGTAATTTAAAAATTTGTGTGTGTTTTGATAGACATCAAGTGGTCTATTTCATTAATTTTCCTATTTCTAAAGTCTACCTGCACAAAATTGCGGGCAGTAAAAAGCTGGTTATAAAATTGTACCCATTATTAATATTGAAATATTTTTATTTATGCATTTCGTATATCATTGTTATTATAGATGTCCAAAATTGAATAAATAGTTAAATAAATGTACTAAAATTAATAAATTAGGTGTTTATTTGTACGTAGATAAAATCACATATTTATTATGTTATGATCACATAAGACTAAACAACTAAATATCTCCAAAAATAGTAAGCGTATTAGAATAATAATGTACATGTGTAAAATGAAGTATATTATTGAGTTCATACTTATATAATAAGAGTATAAAAGACACATCTTGTACAGAAGGTTTTGTAAAAATGTACAATGTGATATTCTATTATATATAACTACCTGTTTATATTCCATTATGTTACAATTGGTTAATCAATGTATTAAACTAAATATTATAGCAAATTTTTATGCGGAGTATTTGTTTCATTGTACGTTTGTAAACCCTATTTATGAATGTGTTAGACGTGATGAAATTAATTTAGTAACAAGCATTCCTAAACATACTAAGATAAAATAAAAATAATTGGCAAGAGATTTTTTTTCAGGATTAAGAATTTCAATTTACATCGAATGTTTCGTTTTCAATTTAATATATATTACGGGAATCATACACTATATTACGGGAAATCAGATAAAAGACATCTAGGAACACAACCTCAGAGGCACTGCGCAACCTACTCTCTGAGACAATTTAGAAAGTTCGTTTCCCACATTGGTTTGACAGTAAATCGAACTCGGTAAGTCATTTATGCAAAGACTTGTGCTTTCTACTACAAAAAAAAAAAAAAAACAATGCTACAAAAGCCAATATATAGGTATATCTTTAAAACAGATGTACTCCTGAAAAATTACTGTTTGTTTCGTGCGATTATCGAATTAGTGACTATTGTAATGGTGTCAAAAGTTCGTATGGAAGAACTGCACTGCACTGCACTGCAATTGCACCTTTGTGTGCTCGTTAGAATCTTTGGACTTGTAATTTTTTTCTATATCTAGTCTATTTCAATAGAATTGAATGAAAATCTAAAAAAAAAAAAAACGAATAATGAGCCGACTATAAGAAATAAGGCAGTCTGTTGATGTATATGATTAATTGATTGAATGCTTCGACATGTTACTAATTTTATTTAAAGAGTATATCTATGGCAATTTTAACAATATTTTGTTGCCTTTCTATAAATTCCATTAAAACTGAGGATTAAAAAAAATACAATATTATGTATATAGGTGGGTAGTATTCGAGATGGTTTTTTAAACGGAGGGTTTGTTTAGAAAATTTGTTATCAACAAATAAACAAACGGCTCTTGCAACACTCTAATAAGAAGAAAAAATATAGTTATCTATTCAGTTACTTCGATAATAGTTTTAGAACTTACGACATCCACGGCATCCATTGAATTCAATCTACATGTGTGTTCTATTTTATTTTTTATCAATACCGTTTTATCCTTAGATTATAGTTTTATCTAATGATATATTTATAAATTATTCGTTATAGTCAATAGGAGCCAGTGATAAAATTAGATACGACGTGTCCGAAAATAAAGTTTCTGTCGATTGACGCCTAACAAAACGTGTTTGCACATTGTAAAGAATAAACATTTGTTTATGTGCTCCCATTTCTATAATTTTACATAAAACTTTATGATATACTTAATTTCACCAATCATTTAAAAAGGATTAACAGTATAATGTAATTTATCCTTACTAATATTATGTAAGAAGTGATGATGAAATGTAAGTTTGTTTGTTGCCTTATAGCGCCTTAACGGTTTAATCAATCGTTATGAAATTTGGTATATACGTACTATATGGAATGTGAAAGGATGTAGGCTACTTTTTATTCTAGTTACGTGGAAGAACTCGCTAGTAAAAGGAAGTAGCTCATAGTCATTTGTCCGGATTGATTATATACGCACAGCCAAAACTACTATCTCCCATATTTATTAAAACTAAAACCTATTTTAATTATTATATTATTTTATCCATTTCATTTAAATTGCCAACACAAAAGAAAGAGACAAGACAGTTAAATATTTAAAAGAGATCTTTATGATAGCATTGACGTCTTTATGTATAAGGAGTTTTTTTTTCAATGGATAATAATGGATCTCACCTGTGCTAATGGTATACGCTGGCGGGTCACTAGTGAGAAATGATAGGTGAGAATGAAAGGGCAGGGCAGTTAGCCCATTGTGATGATTACTCCTGGAATTCAGCATGATGATTTCTAGGGGGGACCACGTGGAGGTAGATCTGATAGGGTATATTGCTAGCAATGGGACTAATAGTCCGCATTACTAACAATCCCCTTCTCCCCTATATAAGGAGGTTGGTCTAGAAAGCTAAAATTTGGGATACAATAACATTAGCATCCGCTAAGAAAATATTTATTGAAATTTTAACTTAAAGGGGAAGAAACGAATTTACGCGTGCAAAGCTCCGGGCAATAGCTAGTATTTCATTTATACCTGAATTTATATTTAGGTATAATAATGAAGTATATAAATATTAAAAAAATATATAACTAATATTACACTACTAGTAAAATTTACCACTGGTGTAATGAACTGGTAAACCCGGATAAAAACTTGTTTGGTTGTAGGTATTATAGATACATAGGTGTCATTTATTCGATACGTCTACGTAGGTAGACGTATCTAAAAAATGAATAACCACATGGCTAAGTGAACTTATTATGATAACTCTGTAATTAAGTAGGTACAAGTATATTTAGTTACTCACGATGTATTTACGTTTATTATTGTACTAGTACCTACAAATTTTATATCCTTTTCGTTCCGTTTTCCTCATTATTGAGGTTTCTGACTTCCCCGCAGAATAATCTACAATAATATTCTTCTACACACAATTTTAGGTATTCGTATAAAAGTGTTCTGGAGGAGTTACGCAGACCCCTTCCTTATGTCCCTAACAATGCTTCAGTTCTGGTCTGACCGCCGTGCGGTGCGAACTGGCTTGTCACGCCATCTGTGAAGTTACCTCTTAACGAAACCCCGTCGGCATGGAGCCCGCTTCCGTTGAAGAGCAGCGCGTCGTAATCAAGTTTCTCTCGAAACTCGGCAAGAATGGCCGTGAAAGCAAAGAGTGGAAGACATCCGGGGAACCACGAACAAAAAAATCAAGAAAATCCCGCTCAAATGTCAAGACAATGTTGATGTTTTTTTATGTTCGGGGGATTGTCCATCAAATTTTATATCCCTCGTTGATGGAAAATTCTACGTTTTCCGCCTCATTATTCGAGGGCGCGAGAGGGGCGTTTCTTCACCACGACAATTCCCACACCTCTCTTGTTGTCCGTGAGAATAATCTATTCAATAATATGGAAACGGCGTTGGCACAAGTGCATTATGTCACAGGGGAGTTAAAATTGATTTACCTGAATAATTGTACACACAATTTTAAAAACTTTTATACGTATATATGATAGTAATTACAGACATCTTGTTGGCTAAATTGCACTTAGATACGGATTTTTGCCTTTGAGGAGATTCGAACTTTTGACGACAATTACTTTCTGACCGAAGTGTATTATCATATTTATATACTCGTACCACCAGACACTAGCTGCTCTATAATGATAATGCGCCAGAATGTCATTAATAGTATGGTCCAGGGGGAAAGGGATTGTTAATATTGCAGTCTACTAGTCTCATTGCTAGCAATATACCAATCAGGTCGACTTCCACGTGGCCCGCCCTGGAAACCATCGTGCTGAATTCAGGTGCATTCGTTACGATGGGCTAGCTGACCTGCCTTTTCATTCTCATCTATCATCTCTCACTTATACCTCGCCAGCGTATACCGTTAGCCCAGGTGGGGTTACCATTTCATTATCATCCATTAAAAAAAAGTATAGTCCTCATACTATACTCCGAACTAGGAAATCGTTTATACTGGTGGCCCAAACTTCGAGTAAAGCTTGAACAAGTTGAAAGTGTTGAACACTGCGCAAAGACATGTCAGAGAGTGCCCGTGCGTCTTTTTAAAGAGCCGGGTTCCTCCTGAATAATAATTTTAATAAATATGCCAATAATTTATGAAAATCGAAATAAACATGCTTTTGGTGTAGTAGAGGTGCTTCATTGGGATAAAAATCAAATGGTGAACCCAAGAGGTTACCGTCCTACGCATACCAGTGAATTGTGATAGATGAGGATAAAAGCTGTTCTTTTGCTATGTAAAAGTAATGTGCGTAATTTGACTATGGTCTTTTTAGGAGCTACAATTAGCTCCTTTTTCAATAAAGTAACAACTTTCAGTCATATGTGTCGTCACAGTCAATTGATTTCCGTTTCCGTTCTTCTGTTATGCAAACATACTTTGATGACAAAACATTTATATTTTTTGTTCATTAGTCATAGCTTCAGAGTCCATGTTTCTCCCAACCAATCATTTTTTCGCCATGTCGGTCCCGGCGTAGAAAGGGCCAGCCAGGCCAGGCAGGGCCGGCCAGGGCAGCATCGTCCTTCTTGAAACATCTCTAAAACCTTAATTGCGGTTTCAAACCGCCTGCCAAGCGTCACAACTACTTACAAAACTCCTTTTATGAGGAAGACTTATGTCCAACAGTGGACAGTTAACGGCTGAAAGAATAAATTGTTATGAGTTTGTAAATATATTTGAATATTACTAATGTATATTATAATAAAATATTTTTTTACATAAATCTTTTTGGTCTTTATGTTACGTTCATATTTACTTTACGCCTTCTATAAAGGTTGCAGATGTAACTTGGATAAATAACATGGGAAAACACGTACCTAACTATACCTACAGCTCAAAATCAGAGGACATACCATGAAACGTTTTCTGTAATTTCGAGGTTAAACGGAACACTTATCATGTACTTTAACATAAAGATTTTATGTTAAAAGTACATGATACATAACGTTTAAAAATGTTAAAATATCGACTTTTATGGTAGGATTTATGATGACTGAAATGATAAGCTCCACTTACTGGGATGACTCCTGTGAACAAAAACACGAAATTGAGTCCGAAAATTCGGAAATTCTTTTCATGATAGAATCCTGTTTATTACAATTGGTTATGTACTAGATTGACTTTTAAAAAGAATGCAATGCATAAATAAATTTCTTGATAAATACTCATAAAAAGGCTCGATGTTTTCCATCATTTATATTGCAAATTCTACAGAAGATATATAATAGAATTGTCTAATACTACAAATTGGATTAAAATTTGAAATAGACCATATATCTTATTGGAAGTGCGTTCTAACAAGACTATTGTAAAATGCTGCCTTTTGTCTACTCTATTTCTGTTTGCGTGTTAATTAATGAATGGTCGATAATTTTATTATCTGTTGATCGTGTGGACGCACCCGCAAGTGTCTGCTATGACGCGCAATGACGCAACAGCCGACACCGTATCCGCGACGGTTGAACGTGGGTCGTCGCTAACGCCGGTCCGCCGCTCGCCTCTGTGGCCCAATGGATAAGGCACCGGCCTCCTAAGCCGGGGATTGTGGGTTCGAGTCCCACCAGAGGTACACTAATATTAATATTAGCATTTTTGTAAAAACTGTAATACGTTTGCATAATTATCATTAAAGATTTTCCGACTAATTCGCAATTTCTGGAGACAGATTGTATTAGGTCGTAATCGTAATTGATGACGAAGAAATCGTTTCGATATTTTTTTACAATTGGTCTAAAGTTATTCGTGCTTATATGTACTTAAATTGTGCTTATACCTACTTAAGGATAATAGTTATTTAAAAGAGCAATAGGCTTAGGGCTTCAAGTTTTGTAAAGGTATGCGTGTATTTATCTGATATAATTTAATAATAATGGAAATAGTTATTTACCAATGTAAAATTTTAATTGTAGTTTCTTTTTTAATTTTTATATAACTTATAAGGTCAAGTAAGCCGACGATCCACGTTATAGAAAAAGACAACTACATAGATAAGAATAATAGCATGGTTTTTACAGAATACGCTGCGACGCCTATGTTATCTACATTTCTAACTACCTATGACTTGGAACTGTAGGTAATTTGACCGTCAAATTTCACCTATCAAATTGAATCCGATACACAGTCATGCAAGTACATCTACTTGTTGGCAGTAACATGAATGAAACAATGGTATCCAAGCAGACGATTTTTCTAGTCTTTTCGATAAAAGTTACCATGTATGTAAGTATAATAATTTATATGCCAAATGCCCTAAACTGTAAATCTAATTTTAACAGCATCAAATACCTTAGGCTATCAAAATTTTCTGTTTACTTCGCCTCACCTGTCATTCTAGAATTTCGTAACAGCAGTGACAATGGCACGTTTTACTTAGATATTATTACATCTGACATAGATAAAGTTATCGGTTGTATCTACAATATTGGCGTCGCGGTGTGTCGCTGTGACTCGTCGCTTCGTTTATAAAATGCTATATCGCAGGGGAAAGCTGCAAGATATGATAACAGTACAATTTTATTGATAACAACTTATGAGCCATCGATCAGTCGATACGACTGGCCGCAGTCCCTTTACAGTTCGTCACGTTGTCACAAATCATTATTATTATAAATAATTAAGTATTGTTTAGTCGCTTATCGACAGAGATTTAGGCAATAAAAGATTAAGAAATTATTAAGGACAAGTTATTGTTGACATTCCATATAAACATTATCGATTATCAGTTAAAGAGAATTGTTGTTGTGGGAAAATTATTATAGAGGTCTTTAAGTGGAGCAGACTAACAAGTGTATGATGAAAATGATGGGTGAAGGCGACATGGGTTATGGGGATTATTACAACTATGACAACAGTTGGTCCATCGTGCCCAACGACTACGGAGCCGACCCCAACTATCAAATTCGACAGCCACAGATGGAGGAGGATTACAGATACAACTCTTATGCGTGAGTAACGAATTAATTTACTTTTAGAAAGAAATAATTTATTTACAGAATCATGCGACTCACACAACAGCTCAAATAAAAAAAAACTATTAAACAAACATAACATTTGTTAATTAATTAAACAAAAAAAAAGATATTTAATATATAAAACAATACGTGGAAGTGTATAGTCGTGTGCGTCTGTGTGTCACAATTTTTTGCGGAATAGGTCTGTACTCAGCATATTGCTACAGCGTTTGAGGCGCTACAGCGTTGTTCTTCAGCACAATTCACAAAACACAAACATCACAACAGTTTTAGTCTTATCCTTTTAAAATCTTTAAATAATCTATAACTCCTTAGTTGTCTTTATTATAACATCAATCTATAACTATCACAAATACCAAAATCTTTACCGTTCCTTTTTAATATCCCGTCTTGTTTCCTATTTGTTTGTGACATAATGGGCAACATTAGCCTATTGCCAATTAAAAAAAATCTTATTTAGTTAATTTTCAGACATTTGTTTGTTAACTCTATTTACCCTATTAGAGTAGGCAGTAGAAAAGTATGTTAATCAGACACAAAATTTTTCCAGTTTGATTTTTTACATTAAATTTCCACTTGCAGTGTTGTATTTTACTTTATTTTAAATATGACGTCATTATATATCGTATCCGGCATTAATTTCGATTGCTGAACGCAGGCCTCCTCCGATTGGGGGATTTTTGCTAGTAGTTGCCACACTTGTCAAGCAGGTTGGCAAACGCAGTTAAACTTTGGTGGTTTTAAGACGAATGCTGCTGTCCATCCCTTGACCATTAAGTTTCTTTACTCACCTCTTACGACATTCACGAGAATGAAAAGGGTGGCTCATTCTATTCTGGAATCACATGGAAATGATATGATTACATATCTGAGTCGAATAATTTTTTAATAAGCCCAATTAACAATTTTCATAATTTTAATTTGACTCACAATAAATAATATACTAATATGCACATTAATATCATTTCCAATAATCTATTCGACTGATATCAAATACATCTAATTAATTATCTAAAACTAGTAAATAAAAAAAATATTAGATTACCCAATAACATATTGTAATTTCTGTTAAACCATAACATATTAATGAGAGATATATGTTATACTTATTATGGATTTTTCTAGATTTATTGCACTGACTAGGTATAGTCGACTTAAACAAATTGCTTGCTAAAAGTAAAGTTGTATAATATTTACGACGCTGTTAGGCACCCGTTATGTTGGTGCTGCAAAGTGCATTGTATGCACGCAATCCTGACAATGTCATAAATAGAATAGGTATGACCTACGAATTCATCTAAGTGTTGAACATACTAATTGTTTTTTTATAAATACTTATGACAAATACCATATTATTAACAAACTGTATTTCCATGTTATATGATTTACAATCACGCCTTTTGTCTGAAGCTTAAACGAGAATACCCTGTGTTACGTGAAATTAGGCAATTAATATCCATAATATGCATACATACCTAAATCAATTAAAAATTTCGTAGATAAGATAAGGTTTTTTAAAGAGTGAAAATGAAATTGATGACCTTACACGTGCTATAGGTATGCACAGGCGGGGCATCAGTGAGGGATTGATAAGTGAGGATGAAGTAGGTCAGTTGGCCTATCGTTACAAATTCAACAATTATTAACTACGGTAGCTTCCAGAAGAGAACTGCGTAGAGCTCGATCTGATAGGGTATATTGCTAGCAAGGGGGTAGTTAGACCCTATTACTAACAATCCCTTTCCTCCAAATGAGGTGGTTTGGTTTGTTCATTTGTTTTATGATGAGAGTCTTAGAATCTCATTATCGAATCCCTATTTGAAATGTGTTGCTAGATTCTAGGACTGTAATAAATTGCTCCAATGACGGAGCTGTCGCCATATTACATGGCTACTACAATTTAATCAGGAAATTAAAAAAAAGTGGAAAGAACAGGGAAAAATATTGTATTGCTCTTCATGGCTTTAAGTATGTATGTAGTAGGTATAGGTGTAATTCCGTAGTGTGGCATTGGTTGCGTGTCGCACACTTATAGTCCCGACGGCGGTGAATCGGGGAAGTAAGTACCATCGAGCTCATAATCCACCAGCTGTGCTCTCTCCCATGCCTTCGTGGAGCCCTTAATTGGTTTGGAAACCCTCTTCGCAGGCTGGCGTGCTTTCGTCCATTTAGGCTCAGTTCAACTAACCAGATCGCTATAACGAAATATTCGTAAAACCCATCGACTTTTCGCTCGTGAAGACGTTTAAACTTTAGTAAAGAAGTTTCCTCTTTCATAAATTCGCTTTAAGTAGCGTAAAGGTGCTGACAATGTGTTTGCTTTGGATATTCGTCTTCTTTTTTGTTGTTTAATATAAGCAGGTCACGAATATGCTATTAATGAGTGCAAGAGTTCTCTGTGCCACTCTGCGAGCTATTGTTTCTCTATCCTTGAACTTAGCTCTGTACCTTCAACTGCGGTTCTTAGTTTGTATATTCAACATTTGCAAAAGTTGTCGCATAATTTGATGGCAATAATCCGTATTGCGCAAAGAGGTAATGGCGGTAAGTTTGGTCATAGGGTAGTTTTTTCTCGCGACCGTCGGCGCATGGTACGAATGGCGCGGGTCCCTCAATGTAGTAGACTACTTTTACACAAATTACTTTCCTATCGTGTCCCCATCAACCCCTATTATTTTATCATTAAGCATCGCAAATACGAAGCGAAAGTCTTTTAAATTCGGCGTTTAATGATGCTTTATTTCGTAAATTAAACGGTTTATTTTTTATCGCATTTTATGTAATCATGCACTGTTAGGATTAGACTTAGATTTAATAATATAAATCGTTTTAAGTTTGCTTCGTTATATCATAAATATTTAATATTTTACATAAATATTTTATGATATGCAGTGGGCGTTATTTATTTATTGTTGTATTTGTGATTTAGATTATTAGTCTTTTCTCTGTCTGGTAACTTCCCTTCTTCTATTCTGTGTTTCTCTCAATCTTCAATATTATTTTAATTATTTCATTATTCGTTCCCGTAGTAATTATAAAGTACAAAACTACTTTTGATAGATATCTATCTATCCAGTACAGAAGTTGCTATGATTTCATTATCTATTATGCGTCATCAGATTAGTCATGGGTACTTTTATGTTGTTCATAAATTTCCACCAATTTAAAGTGATTATTGTTGAACTGTTTCTCCACTTATCAGAAGTAGGAACTGGTGAATATTGATAACATTTCGGGGTCTAACGCCGGATGCCGTAACACCAGGTGTAAAGATTTCAGGTTGGTGCTAGAGAACGGCTAGAATATAGGTAGAGTAAAAAATAACCCAATGAACAACTATTACTTTATTAGTTGTAGTTTCAATCAAAACAACTATCATTCAATGTCTAAGATTCCTAAATACTATTGTATTATTATCTGTAATTATTAGCGGAAATCAAGAAATAAATATTCAAATCCATTAAGACGTTTTACTGAATACTAAATTCCATCAAGATTATTCTAACAAGAATATATTGTTAATATAATTATTGACTGTTCGATTACTACTTTATACTTTTTTATTTTTTTTATTTCCAAATTTTAATTTCATTTTTTTCTTTTACGCCTTTCAATCGGAAGCAGTCATAATCAATTATCTTTTTTATTTTAATTAATGTTTTTATTTATATACAATATTAAATGAATGTTTGCTCAAATATAGAGGATATTTGAGCTAAGGTCCATTTTAATCGCTTAAATAAAAATAAACCTAATAAGTTAAAGTGTCTTTTTTTTTTAATTTCTCATTCAACTGGTAAGAGCACTGACTCCGGCATAGCGTAGAAAGTACTGGTTAAATATTTTTTGTTTCTAATTGGATTGTTTTCTCATTCTATTGGGAAGTTAACACCACTATGATAACTTTTTACAGTAAAGTCCTATTTAAAAATCAGTTGAAAGTAACCTTAAATGTTGACATAAGGTTATGCAAAAGATTAGCAAATTATTGAGTCAATAAATACCTATAAATTTCGCTCTCTCTAAAGTTCTTTACTTTTAAAATGCTAAAATTACAATTATTGTTAAAGAAGTTATACGAGTATCTTTATGTAATATCTATGGTACTGCTCATGTCTATAGGCGACGGTTACCACTTTCCATCAGGTGGGCCGTCAGCTTGTTTGCCATTCTAAGTTGTATAAAAATAAAAATAAATTTAGGAAATAGTTATTATGAATCGAAATAGGAATTACAGTTATTTCATTGTGGTTGATTTGGAAATGACTTATATTTGTCTTTTATCGTTGCACACCATGTTACTTGGCTGTACTCACAAATTACAAGTAAATTTTACTTATTAACACAACTATTAGTTACTTATAATAATATCCATTACGATTCCGTATGTCCAGAAGGTGATGTATGTGTGTGGATTGTATGGTTCGCGGTGTGCAGTGACCCGTATAACGGAGGGCCTTCGCACCTGCCGCCCGCCCCTCACAAATCTGGCCCTCGCAGCTTACCTCACTCCAGTACACGGCAAATCTGCACATAAATCGACTTTATTATTATTTATTATTCCTTAACTATCAATTATCTGTTTTGTATCTGTCTTACTTATTTGGTACACAATTCTTCTATTTCTATTGTCTCAATGGTAGTGATATTAACACAACTATAATTACTAGGTATATGATAAACTAAATTATTATCTATTGTTTAATATATAAATTAATATAGTAGTCATTTATTGATAACTGATTATTTGATTTACAATATGATATTTGGTGTACAATATCTTAATTTTAAGTTTTTAATCTTTAAATACTATAATAGATTAACCTTCATGAATCATATTAAATTGTACTAATACATGTATGTTGTAAGTGTCGTATTTTACAAAACTACAAATAGTATAATACTATACAAAACTATACTTTTAATTTATATAAGAGAAAAACGTTTATATTATAGAGTTGTTCAAGTATTACAGAATATATATTATATGTTTATGAATTATGTACCTAAGTATGTACCAATTCCATGCGTTGTAGTGAGATGCGGATGATAACAGTAGACATGTTGACAGTTTTTATTCCAAAACAACTCAATTGGGTGAGATTATAGGAGTTAGTCAATTTAATAAAATTATAATTGATTTTTTTTGCAATTAATTGCTTTGTCGGCTATAATAAAATTACGTTTTAGGGACGTTTTTTCAATGGGTGATAATCGAATTAACATTCTAATGGAAATAACCCACCCACGTTATCGGTATACACCGGCGGGGCACCAGTGAAGGATGGTAGGTGAGGATGAAGCAGGTAAACCCATGGCGACGAAATTAACAAGAATTGTTCACGATGGTTTCCAAGAAGAACCACGTAGAGGTCGACCTAATAGGGCATATTGCTAGCAATGGGGCTCTCAAATTCCATTGCTAACAATGCCTTTCCCCCTCGTTTTAGGGATGGTCATTACACGGTCATCTAATGTTACATGTAAGTCATATAATACACATAGATACAAACGAATGTTAAGAAGAAAACAGATACCAAATAGTAAATTACCAATACGTAAAATTTGATATGGACACAGTCTTAATTTATAGTATAAGTTTACATATACTGCATTGTAAAAAGCGATGAGCACGCACCGATTGCAGCGATGGATATTTTAAAAACTAATTCACAATAAGTCAATTAAACATTTTGAGTCTTGCACGCCACTTAGGGGATCGTTTCCAATATAAATAATTGCCCTTTGTTATTACTGCCCTTTTGTAGGGAATTGATGTATAGACAGATAGGTACAATGTGCGCATCGACTCATCACGTAATACCTTTAATACATTATAAGCTTCAACGTGAACACTTATAGGCACCTACTTACCCTTGTTATATATTCTCGTAATGATTTGTAACAAATATTAATTAAGTAGATAGTCTATTTATTTTTTCTTTTTTATTATTTATATCTATTTGCCCGTTTTTATGTTTTAAATTTGTAAATTTTCAGTTCGAATTTAAATGAAAAATAAAGATATATTTATTTATATTTATAACTAGTTTTTTTGCCCGCTACTTCGTACGCATGGATTTCAGAAGTACAAAAACTAGCGAATATAGGTCACTTCTGCTTCTTCATGGAGTATCAAGGTAAAACATACGAGTGTACCAGTTTTTAAGTGAGACTTTCCGGAACACAACTAGAAAACCGATTCAATTTGGTGTACTAGTTTTTACTTGATGCCGGAACAAACATACAGACAGATGATGGACAAGATTTCTAAAAAATATTGTTTTAACTTTTATTGGTCTTATTAAAATCCTTCATATAAATATTTTTGTTAAATATCTCCCACGTACATACATCGTCTACATATCTATATAATGTTTTTAGTATGACAAGATTTGCAGATTTATATCGTTATTTCCATTATGATTATAATAACAGTAATAATTAGAGACTACAATTACGAAATTATAAAGATTTAGTATCGATTCCTCAAATTTTGTCACATCCTTACTTAATAAAATAACGTTGTAACTAGACAATGTTTGTACATGAACGATTGTATTGTAAAATCTTTATTGTACATTCTTTACATTTTTTTTTTAATAGACAATTTAATAGACAATCCTATACAGGGATCTCTTACACTCTATTTTTGAGAAGCTGAAAGAAAACTAGGTACAGATTATTCGAAGAAAAAAACTCTTCAGCTAAAGATAGTTTAGTAAAACTAAACTTAATATTCCATATATATAAACAACACACAAATAAAATTTATGATTCCTGTTTTAAAGGATTTTAATGATAGTGGTAGTTAAGTATTTTAATAAATATTTAATAATAAAGTTATTTTGTTATCTTCGAAATATTTGTAAAAAATAATAAGAGCAATAAAGACTAAAACAATAATTTTTGGATGCCTGTCTATATTATTTCGCAAAAAATACTACATCAAATTAGATGCAATTTACAATCGTGTTGCTAATTTCTATGTTCTAATTTAAAAGCTGATGCATATCTTAAAATGCCGTCAAGAAATGGTTCATTTAATCGGTTCTCCTATTTTTTAAATTACGCGTATGTAACAGACAAAAAACTAGCCTTATAATAAAAATATTAAATGGCATTCTATCTAAAGTACCGTCTACTTATAACTTGTTACTATTGTTCTGATCTGCACTCAATTTGAGTACCACACACCTGCAAGTCATAAAATAAATTGTTGTTACTTCTTAACTATAACAATACATTTAAATACCACAATATACTTTCTTGCTATTATTATTTCGATATAATAGATACAAATAAATGTTTTCTTAATTATATATATTAGATATATTAATATATCTATGTCGTAATAAATTAATATTTAGTTTTTTTTATACAACTTAGAATGGCAAACAAGCTGAAGGCCCACCTGATGGAAAGTGGTAACCGTCGCCTATAGACATGAGCAGTACCATGGACATAACAAAGTATACTGTTTCGCCCATGATACCCCGCCATGCGTTGCCATTCCTGAGGACTCAGGTATTATTCCTCTGTACCCTGTAAATTCACGCCATATCCCACCCTTCAAACCGAAACACAGCCATGCAAACACAATTACTTCACGATAGAAACACGAATGGAACAGAGGTACCCATGCAATCGATTTTTGTACAAAGTCTCCCTATGGTAACATTAATACATTAATACTAGTTTTTAATATTTAAGAACAATGGAAGTAAGTACAAATATATTAAGTATTATATTTTTTTAAATTTATTAATAGAAAAGACACTTTTTATGTAAGTACATACTGGGTCGAAACGACGAGAAAAATTTAGGTAAATTGTCATAGTTTATCTAAATGAACACGCTATTATAAAACACGCAGATTGAAAGTAAAAAAAAAAAAAAACTAATATATTTATTTAGATTTCTATTAAATGAAATATTTGCATTGTTTATTATTTTTTCTAAATATCACCCCTAATTTAGCTTATTTAAGCAAAGTACAAGCTTATTGCTGTAACAATAAATACTTTCATAAACGAATACAATACAGAGTCCACACGTGCAACCCATAAACCGTCATGACTGTGGTCTTTTTACCTGTTCGTAGAAGGTTGAGGACCATTCCAATTGTCTTATGGTCGACAATGTTGAACTAAGTTCTTGCACATGTGCAACAGCTTACTCGTATTTTGATTATTAGCATATTCGACCGACAAAAGGAAATAAGTATAGATACCAGTCACTACGGTTACAAAAAACTAACAGCTATCCTGATATTAAAAATTGTAGCTTAGGTACAGTCTGCAATATAATGTTCTCGGTTCAAAGAACTTGTAACCTATAGTAACTTGCGGAAGTTGGGCATTTAAAAGATTGTCTTGTGTTATTATAGAATAGGTAAATGTTTCAAAAAAGAGCTAGCTAGTAGCGCCAATATATGGGTATTCATAGATTATAAAATGTTGAAACTTTTTCAAATGCTCCCTTTTATTAGAAAAAAGTTTAATCATTCTATAAACACGGGTTTACACGGAATTACTACAAACACTCTAAATTAAAATCGTTATCCGGACATTTAGAGCGGCGTCCATAACGAACCAAGCTTCAACAATGGGCTTAACGCTCGCACTCATTACAAAAAGCGACATAATATAACGCGCTACGTCGAAAGCTCCTCTATTCAAAGTGTATACTCCAGTTTTTTTGTTGGGAAGACTTGGAGCGGCCCCCATTGGTCGGCGAGAGACCCGCCCAGTCGTCGGTGGCTTCCGATTGGACGGGGTCAGTGGAGCACCCTCGAGGCTAGTCCGGAGCTGAGTAGGCTGTCGAGGCACGAGGGCGGCGCGGGGTGTTCTTCACCCCGAGGGCCACTCGAGGGTTGTTTAGTGCAGACGCGGCGTCGAGAGACGCAGCACGTGTTCACGCGAGTGTTTCTCCAGCCGTCAAGATTATTCCGAAAGCGAGTTCTCCCGGTCGGGAGATGAAGTGTGAGGAGGGCGAAAGCGCGCGCTCGCCGCCGCCTCTGCTGCCACCGCCAGCGTCGCTACTAGCGTGGAGTCCCATCCTGCTGCCGCCCTGGGGCCCGGCCTTCCTGCCGGCGCTTTACCCGGCGGCTTTCAGATCAGCTTTTCCAGGGTGAGCTACGGAGACTGTGATTTAGTGATTTGTGCATAATAAGCATTTAGGATTTAATTATCTTGAATTCTTTTAGAATTTGTGTTTATTATTGTTATTACGAACTCTTTCTCATTGATAAAAGTTGCGTATTTATTTCGTTAAATATTTATGGAATGTATGGAAATAGAGAGCATTAGACATTTTTGCATGTTTTAGTTTTTCAATAAGGCAAGGTTCCGGTAAGTATACGTGTTGGTGAGCACTTAAGTCGACTTTACAGTACTAATCCAAAGTTCAAAGAATCGTGACACCCGAAGTGACAGTTTTTGCACCTCTTTTAGTGAGAGCTTGTTAATAGTCCTGTTTACAACCTGCTAAAGGCTCTTACGAGTGCCGCCCTTTCATATCGTCACGTACGGGATGGCAACAACATTTCACGGCTATGTGTAATAACATTCTGATATATTAATAGACAGCCATCGGATCCTACGCATTCAGTCCTTACGACTGTTCCTTTATACGGGTCACGTTTTCTGGAGAGGTCCTCTTTAGCCAATAATGGTTGTCCTGTTGATGGAATGTCGTATGTTTTCTTTCAATTATACGCTCTCAGACGTGCTTTGTTAAGCTGTGAGACGTTTCTCTTTAATTCTTTTACAAAATGAACAGAGTAAGATTTGTTTTAGATATTGTACGAGTATTTTATAGCGAGTAAAAATAAAATTATATTTCATTAAAGATTATAATATAATTCTTAATCTTCATAATTTTATGTTTAATAAAGCGCGTTTAAATCTTTTGTTCATTCTTGAATTGCAACCGCCAATTAGTTCTAAATGCTTATTTATTGTTTTATTCATTCATTCACATTTTCATATTTCTATTATTACAAAAATCTCAGTAATAAATTTTACTCAATAGCTATAATCACCTGGGACTATGAGCTAGTGTTAGTAAGTCTGGGTTGTGTTAATTGAGTTTATTTCTTGAAACAATTAACATTTCGACAATGAAAAACAATGTTATGAATAGATTAAAGCTGAGTGAAGTAGCCTCGGTCACTGACAGAATAAATTGGATCGATATAGACTAAGAAAATTAATTTATTATATATAAATATAGTTATTAAACATCACTTCTATATGTGACGATTACCACTTTTCATCAGGTGGCCCTTAAGTTTGTTTACTATTCTAAGTTGTATAAAAAATAACTAAGTACGCTAATTTATGAGCGTATGTTTTTATAAAAAAATATAGATTTGTTAGGGTAAATTAAATAATTTAGTATTTACGGTGTATTATAAGAGAATCAGAATTCCTAAGAATTCTTTCATAATACACCACGCAAAGCCATAAGACATACCGCGAGATCAGAAAAATAAATGGATGAGCCCTACATTTTTCTTTTGCAAATTTCTGCAAATTTCTTTCTTGAAAGTAAAACACACGTGTAATTTTACAAGTGTACAAGGAAGATAATAATTTATTTACTGTTTAAATTTGTGACATAAAAATCAATTTCTACTTAGATTTTACCTACTATTTCATTATTGAATGACAATTATAAATTTTTAAAATACAATAAATATGTGCATACAAGAATTTATTTACATAGATATTGATACATATCAATATAATGTTCTTGTTTCTCTTCTTTGAGGGGAACAACAAAGAATTTTCATTCATTCATTTATATAACTTAACTCTTATATTTATTGTTTTAATTCTTAAAACATTTCATTATAACAAGCGCACCGTTATCTTTTATTAGTTTGTGACGTTTTTGTTTCGCATGAAACCGGTCGCGTGTAAAAATATTATAAACATTTGACAATAAAAAAACAGTGGAACAAAGTACAAATATTTTAAACAATATCATATAATCAATTTAACTGTTCCGTTTTACGAATCTAGTCTTTATAATTTGTCTAAATATTCTTATTAATTCATATTTTCATTGCAGACTTCTGGATAGCATGAAGTTACCGGGCCAGCGTCCAGGATTTCAAATCTCTGACATATTGGGCCTCAATGAGGGGAAGGGTTTGGAGCAGTCGTCGACTCAGGGTTTAGGACCGTGCTCCTTAGACCTGCCGCCGTACGCTCCACCGCAGCCTCACTATTCCCACGAGCTTCTGCGGCATCACCAACCCTGGTTATCACTGGACCATCATGAAGGAAATGGTAAATAGCATATGCCAATTACTACTTAACTATTTTCATTGCAGGAACATATAATCGCGCTTAAGTTACAAGTGTGGAAGAAAACGATAGTTTCTAAGGGGGACTACAGGCTCCATCGCTAGTTATATATGTACACTGTCACATCAGCCTATATACGCTCTTGGAAACCATTGTGATTAATTTCTGGTAAATTCATTATAAAGAGCCGACCTGACTTTATTCTCACTTATTCATTCTACTCAATAGTACAAGTTGGGGTTACAATTCAATTTTTATACAAAAAAAGTTAGCGTTTGACATTATGTTGTAGATATGCCAAGATTCCTCTTTGTCAATTCATCGACTTAATTAAGTCCGTTGTACATTTTGTCAAAACTTTATTGTTGATAATATAAAGCAGTTAGAATGTTATGTTTTTAAAGCAACAGATAATTTCCTTTTTGAGTAATTTAAAAAAAAGACACACGACGTTTTCTTCATTTGTGGATTATTTTTATAATTATTTTTGCAATCAATAGGTTTATTTCCAATTTAGTTCGGTATTTTGTTTATTATGATTGAATTAGTTATGTTTTGAGGTATAAAATTTTCAACTATTCATTTTTTAACTTTGACACATATTTCGTAACTTATTAATATATTTTTTACTTAATTATAACACAATAATTGCAATAATTGAAAAAGTAAGCAACGGTCTTTAAGTACCGTCAACTATTCTATCTAAAATTTGTATAACCACAAGCAAAATTATTTTTTACATTTAAATTTAAATAATTACATTTAATAAAATTCCTGTCCACTTGAGAGCCCTGCTTCTTATCGACAGCCATTACTTTAGTGTTTACGTCTACTGCTAATGTTTTGTAAGTAACACGACACCGCGCGTCGTTGAAACTGGAAACTTACAGTGCTACTCGTGTCAGAAGCACAAAATAAACCCACTGGCCCAATGCACAATGGGCTGGCCTTGTTTATTGAAAAACATTAAAATACTGAATTTCTCTTAGAAAATCAAACAATAAAAGAAGTCAAAACTATAATCCGTTTTGTTACTTACTAGTGGATATTATGTGTTAATTTCCAAAGGAATTATTTTATATTTTCATATTATATAGCATATTACTTTTTAAAAGGCCGACAGCATACCTGCAATATCTCTGGTGTTACGGGTGATCATGGGCGTCGGTAATCACTTACCATCACGTGAGCTACATGCTTGTTTATCCCCCTGTTTTATAAAAAAATATATATAATAATATTATCAATATTCTTTAATAATATTGCAACAGTGTAAGGAGTCTTCATACAGTGGTTTGTCACCCATATTAATCTATTGTCATGCCAAATTTATTTTTAACCGACTTTAAAACGAGGAGATTTTCAATTTGAGTATTCCTGTTAAGCAGAATCTTTTATACTATAATATTACTTTTCTGATGTACAATGTATGGCGTACTAATATTATATATACGAAAGTTTACAAAGATATTTGAGTACAAGTAGGTAGAATATTTTTATTTTTTTTGAAACAAAATACAGCCTATATTACTCAGTAATAATATTATAGAAGATGGCGCATAGAGATAAAATATACATCAGATTTTAAGTTAGACATTCAGGAATATAACTATGAAATGAGTATCTAATTTGGAGCAGCAGTTTTTGCGTGATGCCAGGACAAACGTAGAGATAGACATATTGGTCTTATTAACAGCCCTTATATAATTTTTTTATAAATATATCTAGTTACTATTTTATTATAAGAATAATATTAATGCATAGAATGCGTCCCTCTTATAACACCTCTAAAAGCCTAACTGTGGTTGCTAACCCGCCTTCTAAGCGTGGCGACTACTGGCAGAACTCTGCTTATGGGGAAGGCTTATGTTCAGTAATAGAGAGTTAATGGCTGAAATTATTGCATAGAATACTTTTTATCCTAATTCACGTGTACAAAGCAAATGAGAGGTATGTGAATCAATTCTTATGTTTAAGGAATTATCGATTGTTACCACTTATCATTTCTACGTTATATATACGTGACTACCGATAACTATAGAGGAAATTGTTAGATAAATAAATTAGATGTCGAAATATCATCAGATTAATACCACTGAAAGAGTTAGTATATGGGCAGGTACATGAAAACTAAACTATTCAATGGCTCTAAATCCAGCTATGAGTATTCGTTATATTTGCGATGTATAGGATTTTTAGTAATGTGAAATAATAATAGAACCACCACTGCTAGCAGCTAGACCTTAGAAACCATCGTGATAATACCTAGTAAATTAGTTGCAATGGGCTGACTAAACTGAGTTCATCCTCATATTTTTTTCTCACTAGTACCCTGTTCGTGTACACTGAATCACAGTCTGGGTTACTATTGCATTTATATCCCTTAAAAAATATAATATTTTAATTAAGAGGAGTGATAAAAGCACATTATGAGAATAACTCTTTATTTCCCTTTTTGACAGTTTCCCCTTTATGGTAATTTAATTATGTATGCGTGCAATATACCTATACAGGAGTGGATCAAGTATTTTGTACATAAACTTTTGTACTTACGTATAATATTGTACATTGCCTGCTTAATTGTTGTGAGCATATTGTTGGTGTGTTTTATAAATAAATAAATAAACACATATACATAAAAAGAAAAGGATTATTATTACAGGGATTAGTAGTCCCGTGCATTGCTAATGGTATATGGTAAGCCCTAGTAAATATTATGGTTAATTTTTGTTGAATTAATTTCAACCTCATCTATTATCTCTTACTGGTACACTGCCAGCATATACAGATAGCGCAGGCGGGATACAAGTCTATTATCATTAATTGAAAAATATAGTACATACACACCCATTCTTCACTTATATTATTTTAAATTATAATGTCTACTCTTGAAAAATTACATTCAGTATTTACTTCTAGTGTAAAATTTTTTTTTGTTGTCAGATATATCAGTTTTTTCTCATAAAAATTACTTCAGACTTCAGGTATAATGAAATTAGTACGAAACTTATTGATGAGAATACAAAATCAATTATTAAAATCGGTTCAGAATTGTCCAACATATCGCGTAACATACATATGTATACACAAACACTATCGAATGAAGAACATCCTCTTTTTTGAATTTTTTTTTCTTTGAATTTGGTTGAAAAGTTAAGTATCTATTGCTTTTATGATGTCCATTTGTATCCTCTCTAAATTATTATTCATCATAATGTTCAGGATATTTTTAATTTGCACATTCATATGGAAAAGATGAAACTTTAGAAAAACCTAAAACTTATAAAAACCTAGAAAATTTTTAAATAAACATGTTTTAGTTTACACTGGCGAATGATTTTTTATCACTTGATAATGTTATCAAAATAGGTACTTGCGTTAACAGAATTTGTAAAAAATGACACATATATCTTATTACCTGTAACAGATAAATGTGACATATGACATCGAAATTCCTTTACTTACATATGATTTTGACCGATACCATGTAGTAACTATGTGGCTCCATAAAATGTACACTTATATTTTACCTGGTAATCTAGTCAATTCCTCAGTAGAAAAGAATTATTTCCACATTTTTTCTGTACTTTAAATTTAATTTTTGGAACTAATTCACAGTGTTTTGCGTTCATTAATTTCCCATTTTATATATTCCAATTTTTAACTCGATGTCTATATATATAGACATCGAGTTAAAAATTGAATAAAAGTTTTACAAAAATATAATAACAATAATACAGTTAATTTTCAGTATATTTTTTACCAGAAAAAAGAGGGTAAGGCTTATATTCGGCGTGATATGTAAATGCATTTTAAATGATGGGATGTAATTAAAATCGTCTTCATTATGGAAATTTTGTAGCTTATCTACGAGTAAATAACAATAATATAAAAAAGATCAGATTTAAAAATTTAACAAAAAGTTTGAAAGATACTATCGTCATATAATTATTACTTTTTCTTATATTTTTTGCAGTTTTTGTTGTACTTAAGTCGTTCAACAACATAGGTAAGTTAAAAATATGACTGATTAAGTAAATCAATCAAACCGAATTTATTATATTATCAGGTAATAAATATATTTATAACATCAATTTTGTAGATGTAACTACTCATGTAATATCTCCAAAATTGGCACTCGTGATGTAAGAGTTGAATTATCATACACAAATAAGTGCGATGACCCACTCGAAATAATAGGCGTTCGGTAGTGCGCTCAAGAGCCTGAGATTATTTTTTGAAATGATCCTCTAGTGGAGTGCCTTCGCCTGTTAATCTGTTGTTGTCACTAATTATTTTTATCGCTTATCGAGCACTTTTGACACTCACTGTACTTGTACTTTTAATTGCTTATACAATTTAGATTTAGTGATTAATTGTCGTGTTAATCAAAAAAGTCCCACGGAGTTTTGAGATAATTATATGTAACATTTTCAATGTCCTCCATCCATATATGTTTAAGCGATAGGAAATAAAATCATCGGATTAAAAGATTACAGATAACAGATTTATTATTTTTATTTTTTAATTCATATTTCTATACAATTTTAAAATGATGCTAAACCGTCGATTGTCTATATGGACATTACCATAGATATCTTAAAATATCCTGCGACATACATGGTATCCCTTATAGAAAAGAACTTTTTATCATAGTTAAATTACTTGAAAGTATAGATATTAAATAAAATTTTTAACATAATGAATATACTATACATTAAAGATTACTAAAAAAGAATCCTAATACAATTGTTTATTTTTTTTACAAAGTATTTAAAGTAATTAGCTTCAAAAGGGGGGTATAGGTAATGTCTCTGGTATTGCAGGTGTTCATAGGCACATTTTGGGCTCATTTTGTTCTTTATTATGTAATTAGTTTATTTTTATTATTAATTTTCGATAATGTA
Organism: Galleria mellonella; assembly: GCF_026898425.1. Lineage (NCBI taxonomy): Eukaryota > Metazoa > Arthropoda > Insecta > Lepidoptera > Pyralidae > Galleria > Galleria mellonella. The sequence continues at coordinate 1,531,565 of NW_026442045.1, read as the reverse complement.
GCATTTTGATTGTGAAAGAACTATTGTTATCGGTCCATTAGTTTTGAGTTATTTTGTTATAAACATACAAAAATACAAATCTTTTCTCTTTAAAATGTTAGTGTAGATTTACTGCTTCACCAATGGTAGGTAGGTGCCCCTCATTCATTGTTATTCCTGAGTAATAAGGTATAATACATCGTATCCCAGGGATTTCACTGTTTATCTTACCATTCAAACAGAGACAATAACAGTGTTTGTATTGTTGCTTCACGGCAAGCACAGATAAGATAGTGGTAACTACCCAGTCGCTTTACACAGAACTCTATCAGAAACTCCTTAAATAATGGGATTTTACTTTTAAAAATCTTTATCTCTTAACTCAATTGAATTTCTTCTCGATTCCTGTCATGACTATTTGGTATCACTATATTGTGAGAATAGATATTTTTTAACTATTTTTATTGTAAACTTTTTTTTACTTTTCGCATCTCGATTTCAATGATATTATGACTATTTCGTATCACTATGCTGTGAGAATAGATAGGTAATTTTTTAATTATTTTTATTGTAATTTTTTTTTTTACTTCTTTTATATAGGTACTAAGGCCCAACAATTTATTTACACTTTTGTATACTCTAAATACATATCTACCTATTAGAAATAATGTTATAGAAAGTATAATATAGGCAATAATACAGCAACTACTACTTTTATCTGTAGTTTAGATATTTCCCAAGTGTTTAGAGGTGTAATTAATATAAATGCAACATCACACGGGACTGTGGCTAGTTCACGCCCCACAAGGCCAATTTAGGGTCGCCACCAAACATCGATTGTTTGTGTCGAGGGGAGCGAGCGAAACGAATGTGTCACCAATAGCGCTCATGCCCCTGAACAGCCATCCCAGAGACAGCTGCCGACTATCAATTACACGGTTGTTCTTGTTAGGGAATCTCATTGTTATTCGGCGACAGTTATATATGTGCGATTAAACTTTAATAGTTATATAATTATACATTAATATGGCTACGTTGCGATTAATATTGGCAATGATGCCATAGATTAAATAATAACAGTGGTATTTTCTTTATCAGTTTTAAGTAAAATTATGACTCATTTAGATAGTTTTCTTTGATTAGCTTTCCAGTAATCAGATCTTATAACGTTTATATAAAGGTGTATGTATTCGTAGGTTAGATTTTTTTTTCTATTAAAAGTATTATAACAAGATTGGATGCGAACAATAATTAAATAGTACACCTATATATGGTATAAAACTTAATGTTACCTACGATTGATAAAAATATAGTGAACTTAAGAGTTGTAATAAACTGAATCGTTACCTATGCCCTTGTTAGGTAGAGAAAGATAAAAGCGTAATAACGAGAGGCAATACTTTTATTAAATTTCCTGGGTGCGCTTATCGAGGTAAACAGAGCGATCGTTGAACAAAAGTAGCTGCCAGCTGCCAGAGGATGGGCGTGGCGCCTTGTCTCTTCGGCCCCTGCCTCATGCCTCCCCCCGCCGCCCTCGACGCAACCCTCGCTCGTCCTCCACGCCCAACGCGACGCCCGCCCGCCCGCATTATCAGACCCGTGTGAAACAACCCTTAATGTATAAGGGGTGGCGAACAATGTAATATTTGCACCGACTTTTTCACGTTCCATTATTTGTTTGACTGGATGCAAACGGCTCCTAGTTGGAGTTAAATAGAGCGCAACCCTCAGAGATTAAGTGGAGATTTTGATGCGAGTGTTTAATACTAGTACACGATCAGCCACTTTTTATAGTGGATTGTTACTGTTATAGTTAACAAGTCTGAATTTCTCATTGTATGAATAAATAAATAATCAATAAAAGATCAAACAACAATTAACAAAATACAATCATCATCATATCATCCTTTAACTGTTCACTGCTAAACATAAGCCTCCCCCGTGGGGGGTTTTGCCAATAGTTGCCGCGCTTGGCAGACGGATTGGCAACCGTAGTCAGGGTTTAGAGATGTTTAAAGAGAGACGCTGCTGCCCATCCCTCGCCCTTCCTCAGTCACCTCTTACGACACTCACGGGAAACGGGAAAGGAAGAGGTGGCCTATTCTATGTCGAGACCACACGACCAACAAGATATAATACATTGTAATAATTAAGAAAAAAAAAATTATTGCAACCCAAATAACACAGCAATAATAATGAGTAACAACATATGTATTGTATATAGTAGATACACCTAATTAATAGATACAACAATGTGATTAATGTATTGTCTCTCTAATTTCCTTTTATTTTTTCCTAATATTGCGTTATTTTGTTATAGGTATAATTGGACAACAAGCTAGCCCTGACAGTACTTCACGGGCATCTGAGCTGTCCTACGTTGGAGCGCCTGCAGCTTCTCCCCCCATTACTGACCCCCGCAATGACCACGAACACGACCACGACAACGATAACGACATAGAGCACGACGATGAAAACGACCAAGACCAGTTACCCAACAATATCGGCGATCCAAGTCTAGCACATAAAAAACGAAAAAGACGAGTTCTGTTTTCAAAAGCTCAGACTTACGAATTGGAAAGGCGATTCCGACAACAGAGGTATTTATCAGCGCCGGAAAGGGAACATCTAGCGAGCCTGATACGTTTAACGCCGACGCAAGTTAAGATATGGTTCCAAAACCACAGGTATAAGACTAAACGTGCGGTCCAGGAAAAGGGTGCGCACGATTTAAATGTAGGCGGTTTGAATTCACCACGGCGAGTCGCTGTGCCTGTACTGGTGAAGGATGGCAGGCCTTGTATCGGAAAGCCTGATGGTTTACCGCCATTGGGCATGTCCCTGCCTCCGTATCAGCCGATGCATCATCAGCCCCCAGTCTCGGCTCATGCGCCGCAGTCCAGTGGGTGTTGGTGGTGATAAAAATCCTTACAAACATTTCAGTGATATACTAGTCGATCTTTTGCCATTTGTTTGCAAACGTTGTATGAACAATAATGTTTCAATTTATCAAATCGAAACACAAGCTAGAGTCAACGGCCTTTGCAAGCTTATCGCGATTGTTAAACATTACCTAATAAAAAATTTACCTACAAATAAATGATACACTATATTAGTTTCAAATGTTTAGTTTTAAAATTGATATGATATCAGTTAAAGAACAACTCGAATAGAATAATACGAATAGGTAGTACCTTCGTTTGGCTACTTTAATTGGAAATTTAAGGTATCTGGAGTTCCTAGTAATTTGTATTATAATTAACACTTAACTGTAATGAATCTTGAAGCGACAGTTAATATTATATTTATTTGAAAATGTCCAAATAACTTTAAGGTGAATATTTATGATTGAATACGATCCATTGTTTGGATATTGTATGTATATTAATGTAAAAAGCCATTGAGAAAAATTAGTTAAGTAATATTATAAAAATGACCAGATTTTATCAGAATGCAATATTTAGTCGTAAGATTCAGTATTATCATAGTCGAATATACTTGTGTAGTAGATTATTTATGTATATTCCAAATAAAAATTTATATTAATATACGTATTACGTACCTACATACGTAGCGTCGTAGAAATAATAAATGTATATTGTGTATATAATGACTTGTGTGAACAGTTACCGCAACTAAACTATATATCATGTTATATGATAGTATTCTTTACATATAATACATATGGTGTGTGAGAAGTTATATAAAATAGTTCCATTTTAACGACATTCCATATTAGATTTCATGTAAACTGTAAAGAGAAACTCTTTAGAAATTATTAAGGCTGTAAAAACGTGTTACATATAAATTATTATGAAAATATTAAATTTATTGAATGAATTACTTTGTTTCATTTTTATCTTTAAAAAATAGGCAGAGAGGTTTGAATGCTAAAGTCCTTTATCCTTTCATAAAATCATCTTGCTTCGTTTATTTTAGTAATTTGCTTCAAACATAATGGACGGTATCGAAGTCTCTTGGGTCCTTCTAGACAGTATATACAGATACAGTATATACGTATCTAATAATAGTAAAGTAGTATAGACCTCCTTAAATATCCATCTTTTCAATTTTTATATTGTAAGTATACTATTTCGTCATTCTTCCAAACAATATTCATTAATATTATTAATTTAAAAATGATATTAATATAATCGATCAGAGAGGAAACATGTCATAGTACCTTAATCTCCACGTTCTTAGAAACTAATGAGCATTATTATAAATCATTTTCATGTGTGTAAAATGCTAATAGGTAACTGCTACGACCCGCATCCGCCTTCGTCTTCCAAATGTCTACACAAACTTTTTTATTCAATACTAGTTGTGTCCTATATTATACCTACTGCGTTAATCTAAGATATGATCTCTCTGTGAGCTCATATTTTTCATAAAGAAATATCCAGGCATAAAAACATCTTTACTCACTTTTATATTTTAAATATTAGAAGAACACATAGCAATGTATGTGCTATGTAGACTTTGCACATCTACGGCAATGACAGTGTTCTTTACATTCTGTTAGTAACAGATCATATTTAATACTTGTAACGATGCTCAAATAAATGAATAAGTACACCCATCCTGTACATATTTTGAAGGCACGGTATTGTTCTCGCCATTGCAAATACCAAGCATATTTGTGCAATATAATAAAAAGAAATGGCATTATTTACAGAATATTCCATTTATATGTATTTAGAAATGTAACCTATCTATCAAAATATTTACAACAAAAAATTATAAATAAGTAAAATTCGTTAAGCTGTTTAGGCAATTTTCATTAGTTCTTATCAATGTTGCTATTGAACCTAGTAATTTAGATTTAGGAACATCTAGTACCTAAGTCATAGAATTTTTAGAAACAAATATCAAAGTGGCAGTACAGTAGACAGAAAGATACTTTCTATTGTTTCCTTCTAAAAAAAATACATAAGTAAATTTATTATTAATACAAATAATAAAAAAAAAGAAATTAAATTAAATTATTTATTAAAATAAAAGAATTACACTGAGAAAACAATGGACGGCCTTATCGCTAAGAGCGGTCTTTTCCAGGCAACCTTTAAATACGTACAATAATATGAATATATAAATGTACATTTTAACTTATTGATAGATGTTGAAATAAATCCATATAAATATATAAATACATATACATATAAACTCATACACATACGAACATAGTATTTTGTTGATAGAAATATTTTTATTAAAATTTGTAAGATTATAAATGTTCAGCTCTCTGATATAATTGTTGATTTGTCGCCTGAATCCACCTTATACCAAGTCACATGTGACTTCAGACCAATCATTGTTTACTAGTTAAATATTTACCGCTCCACGAGTTTATCTAATCGGCTGCCGATGCGATAGTCCGACCCGATTACTGAAATACCTCTCGTTAGGTACCTATGTTTTCTCTTCACCTGTTGTATTTATTGCTGTGCCTATTTGACATATAACTTTAAGAAACTATGTATGAATTTGAATATATTTATAAATATATACTAAAATAGTGTTGTCTTCTTAAACACGTCACTAAAGTTCAATATAGCAAGTAGGGTTAGGTTTTCTTGATTTTCTTTATTACTTTACTCTGCCCTCGACGTCGTGTTTCGAGACATCGTATATTTCATACTGTCATATTACATAACATGTATCTCATTTTTTATATAATTTTCATTATAAGGATTTCTTTTCGGTTAGGGCCTATATTTTGCTGCTATACATACATACATAGGAACTAGTTTTGAACAAACTTCATAAAATATTAAATATTTTATTATATAAATGAACTTGAAATTTGAAAAGTTATATATTGAATTCGAAGTAAATTTTGATTTTTTTTTTTGTACGTTTATCTAAAAAGCGTACATGCGTTATTTTTTAACATAAGTTCCATTAGTGCTAACCCAGAAATCTAATGTATTTTTTGTCATAATCGTTTTCTAAATTTATTTGAAATTGTATTTTTTTTGTCCTGTTGAGAAGAGTCCAGATGAGAATTATTACAAAAAAATGTTGTTAACAGATGGATTGTTATAAAGATAGTTTGTGAAAAGTGAGTTTCCTTAAAATTAGTTTTCTTGAAAAAACGCAAATATATCATTATGTAACTGAGAAGTAGAGAGCTTAGGTAAAAATTTTTATACCTATTGCAATTTTTGGATAATTTATTATTATATCGGTTTGAAGAGTGGGAATATCTTATTCTTCAAACTGAAATAAAGTCATGCAAACATAATTGCTTCATGTCAGAAACACTAATGGAACAGAAGTACCCAGTTAGACGACTTCTGTACAGTTTCCCCCTGGTTTGAGTAGAACAATTACATATATATTTAAAATTGAAAATTATGAATTGCTAGAAAATGTTTTTTACTACGTCTATGTGTATTTTCTTTTGTTAACAATAGTTTCGAAATGCGCCTATGTAACGCCTCCGCTAAATCGTTCGGAAACACATTTCAACAAAGCATCGCCGTTTATTATTATAAATAATAACAGTGCACAATAGTCCTAAGTCGTCGGTAGCGCGACAATGGGCAAACAAACTGTGAATTAATTTCGATAAATTCTTGAAACGCCTTCGATTGTGTCGCGGTAAAGGGGCCCAATAGAGGCGTACGATTGCTGAATCGAACAGCTAAGCCGATTAGCCATCAACAACAAATACAGCCTTTCGATCTGACACACGTGGGATCTGTTTGTATACTCGAAATACACATCGAAATGTTCAATTATTACTTATCTATTTAAATAAAAAGTATTATACTCACTTACATTATGTGTAGTACACAACATAATGTTTGATTTTCTTTTACTGTATTAATTGATACGTGATTTTGAGATAAAAAAAAGTAGTTGCACATTTAGTAGATCTCTTTGTGATATCATAAAAATAAATAATTTTATGTTTACAGTTGTATATTATCTGTGGTAACACTATAAGGTAACTATTTTAATTGTAAATACGAACGTGGGAAAAATATAGACCCATTGCTAATGAAATCGTTTTTATAAAAAATTTTAATCCAAAATTTTTATTATTATTATTTGAGTATGCTTCTTTTTGTGTAATCTATAATAATAACAATGGGTCTACTAATTACGTCTATATTTCCTTGATGTTCCGTTTGCGATGAACGCGATATGCTTTAGTAAGTGCTTCATGGCTATGACGGTGCACATTATAGCCACGACATGGACACTGATTGTTAATAATCAATTATATACCTTACCACTTTAAAAATACAGTCTACTTTACAGCGAAGATAATGATGGGGTAGAATAGCTTGTGGCTGTGTGGTGTATTGATTTTACTGTCTCCATGTTATAGGAAATATTGTTCTAAAACGAATTCGATAAAGTTTATTTTACCGCGGCGTGTTGTCTGGATGCTAGCATATGAAACACAATATTGTCGATGTAAGCGCAATATGGTTATGATGGACGAGCTCGCGGTATCGGACGGTCAGCGCGCAGTCGACTTGAAACTGATAACACTACCAATGCTTAATACACTACACCTGAACGTTAACACTCTATTATGACTCCTCTACAACATTGAACATTATTGGCACAATGGCATTAGGGAAATGTAGAATGGAGTTGTGAATTGTAAAGAACATAACTTTTAAATTCTTAAAACACACTAAGACGACGTTAATTTGTATTTTGTTCAAAATACCGTAACAACTCTTGGTGTACTATTTAATTATGAGTTTTCCTATTTTAGGATCCGTTCATGCTGTTTTGTTCCCGTAGTCGTCATTTATGACACAATAGGGGAAAGAACGGAAGATAGTCATCACTATGCTTCTTGAAAGTTGTTCAGGGAAAACAATGAAAAGGGAATGATGAAATAAAGAAGTTATTTTAAAACGACTTTAAAAAAAAGTTCTCAATGCGGTTGTTCGTTTTTTTTTAATGTTTATTACCTCGAAACTCCGTTAGTTTTTAAATAAAAGTAACTGGTTTTGACATAACTCAAGTCAGCTTATTTGTGGAACACAAGTAAATTATTATTCAATTAAACTTGAAGCATTTTTAACAGTATTTTTTTATGATTCTATCGCCCATTCGGAATGCAATTTTAAGTAAGAAGTATGGGATTATGGTGATGAGTAAGCTATGTTTGAGCATTCTGTCATTGTTGTTTAAATGTAATAGGAAATTAAACACCAATTATAGTTAAAAAATGAAATTATTCAATTACAGAGTGGGTTCTTATCGGTTATTGTTTGTTTTATTGTAACAAAAAAGAAAACTGGTCTATATCATTTGTAAATAAGGTTTTTGTAAAATCGAAATCGTAGTTTTGGACCATTTGCTTCTGATATTTATTATTTTAGTAATCTTTTCACTTATACTTATTTATTTTCAACAGTAATAAAATTATGTTTAATACAGCAAGTAATTGGGAAGGGAATGTGAGGGGGTCGAATATAATATTCCCATGGACTAATAATCACTATTACAGTCCTAAAACATGTTTATTAACTATTCAAAGCTCAATATACTTAATCCAGTAAGTAAATCAAAGTCATCAAATATTGTAGTAGGATCTGAAGAACATCGTTAGGGCTCCGGCGGCACGCGCGCCATCCATTTTGCGGCTAACCGTGCGACTACCGGGCCGGGCGGCGGGTCGCGACCCTCTGGATTTATTGCCATTTTCTCTAATAAACACGTTATACTGTATACCTAACGAATATTAATAACTCACTTCCCGGTGCGCCCAATGATTTTCGTTTTTGTTTATTGGCTGTCGTCACATCGTTATACGCTTAACTTTATTAAGCTCGTTAACAGTTGATACTGTGGTCTGTGATAATCTGTGGGTATGTTTGAAAAGTAAATATAATTATATTTAGTTATCAAACTAGAATATTACAGGTAAGTTTTATAAAACATTAAATAGTTTATAAAACTAATATATCTTTATATTTTATTTGAATAAAAAGAAATGCACTTTTTATAGTTTGTTATAGAATTTAATAATAATGTAAACAAACATATTATTAACATGATCATAAGACAGTCTGCTGATGTTTAATAGTAATATAAATAAAAAATCGATTAATTGATTAAAAGTTTTTATTTATTACTAATTTTGTTTAGAGAGTGTTTCTGTAATTATTTCATCAAAATTTGGTTATTATGTGAGTTAGTATAAACTTGCTTTAATTTGTAACTATATATGTGACACACGAATAAAAAATAACGATTTTCAAGATTGTCCATTTATTACACAACACTATGTGTGCTAACAACAGAATATATATACATTGTATTTATTTGTATTAAAGTTTTTGTTCTACAGACAATATGAATATAATTTAAATACTCTGAATATTTAGTAAGAATATGTCACTTAGATCATATTTTGTAGACATACCAACGCTTTTGCTTTATTTTGGCGAATATATTTTAGTTTTTCTGCTTATACCTATCGTTGGAGCCATTTTTCACGTGGCAGCTACAACGCACAGACATAAAGGTTTACGACAGGCCGTCATATTTATGGGCTCGTATTGTGATATATTTTTTGTTGTGCGCATTAGGTTTTATCTGACTTTCCGCTAAATCAAGTAGCTACTGGCCGGTGTCAGGAAATACCCTCGCATATATCATAGTTGGCGGATGCGAGCATTTTGGGGTTATATCTCGATTCCGTAGGGCGAGCCCGTTTTGCAACCATTTGTCTTATCGATTGTACTACCAACTGGTAATTTTATTATTCACTATTGAATCATACCATGGAAATGTTTCTTTTTTTTTCTTTAGAAACTCACTATCAAACTGTATTAAATGTATATCATGCGCTTTGTTGTCTAAAGCAAACTAGGCGTAAGATAGTGATAGATAGGTGCGCTCACATTACCTTCAATTTATCATGTGCATAAATATCTGCATTTAGTAGACACATAGGATGCGTATATTGTAACAAAAAAAATATATACTCATAATTATTATCTCAGGCACGACAGTTATACGGTAATAGTTTGATATTTGTTCACTATTGACATACGAGTAACGTAAAAAGTTCACATTTTACTGACTATAGTCATTTTAATCTAACGTATAAACCTGTGAACTACCATCATTTTTTGAATTAAACTAGTTTGCACACATTGGAGATTGCATTCACCCAATATTATGAAAGACTTAGTTGGAAATTAGAAACGACAATCAAATGTTTTGGTATCGGGGTGGCCGTTACGATGTTCATATATGCAACAATACTTTTTATTGATTGAAAAAAATAACTTGAGCGTGTTTCCAGTCGCGGGGGCAGCAAGTCCGTACGTTAAGTTCGATTAAGACGTCTCGCGCCCTTTTTTCTGTAAAAAAGGGAAAATGAATAGCGTCGGGCGGAAATATTACGGAGTAACGGCATTTCCGCACAATAAATCGCCCTCCAATCAAAGGAAACTCGGCACCGTGGCCCGTCGTATTTCTTTATTAATGCTACACTTTATTTTATTGGGCTTTTTTATCGGCTGCATTGTTGTATTGTTGTTGTGTTTAGTTTAATTGATGAGCTCCAGACGAAGCCTGTCTACTTTTTGCACAATAGATACAAACTTGAAAGGATCAAATTGAAAAGGCATACCTACTTATAAATTATTATGATTGTGACACAATATTTATTATTTTAATCGACGAAAAAGTATATTAAGTACCTAAGTAAGAATATTTATTAAGAAACGGTATACATTAGTTCCATAGATATAAGTTATTTTATTTATGTGAATTTGACATTATTATTGAGATTGACTTCGATAGGTTTTTTATACAACTTAGAATAGTAATCGAGCTGATGAAAATTTACAAACGCTACTCTTAGAACATCACAGAAGATATCGTATTCATTACACTCGTCATGTGTTGCCACTTCTGTGGACTAATGAACTTGTCAGTCATGTGTCATTCTTATACTTTTAGACTTTATCTAGAAGGTACTATTAAATTAATTCACAATTTCGAGAAACGTTTTTATTATATAACCGATTTATCGATATTTAGTACAATGTGCCACGTGAATAATATATATGCACGTCACATAGAAACCTTGATTATATCTGTTATTAAATATCTACCTACGTAGCAGTTCACTATACACACTAATATTATTCATGGATAGTAGTAGACAGAACACTGTTACCTCTGTTACCTGTCCTCGTTATCTGCAGGGGAGACTAAATCAGAAAATCGATAGCAAACTGCCAGCGAGCGTTTATTACACTCGCTTTGCGCCCAGTTTGAAAGTTCGCGCCAACTATGGAATACCTTCATCAGGCCAACCTGACAGGTCGCTTATGTGTTTTTATATAAAAGTTAGATTGCTTGGCTAAATTGTAAAACAAATTATATGTTCCATTATATTCCATTACCGTGGATTATAGTAGTGAAGAAAATATGCTACTAGCGTTTACATACGTTCCATACTACATATTATTTCTTTTATAATTAGAAATACACTAAAATAGCCAGTAAAATATAATAACAAAAAGTAAAACTAAATGTCAAATTAGTTAGCAACTTGCCTTATTTTATTAAAAAACAATTATTTACCTATACCATTTTAATAATATAATTTAAATTAGGAAATGAAAAATTAAAATTGATCTAGGTATGTGTGTAGTAGATTTTGCATAATATTAGATACGAATGTGACAGTTTGTAAAGATGAAGTATATTTTTATCCTATTTCAGGTTATTAAAAATTCGATAGCTACTGCGAATAAAAAAAAGCTCGTCTCTTGAAAACTTTTATTTTTACATTCATGTACAAATAGGAAGAACGAAATAGAGATGTCACTACGCAACATTTCCGGTTATCGCAAACTGGTACCCCGCTGTTAGTTGTGAAAGAGCTGTCAAATGGCATCGATTAATGAACCACAGATTTGTCATTACTCCTCAACAAGACCACCGAGTAGTTGGCGATTTATTGGCAATAAATAAAATGACAATTAATTGAACACACGCGTCGCATGAAAAAAGAACAGCTGACGACTTAATTTGGCTAAATGCTTTCATAAGAATAACAACAAATTATTTGGTCTACGTATAATGACCAAGTGACAGCTGTTTGAGGCTTGAGGCTCACTTGATTCAGAACACCAAGACAAGATTTATCTTGACTACTATTTCTTAAGGGACAATAAGTATATTTAGCTAAATTTACTATCAGTAGTAAGTTCAACTAAATGATTATCGCTTATTCATAACACTTTGATATTTATAAATAATTGGTGTTAAATTTTTAAAGCATTAAATTTAAATATGATTATGTCGCTTGTTAATTATTTGGAAAAAGATATACAGATTCTGTTGAATTATTATTTTTGTAATTGCTTAACATAAAAATTTAAAATTCTTCACCTAGTCAACAGAAAGTGGATTCACCACTGAAATAGGGAAGTACCTGCAACATATATTTTAATAAAATTAATAGGTGCATGATAAAATGATTATATCATTATTGTAATTATTAAGGATGTTGCTTCATTACAATGCGCTCTCTGGTTAAATTCTTGGTCAAGTCAATGATTTATTTTATGATTATCCCATCAATTTCTAAAGATATGATTTGTTATATCAGTAGAAGGCTGATGACGTTAAATAGTATTTAACAAGTACTTGCATTGAAGAAATCGTTTATAAGAAGGTGTTCAGCGACCACCGCGTTCTGCCGCCGTGACTCAGCCTTTCTGGACGGCTAGGCTAATGGTCATCCATGGGACATGATTAATCATCCTTATCAAAGCTCTCCCAACTTGCTACGGCTGATGATTCAATGATGAGCGTTAACTTAGTCCAAATCTAATAAATATTATTATTTGACGAACTCGTAGTGCAGTGCTTTACATAACTGAAGTCCCAGGTTCAATTTTAGATCACTGTAATTTAAGATACTTTTTTTTTGATATTGTGAGTATATAATGAATATTTTTCGATAGTAATAGTATAGTTAAGTTTCTCATAATATAAGATAACATGTTGTGGTGAATTTTTTTTTTGTCGGTATGGTAATATAAATGGTATAATAATTGGAAATACTGCTTTATTTATCATTATCATGATAATTGAAACGCTTTGTATAAAAAAGCAGCAAAGAAGGAAAACTCGAAATAAAACACTATACCAAAATGTCTAGCTATTGTTGTCCTAGTACCCTAATATCTTTCTCTTATAAGGAACCTGTGCTCAGGTGTGACGCATTGAAGTCTTGAAAAATTATAATAATCCAATATTATATTGCTACATTCTGCGTTATGAACGATCTGCCAACAAACACCTGAAGACCCAGCTCACCAAAACCTAAGCCAATTCAGAAAAGTCAATTTTATAAAATTTGGAAGATTGGGATTCAAACTCGGGACGTCATTTACGCAAAGCAATAAGCCCAATACTACGCCATAGGGGTCGTCAAAGTAATAAAATGTGAAATTTATTTAACTGTTTATTACACCAGAAACATAAAAATATACAATGACAAACAATTTTAATGAAACACAGTAGCATAAAGGTACAAAAATCTTATCGCTAGGGCAATCTCTTACAGATAACCTTTGGTTAAAGAAGCACAGATAGAAGTGGGTAGGTAGCGCAAGAGTGAATTAATAATTTTGACGTTCATAAAATACAAAACCTTTATCTATGGTCTCAGACAACAATAACTCGATGTCGCCTGTACTTAGCTTGCTTCAATTGCACCTTATCATAAGTATGGGATGGTTAAAAAAACTGACCAATCGTTAGTCATTACCAGCTTAAGGGAAAGTATGTATTATGTTGGTAATATATGATAAAAAAAATAATTTAAATACGATATCTAGATAATCTTCCTTTTTTTTCTCATAATACTCGGTATATCTCGTACTATCTTTCACATCCATAACAAGGATCTAGCTAATCATAAACATCTATTCATAACCTTAAATTAGTTCACATTCACATCTCTCTTTCTAATGGCGATCTTTAGTGATACATTCAAAGATACATTAAAGTGATTCTCTATTAGTTAAATACTTTTAATGCTACTGTAAGTATAACCTCTGTCCATCAGAATATGTTCCTAAAGGCTTCTTAATGAGAAAAAACGAATGAATTATTCACTACATCGATCACAGCTTTAGAGCGACCATGATAAATATAACTGACGAAGGAAAATTAGATTGCTACGGGGGGTCTCTGTCCTCTGACAAAAGCATTCGCTGGACTTCGGCTCAATAAAAAAGTTTCGCGTCCATAAATTGATTGTCTGTGTAGACACGAGTAAATTTATACTTCCGTGTGCCAGCTTATAGAACTAAAAAGTAAAACTGCTTATTTCTGTTAGAGTTTTTGAGTATGTCACACTTCGTCGGTTCAAATTAACGCTTCGCATTTAAGATTGATTCTTTTGAATCATCTAAATTACGCTAATCCCTTATCCTTTTACCCGTTTCTTTGAAATTCGGAAGCCGCCGTGTGTCTTGTAAGAGGACAGTAACGTTGGCAATTCTTATAATTGGCTCCTTTATGTAACATGCGACCGGAAAGAAGACCCACGTCAAGCCAACGCGCCCATAAAGGGATTTATAATGACGAAAATGTGGCGAGAATATTTTGTGTGCTTGTATTATAGTAGCCATTCTGTCTGGCAGACAGTATGTCGCCTCGAGTCGATTTAATAAACATTCTATAGGATAACTAACGCTCAATCGTTGGAGGTCTGTGGATCGAACAAAATATATCAGAAAAAATTACTAATTGCTTATCCACATAATATGTAATTCAAGACTATATAAGTAAGAAAGCATCCTAAGGAGGCATGTAGATATTGTTTCGATAAGTAATAATGATTTTATCTTTACATCGAAGTACTTTTACAATAATAAAGATAATAGACAATATTGATAAGAATAATTTAATATCTTTCTATTTGTATTGTTTGATAACATTATCATAATAATTGCAAATGGATATTATTTTGTTTGAAAGTATGTAATACCGACTAAGATACAAATTAGTGTACGAGTGTTAATGTATCTTCTTTTTATTACTACCACATCAACATTCCATCAATTTAATATTGAAAAATTAAAAGTTTCAATAGGAATTAAACGGCCATATTAGATGCTGGGTTTGTAACAATAACAACAATAAATTCACACACGTACATAATCTCAAATGACAGTTTATTCAGTTAAATAGACTCACTATCATTGATCGAATGCCAAATTCTGGATACAGTTTATTCTCCAGAGGCGTTCATTCATGTTATTTGTTGATGCTGTAAGTCGCGCTGTGGCACTGCGAAATTTACTGAGTTTTGCTATTGTGGGGAGTGTTATGTTTGAATTTAGTTTTATGCAACAGCGCAGGAGCGTAAAATTGATTCGAATCCATGGTATTGAAAGACGGAAGGCTCGGTTTGCTTTCATTCATATAACTGTTCATTCATATAATTTTACAACTCACAGTCGTAGTGAGATCGTCGACTCGCAGGTTAGACCTATTTATGAATGAATTTTGCATTTCATATTTACTCATTCATGGCAGTTCAATATTTATTTATATTGGCAATAAGTGCTAAACGAATGATGATATATACGATATAATAGGTACCTAATTTTGTCTATATATACGGTTTACCTAAATATTTATTTACTTATTTAGGACAAACAGACAGCTATAACAGTATATAATTACACAAATAGTAATTTAACAGCTACTAAAGTTTGCACAAATGTATAATACAAGTGAAGAAAACACAAAATTAAACAATACTGTTGACTACTACAGCAACATTGTCAATAATAAAGCTCGGATGTAACAAAGCCATCCAATTTTTGAGAACAACACATTATTTAAGAATAATACCTGCATAACTATTTAAAAAAGTAAAATTTGAAAATACATTTAAATTAAAAAAAAAAACATAATTTAAGAAAATTAAGATCTCTAACTCTATATTAAAGAAAAATTATATAAAAACAAATCTTTGACAACAAACCAAAAACGTTAATTGCACAGCAACGCATACTACATACTGTTTTATCTCATTTTCAAACTTTATTTTCGATTCTATAAAGAGATCAATGTCAGAAAACATATGTTAATAAATACTTATACATAAATATATTTCGAATATTTTTCTTCTTTTTTTTTTTTTTGGGCACAAAACCATAAAAACTAGGTACTTACATGATTTAAATGAAGGTATTCTTTGATTAATTTCAGTATAAAACCGAAGATAATACCTGCATCGTGTAGGTATTGTCGGGTGAGTAAAATATTTGTTTTAATTTTTATATTAATAATTATAAAAAAAAAGTTAAATAAAATATTGTATTTAGCCTGTGTTTTTATCACTAATACTTACTAAAGTAGTTGTTATTTTTTTTTTTATTCATTCGACAGGGTGAGGATGAGTAATTTTAGCATCTTTCATGCAGATCAAAAGGCGAGTGGTCCAAACAGTACATTTCTATGGGCACCCATTTAGTATTACGAGTGTTTTACAACGCAAAAAAAGTTAAGTCTTCTCTGGTCCGGATGCGAATGCATCTGAGGTTGAGTTCCCACGAGCGTACTGGACAGTTTTGCTTTATGAAGTGACAATCTCGGCACTTGTCTATACTAAGGGTTATAGTCTTCATTCTATTGTAGTATTGTTTGTTAGAAGGTCTCGTTAAGAACAAAGCGCCACATGTGCACGGACTTTTAAAGAAATACTTCAAGTTAAGACTATGTTTCACGAAGTTCACTTTGTTAGTGTGGTTTTGAAATGTATGGATTGTAATAGTTTTTATAAAATTAGAGAGACAAAAAGTTTTTGTTTTGGCGAAATATTATAACGTCTGTAATATTGATTTCAAATTTTTGTGTCTACGTATTTCTCTTATTAATTTTTGTTTTTGTGTAATCGTCCTCAATTTTTTAATTTATGAATTAAAAGTGTATGTACATTTGTCTTATATAAATAAAATGTTTAAAAACTTTATACTTATTACATACTAAGTATGTACGTTTCTTCAGTGAAATTTGTGCAACTTAGTACAAGCACTTGATAGATTTAGCTGCTCTAGTAGTGTCATCACGTCCTTCTTATTGACAAAAAAATTTCCTTACATTTATCGTTAGAGATAATAATAACGTGACTACAATCTAAATTATGTACCATACTAATGTGTGATCAATATTGCTCTCTATGTGCGTAAATTTAATTATTTTTTGCTTTATTGAATTCTTTTTAATAATAAATCAAATCAAAAAAATGTGTATATCGCTGTGTTGCTGGCAACTAAGTCAACGGGCCTTTTTATGTTTTTTTTTTTTTATATTTGATTTGATATGTTTTTGTGGCATTTATTTCTATATTATTACTAATACTAATAATACTACAGTAACGTGAAAATAAAATTGTTACTGAGTATTTTTTACAAATGTTTACAGAATTTTGTATTGCACGTAGATTAACAATCATACAATTAATTTTTAACCTCGTCTCTACTTTTGCTTTAGATCCGAAATTTACAATAGTTTTTCGAAACCATTGAATGTTGTGAAAATAAATATTTTATATCTTGCTCTCTAAAGTTGCTTTATATTATACGATTGCATGTTGTGAAAAAGAATTGTTATTTTTAATACAGTCCAAGAATACTGTGAAAACAATTAATTGATTAAATGAAGGGTATCATGGGAGACATAGTTCATACTGTTTATGTCTATAGGTAACGTTTACTTTTCTATCAGACAGGCCGTCAGCTTGTTTGCCATTCTCAGTTACAAAAAAAAAATTGTAGTGGTAATATTAATCTTTACTCACATACCAGAATAAAAAGATTTAATTCATCGTCACAGTCAGAATTCCATTGATTGTTATAAGCAGTGAGTACATCCGTTCGGAAGTGTCCAGTGAGTAAAGCGACCCATAATCTGGTGGTGCGCGGTGGGCTGTTTACACAGACACAGTACTGATGAATGAACGAAATGTGGCCGACCACCCATAGTGTATGGCCAAGTAGCCACTCGTGACGTTCTGTATTGACGAGCGAAAGTACTCAACCGTACTTGTCCAGTACTTAACAGATGAGAACTGGTCAGAAGAGTGTAAGAGGTTATTATAGGAAATAACAGATAATTAATTATGAAATGATTCCTAATATTCTGAACTTAGTAGTTTAGAATTAATGAAAGAAGGCATAGTGCGAATAGAAATAATAATATTTAGATACTAACAAAAGAAACTTAATCGCGTATTATTTATAATTTTTAATAAAATTTATATAAATAAATAGTTCTTTATGTATAGATATTTTTATTGTGACCTAAAATAATATACATTAAAATAATATATTCTAGAACACATTGTCTACCAAAAAGGTGTTTTTAACTTACAAGTTTAAGTAAAAACAAAATTTTCTTTACCTTCGTTCACTTTTGTGAATAATAATTATTCTTCGATTTTTTTTCAATTTAAAATTTCAATTTATAATTGTGTTGTACGAAGATAGTGTTTAAAAGTATTATCTAGCCATTTATTTACACATTTGATTGTTAACAACTTCAAGTACCTAATAAAATTAGGAGAGATCATCGAGGCCCGAGAGTCGTGTGCGCTGATTGGTATACATTGTTGGCATATCGACAGAAAAATTTGTCGGAAAAGCCAGTTTTGTTTTAATTGATCGTTTCAATGACAGAAACATATTTCAGTGACTTACGTATTCGTGCGTTCGGCAGTGTCGTTGATGCGTGCCAACATTTCTCCGACCTTTCGTTGCTGTTCCCGTTTCTTGACGGTCAAATTTATTTTTAAATTTCTTATTGACATTGTACATTCTTTATCGTAATATATCATATAACGTTTATTGGAATTTGGATATAGAAAAGTATCTATACAATACTGCAGATATTTTCATTTTTTAGTAAAAATAGTGTTATATTTATATTAAAAAAATGTTATTTTAAGAAAGTGATAGATAATGTTTGTTGCCTAATTAGAGCTATTTATGGAATTTTATTATAGGATTTTATTTTGTTGATTACATTGTTGATATCTAAACTACGAGGATATTGTACTCATATACTTAAATAAAAAAGTTTTAAAGACAATTTGATATATATTAAAAATGTTTATACGGCTAAAGAATTTCAAATTAAAATATATTATACTGGATTAATACATGTACTATTTATTCGATTATTATACATACATCCTAATTCTTGTAGACAAATCGCGGATTGCAGATAGCAAAAATATAAAAATTACGACGTAACGGCGTTGTCGACAAAATCTTTTACTGCAATACCTATTATTTATGAGAAGAAAAAATCTGTCATAATTTTGATAGGTATGTATACCATGTCCGACACTTTATAGTTGCTATACCATAATTACTGCACTGGAGTCCATTTATCACGGCCGGCACCTTTAATTCCAGCACACATTATGCTATTGTGAACAGGCGTTATTCTGTAAATGCTCCTCATTATAAAACCACACTTTGTATAAAAATATGTGCTCGAGTATAAAGGTAAACATTGATTTTTTTCGACTTGCAGAGAGAATGAATGTTTGGGCCTACAGTGACAGACGGACAATGGCACAATAAGGGATGATCTTGAATGGCGACCGCACACTCGCTCGTACCCACACACCCACTGAACACTTGGGAGTACGCAGACAAATTGCATTGACCAGAGATAGGTACCTTTCTATCTAGTCAAAGACAATATTAAATAATTGATTTAATAGCTGAAAACGATAACCTGTGTACAGTAGTTATAAATATAAGTAATAAAATAAACTAAATCTGATATTCCTCAATAATATAATACCTACTAATAACTAGTATACATATTTTTTTTAATGAGTGAAAAGGAAATACCTGCGCTGCTTGTAACATGCCTGCGCCATCGGTGTATACCGGCGAGGCCACCGGTGGGGGACGAAAAGTGAGGATGAAGCAGGTCAGTCGGTCCATCGTGACGAACTCTACAATAATTAATAATGATGGTTTCCAGAGGAAACCACGTGGAAGTCGACCAGATGATATTGATAGTAATGGGGCAGTTAGACCCTATTACTAACAATCCCTTTCCTTCTAAAAGTTAACATAATAATAACATAATACAGCTAAAATTTGGCGATCATATTTATAAAATTATAATGAAACTCAATAAAAGGTGAATATTGAAATATGAAAACATTTGAACTTTTCATACAAACCGCACGATCACATATTGGATTTAGAAAATTATGTTTTAATTTCTAATTATGTATTTTTAGGAAAACTTTTAGTATCATTAATAAGAACGTTGTATTTCAAATTGTTAATACCTAGTCTTTCAATTATATGCTTGCATTAGTAAAGATAACAAACCAATGTCAAGATGAGTTGTAAAAAAACCCTGTTTTAATGAATACTTCTTGTATTCTGTAAATGTATATTCGGCATTGTAAAAGAAGACAGATGCTGCAAAGTATCTTTGTAATTTTTATTTATTCTTAACATTATTACAATAAAAACCGCGATGGAAAAAAGGTATCACACCCACTCGTCGATGATAAGTTCCCCGCCTACCTTCGTTCTGGTAGCGGTACACTATTGAACGAAATTACAAAATCGAAATCATTCTTATCATCTTGATCCGTCGTGGGCGTGTATGATGGAAGAGTTTATGGGCTTGTGCCGAAAAAGGTGGACCATCATCTTGTTTGTCACTATAGGTAGTTATGAAAATACATTTTAAGATATTATTTTTTTCTCAAAGAGATAATTTCGTTTACTCATGGGTAAAATCAATTTAAAAAATATATATTTTCAGCTATATTTCAGTTGGAAGCTTCAGTTTGTATTGTATAAAAAATATATAAATGTTTTAAAATCGATGATACAGATGTTAAATAGACTAATATGTTCACAGAGATAGACACTGCAAATACACAGCTTAATTTACTTGAAAATTAAGCATATGTTACAAAAGCTATTTATTGACAGAAAACCTTCTTTTAATTGTTGATTTTTTAAACGCCGATGATAATGCTAAACTAAATAGTATGTTAGTATTCTAATCTATTTGATATTAGAGACTTCATAGTCCAATTTTGATTAAGAAATTAAGATAAAAAATTAACACAAATTAATATAGGTAGTGATATTATGTTTTTTTTTATCATTTAAGAGTTTCCTCTTGTCGGTGCAACTAATTTATGCATCTTCCTCCAGTCAGCTCTATCCCAGGTCATATCCTTTATCTCCCTATACGACATGACGCCTAGTGTTTCCTTTATCTGTCCCATGTAGTTATTCCTCGGTCTTCCTCTTCCTCTTTTGCCCTCTATCTTTCCTTCTACTATGCTCTTAAAAAAATCGTCATGTCGTATAAGGTGGCCCAGCATTTTGCCTCTTCTATTATAAAGAATAGAAAAAGTCATGTTAATTTATTTAAATTTATTATTTCGTATATATTCTACTTCATTCATATAGACCGGGCATCCATATATACTGAACTTTACCTTTGTTACTAAACAAAGCACTTAACAAGCACAAAATACTGCCGTCTCTATTAGTTATCTAACGAATCGTGCCATATACAGCACATGTAGTAAACGGAAATATAATAGATGTTACTTTATTTTACTTATAACTTTAACGGTATAATTTTTTTTAGATTTTTATACTATTATAATATTGATATTACTTGAGATGCCAAAGAAGTTGATGACCCATCTGATGAAAAGCCTTTTACAGATATGAATATTCGTCATTCGTCACCCATGACAATTTCACGCGTTGCTTACTACCACTTTTATTACCACTCCTCTGCTTTTCCTATTACTACATCACTACTTTTACTTCCATTTAACCACTTTTGTGTTTTAAGTTTAATTCCTGATCAGCGGAGAAAATATAAAAATAAATATTGTCTTAATTTTTCACGTTGTCTGTAGTATACGATCCCATAAAGTCTTGAAAATCCGTCTCGAGTAAATTGAAATTGGAGGGAGACGGCATGGGAGGAGGCTTTGGCTTTTGTCTTTTGGCGCGAAAAGGACGACACCATTTGGAGTGAGAGCTCAATAACGAGGCAGCCAAGGGTTGGCTGTTTCTCTTACAGGCTGGCGTACTCGGCGAAGCAATATGTGAAGATTTATGTACGTCCCGCCATCCACGGGAATACTTACGAGGAGTCTTACGACGCAACTTGTTTCCATTGTTGTTGTCTACTTTCCTTCAATATTAATATCCTATAGAACCATGTCAGTATATGCAGTATAATAATATAGGAAATATAATAATATTTTATAGTTTCTTTTATAGGAGAGGGGACAAACTAGCTTGGCGATCATTAAAACCTTTAATCAAAAAATATTTTATTAACACCAAAATACTCGTCAATGTATTGCAGGTTTTCTGTGTGCTACATATTCATGAAGATTCTCATATTAAATTTATTAAAAAACAAAATAGTAGGAGTATGTAGTGGTTTTAAAGTATTTACATACTACTACTTTAAAAAAAAAAAAAAACTATAAAAATGTTTAAATATACAAGAGAAGGTAAAAATAAAATACACATTCAGCTAATACAAAGATGGAATAAAAAAAAACATGACAGTAATTTCTAATGAAGTAGCCAAAAGCGTTTATTGACTATTTCCATTTTGCCGAGCATATTTTTTTATGGATGAAAATGGAATAGTAACCCCATTTGTGTTACCGGTATACACTGGTCGGGCACCTGTGAGAAACGTTAGATGACGATGTAAGCAGGTCAGTTGGCCTATCGTAACAATTCGTCACGATGGTTTCCAGGGGAAACCGCGTGAAGGTCGACCTGATAGGATGTATTGCTAGCAATGTAGCCGTTTTGTTTATCACTGCAGAATCAGTTGAAAGTTTAAACTGACCCACAAACTTTTTTGCCTCAGCCATCGGACGAATTTTAGATTTACACCATAAAGCTACTACGCTCCAAGATTGTAGATTAAACAATCAAAATGTAATTGAAATTTAAACTATCTGCATATGCTATGTTTTGATATCCCATCTTGAATAGATTACAGTCAATCACGAGTTGGTAGGTGTTAAGGCGTGAGGCGTCAGACTGAGACGGGAGGGCGCCACTGTCTCCTTAATGAGGATGGATGACGCTGGATATTGCACGCCCATATTCGCTAGACCTGTCTCTACGGACTTAAATTATCTACGCCCATTTTAGCAAGTCTCAGCTCTAGGACAAGTGATTACAAGATCTTATTTACCATTTCAACAATAACTATAGTATGGGCACAGATAATATAATACTGTATGGGATAGGTACAAGTCACTAAAATTATAGAAAAAAAAAAATTAAGAAACGTAACTTATGGATTTGAGGATAGATGTTATTAAATTAGTTACTATTACATACATTGATATGATTCCAAAGATTTCGTTCAAAACAGCCATTTTACAGCCATTTTACAGCCATGAAAACTGTTAAAATATCCACTGCTACTCACATTATGTTACAACGTGCAGAGTTTTTTGGGATTTGCTAGAGTAAGTACCGTCATTTATCTACACTTGCTGTAAAGCATAATAATTATGCCGTTTTACTGCTGTATTTATAAATTTGTTAAATTTATTAATAAAATAATTAAATTCAACAAATTTAGTTATTTTATTTAATATTTATTAACTTACATTTTAAGAATTAACAGACTGTATATGTATGTAGGAATGTACATAATATTTGGGGTATACCAAAAAAGACTATACGAGTATTATTTGTTTATTTACTCTTTAGTATATTCTTTGCATCTTTTGCATTCTTTAGTATATTTTTATGACAAAGGTAAATTATGTCTGAACATTTAGCTAAAGTTACAAGTTAGTAGGAGACAACAAATCAGTTTTAAGTTCAATTGGGGGGACAGGGATTGTTAGTAATGGGATCTAAAAGTTCCATTGCTAGCAACATACCCTATCAGGTCAACCTCCACCCGGTTCCCCCTGGAAACCATCGTGGTTAATTCTCACGGAATTCTTCACGATGGGCTAACTGACCTGCTTTCATCTTCACCTATCACCTCTCACTGGTGCCCCGTCAGCGTATATCGATAGCGCAGGCGGGGCTACCATTCCATTTTCACCCATTAAAAAAAAAACAGTTTTAAGAAGCGTTATGGACTAATGATAGTAAAACGTGATAATATTACTGAAGACAAGTGAAATCAAATTCATTACATTCTAATATTTATTAGTATTACTTATTATTATAATTCATACATAATCTTGTAAATGTGTGTATGTTGCTAGTTTTGTTCTGTGTCTCAAAAACAAATATTCATGTTCGAATTAGATTCACCCCCGGAACCAATAAGCGCACCACCAGTCCCTCCCACTTAATCTCCAAGTATCACTAACAAATTTAATATTTACTCTTACTGACTTATCCTTATAAATCGTTGACAATATTAAAACCGCCAGTACATTTTGATTGCTGTGTCGTGGGCACCCCTACTATTCTGTTGGTTGGTTTAAATCATAGGAGATGTCAATGACTAATAAATGAACCTAGTAGCGTTTTTTAGGACTATATCATAAAAACTGTATTTTATGTTAAAATTCCTTCAAATTTAGCATAAACGAAATGCCGCAACTATTATCGTTTATGCTATTGCATTTTTTATAATAACTTATGTTGTCAGTTAAATTTATTATTTACTTTACTTATTAGTACTAATGAGTATACTTTTATGTAAAATAAACTAACCTACAGTATGTGCATGTTACAAGGTTTACTTTGACATATACAGTGTTTTCGGTATTTTATATTAAGTTTATTTTATGTTCATTTAAATGGCCCCATCGTAGAGTTAACACTTAAAAAAGTTTCTATTTACATATTTAATTTATCTTAATTAAATGTTACATCAGCAGCTTTAGTAGCAATAGTTTATTTATCTATATTTTTTATTGTTATTAAAATATATTTAAAAAAATATATTGAATATGATAGTGAATATGATTAATATTATTATTAATAAGATATTTCATCTTACTTTTAGTTGTTTTAATTTCAACATATAAAATTTTAAATATAAAATTAAAGGTCACATGTTTATAATATATTCAAATATATGGCTTAGAATGATAGTGAATTCTAATAATGTATATTTTCATATTCCGCTTGCTCTTACATTTTGTTCCCAACCATCAAGTAACAACTACAACACCCTTATTGTATGCGAACCCATGCAAGGATTTATCAGTAATCCAAACTATATTCATTGTTCTCCAATATTCTGCCTATATGTGTGACATTGTATTAACTTTATGTATATATTTATGTTCAAAATTTGAAATAGTACATAGATAGTATATAAATAGTAGATAATTTATTCATTATGGGTAATTGCAATTAACATATTTTTTTTTTAAGATATAATGTTATTGATTTTGAAATGCTATTTTTCAATTTTATCTCTATATTAATTTATATTCTAAAATGGATATTACAAACGTAGCAGTCTACAAATATTTATGGTTACCTACCAAATGTATCTACCTACCAATGTATTGATAAAAAAATTCAAACGAGGCGAGAATTGAACTCGTTGCCTTTAAATAACGATGTTCTAAAATCTTTTACACTATTTTTGTAAGGTGTCAATGTCGTGTCTGTTCGGTACTAATACTGCTTTTGGAAGTTGGTATTTTAAACCTAATTTTTATTTATTTTTATGCTCTGTAGTTTTTAGTTATGATTCAAATTTTTAAGAAATTATCAAAAAACCTCTAAAAACAAACTTAAAGTCCAGTTCATAATCATATTTATGGCTTAAAGTAAGAAATTACGAATTATTTATTTATTTATTTAGTATTTTAATTAACGAATTGTAGTATCCATAATAATAAATATTGTCTATTTCATATTTGAAATATATTGAAGGTAATTCTATCTTATATTTATGTAAGGAACCCTCGGAGCGTGATTTCCACTCGAACCTGACCAGTTTTTTTCTTTACTTCTTATATGCAAACAAATGTTGACGCACCATCAATATAGGTCAGCAAACAAAAATTTTTTAAAATAAAATTTAATTTTACAGTATATTTACATTTAAAATAATAATTAGTAATATTAATAACAAAATTCTACTTAAATCTTTCATTTTTGTACCCCTAGATCAATTTACAACATGGTCGTATAATGTGTAATAAATAAGGTAAATATGAGTATTTTTATTAGCATTGTTGTAATAATAAAAAATAAGAGAAAAAGATGTGGAAAAAAAGAAAACCAACTAAATAAGGCATAAAAGAGATATATTTTTAATATACAAATTGAAAAGAGTAGCAACACTTTGTTATTGTATATGTTTTAAACATTACTGGTACTTGTATTTATTACAATTGGGATTAAAAGTTTTGTTTAAGGAAACCTGATTAAAAAACCTAACAGGATCAGTTAACCCTCAGGGGATGGCGACAATGACGGTGTAATTAAGCGAATAAGGGATGACACCACAAAGCTGCTGTGATGGATCCATTTAATATCGTGCTCTGTTTCACGACATTCAGATTAGGATAGTGACCCTAGTTTACATTTAAAATTTCATTTACTGTGAACCACATGTACTTATTACTACCTTATTATTTATTTCGTAAATTTCATTTCTATACCAGTAATGCCCGCAACTTTGACCCTATATACTCTCTATAATTGTTACGTTAATTTATTTTCACACACTTTTATTCTTTATGTTTCCATTATTGTGTAGAAAGATTTTATTTTTGTGTAAAGATAATATCTATAGCTAGTTCATATAATATTCTTATCGTGAAAACATTCAAATGTTTGTGTAATGTATTTTTCTGTATTTAACTGTAACATATACAAGTATACCTACATACATTGGGTCTAATTCTAGTGTCCATTTTCTGTCTTTTTCTCTTTGCTATATTATTATAAAACAAAACAAGTATGAATCAAATTTCCGACTGATTTGAGTCACATTATTTAAAAAAAGAAAAGGGAATAACCATTTGTTTTAAATAAGTCCAGTCTATACTAAAAATTTTTCAAACTAGTATAAGTACTTTTAGAATATGTAGGTACTTTTTATGCGGGATAGTTACATGTTTATTTAGTGCCGTTTTTATATTGTATCATTTATTCTATTATATTAATTTGTTTTGTTTTTATGTATCTATTTATCAATAAAGATGAAATCGTATCTTACATACCCAAATTACAAAACACCTCCTGCTATGTAAAAATTTCATACATAATACATGCTCGATAATAAAGCTAGGTACCTACTAGTAAATTGTCGTGTCTTTTGGTGTCTTTGTTGTTGCAATTCATAAATTAACTCTAGGTTTACTTGTTTATTTCTAAATTCTATTGTATGTTTTTTTTTTTGTGCAAATAATAATGCACTATTTTTAAGTCAATGTATATATCTAGGTATAAAAGAAATTTTATAATTTATTTCAAATAAACTTCGAACATATACTCACTAAAAGTTTCAAAATCAGATGTCCGATCAAATTCTGGCGCATTAAGTAAGATGTAACAGCAGGGGTTGTAGGGCGAGGCCGGTCGGAGGGTTCCGCAGGATATTGCCTAATCATTCCTGCCTTCACACCCTACTAACTGCCAGTTGTTTTAGCATTCATCGTTTTATACGCATCCCGCACCCCGCCACGCCGAGATTGATTCCCCATTGTTGTAAGCGCAAATGATTTACTAAAAAGAGATTTATGTTGTCTGTTTAGTGTTAAATAAAAGCAAGCTGTGAACTTAACATAAACTGTTAGTACCATATATATTGGAAAAAGTTTGTAACATATTTAATCCCAATTATCCTTTTAGAATCTAGATTATAGGTGAAGTTACAATAAAATCCCTTCAGTAATATGTTGTGAAAATAGACAACCTGAATAGTTTCATTAATAGGTACAGAATAGAAGTAAATTATATACTACCTATAACTAATTAAAATGTATATTTTAACAGTGAATTTACGTTTGTATTTCCTCACAGACAGTCTTAATTCTTATTCAAAAGTAGCGGTAAATTTTATTGTAATGTAAACAGTATCTCCTCTTCAATCTTATTTACCTAATTGAATTGCTAGGTTAATAATGCGTAAAACAATCCCAAAATCAGAAAAGTTGTAGCGCTGCGAAACCCGGGCTGCATTTACGGGTTATTAATTCTGACAAAGTGCTGGTCGTGCTGTCGAAAGGGTTGCTATGAGTACGGTTCACTAAAATATTGTGACGTTCCGTTTCTCACAGAATTATTGTTTTTTTTTTTTTATTTATAATTGGACTAAGCTGAAAGCCACGTTTTGTCCTTAACATATTAAACACAGTACATACATTACGACAGACATTTATTTGATGACTTACAATTAATTCTGTCCTATTCTGTAATAAATAGTAATGTTCTGTAAATACCGGTGTATTGTGCAATAACATTACAAGCCAAATAAAATCGGAAGGAACAGCGCGTACAGAATGGAACCGTCCATTCATCATTTGCTCAATGAGGGTACAACAATCGAACAACAAGCCGATGGTGCGTTTGTATCATTGTGTGACGTAATTTTATCAAAAATATCAGTTCGGACAATAAGATACGACGCCGACAAAAGTCGGAAGAGCGGATGCGATTCGCGTCGTCTCGCGGCCAAAATCCAACAGTTTTTATGCGACACCGACGACAAAAGGAATCGCATTGTCGTTGTAGGATGTTTCCACCCACAAGTCATCAGTAGGAGCTCATCAGTCATTGCGTAGTACAATCGGAAATGACTCCAAGAGCTTCGGAACTTTTGAGCCACTTGTAATTTTTTTTTTTTTATATTATCACGCAATGATCTTTGAAGTTATTCAAAATACGTGTCGTGTACACAGGTGTTCCATGTTTATATATTTTTTATTATAAAAAGATAAATATAGGCATTGATTATATATAGGCATCCTTATTATAATATGTGTGTTTGATAAAAGTGACCTTATAGCGCCTTAACAGTTAAACTTATCACTATGAAATTTGGTATATACATGCTGAAGAAGGGTATGGGCTACTTTTTGTTCTGGTCAGTGAACATATCCAGGGCAGGCGAACAAAGTCGCGGATAAAAGCTAGTAACAATAGTGTAATAGTACTCCTTCGTAGTATGAAGATGATACGAGTCATAGATATAGATCAGGGGTTGTGTCATGTCCTTTGTCTTTTAATGTCTCAAAACATTATGACGTATAATAATGCACAACTCTAGATGGAAAGAGAACCTTTATTCAGACTCGTTTATTCCATTCATTAGACGTTATGAGAAATGTATAAGGATAGTAGCCATTATCCTTATCTTTATTTATTATTATCTTTACTTACCCCGTTAGTAACCATCATGGGCGTTATTATTGTTATTCTATCAGTACATTTAATGACTTCAGCGTCAGCTGAGTATGACTCTCTTTTATTATAGGATAAGATTGTCTACTATTACGATGTTAGCAAAGGAGCTCGATATAGATTTTATTTCAAACTTCCATCTCTTGTACTGTTTTATTTTGATTGGTTCCATTAATCGTTTGATATAATATTCTGGAGATGAAAAAGAATGGCGACATTATTCATATTTATATATGTAATTATATTCTTACTTATATGTAATAGAATTTAGGCTATCTCAATTTGAGAATGAGTAAGTATCTATGGACATTAAAATCCTTAAAAGAATATGCGACCCTTTCTTATATACATCATTCAAAGAACCTTTACCAGTTTGCAAGTCGGTCTGCCAAACCCTTTTGATAGCTTACCTCACTCGCTATAAAATCGGACCAGAATTTATAGCTAGTCCACCAGTTAATCCTATGGGTTGGATCATTAAGAAAGCGTGGCCAAATTGACACAATCGACGTCGCCGGTGCCATTATGAGACTTTTACTGTTATCGCATATCGTAACGTCGCTCATTGCGTACCGTGTAATTAGTTGACAATGGGAAACAGGCTTATTACCATGGCTATTACATTGACTATACTATCTGCGTATACTATTCTCTAGTTTTGTGTCCATTGACAATTTTATATGACATCAAATCTGTAAAAAACGAATGAATATAACAATGAATGGTGTAGTAGAAGATTTTAACGCGAACGAGTTTACGTGCACCCCTAATTTCATGATGGGTCAGCAGACAAAGGCGGCACTTTAGTCATTGCAACAATGCGATGCGTATGTCAAGATATAACAATTGATTTTTTGGCCTGTTATTTAACTCTGTGTTATAGCTAGCTATTATGAAGTTATAAGTTAGGGTGTATAACTATGAAATTTTACTATGAAGGCTGTCGATTATATATATGATTTTTGTCTAAAAATAATATCTAAAATAATATATATGATATCTAATAAAGGTACGAAGTCAAAATAATATAGTCTTTGTATAATGGTTGTTTAACACTGACACTGAAAGGCTGAAATGATGGTGAAGATAAGAACCCTATAATTAAACTAAGACGAAACTCTATAACGATGTTATGATGATACGTACAGACGGGGTCTCACATCAATATAGTACTTAATAATCAAACAAACTGTCTTTATTTATTTATTTATTTATTTATTTGATTCCAATTCACATTAACTGAATTTTATAATTTGTTTTAATTATGATTCCAGTATAATTCATTATTATTATATTAGAACGATTATTAAGATTAAAAGTAAATAAATAAAGAATTTTATGATTAGACTGACAGTGAAGTAATGGCGGTTAATACAATAGGCGACAGTATTTAGGTGGTTCAACGAGAGATCCAATTAATCAGAGATAAATTTGTGGAGTAGCCTTATGCACAATTACTATCTTATTATAAATTTCTTATACAAAATACATAGGTATTACTAGTTACTAATCCAATTTATATAAAAATCTTACGAAGGACTAGATTTACAAAAAAAGTCATTAACCTTTCACGGGGAGATTTAAATAATACAATGGCGAAGTCGGCATCACCTTGGTTACCAGACTTACGCCCTCTCGCTGGTCGAAGTATACTAACAATAGACGTTCTCTTCATTCGTCTGCAAAAGGAAGGAAGTGAATAATCTTTATTCGATTAGTATTGGCCGGACGGCGATCTACAAAGAGCGGGACACAATAAGATGCTACCGTAGCACAATCGTTTGAATTTAAATAGGCACATTGGACAGAAAATATTACTTACTAAGTCAGTTTTTTTCTGTAAAGAGTAAAAGAATTACCAATTATTAGAAATGTAATATTACTGTACAATCGTGTCCGTATTATTATACAATCACATCACATGTAGGCAGATTATATTTTCAAAGTGCGGTAGACACTATGAACGATATCTTAAAAAGAGTTTAACCGGTGAAATTGAATAATATCCGAAGAAAAATGTCGAAAAGTTAAAAATAAAGAAATTACTTAAGTGCACTCATGGACTTCTTTTAAAAATTAAACTAGTCAGGCATTACCGAATTTAAGAAGTAAGTAAAGCTGACATGAATAATTACAATAAATGTATTGAATTATTTTCTTTCACGCATACTTAAAACTGAGTTAGAAATTAAGTAATTACAATTCTTACTTTAAAGTAATAAAGTGACACACTATACAGGATTTAATCCAATACATATTCTGTCCTTATACAAATGTTTGTTTTTGTTTGAAATAGAAATAATATTTATTCAAGCAAACTTGTTTACAAGGTCTTTTAAATCTATTTATATGTATTATTCAGTCTACAGTATCTATACTAATATAATATTATAAAGACTTCATTGTTTGTTTGTTGCTAATGGATATACTCAAAAAACTATTAAACCAATTTTAAAAATTCTTCACTTATAGAAAGCTGTTTATTTTGTTTGTTTTTATTATCAGTGGGTAATATAGACTATATATTATTGACAAAAAAATTTTGAAATTGGAAACCAAAAGCTTGCCTATAAAAGTCTTTATTTGACATGCACTGTCAAAATTATTAATAATACATTAAATAATATACATTTATGCTACTGATTATTTCCTATAAAAAAGCTCGCGAGGCAATTTTTCTAACTACAATAGTTAAGTCATAATAACTTTTTTCCGAAAAAAAGATAAAAACGATATGAAGCCTCACGCTTAATGTTGTTGTCTATTGGTTTAAGTAAAGTACCAATTTAAATACAAATTTATCGCTCTAGATAGATACGTAGAGCGATACTACCTAGATACCCGTATGAATCAGGGGGAGGGTCGCTAGCTATGAAATAAATAAGCAAACATGAATAGACCAGCAGAAGTAGCATCCGTTCACGAGTATGACGGATGAGCGAGGCATAATTGCGCTCAACTATATTTTAGGGAGCTCAACAGTCCGGCTCAATACGCCGCTACCAGTCTTGATTTTTTTAAGCATCTTAAGTTACTTTAATACATCATGGGTACAATATACGTTAATATACTACCTAGAGAACTAACGTTTTTGAATTAGAAATTACGATCTCAAACAATCATGAATATCATGCTCGGCCAGTAAACTTGTTTTAATAGGTGAAAAATAAATCATCATACTCGTATCAGCTGTTCATTGCGAAAAACAAGTCACCCCATAAATGGGGTTTTGCCAGTAGATGCCACACTTGGCAGGCAGGTTGGCTACCGCAATCAGGCTTTTGATGATTTTTTAAGAGGGATGCTGCTGACCATTTCTTGACCGTTAAGTTCCTTTAGTCGTCTCTTCCGACACTCAATGGTAAAAAGGGTTGCCTATTCTATTCTGGGACTGGGACTGGGATAAAAAATAAATAGGAAGTTGTAATTCCCAAAGTAGAGACAATTTCATGTATTGATATTACCTTATTTCTATTTGAACTACTTAATATAATTATTATAATAGACAACATTCAACTGTCCATCATTTGTATTAAACTTAATTGAATGTGGAATTTATGCATACATAATACAAAGTAATGTAGGCAACTATCGTAAGAAAACATCGGCGTGATGAATCGACCAACAAAGGCAGGTAATTGTTTGTAAGTAACACGGTAACTAGGTGGCTGTCAAACCGCTCGGGCTGCCGAGCCGACGCAAAACGACGTCTGACGAGACCAGGAAACTAATAGACTTCCAGGCAATGTTAATTAACTACACAGTGTACACGTAATTGAAAAGGAAAACGAGGTACATAAGCGACCGCGACACGAATCCTTCATGAATATAGGAATATGCAAATCGAATTGTACCAAGAAATTGATTATTTTTAAAATGGGATGGAAATTTGGACGGCCATGAACGTTCCAAATACCAAGACATTTAATATACCACTAATTCTTATGACATGAAGATCTCGAGTTACAATACCTGTTAATATTATTTCACATCTCACAAACAACCTTTAAAACCGGAATACATACAATTAAACTGCATAGCAGTTAATTAGACTTAGAGCCTCACTCGGTTTGATTACTCGATGAGTTAGAGCCGTAATTCAGTTGGAATATTTTACAAATATATAGATATTATGTACTATATTGCAACTGCTTTTTTAGATAATAGTCATAATATTTTAGTTTTTATAATAGCAACAACACAAAAGTTGTTATTACCATCTCAATTATTTTTTCGTGGTGCTGTTCATGTTTATATTTTAGGTATATTACGCTCCACTTTATTGATCATTTGCGTAGAATAATTGGATAGAAAAATAACAAAAGATAATGATTATTACTAGTCAACTAAATAAATACATATGTACCTATAGGTACATAACTTCTTTTTCATCATATCAGTTTTTAACTATCTACTGCTAAACATAAGCCTTTCCTTTGGGGGGTTTTGTCAGTAGATGTCACGCTTAGCAGGCAGATTGGCAACCGCAGTCGGGCTTTAGAGTTGTTTTAAGAAGGACCTTGCTGCCCATCCCTCGCCCTTCCTTAGTCGGCTTTTACGATACTCACGAGAAAGGAAGAGCTGGCCTACTCTATGCCGGGACCACACGGCCAATTTCATTTTACATAAATAAAAACTAAACTTTCAAACAATGAACAAGTATCTATTAGTTTTTTTTACATCAAAAGTCAAAAATATTACAAAGGTTCTACTAAAAGTGTCATCATTTTATCGCCATTGTAATACTTCAATATACAAGCCATCCTTTAAAGAACACAATGATAATTTGTCATCGTAGAATGACTTTAAAAAGCACCTGGCCTCACGCGACCCCCAAAACGGTATAGGTCTCTATAATGGTTGGTTCGTATCTATATAATTCGCAACGCACCTACTTTGTCAATATGACTGTTTAATTTATATTATGTGATCTTCAAATTTTATTTAAGTAGTTCTTTAAACATTGTGCAGATGTCAGGGCGGGGCGGTGTATAGCAGATGTGCGCATCCCCCCGTGGTTTATGTAGTTGGTAACGCGGAAGAATGTGGTTTCCTGATTTTCATAATAATTGTATTAACATTATTTTTATACAAAATCTAATGGGATTGGTATAAAAAGTCGAATATAGCGGTAGTAATCATGTATAGATAAATGAAAAATCGTAAATATGGAAATAAGTTTTGAAGTTTCTATACATGTTTTGAAGGTTTTTTGAAGAAAGTCATTCAATTACATGAACAGTATCGTTGAACTAATTCAGATTAATATAATAAAATATGCAAATATAATGTATGAGCGTATCAAAATAAAATCAGTAAAATAAAATTGTAATGGAAATTTTAAAATATGAGCTTAGTGTAAAAGTGTAATTAGAAAAAAAAATGTATTGTTTATAATGTGACTACGGTAAAACTTATTATTTTATTTAAGAAATAATAATTTAAGAATTTGTTTCACCTAAAGGCTCATTTCTTTATTTTAATCTTTACAAAACCTAACAATATGCGATAAGCTGGTGTTTAACACTTTTATCGAGGAATCGAAGTATTTTATAAAATCACCTTTGATATGAAATAATTTAGTGAAACTTTTATATTCAGGTCAACAGAGTTCATATTCTATAAGTTTTAAGTTCATATGCACTCTCAAAAATAATTATTAATAACATGATTCTCAGAGAATCAATAATTATGTTCCGTAGCCTTCAAATCACCTGGTTACTAAAGTTAATTGATCGTTAGGATATCAAAATGCTTTGAGCGTTTCCCTTACTATGCAAAAAAAAAGAGATTCTAGTGTGAATATTATAAGAAACGCATCACAAATGAAATAAGTAAAACTATCTTGTAAATGTTAGCTTTCATTTGTTTACTTATATACATTAGTACATGATACTGCATCTATGATTTTGTAATGTAAACGTGACGGATGTTACAAACGCTGTGATAGAGATAAATATTTTTTTTTTTTTGTAAACATTTAGAACAAAGGATTTTTAAAAATTTTTCTTAATATTTGTTTATAAAAAGATTCTAAATGAAATATAATAATATTTTTAAAAAAATTGTAAAGTCCATTATTTTGCAAAAATTGTTTTCGTATCGTTAACCGTATAAAGGATAAAACAAAAAATGGGAATCTGTCGACAGTGGCGCCACCATTCGTGGTCTACGAATCGACTTCCTGCGTACCGTTTCCCGACAAAATGGATCGCTTCCGGTATGTATTTGTCATCTCTTTAACACATAATTCCAAGGAGTAGCTTCTATGCTATTTTATTTTCCATGATAGAAAAGACGAAGTTTAAATTAGCTATCAAATAGCAGAAATTTAAATTATAATAATGAAAACACCTATATAATTATAATAATTTCTTTATTTAAAACAATGTCCGCTTCACCTACGTGGTAGTTGAAATTAGCTCACTAAATTGTAAAATCATAACGTGACTATTTGATACTAATATAAATTTAAGGCGGTCTTTCAAAAATTATGGCCATTCGTAAAGAGCTTTACGTTCTACGCGACATTACAATCAACAGATTTTTTTTCTGAATGTACTGTATCCATAGTTTTTATTTTCCATGAGCTCCTAATCCGTTTGTTTGCAATAAGCACGTCGTTACTGACATTGCGGTGTATCTTTGCAACGATTAATAAATTATACGAGGGCCGCACCCTTGTGTCTATCATACTTCTGTAAAGAGCATTCTCAGGTCACTTTTAATGATTACATTTATCAATATGCAGTATTGTTTTTTAATATTACATTGGTTATACAATTCGTACACAAATAATTTATTAAATAAATCATATCTTAAAAATATAACAGCCTGCGTGCTAAACTTACTTAAAAACATACATGCTTCTGAATAATTTTAAAATACAATCTTTTTTAAACTTAAAAAAGTTTGCATTTTAATCATCATATGAAATTACAAGGTACAGAGGCATAATACCTTAGTCCTCAAGAATGGCAACACATGAAGGATATTATGGGCGACACAGTATACTCTGTTATGTCCATGGTACTGTTCATGTCCATAGCCTATTCTAAGTTGCATCAAAAAATCAATAGTCAGAATGAGTGGTTCTTAATTTGTCACAATCGCTTCAATTTGTTTTTGTTCCTTTTTTGTGTTTTTATTTCAGAGTTTTTATTAAAAAATCTAATTGTCACTAAGTTAAAACATTAAGGCTGCAGAGGCGTCGATGTAATGCGTAGGTAATTGTGAGAACTGATTGCGTAATTAGCGCGACGAGTCACGGGGGCGCGGGAAAGCGTCACCCTATTTTTTATCATACCCGTGGGACCTTTTAATTACTAATGTTTATTTTAGAAATATTTTTTTTTTACTATCAGGTTGCATATTGATTGTTTAATACTGAATAAATACTAATGATTGGAACTCCAGTTTACAATGTTATCTAATAAATATTTAAAGATTTGTTTCCACGAAGTAACAATAGTTTCAATAGTGGCTAAAAGCATTGATATATATTACAAATACATTGATTGCAAGATAAAAAATTCAAAATAGATTTAATATTAGTGAAAACATCGAAAAATGTACACGTAATATAGACGAGTTACTAATAACAAAATTTTTTACCTACGATGAGAATCTTCCCATTCATGTTTCAATCGTGAAGCAGTTGTGTTTGCATGGCTGTGTTTCGGTTTGAACGGTGGAATATGGCGTGAATTTACTGGGTACAGAGGAATAACACCTGAGTCCTCAGGAATGGCAACGTATGGGGAGTATCATGGGCGAAACAGTACACTACTGCTCATGTCTATAGACGACGGTTACCACTTTACATCAGGTGGACCGTCAGCTTGTTTGCCATTCTAAGTTGTATAAAAAAAATCTTCTCGTTTTTTAAGTTACATAAAATAATTTTGCAAGACATTGTATTCCTTTAGCATAATGCTTATTTATCAATTTATTAATTCGTGTTATTTTGTATTGAGCTTACACAAGTAGGTACCTAAGTTCGAGTAAGTACTTTCATTGTAAGCACCTAAAACATCTTTAACGATGGTTTGCATTCTATGAAAGGTATTGTGTAGCAAAACAATGTGAGTGCATCAATTTATTTCAATTTACACGATACTATTGTTTCGTTGGGCGAGGGCGGCATTCCCGCGCTTCCGGATGTAGCTTCCGACACGAGCGCGACGCGTGCCGCCATCTTTGAATTACACCCTACAACAAATGCCGTTGCCAGAACGAAAAACAAACCCCACTTCATGGGTAATTTAGAATTGATTCCCAACCTTATTTTATGTGTCATTAGATGTTTTTTACTTTAATTATATTATAGTTACATATGACTTTTTGATTTACATTTAAAATTGTAATTGTTTTATCTATTGCGTTAATGTTGTTTAATAATTATCAGAAACATGTTTCGTGTAGTAAATGTATACGGCCTGTATAATTTAAAATAAAAGTCACGTCAACAACTGAATGTGAATATATTTAGTTAACTAACGGTTTACGATAATAGTAGTATTGAAAAAATGTTACCGACCGGAATAAATTCACTAACCAGGCCATAAAGTAGTCTATATCCTTCTCTATCCTATATAGTACATGTGTAGCAAATTTGATTGCGATTGGTTAAGTCGTTAAGACTTTAAAGTGTAAAAAATAAACAAATAAATCCACTTTTACATTTATAATATCAATAAGAATCTTCATTATAAACAAACAATATCTATCATGGATAGTGTTGGTACTGTTCATGTTTATATGTATCGGTTACATTATATATCGTACAAAAGAAAATATTACTAATTCACTATACAAAAAAGTTACATTATATCTATCCAATAAAAGCAAAACCAATACGCACATCATGATAGCAATCATGCAATTGCAAACATTAAAGTCAAACAATATTTGACCTTACGGGAAGCAATTAAAGCGACCATTACCGTAACAAATAGAGCAAACATTGATGTGAGAATGCCAAACGAGCTGGCAAACGTTACTTGAGCCAACAGGGGCAGGCGTCGCTCGTGTGTCGTAGCAAACATTTGCCGTGGCGCACCCTGGGGACTCTATTGGTGTGTTTGTTTACTAAATGCGAGTACAATTATAAGATTTTACTTCTGATGGTTTTAATTTTACACTAGTTATAAGTAAGGATAAACAAGCTGAAGTGGCAATGAACTGCTCACATAACTCGAAGAACCGACAACCGATGGGGAATTAATTTTAAATAAATATTATGTTATCCCTTGTCCCAATTAATATTTGGAGTCGGCGTAATGTTTTTCTCTTCCATTCTTCTCTATTTGCAGACATTTCTGTATTCACTTCCATTCTGGTCATATCATGTTTACCACAAATTTTGAAGTCGTACTTAAAAATAAGGCATTAACTTTAATGTAAAATTAAATATACATGCATTATATTTATATCCAAATAATTACGTTAAAATTAGAAGAGAACAGACCTTCAGTCGTAAAGTTCTCAAAATCTATTTGATTTTTAATATTTTTTAAATTCACTATCACAGACGTAACGTAGGTAAACAGATGAAAACTTCACTGTTTATCGAACAGTACGTCCGACAGGAAGCACCCAGTGAATTACTGTTGAAGTACGTCTGTATAGCGGCACATTACGCTGGGAAACTTTTGTATAACAATAGATAATGTTGCTATTCGTATGCGAAAAGTCCCACACGGAAGTGACAGAACGTTCACGTCTTCAGCGGATCCGTACAACTTTCCTATTGTGGCGCCATCTGCACTGTCCGATCCACTGACACGTTTCCGGCTTCTCTTCAAAGAGTCTTGAGCTGTCAGCTCGAGGAGATTCCTAGAAGTTTTCTTGAGGGGCTTTTTATTAATTCGATTCTTTGAAGATTTATTTGCTTACGATAACAAGTCGCGGAAGTGCTCTGAGATGCGTTAAAATTGGTAATTGATGGACGACATTTTTTTGTCACCAAAATAAGAGTAAACTAATAGACATACACGAGTATTTCAAGGCAATATTAATTCAATGAATATTTCTTTGAATCAAATTATTTATATCGGACCTACTTTCTTCAATTCATATGTAAGATTTAATTATCGTACTGACTACTTTGATTAATAAATGAGATTTTAGAGACACGATTATTTGCAATAACCCACTTGAGTGTTTAGGCCATGGTCAACGGTGAGTGTAAACGTGATCTGACCCAATTTACTCACGAGTTAAGTGTATGATTCAATTTATTTTATACATAAGGTAATCAAATATTTGTAAAAAAATATATTTTTTTATAAAATATTCATTCTGACTCAAATAAATACATCAAATCTGGTTCTTAAATTTGTTACTTTGAAAAAGTTTACTTCGATTACGAAAAATCACACGGTGAACATTTGGGTAAGTATAACTCGAATACCTAGATCTGGGTCATTTTGAAAAGTTATTTTTCTAACTTGACCTGAGAGTGAATCATTTACATAAAGTAAGTGCTTAGATAACACGATTAATTTATTTAATGAAAAAGATGAAGTTAATGTAGCGAATTAATTTTTATAAAAACATATTGTTGTGAATAACTTTAATCTGTATGACTTTAGATGTAGTAATTTATCTATGAAAACATAATTAATATTCATTGCTTGGGTAAAAAATCACCTGATGGTATCTGGCCCATGATCAAAAACCAGCGGCATATTTTTTTAAAAAGGAATATACTCTTTTCTTGAAGGTATATATGTATATAAATATATGGTTGTGCGTGGAAGAAAGTGCCTTGAAAAACGCACAAGACCGCCACTCGTCAATGATTGGGATGAAACTTTAGACTGTAGTTTAGAATAAAATCAGCAGCAGGTATCAACAATATCTGATAAATTCGGTAGAAGATGCACAGAGACGCAACATCTCTGCGCAGTTTCAATAGGTCAAGTCGGACAGTATTGACTTTTTAATATTATGTGGCGCTCCTGCCCATCATTTATTATTGGGCTTTAATAATATGTTCTGGCATGAAATATCGTCTCACCCTATAACTCCTAACTTTTTGGAAGCTATCTTAGCTAATGACAAAACTGGACGTCGCAAGATATATCAACGAGAATTCCTAGACTTGACTTTTTATCCCCTGAAAGTGAGGAGATACGACAAACGGCGTCTATTTTGCGTAAACGCGCAGACTTGTGTCTTTTTGGGGTAAATTGGACAAGATTTTGTTCATCGAAACTTGATGGATTTTCGATTTCAACTAACTATTCCGCCATTTATGTGCCCGCGAGATCTTTGCAGACCGGTATATAATGTATCTCTCTGTCGTCCGCATTCTTATCTGTAACATATCATTGATATGCAGAAGAAACAGAGTCGGAGATTACACCAGCATTCAAAGGTTTTAAATCAAATGCACCGTCGACTACGAACAAATTTATGAGAAAACTTCTGTCCCATTCGTGTTTCTACCGTGAAGCAGTTGTGTTTGCATTGTGTTTCTGAAGTGATATGTGATACAGGGTACAGAGGAATAACACCTGAGTCCTCAGGAATGGCAACGCATGTATCATGGGCGAAACAGTATGTGTGTGTACTGTTATGTCCATGGTACTGCATATCTATAGACGACGCCACTTTCCATCAGGTGGGCCGTCATTGTTAGCCATTCTAAGTGATAAAAAAAAAATTAAAATTATCAGAATCTGGAAAAAAATATTTTTGTACCTTTATATATGTATATAAATATACTTTGCTTCGACACCTCAATCTGCAAACGAGTGAATAAAATTCAGTAAACAATATCTAAGTCAACGCAAAAGAGAGCGCGTATGATTTTTAATATTATATCACTTATTATTATTTAATTATTAGGAAAAACTTATTAACTGCTATGCTAACACGGCTTTATGAAGCGTCCGTAGGCGGGCACTATTCGTAGCAAGGTCGTATGATATTGTATTACAACTAACCGCCATTTATCCTAGACCTTTCATGTTTCTCTGGTCTTCTATTATTAGATTAGGCAAATGGGATACGAACAAATTTATAGAGGTCAACATATTCTGGTGGGTATACGTAGTGATAGCCGTTGTGTATTGTTCGCCTACGCATATCGACACGCGTCATCCTATTCTGGATAAATACATGTTTTTCATTATGACTTATTAGAATACCCGTATCATAATTAAAGATCGATGCAAAGATGCAGAATAAGGCCTGATAATGCAATAATATCTACCTGCGATCAGTGTTAAATATTAGCTTACTAGTTTTACCCACACTGCTTTCGCGTAATCGGAATAATGAATGAATGAATGTACGAAAGAAACAAGATAATTAATAAATGTAATGATACAGTTAAATGGATAATGTAGATTGATCGGCATAAAAAGTAGCCGATACACTTCTCTTCTAAATGTATACAAAATTTTATGACGATTAGTTAAACAGTTAAAGTACTAAGAGATAATATATATATATATATATATATATATATATATATATATATATATATATATATATATATATATATATATATATATATATATACAAACTCATTTTTAAATTTATAATATTAACACACCATAAAGAATCATAATAGTAAGGATTTTATCTACGAAATGGCCATGTTTTGGATAAAAAAACGGATCGTTTGATTTAACTTTTGGAGTGAATTTTTTCGTTGTATATTCGAGTAATAGTCAATATTATTAATGTCCTGAAATTACTTTAATTTTGTACATTCAGCTAAAAATATGTTGGTTGTATATCTGATATTATTAAACACAGTTTGTAGTCAATATTTTAACTTATTTGAATTTAAAATTTTCTTTTGCAAAAGTTGTTCAAATCCCAAAATAAGTTATTACAATATGACAGGTAAAATCTGACAAATAAATATTATTATTATTGTTGCGGAAAGTTTCAGTTTTTAAGTAACAGCAGGTGTAATTCCTGCTGAAATCTTAACACTCATTTCCAAAGTATACCACTAAGCAGTTGTCTGTTGTTGTTTACACAAAACTTGGAAACCATTTGCTATTCAGTAGATTCTCAATCTAACCACTTTTAACTTTTTTAGTCGTCTAAAATTATTTCTTATGTATTTATACCTTACGCATTTTGAAACAATTTTCCTTTCTGTTTATGTCAGATGTCATTTCTATTAATATTTTAGATAATAATTTTCCATCACATTTTATGGAGTAGTACGACCTTTTCATAGGGAAATTGCGTCATGAGCATATTGTAAACCAATATTTTTTAAGATCAATTTTAATATAAATAGATGCTGTCACATATCATTTCTTTATATATATATATAGACATTGCATTCACAAAAGTTCTTGCCAAATATTATATATATTTCCTCGTTGAAGTGACTTGCGTTCATCATTGAATATTGCATCTACTCATGTATCATCATGATGGTGGTGATTGATGGAGTGCATGCATATATTATATACTTAGGTTATAAATTATCATTGCACTAAAATATCTGTTGTTGGGCGATTGATCATATATCACATAGCACTCTGCCAATTTAAACATCAACTACTTGCATAAGTATAAATATTATGAAATAAAGCATCTGGTGCAGTGGTGTAGTTAGTTCCTTAAAAGGGTTGGCAATCTTGCAACTTGATCTTAATTTTAAAATTATATTATATTTTATTCTTTTTTGGGTTAATTTTAAGACTTCTGTTTATCACAGTAAGTATAAAAATAATCTATCCAGATAAACTAATTGTACATTGGTTCATATTAATTTACCCGATTAAAACTGGTTATAGTTATTTGTAGATATAAATGAAACCATCATAACATACTGTTTTATATTTTTTTGATGAGGTCTTTTATCTGTGTCAAAGATTGTTTTGACACAAATATTATAGAAGTCCTTATCAATAAGTTGGTGCAATATCAGCTATGTATTTTTTAACCTTTATACCAATAGACAATAATAAACAATACACGTGTCGCATATAGTAGTACAATTAATTGAATATACATGGATATAAGCGAGACACATTTAATTTTAACATTTGTACCTAAACATACTTAATATAGTAGTAAATAGATAAGTTTTCTGGTCGCAGGCGGGCCTTATTATTATTTCAAATGTTAATTGTCCACTGCTGAACATAAGCCTTCTCTATAAGGAGAGTTTTGCCAATAGTTGCCACGCTTGGCAGGCAGGTTGGCAATCGCAGTTAGGCTTTCAGAGACCTTTCAAGAGAGACGCTGCTGCCTATCACCATATTATTGTAGGTAATAAATTATCATTATGATATTTTCATTTTATACTAATTTATACGTCTTTTCAAAGACGGCAACCCTGTTCACATTCACATTAGCCATACACGTACTTACGTACGTAAGTCCAGATGCCATGAGACTATACAAAACATGAATCGCGCCCGTCATCGCTATTCTGATATACACGTGACGAAGCTCAGTGTTGTTGCCAAAAACAAACAAAAACACATGTGGTGTACTTTCATTGATTGTCAAAGGCTAGGGCCGAAAACAACGTTCCTAAGTCGTACGTAATCCGAATCGTAATCGCTGCACTGACGTCAAATTGGCTCTTGGTTTTGTATAAGAAAAACACGACTCGGTATTTTTGGTGAAATATGCATCAACACTGTATTCGAATCTCAAACGTTTCTCGTAGCAATGTCTAATTTTGGAATCTGTTCCACTGCAGATGGGTTCTTATAGTCCACTTAGCAGGTTTTTACTGTAGTGATTTGGCGATTATGTAGATACATTAGTACATTGGCACAAATTTAACGTGGGATTATCATCAGATTTGTCGCTTCTACATGTAGGTATCATAAAATATTTTTCACCTCTATTGAAGGTTATATTGATACTATGTACAGAAGGTGGCAAATTAGGTATATTATAACTTGATAATGATAGTGATATACGCGAAACGCTAAACTATTTGGTTCTATATAGAAATCACATAGATGGAATAGATTAGTGAAGCTAGGAACTGCGAATAAATCTTTATTTCTACTCTAT
The DNA here is from genome assembly GCF_026898425.1 of Galleria mellonella. NCBI lineage: Eukaryota > Metazoa > Arthropoda > Insecta > Lepidoptera > Pyralidae > Galleria > Galleria mellonella. The sequence goes on along the minus strand of NW_026442045.1, from coordinate 1,487,136 downwards.
TTACTTGATATTTATTCATTCTATTATTTCAAAGCGTACGAAGTGCATTATTTCGGTGTTTACGAATAAATGACTACACAGGTGAAGAATTTGATTTCTAAGTTATTCCTTTAATCAAGTTCTAACGGCTACTAAATTCTAGCTCCTGAACTCTTGATTTGGTCTAAGTTAGATGAGCTTTATTCTTTTAGTCTGCAATTCTGTAATGAAATGATTATAGGGAACAACAATCATCCAACAATTTGAAAAACAACCAATAGAAAATACTACAGGAAGCATTTGATATCTTTCGTGTTATGTATATTTCGTGACGATGACACATTTCCTTCTCATCTTCCATGATATTGTTTATACAAGCAACTACAAGAATATAGCAGGAAAACTCTACAAGGCACCAAGCCACCTTTTTTAACCGACTTTAAAAATACATCGTTTAATTTGACTGTAAATAGTAAGAATTTAATCCAGTTGCTAATCTCTTGTCATGTGTGTTTGTAAATTAGCATTATTCTTCTAGTCGAGTTAATTAAAATAAAAATGCTTATGACTATAATCCATAAAGGTAGTCGGAGTTATTTACTCTTGTAAAATGGGACTATCGTTCCAATTCTAATTAATCAACATTAAATTCGATGAAAATGGTGAAATACTAAAAAGGGCAGTTTTTTTATGTATGTACTACTTGTAACGATATTTCATTCCTAAGACTATCGCATTGTAGTCAAATTGTATGCAGCCATGTGCGGTAGATTTATAATAGACATTGTGCATACTTTTGTTTAGATAAGTAAATCATTTTGTTTCGGCATGCTAGTTTAGATTTAACAGTTTTATTGATAGTAAATTTTAAATTATTACTATGTCAGTTCAAATGATAAATTATGTTCACTGACCATCGTAATGTCTGCGACAATGTAAATATTTATTTATCGTGTATATATAAATTGTTGCCAGTTGTTATCGTAAATATCTTATATATAAAATTCTCGTGTCAATATAGTTTTTATAAAACATATTGGAGGTCTGAGAATTGGCCAACATTTTTTTCAATACCAATGAATTATATTTTTTTTAATGGTATAATTTAATTTAATAATAAAATATTCTCCAAATACATATATATTGTAAAAATAAAGCTAAACATATAAAATATAAAGACAACATATTCGTATTTAATTATTGGTTTTTTTTTCACGAAAACCTAAGACTTTTAATAATAGCAAAAATAATAGTTATGGTTTTATTTTTCAACAGATCATCATTCTAACTATTGCATTGACAAAATAATAACTCACAATACCCGTAGAAAGATAATAGAACTAGGTATCTGTCTTATCTTTTAATCACTGAAATTGTCCTGGATATAATATGATGAAAAATAGATCTCGCTGTTTTTAATCGATAATCGAAGATTCTCGAGTTCTCTTGAGACCTTGTAGCATAGAAACGTAGTGTAGGGCGTCCTCTCTTCCAGTAGATGCGATTTCAATATTGAAATCTTACACGAGTAACTTTCGTTTCCAAGACGTAAAATGTAACAAATTATTCGCGACTAGCATTCAGCAGTAGTACGTAAAACTACGGAAATAATGTTGTATCATCGGAAGTTAGGTCTGGTTTTCAGCTCCGTAGGGCTATTTATATAATATTTGATAATGAGCCAAATCTCAATAATACGTGATCGGCACGTGGGATGTGGGAATTCTAACGACGTATGACAACTAAAAAGACAATTTTGGCATGTAAAAATAAATTTTACTTATTATCATCACCAAAAGAGACCACTCTTTCTCCACAGTTTCGATCGAGCGAAACCCCTTCTTTGGAATTTTTAAAAACCTGTACTTACTTTATTTGTAGTTCTGCTAGGTATACATTTTCAGGATTCTCACTTAATCGGTTTAGGTTGTAAGTCAATAAATTAGTAAGTAAAGACACGACATTTTATTCATTCATGTATTATCTTTATTTTTATATATATTTTCTGTAATAAAATATAATGAAAAACAATATGAACAATAGACTGACCGACTAGTTTGTTAATGTCAAATTACTAAAAGTACCTGCTAGAAGTAAATTTATTCTAAATCTCTGTATTCGAATTAGATAAATGTGTCGCGTTGTAATTAATTATAACTTTCTAACATCGTTTTATTACTCTTGAACTGAATTCGAGATTATACGATTTGATTATTCATCTTTTATTATTATTTCAGCCATTAACTGTCTACTGTTGGACATAAACCTTGATAAAATAGGTCACTCCTTCCTTTCCCGTGGGTATTGTAAGAGGAGGAAGGTATGGGTAGCAGCGTCCCTCTTAAAACATCTTCAAAAACCGCGGTTACCAAATCCACCTGCCAAGCATGCCAAATATAGGCAAAATCCCCCAAGGGGAGGCTTATGTTCAGCAGTGTACAGTTAAAGGCTGATATGATAATGAAGAAATGATAATTTTTGTAAGTATATTATTCTATATGATTGTATGTTTATTTATCTTAAAACATATTAATGTTGTTATCTCTCAAAATATTTATTTAATATATAATACAAATTGTTAAATCAATGCACCGCCATTTACTTTCTGTTTAGCGTAACAGTTGACTAGTGGAGAATGTCATCAGGCATTAAGTCCGCCTCGTAAACATGTTTTAATGTGTACAAAAGTATAAATAAATAATTATTTGTCTTGTTTATATTTACCTATTACAGATATTAAATATATATCACAAATGTATCAGTTTCATAAAATAAACGTGATATTTTTGAAAGATGTTTGGGTATGTGTTATTTTTATTGTAGATATCTTATCGGGATTTAAATGAAATTTAATATATTTGCTATATAGACTATATCTTGAATTAAAATTCTTATTTTTTATTTAAATTAATGCGAACAATGTCACGCTGCGAAATACAGTCAATATTAGGTAGTGAGGGCGACAAGGAAATTACGAATGGAAATTGGATATATATGTATAAGAAGGAACTTCGTAGACTAGGGTCGTGAAGAGGAGGCAAAAAGGAATAATAAGAAAGATGTGTCAATTTGGAATTTGGTAAATTATAATATAAAAACTATAAATAATACATGTGACCTGTACTCTACGGGTAGTACCTACTAAATTCTTTCACGCCAGTCTTCTACAAATTCGAGTGGCCATGTTAGGCAATTGTTCACACTTAGGTTCTGCCTCTTTTCCAGATTTTGTTGCGTTCCTATTAAAAATATACAGTAAAGGTCGCACGTCTTCAACTACATTATTTTAGTAAAAAAGACAAACAAGGTCGTTTGTCTTTTTACAAAAATAAATTACTTATAGCGAATGTTTCAAACGGTTTTTTGTGTAATACTGTACATACATTAAAAAGCTTAAATATATAAACATCCGCCCATAAATAAGACGTAACGATGTGCTAAGAGTTATTTTAGAAATTACAAAAGTACTTATTTATAGAATATGATAGAATTATAAGCTTTTCTCATCACTGTACATCACACTTATTCATAAAAGCAAAATAATTGATATAGACAAAATATAAAAATAAAGAAGCTGAAGTAATAATGAATTCACCATATACATTAATTAATTAATCGACAACCGACATAGAAGATATATTTTTCCTTAGTGACGATCCCAAATAAATATACATAGCATAAGATGACCTAGTATGAGATAAGCGACAATCTCACGTACTACAGAAAGTCTCTAATTACATTCTGTTGTATAATGCAGGTGCAGGTGGCTCAAAACCCTTCTTATATGAAAGAAATACACATACCTATTATGTTCAAAAGTCTACGGACAATTTATAGCTGAAATGATGATATTAAAGTCGCTCGCAGTTTTATGTAAAGTTACATAGTGAAAAAACTGTTCATAAAAACCTATAATATTCTATATTAGTTGGGACAGAGCCATGAAATAAAAGTTTACAATGACTTGATTAAGATCGAATATGAATCTTATATTCAATATGTGACGAGATTTTTTTTATATACAATTATGGTGGCAAAACAAGCATAGCTCGTTTGACGCTAAACAAAGTTACTGTAGCGTATGGACGCCAGTAACACCAGGGATGTCACGCGCGTGTTCTCAACCCTTAAGAAAGCTTTCTGAACCCCATTGCGTAATTTTTAAGAAAAGCCTGGGCAGGAAAATAATTCCACTACCTGAGCGTTCGCGGGAGGAAGGCCTCCTCCTTTCCTCTGTGCGTGATCATTATAATTCTACGGTGTGAGGATTTCTTCAGGGTTGGCAACGCACATGCAGATTGTATTGTTACTAGTATAGTATTTAATAGATTGATATTGTACGCACTAGACTATAGCATAGATAATACAATACTATGCCATGGTAATCATATATCATAAAGCGACTGTATAGTTGTTTGCCCACTCTAGTGGTAAAAGAAACTTACGATGTGAATTTATGTTCCAAATCAAGCAATTTGCAAGTATTATATTTGCAAATTGCTGGATCTAAACTGACTAAAATTCTATTCTCAATTACTTTGTAATACCGACTAACAAACGACGTAAAAATTGAGCGTAGAAACTGAAAATTTTGTACAATTTCCATAAATAATATTGATTCGAAGCTCTAAGAAGAGACTTTTAAACGCTGTCGGGAGAATAGAAGTTTGGAAGTTTACGCGGACAATGCCGTGAATTACAGCTAGTATAAAATAAACAAAACAAATCATACTGAGTGTGAAAGAATGTCTTTGAATCATCTGAACTTGGATAATTGCAGGTGGGATGTGTTTCTATTTATATACACACTGAATTTCAAGTGTGCATGTGGGTTTAATCGTTTCTACCTCGTGATTCTATTTCAAATTGAATAAACTAGTGTTATTTAGACTTAGGTACTTGAGAGTAGGCAGAAGTATCACGATCAGACAGTAGTAAAAAAAGAAAATTGGAAAAATTTCTGTTATCCTATGTGTAAATATAATGCAAACTGGGTGGAGTACTGGTTAACTTTAGTCGACATCATCATTATTTTGTGCCTCAATATACAATATTTGTAATTTAGTTTAGAGAATTCGTCCTTAGTTTCTTAGATACTTACAATAAAGAAAGTGCTTATTTTTTAATTTCATTTTTATTTCTGATTTAAGTAGTGCTTTGACTGCAGTTTGCCTTATTTTTTAATTATAAAATTCGAGCACCTATGACTGTAAACTTGCCTAATGTTAAGTGATAACGTGGTCTACGAAGGAACAATTTAATTGCCAACAAACTGTTGTTTGTTTGGCAGATTAAAATAATTTATGTTAAAATAGTATATTTTGTGAATAAATAAATAAGAAAAATAATGTCTATTCACCTACTATCTACCCTTGAAAGACGATAGGTTATAACAGTCGGAAAATACAAAAACCAGAAGAGAATTCGAATCAGTCCATCCATATACATACATATATATACATAATCTATATTTCGAATATTTTCCAACCTGTAAGTATATTTAAATACTGCATAAAAAAATTGTAGTGTTACATCCCAGACAGATAGCACTCAATCACAAGTATGGCAATATGGATTGTAACTATTCACTTAGACCGCTAGTTTCTACCGCAATCAAATCAAAACAGAAGCATTTTTTATTGCGCTTCTTGTTGCATTGCTTTGCTTCTTAAATTTTATGACGTGTTCTAAATGTTACAAGTGTATACTCACGATTAAGTCCTATAGTAAGATAAAATTATATTAAAAATATCATCACATTACCTTACTACAACTCAATAGCGTATTACTGCTGGTCTTATCCAGTAATATAATATTCTGAATATTAAGTTATTACGGTAAGTACTCTGATCGGAAAAATTCGTATGGGGTATTATTTTTAGCTTTCTTTCTTTTGTTGTGCTGTATATAGCATATGTATTGTGTTTTGTTTAACTTTTTGCCTCTTACGATGTATGGAATATAAAAAAAGTTATGAAATATTGTGTTTTTAGTCCGGCATCACAGGAAGAACCCATACAGATATAGCGATTCTGCTATAAAAATCTATTTTTATTAATTTTTATCACAAATAAATTATTGATTGGTCTATTGATTGCAACATTAAAATAATAAATGTGTATACATTATATTCTACAAATACCTAATTTTATAAACATTGAAAAAATCTAATTTATAGGTTAAAAACAATATTGGCCTTTAACCAAGTGTCTTACTACTAATTGACGCACTACTTGATTGATCACAACTTATATTTCCTGTTCACCAAAATAGAATCTTGAATTGAAACTCACTGTAAAGCAAGGCCTCATTTTGCAAATAAAGAGAATTAGACATTTCATTTTGACGACCTCCCTGGCATGGGGGAAAGGGATTGTTAGTAATGCGGACTACCAGTCCCATTACTGATAATATTTCCTATCAGGTCAACCTCTACATGCCCCTCATACTCCACATGCTCCACATCCCCCTGGAAATCATCGTGCTGAATACCTGGTGTATTCATCATGATGGATTAGATCTGACTTTGCATTCTCACCTGTCATCCCTCACTGGTGCCCCTCAATTGTATACCGTTAACGCAAGCATTATCATCCATAAAAAAGAGACTTCCGTGGTATAGCAGTTGGTACACTGTTTTGAATAATAAGTTACTGGATTCAATTTTCCGTCTCCGTCAATTTAGAAAATGAACTTTTCTAAATTGAGTCGGGTCTAGGTGTTCTGAGATGTGGTTGTGAACGTTAGTCGTTAGATATCATAAACATAGTATACCTGTAAGCTTTAAAATCTAGCTTGAAGATTTGTGATCGTGTTCAGCTTATTTATTTATTATTTATACATTAATAATATTAAATTGACGATACGAAAAATTTTTTTTAATAAACTAGTTGTTTAGTTTTCTTAAAAAGCATCTACATAACTACGTTTACGTAGTACCTATGTTATATCGTCTGTGATAAATTACATCATGATTAATTTGGATCATGAACTGTTTCTATTTTAAAGTTTTAAAGGTTCAGTTGACAGCTTCATCTGCTTTGCTTCCTTCTTTTCCGACATTCATTACGTCGTCATGTAATTCGTACCGTAATCATGTTGTATTAAGATGTGAAAATTCATTGAAAACCGTAATGCGTGAGAATAACTCTACGACATTAGCGCGTTTTTTAAATAATGAATGAAGGAAACTTAGGTATTAAAGGAGCTTTTTGTTAAACCTTGTCAGGATATACCTACGTCGGGGTTTATTACATTCGAAAAACAAATGTGCAAATTTGACATACATACTGAATCCGAATGAAAGTTTGAATTATTTGAATCCTGTCGAATTGAACTTCGACATTCGAAAATTTTAAACCTATCTATTGCTACTTTTGTATCGAAATTATACAATATTATGTTTATCTTGAAGTTTGTCTTTTATGTTGAAATTCTAAAGAATAAATATATTGTAATTTCATAATACTCACAATCAAATGAAACTTACAAATGGTGAAATAACCATAAATGACAGAACGAATGATTTATTTATTAAACACAGTTTTAAACTTCCATTACGGTTGTTTACAACTTTATACATTATAAAACAACATCAAAACATCGAGAGCTCACAAAAATATGATCGCGTAAATATCTTGTTTTACAACGTATTAAGGCTTCAGCCAACAGTGATTGTTTATAGTCTATTTATTGTAAATACCGTGGTAATTACTTCAGTAATGCAGAGTCTACTCGATACGTGCGTATCAGTAATGAATATTGATGAGTAAAAGCTCGAGTGCAAAACGCTTGATATATTCTCGGAACAGTAAGGTATGTAAAATTGTAAAATCTGAACAAAATATAATGTTTATTGAATGCTAGGGCGGGCGGGCGACGGGTGGCGGCGCGGTGCGGCGGTGGGCGGGCGGGCGGCCGCCACGCGTGTTCCGACGGCCAGTGCGCGCCCGCCCCGGTCCGACACTCGACGTCGGCTCGTCCACGAAACAACACTACACTGTTATTATACGACCAATATTTTAATCGGTAAGAAATCAGTGCTCTAAACATACGACCCCAAGGGTTGTCAGGGTTGTGCCAAAAGTGTATCACGTCGACGCGTACGTTTCAGCAACCCCAGTGCGTAGCGCTGTCCCTCTCTATATTGCGCAATCGTATCGTTGTCTCGCTCGACCAGTCTTGACTAGCGGTTGAAAATTTAGTTGGCATTTTTACGCGTGTTTAGTCGACATAAGCTGACATCTTAACCGGGTAACTTTGGTTCAACTGCACGTAAGTCAACTCTTATGTTTTAGTGTTCAAAAGCAAACTGTTGGTGAAACAAAGTGAAAGTAAAATTTTAAAATTATACTATCAAGCAATTAGTTCAAGCATATGAAATAGTTTTTTTTATAGCAGTTATTTAAACATCAAGTACATACTTATAATCAAGTTTTTATAACAGTTCTAATTTAATTATCTGATTTGTTAATGTAAATTTAGATCTCTGGAAGTGAGAACCAATCTTGATAGTTTTAAATAAGTATGTGTAATTCGGATTATAGCTAAAGTAAATCTGTAAAAAAAAACTGGCACATCGTTGTTTATGTCTGAATTATAGATAGAGCATATCCGCACATCGTATCATCGTGTCAGATACACCTGCGTGCGACAATGCGCGGGATCGGGGAATGCTATGAATCCGATCCGCACCGCCTGCGCGCCTATTTTCGTCCGGTCTCATCTCGCGCCAAATTTGCAATCCCTCTAAATCGACACGCCTACGTATATTTTCGTTACAATTTCGCAATGACACGGTTTTGTAACGTTACATCCAAACGTAATGCCTGGTTCACAGAAATAACTTTTTTTATATATGGTACAGGTAACATCAGACAGGTAATTGGGTAGAATTAAAAAAACATCATTAATATCTATCGTGTTACCATTTGTTAAAAATGTCGGTTCCGTATAACATAATATATGTAATGGAATTAAAATTATTATACTATACTAATAAATCAAATTCAAAAATTATTTATAATACAAAACAAAATTGACATTGGCCTTCAACTTGACCTAAAACGATGTTGTATAGAGTAAGCAATAAATAAATTTAATTAATTAATTTTATAAATTTGGACAATGTTTGATAATATTTGGATATTCATCGATTTGTAAAGACAGACTAAACAGAGACAAAAAATGAAATTTTGTTACAAAAGAAATACATTTATTTTCTATGCCTAAAATATATAAATCACTATAGTATGGCTTAATACTTATATGTTAAAAATTATTGATAAATAGCTGCAGCTTTTAGAATTTCTAAAATATTCCGAGGCGTACAGATGGGGAAAATTATACGAGTATTTATTTAAATCGATTAATTTACATTCACAGTCGTGATAAATATACAAGTGTCTCAGTATAACTACCCCATTAATTACTGGGGTTTTACAGTCACAAGCATTACTGAATTTTTTAATTATTTTATGATATATATATATATATATATATATATATATATATATATATATATATATATATATATATATATATATATATATATATATATATATATATATATATATATATAATAACTATTTGTATGCGAAAAGCTTTGTAAATGCAATAAAAGATAAAGCTGCAACCACTCTCGACTGCATTCTGGCGTAACCGTGCTAAATTTTATTTCATTACTAACAGAAGCGCAGTGTTTCAAACCTTGGATGCGTTCCTAATGGTCGAATTAAACATTGATCCTTTGTATATCACTGATCTGACAATCAGTTTAATCATTTGATGAGTACGTTCCAATCGAGTGAAATATTTATTCTGTCAAGCATCAATCTTAATTGCAAACTGATAAAACTATTAGGTATTTCTAGTTTAAATATAATCTTATGACGCAAATCCACGAATAGTAGGTAAAAAGAATAAACTTACACATTACGTCATTCCTGTAAGAAAAGTTAGCGTAGGCGATAATTTACATTCAAGAAAAATAATGGCTTCGTAATTTTATAGTTACACTGAAATTTAATTTTACGTGTAAAGTATATATATATATATATATATATATATATATATATATATATATATATATATCCTAATATAATAAACTCTACACTTAACTCATATCGGTGAATATACTGAAAAGTAAAAAAGAAGTGTTTGCTCTATATTTCAGTTTAATATACCGTCACTTTGCAGCTAACTTTATCGTTATCATCTCCAGTTTTAACAATTATAAAGAATGGAGATTGTTAAAATTTATCAAAATTATAATTTTTTTTTGTACCTAATACGACTTTCTTGGTGAGAACATTAATGTTTAAGTTGTAATAAAAGTTCATATGGTCAGGATTTAAAATTTTGAGGTCAAATTATAAACCGTTTCAAGTTTATCTTTTCACACTTATATAATAAGAAATAATAGTAAACCGTTGAACTATCGGCGATGAAACCCGCAAGGTCGTCAGAAACTCGAAAATAGCTGAGCAATGAGCAGCAGACATTCGTAAAAATCGCTGTTTTAGAGCTTCCCCCCCGACACCGGTTAGATTGGCAAGCATCCAAAGAGCTGGCTATTCGACACGACGGCCAGCCACCGAGACGACTATTTCTGGCCTTGCTGCTAACTCTGCATACGTCATTGTTCTATTTACGAGAAACGAGCACGCTATTGTGTCACCTGGAGATAGTTTTCAACCGTAAATGATGCCAAACTCAAGGTTAACACTTGACATCAGGGTAAACATGTATTTACCCTCACGACTGTAGAAATTCAAACAAATAATGTTACATGTTTAAGCTATTTTTAAATGATACCTTTACAAAATTGTTACATAGTGAACTGAAACAGTAAACAGCGACTTTAGTTATATCATAATACGAGACTAACATCTCCTATGTTAACAAAAAATAGGAATCATTAAATTCGGTTTAGAATTAACACGTAAAGTATCTACACAAAAAAAAAATTACAGACGAGACGAATACGTCTTTTCGAATGCGCTTAAAAACATAGCTTTGATTTATTTACTTAAAAATGTTGTACATCTATTCCATAATCTTACTAGTATATTAGAAACTAGTGATCTGACCTAGTTTCACACGAGTAAATAGAATTTTATAAAATAATATATGCCCTATGTCACTCATTAATAATGTAGCTCTCTATAGGTGAAGGAATTTTTAAAATCGACTAACTAGTTTTTGAGTTTATTCATTACAAACAAATAAATAAATCTTTTCTCTTTATAATATTAGTATAGATGTAAAAGTTTTTAAATATCTCTGAATGTCCGAGTCAGTTGCGTATAAATGACTGGGAAGATTGAAGTGTAAGTGTAACCTTTTCGAGTAAGCAGTTATTATATACAGTAATAATTTTGTTACAGAACGAGCACGACATAAACAGCCAAAATGTTTAAAAGTCATTTAGAAATGATTGGCAGAAACGAGACGCCATCAAAGAAAGCCAGATTTTGGCAATCTTTTGTGCGATCTCTCAAAGGTAAAGAACAATTACTAGTGCCACTACTAGCTTACCCGAATTATAAATATTTTAAACAATGTAAGCTATAGCTGGACGTATTTGAGTACAATTTGGTACTTGAATATGCCATATCTTTAATTTAAGGTTTCTAGAATACTTTTAACTATATAATTTAAGCTAGCATAAAGTTATCCCGTCTAATTATTATTAAATCTTTTTTGGAATACAGTATATGTTTACAATTAAATTTACTTTCTTAATGCTTACATAAAAATATTTACACATTATGAATATCTTTTTATGTCAAAGTTAAAAAGTATAAGGAATATCGTAACAAATTTTAATAAACATTTGGTACGTTTAGGATCGGAAGACATCAGAGCCGAGGAGAGGTACAGGCCGACACGTCGCAGCGTGTTCCCTGAACTGCTGACCACATATCCTTACTCCAAATCCATCTATGACGACCCCGTCGCTGCCGCTGAGAGGATCACTGTCCCCGGATACCGTTATTTGCCAGTTCACCGTGAGGTCTACGGATACTCCCCTCGTCCCATCTACGCTCACAACTACGCGCGCTCTCTCGATCGGTACAGGCCAGGTCAGTACAATTAAATATATTTACTACACCATAGATTTACAAAAACCCAAGATTAACATTCACGTATGAAAATTATACTTCACTTTACTTAAAAAAGATAGACATATTTTTAAGGGCACCTAGAAAATAATCCTAATATGACTTTGCGTATAGCTGAAGGCTTCGTTCTCTTTATGGGGTGGGCACCAAACAACTTTGAGGTGGGCAAGCCTATGATTATCACAGGTCTTGTTAATAAAACATTGTGTTAATGTATCTATTCGTATCTTTTTAGCTTTATAGAAATGTTATATTTTTGCTGATGTTATTTATTTATATGACCTCTTTGGTATATTTATCAACAAATATCACTTACTAGAAATTAATACGTAATTTGATTAGATACGGTGTATTTGCAATATTGCTTTTTATCCCTGAATGCGTATCTTGGTTTTTTATTTGTAAACCTATGATCTATACATACATCACTAACACGATTCATCTTGCCAATGAATATTGACTTGTCTCACATTTAATTAATACGGTTGAATGTGTCTGTTATAAAATTAATTATTGTCATTGAGTAATTATACATTGTCAGAAATTATTGGCAAGTGCTGTATAAGACTGTTACACGCTACGCTGGTACTCAATATCATTAAAAGGCTTTTTATTTTATTCAATTATCATTGTAATTTATAAATTTTGTACATCAAAAACACAATAATAACTCTGTTATAATTTTGTTGTATATATTAGGTATATAATGTACAAAAAGGTTGGTTAATTAACATGACTGGCTTCACTGCTTTGTCACTAAATTTTGTTTACAATTAGATATGTACTTATTATGGACCGTCGTTTCTTCGTAATATCAAAATAACATTGGCACTGTATAGGTATTTCGATTGTTTCAGCACCAAACGTCACCGGAAGAGTTTAAATTATTATGCTCGACATCAATTGCCGCAATAATTTGATTATTGTTCTATTGAACTCTTATTTTAGGGTCAAGTGATTGTTTCATAATAGAGATCAAGGAAACAGTTGTAAAAATTGTTTAAATACCTATGCCTATTCTATCTTTACGGGCTTCATTAAAAATGTTAATATTTAACTTTGTATTAAACTTTTTTAATTTTAAATAAATACAAAAATTTTATTGGAGTTTATGTGAATCCTGTCATAAGCTCGGAGATTCCATGCGATGAATCGATTTAACATTTACATGGCAATACACACAATCACAAACAATATATTTAGTTTTCAAATATTAAATTACCACTTTATAAGTATGTATATTTAGTTGAACATATTTCATGTTCATAAATAATCTATTTTCAATGTTTCTCATTTATTATATCGAGCTGTACATATATGACTATATTTATTTAAAAAATATTCAATAGTGAAGTTTCTTAGAAACATCATTGTCTAACGAACTTGTGTATAGTAAAATTTTGTTGTCTCGATGTTGTCGCTTCTGTGTACTTAAATGTATTACACCTAAATCATAAAATTGCATATTTATTGTATACGCACGTTGATGCTTGTGCAAGTCCAACTTTTATATATTCATCGCTAATAATTATAATCGCATGTATCATTCAATAGAAATCACCTCTTTTACATAACAGCACTTCACACTGTTAAACCCATGGATGTTACATCGATTTCATTGTTTACATCTAATTTTTCAAATCTTCTAGCATTTGTCAGGTGACACATTATTTATTTCCCTGTATTATATGATATTTTTTTATACATCCCAACATATTTTATCGAGTCTCCCCAGGAATATAAGAGGTGAGTTCTATCGCTTTATTATGTATATAAACCCTTACTTATAAAAACTCCATGATTAAAGGCTAAATCTGTATATTACGCACAAAAAAGGATTAATATATTCTCATATTATTAATTGATAAAAAAAATCGATTATAAGTAAGGGAAATATTTTTTCTAACATCATTATCATTCCGAATAACGCTTAAGCTCAATAAAATATTTTGTTAAATACTAATCTTGTGCAATCTGTATTTATTTGCAATTTGTATTTATTCTATAGAATAATAAAGGATGTGTATTTGTATCTTGTTATAGTTAATTTTCACTTGTAATTATATGTCCATACAGAAATGGTAGAAAAATTATAATAGTCATTTCCTGAATCTATAGTTCTCTTTTAAAACTATTTTTACTGTATGTTATGTGTATATACATATGTAAAATACATTTATGTGTAAAACGGGAATTTTATGAACATAATATGTTTACATTTTCAACAATTGTTTAGACTTCATCCGAATCTTCTTCAGGGACAACGGCGAGACACTGTGACGTGACAAAGTCCTGTACTCCCCTTGAAGAAGACTTCCGGATGAAATTGAAATAATTGTCGAAAACGATAGATATAATTAAAAAAAATCCTGTTATATATGTATATGTACATACATATATACATATTTACTATATCTTTTTTTATTCTTCTAAATAAAGGGTTCCACAGACGAACCTAACTCCCTATCTTTATTTAATTGTCATATATTTTAATAAAGTATTTTCCTCTAATAGTATACCATGTACCAAGACGTATCCGACGAGGAGTGGATCCCTTCGATGCACACAAGGCGTGGCAGGACCATCTGGACAGACTAGCAGCTATTGACAGGCTTTATCCTTCTCGCTATGGACTCTACCTGAAGGACCGGGCGTACCCCATCACCGACCTCAACGCACCCATTATTGACCGTTTCGAGCCCAAGAGCCTAAAAGGCATCGAATATGAACCCGACAATAAGCCGCACTGGGGAACAGGTAACTACTAACACCTATATGCACGTCTAGACTAAGTTAGTTTTAGGGCCGTGATTACCCATTTCGTCTACCATTTATGTGGTGTCTCCAAAAGATAGACAAAAAGGTGAATCATGACAATAATACATATTTTACATAAATTAAGAACAACTTAAGTGCGAAATACTTCAGATTAGATTGTAACAGTAAATTTATTTATGATGGTTATATATTCTGTAATGTTATTACTAAGTAATTCGTACTTGTCAAATTATTTGGATTTAATAATTTGTAAATCATATTAGGACATTACTTACCTATTAGATTCTATTCCAATTGAATCTGATTTGTGTGATCTAAATTAGTCCACATATTTTAAAAATCTATTGAATTATTCAATAGATTTTATAAAACAATTTTATTATATCTAAGAAGTTTGATTTCAATATTTATAAGATCCCATCTTATTCTGTATATTATATTTATACAATATATACACTGTAAAATAGAATAGTTTACATCAAAATTCTAAATTTGTACATGTATCAGTTTGGCCTCTGTTTAACGATAAATTAATTAATAACATTGTACCTATGTAAACACATCCATGATATATCTTCAAAATAATTATAAATATTTTATATTTGTACATTTTTAAATTTTTTAATGTTTTAAACAAAAAGAATACAATTCTAATTAATATTACAAACTTTTACATTAACTAACTTATATATTTTTATATTAAAATATAAAAGACCAACTCGTGTTTTGATTTAGTAGCTTAGAACCTGATTTTTTTATTGCAATTTAATATTTGATAAATTAATAAGTTTCAAAGAATACTTTCATCATTTATCAACAGCAATGCAATTTTTTTCACACCTGATGACTTCAGGACATGTGCATGGAGGCTGCATTGTAAATAATTGCGCGTGCAAAGCAACATTCATTCTCGAATGTTCACTACATATTCATACTTGTAAGAACACTACACTCAACATAATAAACATAAATTTCATAAAAAGACAATCCGTCAAAAATGCATATAAAAAGTATAGTATAGGGGTCCCATTGAGTTGAGCGTCATATTTTCTATTTGAGATTGCTATTGACTATAAGACTTGCCGTGAAGGAGCGTGGCCGGCGAGGATATCGGACGTGTTCAAAAAGGATCCATTTTTCGCTGAAGCTGAAAAATGGGCAGATTTTGACCGCTCTCTCCGAGGGAAGTCTCCAACACCGGTGAAGCCAAGAATAAGCCCGCCTCGTGATTGCGAGGTGGCTTTCGATGCCGACGGTAAGGGCAACAGACCCCTATATGACAAACCTTATGGCACCCTGTATCTTCGTCACGTCCCTTCTGCATAGGTACTAGAACCAAGCTCCCAAGCTCAGGCCAGTGTTTCCTGTCAAGTGCAGACATATCACACTGTGTGTTGTTACTTATGTCTTTTTAAAGTATGATCTAATTTTGTGACTATAGTGCATTTTACGTAGGTAGACAGACATCTATTACCTATTTGTAGTTGAGCGTGAATGAGAATTTGAGACATCTTTATTCACAAGTCCCTTATTTCCTCGTATCGTAGGTAGCATAACATTGTGACAAAAGAGTGTATGTGTTCTTTTACATAACTAATCCATAATGTAACCAAAAGCAACAACCAGCATGAAGAACCCGTGTTTGATTATTATTATAAGTAAAATAACTTCTAATTTTATATTATTTTTTATAATATTCGTAATTTTAATAACATTGTAATGGTAATTAGAGACATTACTTTTTAAATTTTAAATTATTTACTGATATACAAAGATTTATAAATACATTTTATATTATATAAATGAGAGAACTGCTCGTTTGAACTATGTACTTCACAAGGCTTTCGTTAACATTTTAAAACATCATTTCAGCTTTCAATATTAATTTTGCATTGGTACTCATTATAGCTTGATGCTTATCATTATTTGGGAGATGACGAAGTGCAGAGTTGTCTGTATGCAATCACACGTGTGTTTGCGTGTCTGTTGTCCCGGCATTAATAATTATGGAATATAGGTGCTCCGCTGTGGAACGCTGGAGGACTGGGACGCCGGCCCTGGGCTGATATTTTCAACCCGAGCCCGTCCCTGCCTATATCGGCGATCACTCGGGACCCCTTTTGGTATGACTGGCCGGAGCTGAAGCCCCTAGCAAGATGGGACCGCAGCCCATCCTACATCCGCAACTCGTACCTGTCTCCGGTCAAACGCACCTTCCTCTGGGACAAGCATCCGATCAGGCCTTTAGGTTAGTCGGACGCTGTAAATACGCCAACGAGCAGCAGCTTCGCTCTTTAAGCTGTAAATCGGCCTAAATATTACTTTCGCAATCATTCAATTAACGTTGTCAAATCCTAACAGGTATATTCTTTGCTTACCGTGATATATTTTATAATCATATATTTTAATTGTTCTCTAATTATAACAGATTTAATGGTGGCAGACGCTCTGACCGTGGATGATCTAAGCAAGACTTTACCGTTTATTCGTAGTCTATAAAATGAAAATATCAGGTATCTGAATATCGTATCAATATGTAGATAGAATCCTTTTTCTCCTCATGTGAGTTTGTTCTGTATTCCTTGTATTTTGTAGATCCTACAGGGTAGTAAAAGTTGTGTCACGTGAATACTTACTACCTACTGATGATTAGAAAAAATCGTTCAAAAACTCTAAATATTTAACTTCATTATTGTATTTATTGTACAAACGGATTGCTTATTAATTTCATAAAATATAAATTGTCCATTTCATTTCTATAACCATGTGACGATGACCTCTTAGGTGCTCATAAAACATTAAGCCACTGGTAACTCTATAATACCTACATCTACTTGAACAGTTGTTTCCATAATTTGTTATTAAATAATAATTGTTTTTAAACACATTCATTATTCATATCTAATAATATTATGGTACATTTTAAATGACGCATCAACACGACACTTGTAGATGATATAATCCATTCATATGTCCATCGTGTACTACTTATTAATATTTCATGACCCAGTAAGCATGGAATAAATTGTATCCTACTTTTTATGTAATCTTGGACACCAGCCATGCAGTTTTGTTTGAAATTATGCACTACCAATTAAATTTTAGACGGGTATAACTATTAATTAGTACGGATATTAATATATCTATGAGGTGCCTACATAAATAAAATATTTTTAAATTACCAAATAAATGTTTATGCTCTTTTTTCATCTTTCAGGGTTAGAAATTGGTAAATCTTAATGTTTACTTCTTATTCTCTTTTAAATTATCTAAATATGCATTGTAACGTCTACACATTCCTTTTGTAATAAAAGTACAGAAGAATAAAATTTGGTATAATCAAATTTCCAATGAAATACAATGTCCTATATATCTAATACGAGTAGGATATGTAGGTACGCAATGTAAATGATCTAAATAATATTCTTATACTTTAAACAAAATATTTTAACGAACGTTTCATAATTAAATAGATACGTTTTTATTATTTGTATGTATTGCAAAATGCAAGTTGATACCTATCTATACATCTACTTTTTAACGTTAACTAAATAAACAAATATATTACTTCATTATTGATATATTTATGTGTATATACTTTAAAAGCTTTAAAATATTAGGTAAGTAGATAGGTTAAAATTTTAATGTTATCAGCTATTAAATGATTTTATCTCTTTTTCAGCTGCTGCTTTCTAAGGGCCAGTCATCGAAGTCACTTTATGTTAAGTTATGTACATTATTACCCCTAATTTATTATTTATAAATTTATATTTATCTGTCAAAACACTGACTATGTTAAAGAATATATTAATAAACTGATAAGATAAAATTATGAAACAAATGAATACTTCATATTTTGGATCATTGTTGTACTTTCATGCAAGATCTCAAAGACTGCAATAACATAGTCACTGCCATGGTAATAAACACTCTTGTTATACATTATGTGAACTTTGTTTTTATTAAAATATTTTTATGTATTACAAAATAAAAAAAAATCAATAAAACCATATAAAAAACGATTTTATGTTTATTCTTAAACGGATATATTATCCATCTAAATCCTTCGCCCTCTCTTAGTCGCCACTTGCGACACCCACGGGAAAGGAAGGGGTGGCCTATTCTATGCCGGAACCAAGTGGAATATCAAAGGGATAGTGTTACCTATTAAAACATATAAACCTCCCATTGGGGGGTTTTGCTAGTAGTTACTACGCTTGGCAGACGGGTTGGCAATCGCAGTTAGCATTTAGTGGTGTCTTAAGAGGAAAACTGCTACCAATTCCTCGGTCATTAAATTCCCTTTGTCGCCTCTTGCAACACCTACGGAAAAAGATGCGTCACCTATTGAATGCCGGGGCCACACGGCCTTTATATTAAAGAACTTTTTTGGCATGTAAATAGACATTTTCTACCAATATCTGTTTAAGACTTTTTCCGTGATAATATTTTGAGGTTCTTTTTTATAAAATTTATATTACACCTTGGTAGGATAACTTAAATATCTACATTCACTTAAAACTAAATATACATTAATATATAAAACTGATATTATATATTTTATTCACACCCCCATCAAATCCTTTAAAAATTGATTTTAATAACACAGCGAAATCTTCATTTTAAGGATCAATATGTTCTTAATTTTTAATACATTTATGTAAAAATAATTATAAATTTTAGTTTGTGATGTTGATAAAACAGTCATTTCATGAAACTATTAAATCAAAATATTAGGTAAAGAGGTTTAGAGAAATAGCGCCTCAGAATCGATTTCACTGTTTACTACGTGATTTCTCTGTTTATCTTTCTTTAATGTATAAGTCTCTATGTTTATTTGTTTTTTAAGTAATTAAGTTTTTCACATTACCATATTACTGACAATTTTATTCATTATTGTGAGCCATTATATTATAACAAATTTTATATATGCTTTAGTCTGTACAATAGGCGGAAAACGCCTGTCAATCGTAGCAAATATTGGTAAAAATAGTATGTACAGGTTAAGTACTAATCATGTTGTAAAATTAACATTTTTAGAAAAAAATCTTTATGTAAATTTATATAAGTATTACATATGACTTTGCTTTTAAGCGACTTCAAAAAAAGGAGGACGGTCTCAATTCCATTATGTTTTCTTATGTCTGAACTCCGTCCGTCCGTCTATATAAACCAATTTGGCAATTTCTTTTTTTTATCTGAAATATATATAGTCTCATAAAATTTTAATTGAAATGGACTCAATAATTTAGTTTTTAAATCAAAATAACTAATTTTGTCACATTTATTTTATACTGCCATTGTTAAAGACTGATGTGAGATACTTTCATAATTTATAATTTGTTTTAACCAGAGGAAGACTGTACAAAAGTCATCTGCTTGGGTACTTCTGTCCATTCATGTTTCTACCGCGAAGCAATTATGTTTATATGGTTGTGTTTCTGTTTGAAGGATGGGAAATGGTAGTGAATTACAAGGTACATAAGGAACGACATTTATATTTATTAGATTTATCCTCAGAAATGACAACACATGAAGGCTATTATGGGCGACACAGTATACTGTGTTATACCCGTGGGACTGGTCATATCTACGAGTATAGGCAACGGTTACTACTTTTCATCAGGTGGGCCGTCAGTTTGTTTGCCATTTTAAGTTGCGTAAAAGAATTAAATCTAATATCCCACCCTTAAAACCGAAGTACAAATAATAAAACAAATAGAGAAGTATATCCCTTTCGATTAATAAAATATATATCGAAATCGGCTCACAATTAGCAAAGATATTGTATAATATACGTGTGATACTCAGAAAGTTTTGCGACACTAAAAAAATTTTCTTACCAATAGAATATATATTTTTATTACATCTTTTTAAAGTACTCTCCACCAGCCTCTATATAAAGTTTCATGCATCTGAACCAGTTTTCGAAACACTTTTTCCAATCCGCCGCAGACACCTAGTTTACAGCCTGCTCGAACGCTGAGAGCGCATCATCCGGCGACGAAAATTGTATCCCTTTGAGCTGATTTTTTATTTTTGGGAATAAGAAGAAGTCACACCATGCTAGGTCAGGGGTGTAAGGAGGGTGACCTAGGAGTTGACCGGTGTGCTGTCTAAGAAGTCTCTCGTTTTGATTGCGGTGTGGGCGGGCGCATTATTGTGGTGGAGCAGTAGCCCGCGGAGCCCTGTGTTTGGTCGCTT
This sequence comes from Galleria mellonella, assembly GCF_026898425.1. NCBI lineage: Eukaryota > Metazoa > Arthropoda > Insecta > Lepidoptera > Pyralidae > Galleria > Galleria mellonella. The sequence continues at coordinate 1,466,050 of NW_026442045.1, read as the reverse complement.
GTTGTTCACAACAGAGAAAACTTCTGCCAAGCATTTGGTAGTATACCATTCGGCGTTAATGTTTCTTTGATTTAGTAAAGGAATTGACACCAAGTAGCCAGTCAAATTGAAAAAGCTTGCGATCAACATCTTCCCCCCGCATCTAGGTCGCTTTACTTTGGTAGGCGTTGATTCGTTTTGAAACACCCAAACCGTCGACTGGCGCTTTGTTTCTGGATCGTATTGATAAATCCAGGATTTATCACCTATAATGATGTTGTAAACACGCTGAGACGAGCCTGCTTCAAATTTGTCTATCATATCATGGCATCATTTCACCCTTGCCAGCTTCTGAACATCAGTGAGGTTGTGCGGCACCAAGCCTGAAACTATCTTCCGCACCCGTAGATGCACATGTAGAATCTCGTGAAGGTTGCCTAATTCAATCTTCAGTATATGCTGAATCTCTTGGTATGTAACTCGTCTATTGTCTTGGATCAAATTTTTCACTGCAAGCACGTTTTCTTCGTAACAGCCGTCAAAGAGGGACCACTTCTTTCTTCAGCCCCCAAAATTAGTTTACCGTGCTTAAATTCATTATACCAACGATACACGGTTATCTTAGAAGGGCCTTCATTCATTAATGTCATTTGAAGTCTATCATACGATTTGTCCGGTTTCAGGCGACACTTAAAATTATAAAAAATCATAGCGCGAAAACGTTCTCGACGCAAATCTATTTTCCATGAGACATGGTAATTTTAATTAGCTCGCAAAAAAATGTGGAGGGACGTTTTATAGTACATTACTGCAGCCGCCAGCAACTGAGGCATTGATGGATGAACGTGCAAATGTGGGCCGAGGCGTAGTCGAGGTGTTTGCTCAACCGTGTATTCTATTATATTGAATGCCCAACAAAATAAAAACTAGAAACCATTTAGAAAGCAGCTCTACCTAGAAACGCCCAAGAACTCAGATCATTTCTTGGGTTAGTTAACTTTTACAAACGTTTCATTCCACATTTACATAGTATATGCACAAATTTACATACTTTGACGGAAAATCGCCGCAAAAGGCAATGGTTGGAAACAGAGGATAAAATATTTAATAAAGCAAACAAAAAAATAATTTTGCGCTCCATACTCCTAATTGCTTTATTCAAAGTCAACTAGTTTTTTTAGCTTGTAAAGCGTCTGAAAAAGGGGATAGTGTTACCTTTACCATAAAAATAATTATATTGTGCAGTCAATTGCGTTTGCTTTGCGAAAATTAAAACCAGCAGAGGTTAAATATTCCGTTATCCATCGTAAGGTGCTTGCCATTTTCTTTGGGATTAAGAAATTTTATCAATATTTACGTGTATGTAGTTGTGTAAGAACTGACTAGTGCGTTGAGCCCTTCTGATTGGCAGCTATAACAATGATGTCATATTTACAAAAGGCAAACTTAATATCATGGCTCTCTCACGAATGCCCAACCCTCGCGAAAAACCCTCATTATCAGAAGTTTTGGTTCATAAAATAGACACACGTCACCAAATGGGTAAGCTACGTGGCTTAGCTATATCTGAAGACATTCTGAAAAACGAAATTAAGAAAGATACTATTCTTAAAAAGGTGAATGAATTTTTAAAAACTGGTTGGCGTCTAGATAATTTGTTAGAAAAATTGAGACCATATTTAAAAAAATGTAGTGAATTATTATTAGAAAACAAAGTTCTAATGTGTCATGGTCGAATAATTGTTCCCTATTCATTGAAGAACTCTGTAATGAAATTTCTTCACTATTATTTCTTCACTATGAGAGCTCTTGCTCGTTATTATGTTTGGTGGCCCTCAATCAACGAGGATATTGACATGTGGGTAAAAAATTGCAGCAATTGTCAAAAAAACCGCCCTATCGTGATAGAGTTATCGGTTTACTCATGGTCTATCCCTATTGATCCGTGGGAGAGAATTCACATAGATTTCACGCCCTATTAAAAAAAATAACAAGAATAATTTAAACCGATAGTTGCAAAATATTATTTATCTATGGATCATCGACAAAGGTCTTAATACTGGACGACAACGACGACGACATCAATCAACCTTCAAATTAGCTGTCAGTATAAATGTCAGTACGTTCAGTTAACTCAATTTAAATTTTTAACGTTTGGTTTAATTTAATCATTTGTTTACTCACTTATTTCTAATTTGTTTCTTAAAGTTTATTTATATTTGAACATAATGGGAGAACAAGTCCAAGACGAAAATAGTGACGTTGATTTAAATAACACTGAAGTTTCCTTTGATAACTTAACCATTTTAAAAGAATTCAGCAACATTGCAAATCTTGTAAAGTACGATATGTTTTAATACATCTATTGTTTTCAACTCGTTTAAATAAACTAATGGCTTTGAAAAGGCATTTCATAATGCTAAATTTATTTAAAACATATATAAAGGGGGCATATGATGATACTGCTTTCGCCTCTTTGGAGCATTTTATGGGTGTTAGCTATATGATGACTATTTTTTTTTTTAAGTAATATAATTTACTTACTGTTCATAATGTCTTATAGAAATGAAGACTTCTTGGAAACGGTTCCTAAAGCAAAGCTTCGACGAGTAAAATGGGTACCTATGTTTAACTGTTTGAAACAGGGCATTTTAGATGAAATGGTACAAGAACTTAGCACAATGTGGAGATATGAGAATATACCAGCAAAGTTGGAAATACTAGAAAAACAAAAGGAAAAGTTTGCAGAAATTAATTCAGACAAAAAAATGTGGTAAGCACAACTTTTTTTAGTGATGAGGTACCATTTGACCCAATTTCTGTTTTGTCAAACACTGCAAGCTATTTGGACTTCAAACAGTTCACACAACTTTATTTCTACTTTTATTTATTTTAACCTGAAGGGTATATATACAGTAAATGTAAATATGTCTAAAAATGGAATATGCTTACATATATTTTTCAAATGGTAGCACATCTAGTATATACATTTTTTGTTTCCACTTGTTTTCTTGTTTATCATTTTTTAAATGGTTTTTTTTTATGAGTGAAAATGATATGGTAATGGTAACTCTGCCTGCGCTAATGGGATATGCTGGCGGAGCACCAGTGAAGGGTGATAGATGAGAATGAAAACAGGCCAGTTAGCCCATCATGATAAATTCATCAGGAATTAACCATGATAGTTTCCAGGGGGAACCGCAGGGAGGTCGACCTGGTTGGGTATATTGCTAGAAATGGGATTCTCAGTCTCCATTACTAACAACCCCTTCCTCCCCCCGCCCCTTTTATAAATGGTTTCACTGACTACTTCAAGTGTTTGCAAGGATCACTAGTGGTCTGGTGACCTTGGCAAATAATTGACCTGACCATAGGATAGTCTGAAAATATCTGTTATAATTTTAACAAAACTTCATTAAATTAATTATATTAGTTTTTACCTGCAGATTCATCTATGTGACCGGTCCCAAGTAATGTTTTTAGATTGGGAAAATCATTTAAGATTCTATTTCCATCCTATATAGGATGTGTATACCATATTTCATAGAGATTGGTTAAGCCGTTAAGGTGTTATAACATAACAAACAAACTCAATTTCACATTTATTCATAATATTTAATTAAGTTTTATTAAAAGAACTATACAGGATTTTTTTTGTACCTCTATGTACTTAATACCAATATATTTTTAATGTTTATTCAGGAGGCCACAATTAGGTGATGTTAAAGCACAGTTAAAAGCCAGTGATTGTGTCAATCTACAAAAACAGAAGGTTTTATTAGAATCACTTGCTAAGGAATATGAAGCAAGAGTTGCCCAACTGAAGAAAACAATTTTAGCAAAAAGAGGATATCTCAAGGCTTTGCAAATGGATATGCAAAAATATCAAAGAAAAAATGAAGATTTTATCACTAAAATTGGTGACAGATTGGAAAATCATGAGAATTTAATCAAATCATTAATACCAAATAAGATGCCAGTTCATGAAATTATTTGGACAGATATTGAGTTGGAGAGTAAGGAGTAAATTGATAATGCACAGTCATTTGAATAAAATTTATATATTTCAGAAAATTGTACACACCTGAGAAAAGTACAACGAAATATCATATTTTGAACTCAATTTTTTCAGAAACTTACTGTTTACTAGTGTAGATAAAAGGAGATAATAAAATGTTAGTGTTCATTTTAAAGTGATACTGACAGTAAACCACATAGAAATCTAATTTAGCAGCATTCTGTTCAACTATACCTAATTTCACTATACATTTGGATTGTTCAAACAGATAAAAGATTTTTAATAAGTAATTGTAAGCAACAAACTTACCATATAAACAGATAAATTATAAATTTGTTTAAATATGAATTAATATTGATAAAATATATAGAGAAAATGATACCCTATTAGCAAAATACATCAAAAATAGTACAATAGCATAAGAAATTACAGAATTTTATGCTTTATTATAAATGCAAATTAAAATAAAACAAAAATAAATCTCTTACTTTAAATAGTTATATTTATTAATGAAAATCATTGGACAATGTTAACATAGCTAAAAATAAAATTGTACAATGCAAAATCTGCATATAATTTTATATTATTTTATAATTACAGCAATTGCACTATTGTTGCGAGGACTATACTGTTTCTACCACCTTCAATCATTGAAATTATTCCATTCTATGACTTGTTATTGCAAACTGTCAAAGCCTCACATAGGAGATCATGCCAAATATATAATTTCATCATTATTTACTTATTTTTTAAGAATAATACTGAGTGCAAAATAACATTAATTGATTACTCACTCCCTAAACAACTGTTTCCAATTTGATCTTAAAAACATATTACTGAAACAGGAAGGAGGCAATGAACTAACATACCTAAATATTTATATACAAGTCAAGCATGTGGATTTAGTTATATGATGCAAGGTAATGTGGCACCATAATCATTTTACATGAAACAAGACATTCACAGAAAAGTTTCCTGAAGGGCATGTTAGTTCTATTTTATTAAGCCATCCTTTTTATTTCTATACATTTAGAAGTGATGAACATTTTTTAAGTAAGTGACAGTGATTTTTTTTGTTTAGGCCAGCCCTACAAGAAGATTATTTTACTTCAAGAAAATAAATGTCAGTGAAATAGTTATAATTTAAAGTCACAACAATGAGAGACTTCATAGTTGTTTGTTTTGATAATTTTTGCCTAATAAAAACTAAAATTTTCAAATTAACCAATCATCGTCACCTATACGACCTATACATACTTTACATTTATAGGCACATTAGTTATAGAATAAACAAAGCAAATGTGCTTCCGATCCACTACAACTTAATATATATTTAATTATGAAAATGTAACGACGCTTTAGTCCAATGCCCGCATCTTTAAGATCGCTCAGTATTCTTCAAACTCTTTAAAATTAACGAAATAATTTTACTACAACATCAACATGTTAGAATAACACAACAAGGTACAAATACGATCTAAAGGCTGTGTTTTATCAGGGATCGAAAAAGCAAGTCACCGAGGCATCGCCGAATAGCTCATGTCTGCTCAATATCGACAAAATGTAGAACTAAATTCATAAATTAATATCACTCACATTAATAATAATAAAAATTAAAAATAAGAAGGCACAAGCAAATTGATAAATAATTTTAACAATACATGACATATTATTCGGCTATGTCCAATGACCACACTAAACATAATAATTATAGTACATAATATAATTAATTATTTGTAGCATTCCTCTCACTGTGCAGCACACTGGATCCCAAACGTCAGTTATTTCTTCTTCGGCGGTGATCGTTGAGGCGTAGCTGGCCTCCCACTATTGATGCCATTGTATTGGTATTTTGCTTTCTTTTCTGACGGTTTTAATATCTATAAAGAATATGAAAGTTTTCATCTGTTCAAAAAAATAGCAAAGTAGGTACAATTATATTTTATGGAAAGGTAGGGCCATACAAAACTTTTTATATAACACGGGGCAAACGAGTATGAAGCTTAGCTGATGGTAAATGACTACCACCGCCCATGATCACCCGCAATACCACAGGCATTGCAAGTGTTACATATATAGGAGCATAACTAAATCATTTATAAAATTGTTTCCACACTTAATTAAAAGTTTTACAACATTTTGTATAACATACTAATGCAATTTTAGTATTTTGTCGTTTTTGAACTAAAAAAATATGCATAATATTTGATTATAATAAGGCATTATGAACATTATGTTACCTGGAAGGAACACATGAGCGTTTCGTCCACAGACATCATACCACCTGCGTTATCGAACTCTCCGCAGTAGTTAGGAGCGGAAAACAGCGTTACAAGTTGTCGTTTCGCGAAAAACTCGTAGCCATCTTCTACTACCTGTTACAAAATGAAGAGTACCATTATAATATCAGACTTGTTAATACATGACTGAGACAAACAATAAATGAGAATGTTAATACATGACATACAATAAATGAGAATGGAAATATATTTATTCTTTAGTTTATCTGCAATATTTGTAATACTTTGGTGGCACTACACTCTTACATTACCACCACACACACACACATTATACAAATCGGTCCTTATTATAATATAACACACCACAGGGAGACTTTGTACAAAAGTCGATTGCTTGGGTACCTCTGTCCCATTCGTGTTTCAACCGTAAAGCAGTTGTGTTTGCATGGCTGTGTTTCGGTTTGAAGAGTGGGATATGGCGTGAATTTACTGGGTACGGAGGAATAACACCTGAGTCCTCAGGAATGGCAACGCATGGGGGGTATCATGGGCGAAACAGTATACCCTGTTATGTCCATGGTACTGCTCATGACTATAGGCGACGGTTACCACTTTCCATCAGGTGGACCGTCAGCTTGTTTGACATTCTAAGTTGTATAAAAAAAAAACTACAGGGGTGTATGGAGGCTTCTGTCCTAGTTCTGTTAGTGTAATTTTTCGCGGGAGAGCAAATAAGCCGGCATGCACTATATTTTTAGAAATTGGTGCAAGTATTCGGAAATCCTCGGCTTATTTAGGGCGAGTCTGGGGATGATTTATTATTTATTTTCTGTACATATACACAACAATATGACAATGCAAATTTCGGAAGCCCTGAACCAGCAACCTTAGCTATGAGAGAAAGGTGATGAAAGCTAAAATTCCACTGAAATCCCTTTGACACTTATATTTGCTTTTATCGCTAATTAATCAATAATAAACATTTTAACAAAAAAAAAAATTATTTTTGGTTTAATGTTAAGATTTGCTGGCCATAGCACAGATATATACCTCGAGAATGTAAGTACCTAAATTATTTTCCTATAGGGATGTAATCGTCATTTATATTAATTCAAGGTGTGTAGAAAAAGAGCCTCATTTTTTTAAATTACATCTACCCAGTAAGGTACTTCATGCGAAGAACAGATGATTGTTACATCTGCCATGTGATGGCATTGGTACGTTTTGAATGAATTAAATTAGTTACCTGATGAGCACGACAAATCAAGTCCAAATCATGTCTGTTTAGGAATTTGCTGACAACATCTGGGCCAAAGGTGAAAGACACGCCGCGATCATTCTCCCCCCAACCTTGGACATCTTTGTCTGGATCTGACCACAGTAGATCACAAAGTAAACCTACAAAAATACAATAATTAGTAGAAATTATTATTTTTAATTATGTACATATTAAGAAGTTAATTTAATTAAACCTGTTGGATGTGATATGTGAGAGCTGATGACATATTTACCTGTATCGGGAACATCAGTAGGTCTCATTATCCGCCTGATTTGTTCCATACCCTGCAAGTCTGGTGATAGGCCTCCATGGCAGCAAAATATTTTCTCGTCAATAATGGCGGCAATGGGAAGACAATTGAAACAATCAGTGAAAGTCTTCCACAACTTGATGTTGTATCGACGTTTGCATTCATCATAAAAGCCTGTAAATTAATATGGTCACTGAGTGAAAATGAGTTTTAAGTACATCCAGGATATTATTTAAAACTAGCTGACTCTATTTTCTTATTCTGCTATTCGGGACGCCCGATACTAACGTCACTCAATTGTATTGCCTTTCCGAAATTTCAAGTATTATTACGAATCGTTTGTATGAGAGTATAGAAAAGTGTTGTTTTAGACTTTTTCAAGCATTTTTTTAATTTTTTCTCTCCGTAAGAACCATCCTTGTACTTACAGAAATATTCTAAAAAAAGAATTAGCGAAATCGGTTAAGCTGTTCTCGATATTTGCGCTTAGCAACACATTCAGCGGTTCATTTGTATGATATAGATGTATGTTATTTGTATGTTATTACAAAATAATAGAATAAAATATGAGTATGAATAGTAACAAATAAATAATTTTACAGGAATGTGTGAAATTTTTGATTGTGATCACTGTTATCATTTAAAAAAAATTGAAAATTATTACTTACCATAAATACGATTTATGCTGGCACATTCATGGTTGCCACGAAGAAGAAAGAAATTTTCTGGATACTTAATTTTGTAAGCAAGTAAGAGGCATATTGTTTCAAGAGATTGCTTGCCGCGATCCACATAGTCGCCAAGAAACAAGTAATTAGCTTCTGGTGGAAAGCCGCCATATTCAAATAAACGTAGTAGGTCTGTATATTGTCCGTGTATATCACCTGAAATTACAACACGTATCTTAAATAACAATGATAATAATAACAGATATTCAGTATAATATATGAAAATATTCTAACTTGTTCAGTAAGTACAATTTTTATGTGTATGTATATATAATGTGAATCCATATTTATGTAATTTGAAATTGAGTCTCTGTTGTTTCAGTTTTCACAGCTAAATATCGTAACCAATTTCAATAGATCATGTGGGGGAGGGGGAATAAAAATCTAAATAAAATTCTAGATAAAAGCAAAGATTATTCTTATCATCATATCAGCCGTTATCTGACCACTAATGAACATAGGCCTCCCCCATAGACCGCTGTAAGAAACGGTTCTGAGTTACCTGCATTCACTAACTCACTGCGATACATTTGGGGTTGTCATTGCATTTGTCTATATGGGGCCGACACTCAAGAATATTTCTTCCCCATCAGTTGTTTCTTCGAATTATGTGACCAGCATATTATCACTTCAGCTTGCTCGTCTTTCGGGCTATGTCGGTCACTTTGGTTCTTCAGCAAATAACCTAATTCAGCAGATTCTATCACGCAAAGAATTATAGTGATTAAGCAACTTAGTGGCAATGGACTGGTCACATAGCTCGAAAAACCGATAACCGTTGGGGAAGGAAGTGGCGACTCCGTACGAGCAAACGCAGTGTAGGACAATCCCCCAATAAATGGAGTGACGTCCTCAAATGCATTGCAAAGAGTCAGTGGATGCAGGTGGCTCAGAACCATTAGCAGTCTATGGGGGAGGCCTGTGTTCAGCAGTGGGTAGACAATGGCCGAGATGATAACCTTTTTGGAAACCAGCTTGTTCGGGTGGCAAGAAATCGTCGAGTTTGATTGGTGATAGTCACAATTCAGTAAGGATATCGGTGTATATTTTTTTAATAGGGTATTGTCACATTTCTTGAAGAACAGAACTACCGCACTTTCTGATTTACGTTTCGAGCTTAACACCGTTATGTTAGTTAGTTTTTGGATTTTTTTTGAACGTTGGGGCATATAAAGCTTCACTGTTTGGACAGTTTTTACTGACTTGTTGATATCGTCCGTTGTTTCACAATTTACCAGGTACTGATAACGATTTAACACTTCGGGGCTCTGGATAAGAAACGTAGGCTTCATCAGATGAAACCATTTCAGCCTAATATTCAGATTTAATATGCCTCTTACCATTCAGTGATCACTTCTATTGATCGCTGAGACATGATTGAACAAATGATGATTAAATGTCAAGATGAAGTCTATATCATTTCTTGTGCATCCATCAGAGCTAGCCCAGGTTCATTTCTTGTGTGACCGCTTTTGGAAGAAGTATTTCATCACAGAGTCCTTCCTTCTCCATGAAATCAACTAATTAACTAATTGTTGTCCCCTAGGATTTCACCGCCCGATGCCAGTTTCCCATTCTCGTCTTGTTTTCTTTCCTTTCCCCCAATTTAGCGTTGCAATCCTTTATCAACAGTGTATTGAAATTTAGAGGAATGTATGATTATTGAAATGTCCTCATACCCTCCACATCATGATGATCAGTCTATTACGGCTGGCGCGTATACCTGTATAACCTTCAGCGAATACCTTTTGGTTAATTCTGAGTACCAGATATGCCTTTGCCGACACACTCTCGATCTTTAAAGACATTATTAATGAGAGACTTGTGGACTTCGAATCCGAAACCACCATGGATCAGATGGTGGATCTCCCGGTAGTGGAACAAATTACCGGATTTGAGGATCATCAGTAACATCCTCCAGTAGATTCCAAAAATCGCCATGTAATCTCGGTATATAATAAGCAACCATTTTCTTTCCTGTGGGTGTCGTAAGATGCGATTAAGGGAACGTAATAGTCGAGGAATGGTGATAGATGAACGTAATAGATGATGATGGAGATGGGATAGCAGCGTCGTAAAACATTAATAAAGACTAACTGCGGTTGTCAACTCTCCTGTCAAGCATGGCAACCACTGGAAAAATCTGCCAATAAGGGGAGGCCTGTGTTCAGCAGTGTACGGTTAAAAACTAATATAATGAAATGTTACGTATCCTCCCCATGTATTTGTATTTCAGGTACTTAATCCTTTAATATTCCAGTGAAACTTGTTCACATTTCTTTTCAATTCAATAATGTTCTGATCCTCATCTCATTAAAATTCGTGCGTTATATGTTGCCAGATCCAGTCGTTTTTGTTTGTAGACTAATCTCCTCCAAAAATTCTTCGCACCCCCTGCTCTACTGTTACCATGACTGCTATCTTGGTCAGGAATAGTGCAGCTGCCGAGTATTGGTGGTCATTTCTTTGTAGTGTTTAGCATTGGGAGGATTTTGCCAGTAGTTGCCACGATGACAAGCGAGTTGGTAACTGTAGTTAGGCCATTAGTAATGTTTTAAAATGGACGGTGCTGCCCATTCCTCAAGCATTAAGTTCATTTATTCGCCTCTTATGACAGGTACTGGAAAGGAAGCGGTGGCCTATTCAATGTAGGAAACACACGGACAACACTGCATCAAGTTACTTGACTATATATATTGACACAAGATAAACAATAGTACTAAAGTTCAGTATGAACACCCAGTCGCCCGCTGCGATCTAACTTAACACTCTCAAACACGCGTCGGCACCCAAAGTCTAATAGATGTCTTTATTCAAAGAAAGATAGAGGATTGCATATTTACGAGGTATGATAAGCAGCTAGGCTTAATTTTGACAGAAATCCAAATTATTTAATTGTTATTTAAAATTTGAGGTTGACTATACTTGGGTGATCATTTAGACAACTAACAAAATAATAAAATATATTATCCCACTTAATAAAAAAAGATGACTGTTTTATAAACATTAAAATTAATATGTATATTCTAGAATATACTTTGACACCTATGATTTCACTCATGCATTGCTATTACTGAGAACTATGGTGCATACGTAAATGGTAATTTAAAGCCCTTTTTTATATAAATATTCATAATAGTGAAAAGTTACAGTATTGTACTAAGAAAAAGTGTAATATTGATAATGTCATTATATTTACTTATTGTTGCAGTAGATAAATGAAAACTTTTGTACTTCGATCTGTATTAATAATTATATATAGTAAATATGTGAAAATAAATTTGTTTAAATATTAATATCATATTATTACTAAGTGATACAACATTGATGCAACATTGTTATTCTCTAAATATTCGTTTAACAATTAACTTTACAATTAACGCTGCGCAACTTTCTCAAAGTCACAGCAAAATCTACATTCTTATTATATAGATAGTGTCTCTATACAAATGCTTCGAAAAAAGCGGGTCAACTTTTTCTGTTTTTCTTTTTCTTACTGTTGCAATTATGTTAAATTTATTAATCATATTTATGTAAAGGAGACACGTAGCGCCATCCGTTATCGCTCTGAGAATAACTCGGCGCACGCCATATTGTATTTTGCTCTATGATTTCCTCTGTCACTTGCGTCGCATGTCTAGCATATATAATAAAATAAAATATAAGAAATATTAAAAGTTATCGTTTATTTTTCCATCCAACCATCTCAACATGGAAGCAGAGCGTCGTTTAAAAAGAAAAACTGATTGATATAAGTGAAATACAAAGTATAAAAGTTTAAAAGTGCTATTCAAGTTTGAGGTTATAGTGACACGCAACGAAAAAAAAAATTATCGTGAAAGTATATAAATTTATATTAATAAGAAAATAGAAGATATTATGATACCTATTTTTGATGGTGCAAACTATTCAAGCTGGAAATTAAGGTTAGTAACTTTGTTGGAATACAAAGAATGCCACGAGGCCGCCATTAACAAGATGCCAAAATGAAAATGCAGAAGCGGAATGGAAAAAGAAGGATTTAAAAGCAAGGACTATAATAATGAGTACAATTTCAGATAAACAATTAAAATATATTAGTGAATGCAAAACAGCATATGAAATGATAAAGAAGTTTGACAAGATGTATTTAACACAGTCTACAGCTATGCAGATAATATGTAGAGGAAAAATTGAAGAGATAAGACTAAACATTAGAAGATTTTTTTGTTTCTTTCGAGAAAACAATAAATGAGTTCAAAGCGGCTGGAGGAAAAATAGATGAAGTGGAGAAGTTAAGATACTTGCTTAAAGCTCTTCCACCAAGCTATAGTTATATAGGAGATTTTCTTGATATAATTCCAGAAGAACAAAGAACAGTTGATTATGTATGTTCTAAAATAAAAGAGAAAAATATTGCCAATAGCGACTCGGTAATGAAAAATAATAACATAATATAATAAAAATAATATATAATATTAAAATAATAACAGTGAAATTAATTGGCTTTTAGATAGTGGATGTACCGACCATATAATAAATAACGATACATATTTTTATAATTTTATAAATTTGAAAAATACTGTCTATGTGAAATTGCCAGATGGCAAAATGTTAAAATCTACTAAAATAGGTACTGTTAAAATCTATTTCATGAATTATTATAATCAAAAACATGTGGATTTGAAAAATGTTTATTTTGTCGAAGGTATTAAGCAAAATTTGTTAAGTTTTTTTAAAAATAACTAAAACTTGTACAATAGTAGCTAAACATGCAAATGCAAAAATTTATAATAAAGCTAGAGAATTAATAATTGTTGCTGATAAAATAAATAATTTGTATTGTATAAAAAGTTTTGTATTAAAAAATGAGATGTTTGCATATTCAATAAAATTTAACTCAGAAAGAGAAATGGCATAGAGCACTTGGTCATGTAAATTTTCAATATTTAAATAAATTAATAAATAATAAATTAGTACACGGTTTGCCTGATAAGATTGAAAGCACAAAAATGAAATGTTCAAATTGTATTAAAAGTAAAATAACAAATGTACCTTTTGAAAATAATAGAACTAAGACTACTGAAATTTTAGATTTAATTCACACTGATTTAAACGGTCCACATAACACAACTGGTTATTGTGGAGAAAAATACTTTATGACATTTATCGACGACTATAGTAAATGTACAAGGATATTTTGTATTAAAAGTAAAGCTGAAGTTGCTAGTTGTTTCATAGAATTTGTAAATTTAGTAGAAAATAAATTCAATAAAAAAGTTAAGAAAATACAGTGCGATAATGGCAAAGAATATTTAAATAAGGATATTTATAATTTTATAAGGCAAAAGGATATAGAGTTATTACCATGTCCACCCTACGTTCATGAACTAAATGGAGTAGCGGAAAAATACAATAGGTCTGCTATGGATATAGGTAGGTGTTTAATGAGAGAAGCTAAAATTCATAGAAGGTATTGGCCTGAAGCAATAAAAACAGCAGCATATTTAAAAAATCGAACAATTGCAAATACTGTAGAAAATAAAACACCTTATGAGATATTTTTTGGGATAAAACCTAATGTAGAGCATTTAAAAATTTATGGAAGTAGAGTTTTTGTCAAGGTTCCTGAAGTTTTAAGAAAAAGTAAATGGGATGATAAAGCACAAGAAGGAATTTTAGTAGGTTATAATGAAAATAGTTATAGAGTTTTGTTAAATAATAGAATAATTAATACTAGGCATGTACAGGTAGTTGAAGAAAATACTGAACTGATTTGCTTAGAAAAACTAGATGATCAGAAAGATAAAGAATTAGAAATTGACCAAACTTCAAAAACCAAACTTCAAAAGATATAGTAAAAACTGATTATGAAAGTGATGAAAATTATGTGGATACTGATGATACAAATTCTAATAATGCCTTGAAAGATCTTGTAAATGATGATAATTTAAATAATAATAGAGACAAGGATGTAGTGGTAGGATCGGAAAAAAAGAAACATAACTCCAATTTCTAGATATGGTAATCCAGTTTCACATTTTATATATGTTAATAATATTGATGCAAATGTACATTTGAGGAGGCGATGAACTCCAATGATTATAAGCAATGGCAAATAGCAATGGACTCAGAAATAAATAGCTTAAATAAAAAAAATACATGGCAAATTGTTGATAAGCCAAAAGATAAAAAAGTTATTGATGTTAAGTGGGTTTTTAAAAGGAAAAGCAATAATTATAAAGCTAGATTAGTTGTAAGAGAATTCCAGCAAAAGGAATTCATTGATAATGCTTACTCACCAGTAGGAAAAATGCAAACTTTAAAAATTTTATTGTCATATAGTTGTAAAAATAATTTATTTATTGAACAGATGGATGTAGAGACAGTTTTTTAAATGGTTATGTAACGTCAGAAGTATATGTAAATCAACCGGTTTTATTATTAGATTGTTTGGAAACTTAATTTTCTGGAAAACACGTAAACAAAATACAGTAGCTAAATGTTCAACTTTTGCAGAATATATTGCTATGTCAGAGGCAGTGACAGAAGTACTTTTTATTAGAAACTTGCTAAGTAAATCATTTGATGTAAAATTTAGTCAACCAATAAAATTATATGAAGATAACTCAGGTGCAATTACAATTGCTAAATACGGAAATTTTACAAAAAATTCAAAGCATATCAAAGTTCAGTATCATTATATAAATGAGAACTATGAAAAGAAATTAATTGATATTATAAAAATTGATACAAAATTTAACTTAGCAGACATGTTAACTAAAAGTCTAGATAAAATAAAATTTTTGAGGAACAGGTTAGAGTTAAGATTAATTTAGATTATGTAAAAGATTATAAATTTAAGCAGGCGTGTTGTAATTATGTTAAATTTATTAATCATATTTATGTAAAGGAGACACGTAGCGCCATCTATTATCGCTCTGAGAATAACTCGGCGCACGCCATATTGTATTTCGTTCTCTGATTTCCTCTGTCACTTGCGTTACATGTCTAGCATATATAATAAAATAAAATATAAGAAATATTAAAATTTATCGTCTATTTTTCCATCCAACCATCTCAACACTTACAATTGTGTTCGTGACTGGGCTACCAGACTAGAAATTATTACTTTAGATTAAGGTAAATAGGCAAGGTCGTCGATTAAATAATCCTTTATTACATTTAATTTCATTTATACAATAAATTATATTATTTATTTATTAATAATAATGCGTACATAAAGAATAAGAATGCGACATATAGAACTTTGTAATTCTTTCATATTGATTTAAAAATTATTAAAATTGTGAAAGTTGAAAATCGGTATTTGTGGATCTATGTATGTATGTATACTCAATCTCAGATAGATGATTACTACGGTATAAGGAAAAAAAGAACTTTATCATAGGTACACAGGGTTATAGGCGAGAAATTGAATTTTGAATTAATTTTTACTTAACCGATTTCTTTAAATAAGAATATCTCAAAATCTTCTCATTTTAATTTTATACGGGTATATCCCGTATATTATATATATATTTTTTTTATTTTTACTTACGCATGGGAATGGAAATATGAGTTAATTAATTACAATTGACTTAATGTAAAAACTGAATTGTATTTTACCTTAAGTTTAAATTCTTAATACTATTTTGTTCTTAATGCTATTGTTTCTTAATCCTTAATATAAATACTTTTACCACTTTAAATAAAAATGAAGATCATTTTGATTAATTCGTACCGATATCTATACTATAAATGTACACGGAACTTCAGATTTTGATTTTAAAAGGAATAGATCATATAACACAGATCCTTTGGATATAATATACGTATATAGTCTAATTTAAAATCTCCATTTTGAAGTCACTTGAGAATAATGACTATTTTGTTAATAATTGAAATAATTGTGTCATAACAATGCACTTTAAATAGTTTGCATAATACTCAATAATATCTCTATGTACATAGCAATATAAATATCCTATATATATATTATGCAAGAAAATAGCACAGAATACAACAATTAAAAATAATTCAATAAAAAAAAACACCTCATATCGACAATTTTAATCCATTTATAGGGAATACGAGGGTAGTCTGAAAAATTTCCGACCTTACGCCAAAGATGTCGGCACTCGTAATAAAAGCTGGTGAACGTAGGTATGCATATTTTGACAGTTACTCACCAAAGTTTTGGCCATTTTGGACGCGCAGTTTTCAGTTGAGTGAGACGATTTTTGGAATGGAAAAAATTGAGTACCGACCTGTTATTAAATTTTTGTTTTTGAAAAAGTAATACGCCTACGCAAATCAAAGATAAGATGGACTCGGTGTATGGGAACTCTGCACCATCATTTACCACAGTGAAATTTTGTTGCTGTACGTTCGGGACGTCCAAAAATTGGAACTACTGACGATAACATTGCTAAAGTTCACTAAATAGTGTTAGACAACCGCTGAATTGGAGTGAGAGAGAGATAGCAGAGGTAATGAAAATGTCCAAATAACGTGTATGTCACATATTAAATCAAGATTTAAACATGAGAAAACTGTCCGGGCGTTGGGTGCCGCGTCTAGACCAAAAACGTGTTCGAATGAACATTTCCAACGCTTTGTTAGCGCAATAAATTCAAGTTTTGGCGCCGATTATTAAATATGTACATAAAACTTGGATACATCATTATACGTCCAAAACAAAAGTACAGTCAAAACAGTGGACTTCAAAGGGGGAACCGGCTCTAAAAAAGCAAAAACTGTTTTTTCCGGCTGGGAAAGTGATGTCGATTGTTTTTTGGGATAGCCATGGAGTTCTCTTAATTAATTATCTTCAAAAAGGAAAAACCATTACAGGAGAATACTACGCATCTTTACTGGACAAGCTGAAGGCAGAAATTGCGGAAAAACGGACACATTTGCAGAAAAAGAAAATCCTGTTTCACCAAGACAACGCGTAGTCTAACACCTCACCGCTTGCCGTGGCAAAAATCCACCAATTACCATCTGCCTTACCTACTCTCCAGATCTGGCCCCAGGCTTCTTCTTTTTGTTCCCTCATCTAAAAACTGCGCCGAGTGCTATTTCAACGAATTAGAGATGAGAACATCGCTGCTCCCAGCGTAGCGTAATGTGTTACAAGGAGACTACGGAGAAAAATAAATAAAAAATTTAAGAAAAAAAAAATGTATCATTGTTAGGTCGGAATCTTTTCAGACCATCCTCGTATTTTCAAAAACTTGCAACACAAAAAAAAAAATTATGCAGTTTTTTTATTAAAATAACGTGAGCATTTAAATTTATATTTATGGTTAAAAGTTTTAATTTCATTTGATTTATTTTTGTTTTATAATTTTTGCTCCTTTTTAATACGCAAAAACTCATTTTATTTATTAAATAATTAAATATTGATATGTCAAGATATGTTGTGCACGTAAGTATACAAAATACAAATAAAAAAAAAACAAGTCAGCTGATTTTACAAATGACTGACAAAAAGTTAAACCGTTTTTAAGATTCGAGGCTTTATCTACCTATATAATGTAAGTCTACATTATACATTAAAGCGCGCGCTTATTCAAGCACTAACAAAGTACAAACGCACACACTGTCACATGTACATACGTTACGTGTTTCTGTAGTTATGACAATCACAGATCTTGGTATTTTTTGAATGAAGTCTCTGGGGTATGATATTGACAAGTTATATTCCGGGATCTTATCTCTTAGCTTATAAAGCTAGGAACTATTTAAGGACATAAGGTTTTACAATACATAATGATACAGCATGATATACTTTATACTGAAGTATTAATATTATAATAAGTATTTTAAAATTATTAGATTTAAAAATAGACACATAATACCGTATAAATTAAATTTCCTTTTTTTAAAAGCGTACAGAACATTTTTCTTGTTAAATGTATAGTGATAATGTACAGGTTACTTTTAAAACTATTATATTTCGCACAGCACCTGACTGGTGTCTACATACCTCATGTAAATTATTTACAAACTCCACACTATTTCACTAAAACTGTCTATTATGGTAATATGTGATATTTTGTGATGTTGATTATAAGTCCGTAGAGGTGGTAGGCACGGCTAACTGCGCAGCCGGTTCACTGTAATACGTCCTGTTCGGTATTGAATTGTCTCCCTACCACCAATTGTAATTGGGAAAATTTGGTTGTGGCATGTAGTTGTAGTGTGGCGGCGCGACAGGCGGCCAGCCCGGGTATACAGCTGACGGTGGAGCCTGAGTGAAGGCGGTGGCGGGCGATGGAACAGCGACATCAAGAGACGTGGGAGGCGGCGGTGGAGGCTGAATGAAGGTGCCAGTGGGCGGTAGAGGGGCGATAACGGAAGCCGTAAGGGGTGGGGGCGGCGGTGGTGGCGGTGGTGGCGGCGGCGGCGGCAGCTGCGTAAGCGGAGGCGGAGGTGGTGGCAGAGGCAAGACTGAGGGTAGTCGCGCGTGCGGCAATGATGTCACGAATGATGTCGACGGACCCGCCACGCTCTCCGTCCTACTGGGGTCCGCAAGCCCACTTTTAGCCGGCGGAAAACTAAACCCATTTTCCTTCGACTGCCACGTTTTAAAAATATTTTTCAAGTTTCTCTTATCATTCGTCGAGAGCAAACTCGGCTGAGACAACGCTTTCAAAATATTTACCAATATGTCGTCATTAGGAAAACTTGCGAAAGAATTCGGTAATTCTTTCTCAATCTCTAGGTCCATTTCCAGCAGGTTTAACGAGTTGAATGTTTCCAATACATTTGTTAGTTCATCCAAATGCTTCTTGAATTGTTTTACAATATTGTTTTTTGATTTTTCAGTAGCAGCCAATGTCTGGATATCTTCGTTTAATATGGTGCTTTTCACTTTCCACTGGGCACAGCCAGTACAGTTGGGCGTAATTTTTCTCACTTTAGATGGTCCAGCTAATGGTTCCGACGCAGTTCTTTTTACACTATTAGGCGCCTTGATGGAAGCGGGCAAAGGTGGTGGAGGTTTGCTCGTGTCTACTGAAAGTTGAAGAGGTTGTGCTGACGGGACTAACACGTGGTACTGCACACGGAGGTGGTTCGCGGTGGTATTGGCGGTGGTACTACCGGATTAATTAAGGGTACAAATTGGCAGTTTATTTCCCCACTTATAGCGGTGGTGGAAGTGGACGCGCATTCGTCGCAGGCACAATAAAAGGTACATAAGAAGCTGCATGTTTTTGACAAACATGTCTTTGATATTATTTTTATTGTACATTATCTTCACACCAACATTGACGGCCGAATGACGCTCTGCTAGTACTTTGCGCAACTGGCCAGTAGTTAAAAAAATATCTTGTTCTTCCCTACTTGTGTATTTGTACAATTGGGTCAAAGCACCCAGTCAGATTTTGGGAATTATGACAAAATTGTAATATTACTTTTTATATTATCTACACTGCATTCATGGCTGAACTTGCAATGTATTTGTAACATTTAGCTCAAATCTCGACATATTACGTCAAAATTTTCATTGGAGTCATTTGTGACGTTACGGGTTATTCTTGATGGCGGCTTTCCGCCGTTTTATCTAAGATTGTTATTATGAATTCTAGTAAAATCTTATTGCAATTAGTATGTAAACACACATGTACAAAATATCAAAAACTCATGAACAGTAATTATAGAGAAACTAAATTATATTACCGATGTACCACCACCATTCTGATCCACCACTTCTTATAATTTTAATAGTAATAAAAAGGACATGTATAAAACTTCGTATTGCAATGTCTTAAGGAACTTTCTCCGTCAATGACAACAGACAACAACTAATTATTATTTTAATAATAAGGACATTCATACAATGTATTCTGTTCTGTATTGATCATAAATAGTAGTCAGATCTTAAGAATGGACATTCATGACATGGGTTATGAAAATGCAAAAGCAAGAGATATATATAAAAATAGACTTGGAATGATGTGAATATATTAATTTAATCAATTTTAGTTAATATGCATTTGCTCTTAAGTTTTAAAATCTTTATAAAGTAACATTATAAAAATAAAAGCATGATTTTTGTAAGGATAAATTCAAAAAATAATTAACAGATTTTAAACATTCTTTCATCTATAGGAAGCTACACTAGTAGCCAATAATGGTCAATAATGGACTGCATTTTATTTTTAACTATGTGAGCCAGGGCAGGCCTCTAGTGGTATATAAAATAGCAGTTGTATATTCAATGTTTATGTAAGTAAATTATGTAAATAAATTCTGAGGGCCTCCAGCTGAAGACTCCGGTACATTTCTCAAATTTTTATGACAAATCGTTTATGGTGCAAGCTGTACGGCTATGGAATGCTATACCAGTTTCCATACGAAATATAAAATGTCTGGTTACTTTTAAAACAAAACTTAAGGACTTTTATTTGAGCAAGTTGTCATCTCCTTAATATGTTTATATGTCTGGTTAGCATACTTATTTCTTACTTATTATTATACTTTTCGTGAACAGTATTTATATATTTTTATGTATTTGTGTAGGCGTTTATATGCATGTATGTATATGTGTATATGTATGTAAGTATATCTATCTGTGTGTGTGTGTGTGTGTATGTATATATATATATATATATATATATATATATATATATATATATATATATATATATATATATATATATATATATATATATATATAATGAGTAGGGATAATTTTTATATTATTATATGTATTACATCTCCCATATCTAGAACTAACAAAATTTTTCATCATGCCTCCTACCAAATTGTTTATAATTATCCTCTCCATCCAAAGGTTGCCTGGAAGAGATCGCTCTTAGCGATAAGGTCGCCCATTGTTTTCTCATTGTGATTATTTCTTGTAATTATTTATATTCATAATAAGTTTACTATTGTAATCTTTTGGAGGAAACAATAAAGAGTATCTATCTATCTATCAGTGATCATCTTTTTACATGTATTAACAAAATAGAATGTATCAAACTAGGACCATTTTTGATGTAGAATGTGCCATTTCATTTAAATTAAAAAAACAGAGACATACTGAAAGTGTTTTACTTAATCTTATTAATATAAGAATAAAATTCTAACTAGATAATGTCCTTGGGATAACATGGGAGACATTTCGAGAAAAATTAATGAGGGGTCTTAATATAGCTAATAGATGTTGAAAGTGGTTTACTTTGAAATTTTGTTTGTATGTTTGTTCCAGCATCACACAAAAACTATTGTATCAAATTGGATTTGGAATTCACAGTTGTGTTCCTGAACGTCTAATTAAAAATCTGGTGTATACTTTATTTGATATCCCCTTAAAAATTGTCTATTTCA
This sequence comes from Galleria mellonella, assembly GCF_026898425.1. Lineage (NCBI taxonomy): Eukaryota > Metazoa > Arthropoda > Insecta > Lepidoptera > Pyralidae > Galleria > Galleria mellonella. The sequence continues at coordinate 1,444,233 of NW_026442045.1, read as the reverse complement.
TTGAATTTACTAGTTCTGAAAACCATGCATATAATGTAGTGGTCATAAAGATATATATAATTTGTGTTATATATAAGTAATAGTCCATTACCACAAATTTTAAGTGGTGCCTCTAATTCCAATAATATGGGCTGTTGCAGGAATATTTCCCTGGATTTGGTGCAGAGGCCGCGGACCTCTGACTCTGACATCTGCACTGTCTTGCCGGGCCTGCATCCTCGAACTAAAACAATATTTTAACAATTTATTTTTAAAAATTATTTAAACATTAAATAGTGAAAAGTTATTTAAACATTATTTTCTGTATCATCAACTATATTCCTACCTCTTTGTACTTACTATAATGAGAAATACTGTCTTATAATGCAGTTTATTTATATTTAATCATAATAAGCAAGCATAATAAGAATAATAAAGTTGCCTCAAGCCATAAACAATGCATTTAACTAACATATTGGAATAAAAATATATGTAGATATAGAACAACTTGACTGTTATATAGTTTCTACATTCAATATACATTAAATACAAATCTATATAATAACGTTCAATAAAAGTAATGCACTTTTAATAAACATCAATCATTACAAATAAATAAAGTATAATTACTTGCCTAAATGAGAAGTGGATTCACAGAAGTAATTTCTCAAATAACAAACTTATAACAGGCAACAAAATCTTAAAATAATTCTTTAATTGAATAAATTATATTCCATTATGATAACTCATAATTTAAGGCAGAGTTTTTAGTATTCAGTGAATACACTTCATTTATAATGACAAACAATTGTAATGCATGCCAAGGTAGCAACTAAAGACATGTTACAATCATATTTAACCAGTACTATATTTAACACATACACTTTAACACTTTACAAGCAACTTATTCACATATGGGTTCAAAAGCATAAATATCAAAATATTAATGAATAGGACAGGTTTCTTTTCAATTTATTATTTAAATAAATTTATATTGTAATATACAATAAACAGATAAACATTCAACAGTCAAGAGTAATTAGCCTATTAATTGTTTACATAGACTATCAGGCACATTGCCAAAAGCAAACTGTTATAAATTTGTGCAGATTTTTTGTAATTTTTATATTATTATAGAATTAATAAAAAAATAAAAACTTTCTATAATTGCAAAATATCAGATATGAAATCACCAGAGATGTTCAGTTTTTATGATACCAGTAAGAGACATTATAATGTCACTTATAGAACCCCAATTATTATTGTATTTACATTCCAAATAAGGTTGTGGACTTAGAGGCAGGCAATAAACAAGTAGGATACTTAATTATTATAAATATATTGAATTTCATCAATAAGGGTTCAGCCTGCAAAACATTTCATATTGTATGTCAGAAATGTGGACAAGAATAAACAACAAAGGAAAAACTGTAAAAATTGGATTTGAATATCTTTTATGACTGATTACTAAAGGAAGAATAAAATACAATCTAGCTGAATACTTCCACAAGAATTTTTTAAGTGACCATACATTCTCCTGAAAAGATGTCTTTCAATTTCCCTTTTCTCCTTGCGGTTTCCTGCTGCAGTCTGTATACTGTTGTAACCCGTCAATAAGCAGCGTAATAAAGTGAAATAAAAATGTTTAAATCAATCCAATGTTTAATGAGTATAAAACAACAATAAACCCATACAATATGATATACCTTTTAATTATATTACTGATGTTATATATATATATATATATATATATATATACATATTTAATTATTAAGTTATAGCCGTAAGCTTCCCTCTAAAAATAAATAAATAAATAAGTGTTGCGTGTGTAAGACCTGACATCGTATTATAGATAGAAAGCTTTCTTATAACTACTATTATTTTCAATTTTATTCTAATTTATAAGTATACATTCGAATATTTTCGAAAGATACTCTAATGTAGAACCAGCTAAGAATTGAGGATAATCGATTTATTTATGAGTTTGACGTTCCTCTACCTCTACATACAGAGTGATAATTACGCAACTGAGAACAATGAGCTTGGTCCCATTTAAATCCATTACAACAGTTAAGAATATAACAAATATAATGCACATTAAAATACGTATTAAAATTATCTTTACCTTCTAAAAGCCTGTGAATTAGACTGTCAACATTGAGTTCGTCAGCCATATTTACCACACGAATAATTTACGTCAAAAAGTCAAATTCTTGAAGACAAACCACCATCATCTACTGCGCCGAGTGTTGTTTTTGGTTTTCCAATCATTCGAAAGAGCGTTTTGTTATTACAAGTGTCACTATTGTGCCACACCTAGTTAATAGCCTCCGTACATAGTCAATATTATTATTCATATTAAGGTTGATTCTGAGACCTCATTTCTCTAAACTTATCTCTTAACTTAATACTTTAATTTAATGATTCCACAACATTACTATTTTATGGACAATTGAATATGAATACATATACATATATGTATAGTTACAAAAAAATATGTGAGTATTCTAATCAAACACAAATTACAAATATGCCAATTTGCTCAGATAGAAGTCCTTACATTTTTTTTTAAATATGGTAGGTAATATATACTTTGTATAGAGGATGCTAGACTAACACAGTCGAACATTTAACGATTTGTCATAAAAATTTTTGAAATGTACTGGTATCTTGAGGTGGAGGCTTCTTGATGACCCAGATTAAGACAAAAAATCGTATGGAGAAAGTCAAACCACTTCTTTAGGTAGCAGAAGAAAAAGGGATTAAAAAGGATGTTGTGGAGCAGAGAAAGAATGTAAATTTACCAGCGAAAATACATGGGAAGCCAGATGAGCTTAGCACGAAACAGAGAATTATGATCAAATTTTCTAAGACCGAAAATAAACCTAATAAAAACATTTTAAAGACGCTCAAATTTATTAAGCTAATCTTGCGTAAGATCAAGGTAACAAGTGTACAATCAAGAATTGGGAGAAGTAGTGATTAGGATAATGCAATTCTGGTAGTTATAAGCAAGAAATTACGCATGATTAATTACTGTTGAACTTTGTTACTAAGTTGTTATTTTGCAGGTAACTATTCCTAATCTGTGTTATTAGTAATTTAATTTAAAATCTTTCTGTAACAATTTAAAAAAAACTTCTTTTCAGTCAAATCTCTTCTGACGAATTATGAACCTCCTTTTGTTTTGACTTAACACTTCGTTCATTATAAATCTTACCATAATAGTCCAAATGAATGAGATTTTTCAATGTTTAATATTTTTAAACGATATAAATTATGACATTTTAAAATTAAATTTGTGTTTTCTTCGGCCTCGAAATTTCGGAAAATATTGCATAGTAGTAGCTCTGTTTTTCTATACAAATGAAGTATTTGTATGGAAACACTCGATCTATATACTATAATATAATTAATCTTACATTTCAGTTTGTCCTATAAACGGCAATGTTGATATGCAGCTATATATTTAAAAACATGTCAAACTTAAGAAGCGCAAGTGGCGGCATCTGATTATAAACAACGGCCAATGTAACAAAATACCTATCTACCTAATTAGTAAGAAATGATTAACTACAAGAAAAAATATCAAAATTATGTAAACTTAAATTGAACAAAAATCTTGATAAAACAAATCTAAAAATAATGTATATATACATATAAGTAATACTATTGTTTAGATTTGTTCTTTTCGAAATGAAATCCTAATATAGGTAAAAATAGGATTTCATTTCTTATATATTTATTTTATTTATCTTCAATATAATACTGAATACCTGCCTTGTAATATCTACTTGTATTCCGAAATCTTTAACAAAAAAAAATCTACCTGCCGACCTACTATCTTACGTCAAAATAACGATCTTTGATAACCATAGACAAGAATATATTCATAAACAAATATTTTTTATTTTAAATTCTTATTCGAGTACGGTCAAAATGTCGCTGTTCGTGATTGTCAAGCTATTTTCTCATCGTAATGTGCCGTTCTGGCGCATAGTATGTATGAAACAGTGTGCTTTGTCGTGTGCGTTCTATTTTATTTTAGACAACACTTGACGGCTGGTCACAAAAACTTCATGACTCTAATTTCAACTTTCGTATACCATTGCTTCGGTTTTTGGTAAACAACACGTACTACACAAAACGAAAATCCAAGCTAGAAAATGAAAAATTACATCGCGAAGCAGTGAAAATTGTTGGTTGCATCACGGGACTTGTAAAGTTTTTTTTATTTTGTCACCGATGGAAGAGAAGATGGAGAGTGAACAAAGTATAAGTGGGGCCAGTAGTAGCTCTTCTGATACTTCTAGCGGGAGTTCAGATGGAGATGAAGAGTTGTTGGAATCAGTTCGTATCCTGGGTCAGACTCTAGAATTACCACAGGAGCTATGCGAGGACTACACAGTTTTCAAAGAATTCTTTTCAATGAAGACATGGGAGGCTTTGGAAGATGAGCATAAACAACATTTAATGCAGTATTTGCCAAAATTTTCTGAAAACGATGAAGAAGAAAAGGAGAAAACCATAAAAATGCTTTTTAATCATGAACCATTTCATTTTACATCACCTTTTACTGACTTTTATAACAATTTAAAGCAGGGAAACTATAGGCCTGATATTGCAAAAATGAGAAAGTTTTTAAAGAAAGCAAGAACTAAACAACAAAAACATAAGGTAATTATTTTAAATTTTGTATAGATATTAAGAAGAAGTAAAAATGTTTAGTTATCATTTATTAAATTGTTGATGAATAGCAAATTAATGATGAATAATGGCTCTATTTCAGATCAAATCTTATTATGCCAAGTTGTTGCCAGAAGTGTTGTTATCACGTGAGCGTTTATTAGCAGCAGCTAAGGCTGCACCACCAGGTCCTGTACCTCGTCTGCCTCTTTTACCTTCAAAGCCTTCATCCAAAAGTAATTACAAACCTTTGTATTTAAGAGCTAGACAAAGGTATTTTGAAGAGTTAGCAGCAATTCGTAGTGAGGTGGGTGGTGAAGAATCAGATGATGAGAACTATCCAGATGGACCCCCTGAGCAAACTACTAAAAAGAGAAAGCAAATTAGTGGACAGGTAAATAAGATTTTAATATAAAGGTTATGTTTGTATGTTATACTTATTAAAAACATAATACCATAATATTGATTGACATTCCAGACTAGCGACAGTAATGTGTCTGGAACTCTTGGTGCATCAGACTCAGCACAACCAACATCATTAGACTGTTTAAAGAATATTCTTGCTGCTCATCATATGCGTAGAACACATAGAGAGGTAAAATTTATTTGTGGTTTCAATTTGAATATTACATTTTTTTTATTATATCAGTGGTTCTACTACCACTGCTGAATGTTGGCCTCTTCTATAAGAGGGTTTTGCCAGTAGTTGCTATACTTGGTGTATTGGTAGGCAAATACAGTTAGGCTTTGATGTCTTAAAAGGGACGCTGCTGGTCCATCCCTTGACTATTAAGTTCCCTTAGTTGTCTTATGTCACCCACGGAAAAGGAAGTGGTGATCTATTCTATGTCAGGACCATACGACAAGAATACTCAATGAACTTAATAAATAAAATAAAAAATCTGTTCTTATATAACTTCTACATCTTATTTGAATAAAGTGTTAACACTGTTAACACTCTATTCAAATAGAATTGGGAATAGTTCTATCAAGTATAATGGTAGCATTTTTAAGTTTATTAATTATCTGGCACTTACATTACAATAAAAAAAGAATATCAATGTGTAGTTTATGCTAATCAAAATTCTATAATTTTAATTACATCTTAAGATTCAAATAAGGGGCATACATAAATGTAATATACAAATAATACATTTTGTGATGCTTACTCAATATATTTTTGTGATAGAATCATCCTGAACTCAATACTGCTGGAATAACATTAGAAGATATAAAGCAAAGAGTAGCTTTAGTTAATGGTGCTAAGAAAATAATGTTTGGTGGTCAAAAAACAGAGACACCAATACAGAAATTAAGAAGAGCATCTAAAAAGGATAAAGTCAAGCAAGACTTTAAATCAGTAAAGAGAAACAAGGAAGAACAGCAAGATAATGTGGAAAATAGACCTCTGTTACCAAATATTAAAATTAAATGTGAACAGGAAGAATCTGATTCTGAAAGTTCCTCATTTGTGGATCCAGTGACAAGTCCTAAACAATCAAACAAGTCTGTAGAAAATATAGATATTAAGCAAGAAATAGATCTCAAATATTCTAATATTACAAAGTTAGTACTGTGTTTATTTTCATCAATAATGTCACACTTGTTTTTTAAATGTTTGGTATACATAATTTTCAAATTTTCAGTATTAACTACAATGAAAGTAACTTAGAGAATAAGGTAAAACAAGAATCACAAGATTCTATATTGCCAGTTCATAGTTCAAAAATAAATCAGGCAGTTCCAATAAAACTTGAGGATCTGGATGGTATTGGTATGTATTCTTTAATATTTTCAATATTATTAAAATTCATGTTATGTTTTTTTACAAATGGTAACCTATAGACCAAATAATAAATAAGTTTCCAAGGATTAGCTATACCATAGTAACATGAAACAGGTTGACCTCCATGCTGTTCTTCCTGGAAGCCTTCATAATTAATTTTGATGATTAATTTATCATATTGGGTCAGCTGACCTGCTCCATCTTCACTTATCATCTCTCTCTGGTGTCCCGACAGTGTATATTGATGGTACAGGCGGGATTACCATTCCATTTTCATCCATTAGAAAAAAACTACATAAAACAATATTTTTTAATAAAATTTTGAATTTGTTTAATGAGTATCTTGTACTTTACAGATATGATGGCCCTACCAGTGGAAATAGCAGATGATTCTGGTGAAGTCATACCTGTAGATTCTACTGGCGGGGAAACAGAGGAGCCTCTTATGGATACTGATGAGTCATTAACGGAGATAACACATGCCAACTTCCTCTCTTTAGTGCGCGCGTTATTTCCCGCTAGGGCGGCACACCGCGCATCTAAACAGCAGTTACATGCAAGATGCGCGGCTGTTATGCGGTCGCCTATTGCACCCTTAAATACATGGTATAGTTGTAAGTAATAACATGTAATTATTTATGTAATAAGGGAAAATATAGTACCATAGAATTAATCTAATGTGTAATTAAGGTAAATTTATATTAGCAATGTTTATGTATGTGGGTTAAAATAGGGTTTTTTCATCCCTATATGGATTTAATTATTCAAATACATATAAATTTACAGAGATTTATATTATAATTATATTATTATAGACTAAAAGGTGCTTGTAGCATCTGTATTTATGAAATAAGGCTGTATTTATTTTTTATCTACTGTGAACTAATTATCTGTTATTATTCTTTGTAGTGTCCGATGATTGGTGTGCCGAATTAGATTCAGCTTTGGATTTCCTTGCTGGAGAAAGAGGGCCACATCCTGATGATTTTGTGCCATATTTGCAGTTTATGCCAGAAACACAAGTTAGTTGAAATATTAAACTAGATTTTTACTATAGAATAAATTAATTATATTATTATTATATTATTTTATATTACAATATAAAATTTATACCTTTTACAGATTTATTCTTTAGAAGGCAATTTTTGTTAGTCTTATATTAAGCATATTTATTGTACTGTTGAGAGTTTATCTGAATTTTTTTTCTAAATCATGATTCCAATATTTGAATACATATTAAATAGCTTTTCATTTTAATTTAAGAGTTTCTTCTTGTCGGTGCAACTAATTCATGCATCTTCCTCCAGCCAGCTCTATCCCAAGCCATATCCTTTATCTCCCTATACGACATGACGCCTAGTGTTTCCTTTATCTGTCCCATGTAGTTAATCCTCGGTCTTCCTCTTCCTCTTTTGCCCTCTATCTTTCTTTCTATTATGCTCTTAAAAAAATCGGGTATCTCTTAAAAACTTAAGTTAAATTAAATAGCTTAATTAATGTATTAAGGTTGATTTAGGCAAAATTATTAAAATTTTGTTCTTTATTTTTTTAAGTTTTTTTTAATATAAATATAAATACACTAAGAATTTTTTGGTTATATTTAGCCAATTTCAGAAAGAAGATTCTCAATTTGATTATATTTTATTTTTTTGTGGTACCTTATAACACAATTAGTTCTAAATCGATTTGGAAAATTCTATTTTTATTTAAAAGGATATACTTACAGATTGGTGCTATAGAAATCTTATAAATATCGGTTTAGTAGTTTAGTTTTGAATTGAAAATAACTGCTCTTATTTGCCACAATAGAAGCTGGCTTTTTTGTGGGCACAATCTTTTATTATACACCATGTATATTGAAATAGAAAAAATAAAAATACTTTAAGTAGGTAGAAAGGACAGTATTTTATGTATCTAATGTATTTTATCACTAGAATAATTTACGGAGAGAAAACAAGTTTCAGATGACAGTGGCTGGTACAAGAAACACTGTTCTTTTAACCCAACATTATGAAAAATAACTATGAAAATAATAGTATGTTTTATATATGTATTGTATATCTGAATCTCTGTACAGATGTACCAGTGGATAGGTGCAGGGCGTGATTGTGACGCGATATTGGGGCGGTTATGCGAGCGATGGCTGCGAACCGCTCCGCCGCCACCATCCTCCGCCTCGCCTGCTGTCTCAGCTCCGCCGACCACTACCGCGCCCGTTTCTGCTTCGGCTACCGCTGATCCCCCGCCGCCTAGGTACTAATACCCCAAACATTACCATTCTTAATTTAGAATTAATGTATTACATAGTTATAGTTAAATCTGCCGTGCCTTGGCAAGTGTAGCGATATAAAGAATGTTATTCTTTTACTGATGTATTTGAATATATTCTGTGTACATTATAGATATCCTACATCATGGGTAGTGCGTCCCCCGACGAATGCGGAGATTGCAGAATTTAGGGCACAAGAACGACGAAGATTTGCATCGGCTGCAAAACCATTTACATATGTACAACACGGGTATGCATTACATTTGCTATATAAAGTTTATAACGTTTCTAATGTTATAAATGTGACGTACTTAAGTAATACAGTTTATGGGTGTTAATTAATTAAATTTGTTTAATACGAAACATTTACGTCGAAAGAATTACATATTTAAATTAACACATTGGATATTTCTTTTCATATTCGCTTAGATAACACTGCAGATTATGGATTAATTAATACGGATTTAATACAGTAAATAGCCCCTTTTTGTAAAAAGTCAAATGTAAGTCTAAGAATAAAACTGATATTCAGGAACTGCTTTAGACATTATAATAATGAAATGTGAACATATTGTGATCGCACAGGTATAAGAGCGTGGTGGGCCCCGTGTGCCGCTCGTGGGGCTGGGAGGGCGGCGGCGGCGGCGGCGGTGGCGGCGGCGGTGGCGGCGGTGGCGTGGTGGCGGCGGGCGAGCGGCCGCGGGGCGTGTCGCTGGCGGCGCTGCTGCGCGACGCGGCCGCGCGGCTTCCCAACGGCGAGGGCACGCGACACCACCTGCTCACCCTGCTCAGGTCAGTGGAGGGGTAGTAACGGGTTTAAGAAAAGGTTATTACTATGAATAAGGGTTTCAATTCGCAGATGTGATTCTCTTAGTATAAGTTTTGACTTTTTGAAGAATTTAAATGGTATTTGTTTTATACAACTTAGAATGGCAAACAAGCTGACGGCCCACCTGATAAAAGTGGTAACCGTCGCCTATAGACATGAGCAGTACCATGGACATAACAGAGTATACTGTTTCGCCCATGATACCTCCCATGCGTTGCCATTCCTAAGGACTCAGGTGTTATTCCTCTGTACCCAGTAAATTCACACCATATCCCACCCTTCAAACTGAAACACAGTCATGCAAACACAACTGTTTCACGGTTAAAACACGAATGGAACAGAGGTACCCAAGCAATCGACTTTTGTACAAAGTCTCCCTCTGGTAAATAAGTAATAATATCTATTGGAATACTTTAACATATATACATAAACACCCTGATTATGTCAATTTTGAAAGCTTGATGTAGTGACTACAAGATCGTGTTGCAACTAAACCCGAGTTTGAGGTAGGGCAAAATAACTCTGGTAAGACAGAAGCCACAATTGACTTCTAAAAAGTGAATCTATTTAATTTTCTTGGGGCCTTAAGATGGATCATTCGACCTTTTAAGCCCTTAATGCCCCCCTCGTCCCAAATTACGGCCATGAATTGCAAGCATTGGCAAGGAATTGTCCCTGCTTATTCGCGTCTATGTTAGGTATCTAGAAGATTCACTACTACAAACAGAAAAGAATGACTATTAATTTCCATACATTAGAAACGCTGGGCACTATGTTATACATCTGTATAGGTCCTAATTTATTTTCTATACATTTTCTAACTTCAATTGTGACTAATTTTTGTTTTTAAATTTTTTTTTTTCGTAAATTCTAGAATGTCGCAGTGGATTACGCCATGTAGTGATCAGGCTCTACTGAGCGCGGTGTCGCCTATATTGGACAGACTGCAATCCGTCAAACGTGATCCAATTGTTAAATACGACCAAAGAACGGGTATTTGGACATACTTATACAGGCATAGGTGAGAAAAATAATTGATTTTCTTTTTTAATAATTGGAATTTTTATTTTATAATTTATTTAAAAAATAAGGCAAATACTTACAGGTTTTATGGATGAAAATGAAATGCTACCCATGCATGTATTATGGTTTATGCTGAGGGGGTGTCAGTAAGGGGATATGTTGTGTATGTGATATGTGAGATTTATCATTAATCATGGTGGTTTCCTAGGGAAGTGTGGAGGTCGACTTAATAAGGGTGTATTGCCTTCTTTCAATGTATTAAATTAGGAACCTATGTTATTAAATATCATTGAATGTAGGAGTGAAGAGGATTGGCTGAAGTTGGGAAGCGGGCGCGGCCGGCGCGGCGCGCCCAAGGAAGCGCGGCCAGCTCGAGGCTCGCGGTCCGAGCGGCCCGCCGCCGCCGCCTCCGCTTCCGCTCGCGCTCGGACCATACCGCAACTAGTGAGTGCAATTTCCAGCCTATACAGTATCTAATAAAACATAATTTTTAAAACAGTCATCATCACCATTATATCAGCCTATATATAAATTGTTCACTACTGAACACAAGCCTCTGCTATAAGGGAGAGTTTGCCGGTAGTTGCCATGTTTGAAAAGCGGGTTGGTAATCACAGTTAGGTTTTGATGATGTTTTAAGAGGGATGCTGCTGCCCATCTCTAGACTATTAAGTTCCTTTAGTCGCCACTTAAGATACCCATGGTACCTACTTCTCTCTTTTCCAAGAAGAGAAACTGTTATGACTACATATTAGCATTAGCTTTTACAAAAAAATAAAAAAGAGCAGAGAGAGAGGTGTCTAATTCAACTTTTTTGTATTGCATCATATTTTTCGGCAATTCTGAGTCGATTGAAGGTTTTTATTTTAATTAAAAGCAATTCCCATTTGTTGGTTTCATAGTTTTGCCCAAATTCTTTTATGGCACAAAATAATAATTTGTTTTTATATTTGCAGGCCGATATAGACATAGACCCGGCGGAAGATGTAGCTGAAAATGCGTCCGACAGCGACGTAGATGTGGAGGACTCGGGTGCTTCGCCAGCTCACCAGCTGTCTTCCGCGCAACTTCTTATGCAGGCGCAGGCTTCTCAGGCGAAGCAGCCTCTGCCACCCAAAGCGAAGGGAAAACTAGTCGCCACACCCCCCAAAGCGAAGTTGACTCTCACAGCAAAACAGACTCCCAAACAGAGTAATTTGATGTCGCAATCCGTTAAGCAAGCGACTCTCCTAAGTCAAGTGAAACAAGCTAGTTTAGTTCAATCTAAGCAAGCAGGTACTTCTCAGTCTGTCAGGCTAACACCTGCTTTGTCAGCACAATCGAAACAGTCCGCATTGATCGCATCAACGCCAAAGCAAACTAGTTTAATGGCTCAGTCTGTGAAGCAAGCTAGTTTGATGGCTCAAGCGACAAAGGGTCATGTCGCTCAAACGTTGAAACAAAATGTGGTAAAATCAGCATCTGTTGCCCAGTCGAAGCAAGTGAATGTGGCGAAACAAGCAGGACAGTCACCAAAAAGTACGTTTGGAGGTCAAGTTGTGAAGCCGGGCATTGTTCAATTGCCTGTGAAGCAGGCTGTAGTAGTGCAATCCACTCAGACAAATACGCAACCCGCTTCTACTGTGACCAAGACTATACTGCCAGTTATATCCACGCCACAAAAGTCGCCACTGCTTAAACAACGGCCATTGCAAAAGACAGAGGTGACACAATCACCGGTATGTATAATTTTTTTTTTATAAAATTTTATTAATTGTATCTTATTAATGTAGTAAAATTGTAATAAAAAGATATTTAAGGAATCATATGAGAGCAATAGAAATCTAGACAATATTTTTAGATATTTTTTCTGTCATATTTTGTATGTTTGTTCTGCTGTCATGTAAAAGATATTGCACCAAATTGGTTGCAGTTTTCATATTTATGTTCCTCAGGTTCCATTGTGGTTTTGGAACCAAACTTGATTTTGGATTTGTTCATATTTTGTATTCCATTTTTATAATAAATATATAAGTTTGATCTCTTATTGACATAATGTTTGTTGCAGATACCTGCGACTAGCGTTAGTCAACAAACGACAGCGCCAGTTGTGTTACAACCTACTATACCTGTGTCTGTACTACAAACTCAAAATAAGGTATTATACATAAATTTTATTTTGTTTATATATATATATATATATATATATATATATATATATATATATATATATATTGTAAACAATACTTTAGTAATAATACAGACTTTAATTTCAGAACAGATTAAACACGTGTTAGATTGCGATTGAGGAATGCGTATTTACAACAAGCAAAAATCTGTTCCTAATGTGTTTTATAGTTCCTTACAACATCAAATATGTATTAGGTCGTCAAGACTTAACGAAGCCTAAAGCAACAGACTTTTGTTATTGTGATTTCAATTGTTTCTATTATATTATAAACATATAGTTTGTAACAAATTTTCAAGTGCCATAAATTGACAAAACTTTGTTCTAATAAAATTCTTCTGAAATTTATTAGAATTATTGGAATGCTTGGACTCTAAGCAATTATATTGATGGCAATGATTGTCTTTTATTTGTATTTCTGTATATCTACTGTTGTTTATTATCTAAACAGTAATAAATTTATTTTCAGACTGCACCAGTCACACGTTCTTTGTTAATTAGACCACCGGGTGTGCAATCCACTGTTACTGCCACTATTACTACTTCTACAACACAGGTTGGTTTATTTTGTCATCGTCAGAATTTCAATCAGTAATGCATTTCTGCTAATAATTGCATTTTACTGATATTTTGTAATATCATACATAAAAAGTTAAATATTACAAATGTTTTCTCGGAATTTTAAGGTAAATTAATTTCGTAAATTTAATTACTTTATTTTCAAGTATAAGAATTGGGTGTGTTCATTTTGTTAAATATGCAAAATATTAAATTGCTACTTTTAGTTTCAGATAAATCTGGGATTTTTTACATAATACGTTTAGATACTAAATTGTGAATTGTGACCATATTTTTGTTATCGATATAAATTCTTACACTTTTATGTCTTTTATAGAGTGCAGCATGTAGGCGCGGTGTGGTACGCGTGCTGAGCCCGGCCACATCGGCAGGGAAGTCGCTCATATCACCCCGGGCGCTCATGCAGCAAGGTATACCATCTTAACTATTTTTCAGATGTTATTTCCTAATATAACACATAGGATATTTTAAACATTGATTCATATGGGCAAATCCACGGGATTGAGCTAGTATTTTACATAAAGAAAAGAAACATGAGAATGTGCGGAAAAATACAAAATGTTATTCCTGTATTTATTATTTTTATATATTACATCACTTATCATTAGGTAAGCTGCATGCTCGTTTGCCCCCCAATGTTATAAAAATAAAATAAACAAATGTGTTCACAGTTACATTCTTGTTAATATAAATAATTTTGTTTACCCTACAATTAGGCACTACAACAGCTAACAAGAAACGTACGACGATACCAAGTACCGCTTCTGTTACAACAATAGCCCAGGTTTGTAATATAATCCATTTGATTATTTATTTTAGTATTTAAATATCACAAACAATTTATCTTTTATCTCAGTGAGATCTCTGTAATAATATTACACTATTTTATTAATGAAGTTTAAGAGCCTATATATATAATTTTTACAGAGCACAACAAGTACAACTAATGTAGTAAGCAGTGTGCCTACTGTGGTGACTTCTTCTGTCACAACGCGGACAGTGCAATTAGCGGGTGGGCGGACAGTACAGCTGGCTTCCAACCAAACTGTCCACCTTCCAGGTGGTCAATCAGTCCAACTAAGTGCTGGACATACTCTTCAATTATCTTCTTTACAACTGCCTACACATAGTGTTCGTCTCCCGAGTGGACAAACTGTACAATTAGCATCACCTCCAACAGTACAAACAGTACGAGCTATATCCACGACGAGTAAGAGCCAAAGCCCTCGTGTCCAACAAACCTCCTTACCTGTTAAGAATATTCAAACCAGCCAGTCTACTGTCCAAATACCTGTTTCTACAGTTCAGTTGGCCGGCCAAACTGTACAGATTGCAGGGCAAACTGTTCAACTAGCCGGTCAAAGTGTTCAGTTAACTGGTCACACAGTGAAATTACCTAGTGGACAAACTGTTCAAGTGGCTAGCCAAGGTGTATTACCATCACAAAGTGTTCAATTACCCAGTGGCCAAACAGTGCAATTAGCAAGTGGTAATGTACAGACTGTTCAGTTAGGTTCAAATGTGCAATTATCAAGTGGTCAAAGTGTTCAAACGTCGAATGCACAAAGTGTGCAATTAGGGTCTCAAACTGTGCAATTGTCTAGTCAGACTGTGCAATTGGCTGGCGGGCAAACAGTTCAGTTGCCAAGTGGGCAGACTCTGCAGTTATCGAGTGGCCAAACTGTTCAATTGTCCAGTGGACAAACTTTACAATTAGCTAGTGGTCAAACAGTGCAACTAGCTAATCAACAGACTACGAAACCAATAGCCCAAGTTGTTAGAAGTCAAACATCAACTGAGAAGCCAGCGCAACCTATCGTTGCCAAATTGTTAACTAATGCTCAGGTAAGCTAAAAAAAATTATTTAAAATTCTCACGAATTGAATTTAACAAAAGTCTTAAACTTTTTTCTATATAAATATCATTAGTGAACAATTTTCGAATATTGATTTCAATAGTTAGGTTATTTTACAAAGAAACAGAAAATGAAAAAAAAAATTCATAGAGAGCAAAATATATATATTATATTGGCCGTGCGGTGCAGGGTCAGATGATCTCGCTGGAGGGCGTGGTGGGGCCGCGCTTACAGCAGCTGCAGCAGCTGCAACAGCTGCAGCAGTTGGCTGCGGGCGGGCGAGCTCGCGGCGCCGTGCGGGTGCTGTCGCCGGCGCGGCCGCTGCTGCTCGCTCATAAGCCATTGCACAACATTATATTGCAGGTCACACCTAAATATATCTGTTTAATTATCTCATTTGTATTAAGAGAAAGAAATATGTCTGGCTTTTGCATATTTGTTTTCTACTATCATTAAGTATATAAATAAAGAAATGAATTAGCATCCTTTTAAGGAAATATTCTACCAATGATATATATGAAGATTTTGTTTCACAGAAAAAAAACCGACTTTAATTGTGGCAAAAAGTTATTTTCATTTCAATACTAAATTACTGAACCGATTGATTGATAAAATTTCTATGAAACCAATCTGTAAGTATATTTAACCTTTCAGATATAAAAGAATTATCTAAATTGGTTTACAATTGACGGAGCTATAAATATAAAAAAAAAAAGTAATAGAGAACCTCCTTTTTGAAGTTGGTTGAAAACTAAATATTTTTTTTTCTAACAAATGTGTCTAAAATGGATATTAAATTAGCTTTCAAATTTTGACACGACGAGTTTGGCTCATGCACAACAATGTATAATTATTTTGCTATTTTGTATCTAAAAGTAGCTCGTAGCTCCTTAGTCCGTTTCTCTATTTGCTCAATTAGCAATCTTCTTTTAGCTTTAGAATTCAATTCTTTATGTTACCGTTTATTTATTTTCGTCATTCATTTTTTCGTACTTAGTATATAAACAGATGTTAGTAGAAAGATGGGCCGCGAAAAAGACTCAAGTGTTCGTTTAAATTTAATGCTATGCTTTTGTCAAATATCTTGCATGGCTAATAGTGTTGAATGTCTGTCGACTTTTATAATGAGACATTGCGCTTATTGCATTGGCATTATAAGAGGCGAAGCCCCTTCAGATAATAAATACTAAATATAAAATAAAATTTAACATTACATTTTGTTCACTTACAGCAAAGCGATGGCAGCGCTATACGGGTGACATCTAGTGGTGGTGCCACTACTTCACAAACTATAGTATTAAGTAATATCGGTAAGTAGAATTTATTTTTAAATTAATTAATTGTTAACAATTTGTATATTTCAACTCTTCGAGTTTCATTTTGATGTTTATGAAGTTTAACTTTTACTACTATCATAAAAATTGTATAAATTGATATATTTTAAAATAAATAATAAGCTAACTATACAGCTCTGACGAATGTATTTATTTATTGGAAAACCAACAGCTTACAATTTATAGCTTAAAACAATAACAACTTATCCATATAAAAAGCCAATAACAGGTTTTCACTGACTTAGCGATATAAATTTGTCGTGGCTAAAATATATTACTATAATTAAAAATTTTTAAAATAATATTCGAAATTTTTAAAATAATTTTTTACAAAAGAGTGCATACCGTTATCCATTGTAACATTGGACAGTCAATATTGAGCATCCTCGTTTTATTATTTCTAATATAGTTTAAGTTTTAAAGAAAATGTCATAACGTAATTAAATATTGTTAGCAGGAGCACAAGCTGTCACAACTTCCACCACAACTACACCAGTTCTAAAATTACAACAGGTAATGTCCATTATTTTAAAAGATGTATTATATACGTATGTTGCGGTCAAGCATCCTACACGGTCTTAAATATTTTTAACTGCAAAAAAGCTGCTTTTTACTGATTACAAAAAAAAAAAAAACTAAATCTAAAGCAGTTATATTTTTGGAGTTGAAAGTATTTTTGACAGGCTAAGAATTTAACGGATTTGTATTTTATTATGGGATAATATAACGAATACATGGATATTCACAATTCTGAATTGATTTTGATTATTCTATGTTTAATTGAATATTTTCATCTCCGTGTTTCATACTAATTTGGTCAAAATAAATATTTTTTTTGTGAACCTAAGGGAAATTATTGTATAAAATTTTATATTCATTTGTATTATTGGGTTGAAATATCATTTCAAACTATCATTCTCGTTACGTTTTAGGTGAATCCCATACAACAGGTTAAACTCGCGCAGGGAATTAAAATACAGGTGAATTTGAGTGCGCATGCTTTGAGAATAAATTGTTGCATTTAACGTGTGAAATTGATTATACTAGACCTAATCTTTACTACACTGATTGCATGAGAATGAGATTTTTCTGGAAAAGGACCAATATTTTTATTAGAACCATAAACAATATAATAAAATGCATTATACGATATTATTTATTGATTGACGCTCCCTCTATATTTAATTACTTTAGTATAGAAAAATGACTTTCATTCAATATTTTATTGCGTAATCACAATAAAATGTGCGTCGATTAATAAATATATGATACTTTGATATAACCTTACGTAAGTTTAACGAGTGGTACTATTAACAATGAATGATATATCTACCTACATACTAACTCTATCTATCTATCTATATATATATATATATATATATATATATATATATAGATATATATATATATATATATATATATATATATATATATATATATATGTATATGTATGTATGTATGTATGTATTATCTGTTTTTTACCATTAATTTGGAAGTATTTTTGCTTTGTGTTTAAGATATGTATAAATAATTATATGATTCTATATTGTGATGACTGAAAGTAATCGTAGAAATAAGAACAATCTAAGATCATATTTAGTATTTCTTGAGCTATCCTCGATTTTTAAACTGTAACTGAAATCTGAGACACTCGTAAGATTTATAGTAGTACGAAATATAATTGAAATAATGTATTAGAATAAAAATGAGGAATGGCATGCTATAGGCATGGAGCGGGGGAGGGGGGATTATTAACTGGACAGGGTGCGATCCGAAGGCGTCAAGTCTTTGAAATCGGCATGAAGGCATGAGACGTATTATGAAAGTAGATGAAGGGATAGACCTTTGGGACTCTGCCTACGTCGCCAAGGATCTGGTGTGAAGATTTGATAGGTTGACATTACATTATGGTGGGTTTTATTAGATGCTAATAAAATTTAAAAACAATATAATTTATATAGGTATCTTTTAAAATTTTATTATTGATTTCGATGATGGGAGAATGCAAAATTTATGGGATGTATATAAGTTTACGATCATAACTATTCGAAAGTTTATAATCGGTTTCATACATAAGTATTCTACGACATATTGACATACTTAATGACTACAAATATTATTAACTGAGCTAAAATCGAAAAAGAAATACGCCAAACATTAAAAGAAATGATATGTTCTTGTGTGAAATGATTATGTGAATTTGTGAGCGTTCAGAGCTTTATCTTAATATGCGATAAATCTTATATTTTTTTCTAATAATTTCTCTAAACAAACTTTGTTTTTACTTTTCCTTTAATTATGCCATATAAGTAATATTTTATACTTTATATAAGACTCATAATTTTTTTTATAATGTTGGTTTGGTTTGATAATGTATTTATTATTGAATGTACTCAGGGGGCGAGTTCGACTGTACCCACATCCACCGTCCGCAGTGTATTAATGGATGGCCAGCAGTTGAAGCTTGTTGGCGGTCGCCACGTGCTCGCTAGAATACTGCGGCCCGCTCATCCGCCACACTGAAGATAACACTTTATTTATAAAGGTTTTTTTTTTAACTATGTCTGCAAAGGCATTTTGATACTCGACTGTTTTGCAAAGTTAATATTTTGCAAAGTCGCCTCTGTATTTAAATGAAAATGTATGTATTTGTTGGTATTTCGTTGTCTGTAAAGTTTATTACACTATCACATATATAGTATCTATAATAATTTTACTGACCCAATACTTCAATGATAGTAAAATGTTTTGATGTGTATAAGTATTTTAGGAATCACTTATCATCTCCACCCTGTATTTATGACTCATAAATATACGTAATAATTCTCCTACTTGAGTCATAAATTGTAAGGTCCCATATATTTTATAGTGTAATAAGTTCTTATGACAGCATGAGATATAGGATTCGATACTCATTATTTTGCGACGGTATCGGTGATGTATTTAAATGTGAACACTTGTTCAATAAAAGAAGATATTAATTTTGTTGGCATTTTGTTATATCTGTCTCCGGGGCAGATGAACTGTATTTGTACAAAGTATTCTGCAATGCAGAAGTAGTGATGCATAAAGAAAAAAATAACTTATCAATTCAGCTTATTTATATAGTATACGTTGTAGGTAATTACATAATTACAGTATAGTCATGTGTAGTAATGTGTTGCTTCTGTATTTTGTTGCATTATATATATTTATAGTTTGTATTGTTTTAAAAATTTGAACTGTCACTGAATAATGTCATGGTAACAAAGTATGTACTAGTATTTTTTTTTTCCTTTACACATCACAGTAATGGAAAATTTATATGCTGATGCAATTGTACAGTTAACGTTATTATTATTTTGTTGAAAATTTCATAAGGTTTTAAACTCATAAATTTAGGAAAAAATAAATCCACCAACAGTCGCACTTTATTTAAAACTATCATTAATTAAAATAAAAAAGTATTTATCCTAAGACGAGGCATGAATGTAGTGGATTTTTTTTATAGAATATATAAAATATTCATAACTATAATATACATAATATGTACCTCGAATAATTTTCGTCTTAAACCCCTTCACATATCTCCGTGTACTAATATACACATTACACAGTAAATTTTTATAAAAATTGCAAGAACTTCGGCATGTTAGTGCTATCTGAGTTTGTATTTATAAAAGTCGGGGTATAAAAATACTAATTTCTAAAACTAGCATAGACTAGAAAAAATATTAGTGTAAGTTTTATAACTCTTGTGTATATTTTGCAATAATGTTTATGTACATATATGCGGTACTCAATTAGTATTAGCAGCATTATTGTATATAAAGCATTTTTTAACAGTCATTTGTATTTGGACATGTCTCATTGAGAGATAGCCCTAATTCACTAAAACATAATATAAATAAATAAGTTGGGTGGTTATTACGAAATCGATAATCATAACGTGTGAGTAGAAAATGTATTATGCAATAGGCGTTGTACTGAAATTCGATGTACATTGACAACAAAATAAGAATTTGATTTAAAAAAAAAAGAGTATTTTTATTGAAATTGAAGAATCTTTTTTTTTTATTTATGAGAGTGCATTTTTTAGTACTGGCAACATGGACGTGATGTTTTATTCAATTCATGCAAATAATTTAAAATGTTTGTTAAAATGACTCTTTGAGGCGTTGAAATGGTGATCAGTTTACAAATTTGTTATTATACTATACATAATTACACATTGTCTTTATTTCCTTTTTAATAAAAGTAGTATAAATGGTTCCTCAAGATTTCAACAAAATAAATTCAATTAAAAAAGTTGCACAAAAATACTGTTAAAATGAGAACTACTACTTTTTTTTAGCATTAATTTCAATTGTCTCAAAAAAGGAAAATATTCTTAAAAGAATATATTATTTTTTGTAACAGATTCGACATTTTATTTGACTTTATTTTCAGGATTTTTTTATATCGTGCGATTTTTTAAACCCTTATCACATTTGTCAAGATTGAAGTCGATTGTGGGACCAAATTTTGAAATACTGAATAATAAGCTCCTATTATTCTTAAAAGAAAATTGAGAGATTTGAGATTATTTAAAAGCTAATTAAATACTTTTTAAATTTTCAATTATATTTTTACCATCAAATATTGTTTTGGTGTTATAATCACGAGAATTTTGACTTATTACGATTTAATATACTACAGAACCACAATTGTTTTTTAAATTTAACAGATTGTATTAGCGACAAACGTCACTAGTCTACAGGTGCGCTCTTTTAGAATTGTTTATTGACATAAAATTCTGAGAGGGGCTGGAAGGGGCATTAATTATAATACTGAATTTTTGTATCTAGATATTCATGTGTATGACACAGACATTGTAACGTGAAACAATTATTATTTTTAAATTTATGTTAGATGCAATAAATCAAAGGAAAAAATAATTATTGACATATTATGTTCTGTTCAATGTTTAATTGTATATAATTGTTACATAGGTCTGATGAACACTGAAATATACCTAAGTCAATTGATATAATACCTTGTTTTATTTCATATCTATTAATTTTATTACTTGGTTATAGTAGGTAGTTATTGCTAATTCCTAGTATGTTATACTACATATATCATTAATTAAGAAACTTCAAATAGGAGCTACTCAAATTAGGCGGATTTTTTTGTGTATACGTAAAAACAGATTTTAATGATTCTTTTTACGATCGATAAGGCTTACTTCCTTATATTAATTATTTGACGATTTAACAAAGAACTTTAATTTCTATGTTGTACAACCATTGTATTATTAAATTAATCGTTTCTTTTGCATTATAAACAGGTCATATTGGTCATTCGCCTTTTAAGTAGATACATATCGGAGTCAGTTTTATAGTCACGCGTAATAATCGGTGCACACGCTTTTATGTTTAAAAAAATGATTTTTTTTTAAACTGATTAAAAATTTAATTCACAATTCGATATGATTTTATGATGTGCATGGTTACTTCTTTTTTAATTGGAAATCTTTACTATAATTTACTTCTATGTTAGTCCCCTTTTCATTTTATCCAGGTTGATGTCGTTTTGTGAAAATAATCTAAAATTATTATGATTTTTTATTGGAATTGAAATGGTGAAACTTAATTATTGAAAAATTAACTTATTATGTGAAATTTTGAGTTTCAAATCGTCTACTAGAGGTAACTATGCCTGACATTTTCAATACAAATTATCTATTTGTAACCACGAACGTAGTTGTAATCTTTGATCATCATTGTATATCTATACTCTTTATATTATTGAATTTTTTTTAGGGGATCAATAACTTTCATTAATTTACTCAGTTTAGACACTTTAAATGTGAAATAATAAGTATATTGGGTGGGAAAACATAATTTATTACGTATTTACATGGTGTTGTTAACAGCAAATATGAAATAATCACACCGCTCAAGGCATCCACAGAGCGACTAACGTTTATCGTAAAAGCTAACTAAAACTTATCTCTACTGTTACACACTGTGCTTCGACTTCGCATGAAATAAAATGTACATCCATCTGTATAATCCAATTACATTTTCAATAGGGAAGCTTACTGCCAATTTGTCCCGATGGTGGCGCCTTTATATTGTAACATAATCGAATTTCATCTCTGTTTTAGTCTGTAGTGAAAGGCAAAATATTTTTCTTTCTAATGTTTTGAAAGTTTCCTGAATCAGTCTGTGCGATTTTTCCAGTGGCGCCACCTTCTCAGAACTTTGCTGAAGCTTCCCTATATCACACAAGTTTATCCTGATTAAATATTCTCCCATGACATTGTCATACAATTCCATTAAATAAAGGGGAATTATAACTTGGATAATACTACGGAAGTATCACAATTTAATATTTTACCGTCGTTATAATTCCCCACTGTTCATTTGTTGTACATTCATATAGCTAACATTGAAATACATAGTAATTAATATGGATATCTAGGTATAATAGCACACAGAGACTGGCGGTATCAATATAATTTCAAATGAATAGTGCCGTTACGAAAGAATATATTTCATTGCAGAATAACCAGTGTCACAAAATAGTAATTAGTGATTTAATAGAGATCAGTAATAAAAATAACAATTCTTGCATATGAATTTAAAATAATAATTACCAGATTATCTTACGTGTATTATAGTCGTGAAAGTTCGACTAGTTTCGCGACCATCCGGGAGCCTTAATTAGCAGCTGTATATTTGTCTTACCATCGTATTAAAATCGTGATTTATTTTGAAATGTTTTGAGTACATAAGTATAAAATACAGAAGTAATAGATAATTGAAACATCACAAAATTTGACACGATATCTCGCCAAGTAATTCAAGATTGGCCTCTCAAAAAAAAAAAACTGTTGGATATTCCATTGCAACTTAGGTTCATTATATATTTTGTATATATATATATCATTAATATGATTTTTTTATATAATAAATTAAATCGTATTTCAAATCAGGACATTGAATATTAATTAAAAAGTTTATACGTTTTATTTGACAGTGTTAGATTCCCAAAAATTCAAATTTATATTGATCTGGTAGCTTTAGTTTTCTAACAGATTTCTATTACAATCACTAAACATTAATTTATGACACTCGTTGCTTTGCGTTGAGTGTAAAGCTAATAAATGCAAATTGTTACATATCCATCTGTGTGGATCCATAACAACCCAATCCTACTTCAGTCTTATATCTATATTTAAATGATTTAAATATGTAATTAAAGAGAATAGCTCAAGTTATAATAAATTTCAATTACGTCCAAACATATAGTACATTACACAGAGATTGATATTTCATCTTATCCTATTCAGACTACACCAACAAAAATAAATAAGTCTATTATGATGATTTATACCACAGGGTTTGTTAATACTGACGAGTCATAATATCGAATTTTCAGAGATATGATATAGGTATCTACATTTCATGAACATTTATAACCGACGTACCTACCACCACGTAACATTGAAAACTTTCCTAGACGAGGGACGGAGGATAAAATTTACTATGATTCGCACGATAACTTTAACTCGTTCTTGTTATATAATGCAGTCATCTATTATATTTATAATCTATTCTGTATATTTGACGAGCATAGAATAATCCGAACACTGTCCCTCGTCTCATCATCGTAACGACCTTTTACTGTTACACACAAGTGGGTACGTATATCTCTTTTTAAAAGGATGATATAATTTACCACTACTATGCTTGGAGAAAGGCATTGTTAGCAGTGGGGTCTAATAGTCCCATTACTAGCAATATACCCTATCACCTCTACGCAGTTCCTCCTGGAAACCATTGTGGTTGATTCTTGTGACATTCGTCACGATGGGCTAACTGATCAGCTTTCATCCTTACCTATCATCTTTCAGTGGTGCCTCGCCAGCGTATACAGATAGCACACGCGGGGTTACAATTTCGTTCTCACCCATTAAAAAAAAACTGCAATTACTATGCAGGCAAGGCGACTTAGTACTCATCTTGCGGGATAGAGTACGATACCCAGGTATTATGCTTTATCCTGGGAATATCCCAGGAATAAAAAGTAGTGGTCGCACATTGTATTCTTATTTCGTCACCAGACGGCCCCGTATGCACAGACCTTAATCGACCAGACCAATTATGTGCCATATGGTGCAATGTTTTGATTGGATTTAGTATCTGTTCGTGAATGACGTCCGCGGGCACCTACTTACAAAAACATATGTAGGTACTGTTTTATAAATGATCTAGTTTTATATTTGAAAACAATTCACGATGTCTTCGTTACTAGCAAGCTCATTAGGGCACTACTATCTAATTATATGTCACATTGCGACGGTATATGACAATTGTAAATACGTTGTAGACTAATTTTATGTAACAAAAATAATTTTGGCGAATTTGGCATTTAACGAATATAATATCTAATTTACAGTCGATCTTCTATTGCGTTTACAAAATACACTTACATATTATATCGTATCTCTGAACATCAGGAATCCTTCTATAGGCCGGCGCTCTCGCGGCTAGAGGGCTACCAAATCGTACATTATATACAAACAATAGGCACTGAAAGTTTGAAATATGATGGGTACTTGTTTTACATGACGAACACACAGGTCTTGTAATGTGGTTGCATTCAAGAAACTACAATTGGATGCTAAATCATTACAAGGTGCATGGAATGCCTAATGTGCGTTCATGTTATTCCTTCAAAGATATTACCTAATTCAATACATCTGGGCGAATTTTTTATTTATATGTTTGGTGGCGAGTATTTGTTAAGTGCAAGCATTGGATCAGCATAGAATATAATAGTAGGTACCCCGTATTCCTTTCACAAGAGAGCAACATAACGCGTGCACATCAGACATTCTGCGTTGGGCTCTTGAACAAGCTATAAGCGCGGTAGCTCACTCTTCCCCATCTTCAGGATTCTCGGCTGTTAACAAGTTAGTGTTGTCGTCGGCTTGAAGATCGGCAGTCAACTTCTGGAACAATGGGTGTATGAATTATGCGGCTGTTATGTGTGGTATGTTATTAAGTAAGAAAGAAATGAATAAGGAGTAAGATGTCGAAGAAAACAGGCCAAGAGAACAGCACCAATGCATACTTTTCTATAGACAAACTGTCTTTGTAAAGTATTGGTAAGTATTTTATCTACATAATATGACTAATGTTTGCCTGTTTCTCTTTTTTGGGTACTGTGGTCCCATGCCGCTGTGGTGCATATCGTAATAGTACCGGTAATTATGTGTGTAATTATTTATAACATACCCCTATTTGTGCGGACGCGACATGTGTCCTTTTGCGGCGTTTCACGGCTAATGCTAGAAGCAGTACCAACGCGATCGACGATAGAGCTGCCACCAACAGTGGCAAGAGGAGGTTGTCTCCCGGTGAGTAACCCTGAATATAACAAAAATATTTATTAGCTATAACTATAGATAATATAATATTCTGTATATAGATAATAAAAAAATCTAAATTCACATTTTCATTAAAAAATTACACCTAAAATATATTAAATGTATTAATATTACGTGTGTCGTCTGTACCAAACATTTCTTTGTTATGTGGTGAATAAAAAATATATAAATAAATATTTCCAGAACATAAATAAAAAAAAAAACTCATTACCGTAGGACAGAACATGAGTGGAATTGATTATTTACATCAAATTTTGTACTAAATTTGTAAGATCATTTTGGCACGTTGATTACAAAATATGATACAGTTATAAAAGCGGTCTGTGGACTCATTATTATGATTTATATCATGTACAGAGTAGTTAGTATTTTAGTGCCATTTTTTAAGTAACGGATTCTTAATACGTTCTGTTTTTTTACGATTATGTTACGTCATTGCGTCGCGCATCCTGCATCAATTTTCACCATTCTTATTGCAGTGTTTGGTGTTCGATTTTGCATTTTAAGTTTACATTGATAACAGCACGCGGCATTCAATAAAGAGTATCTATCTATCTATAATTTCAATAAAGATTATCTATCTATCTATTATTTTAATAAAGAGTATTTATCATTTCTATCTATTTATTTCCGCAGTAGTTGTAAGTTAGTAGTCGCAACAGTAGTTTAAACGTAATTATGTAACGACTATTCAAATATTCTTAAAAACTGTTAATAAAACTTGACGTGATATTATTTCTTTTAGTAGATGGCAAATTTATCTACATTTGTCTATACTAATTTATCTACATTTGCATGGTGAGTCATATTCTCAGTCACATCATTAGTGTTCACAATATTTATTAATAGGTAGGTAGGTTTATAATACATTAGGGCCGAGGCCGGAAATAATGCAATTGACGGTCGAGTAGGTAATTTAAAATGACAAGGCGAAGTCGAGTGCTTTCCAAGTGATTTTAAAGTCCTTTTTAAACAAACGACGGCGTTAATTGCTATTTTCCCCGCGACCTGTATAATACTATTCAAAGCGGGCCAGTATTTCTGTTTTCGAATCGACTATGAAAAGAGGGAGATTCTATGTTGTCAATTCAATAATGTTTTCATCTATGTACAATGTATGTAATAATAATAATAAAGGCAAAGTCTACAAGTTGACTGTTCGACCCGCAATGATGTTTGGAGTAAAATGCTGGACAACAACAAAGAAGCCTGAATAGCAATATCACACAGCTGAAATGAAGATGTTACATTGGATGGGCGGTATGGACAAAATATGTAACAAGCATGTAATGTAATGTATGCAAGGATCTTTCAGAGTTACACGAATAATGAATAAACTAAAAGAAAGAAGTTTCGATGGTATGACCATATAAAAAAAGGGTTTCTGATATGTTTTAAGGATGGTCCGCGAAGTGATAACAACTGGTATGAAAGAATACTGGTTTATTACTGATAGCGCATCAAGTCTCCCGTTACTAATATATATGTAGGTAGATATAATTATGCTACATTATTATTAAAAGAGGGTATAATATACATCAGTTTCCCTCCCGCTACATGGTATTTCAATACTGAGAAGGTGACGAAAGCACAGAATTTAGCTTCTAACAACAATCCAGAATGGAGCATCCTGGCAGCGCAGTACAAGAAGATCCGACCCTAAACAGTCTTGAGATTAAGGGTTGGAAGAAGAAGATAAATAATGGATGTTGAATAAGTAGCAATGTAACCCTCACCTTTATAGGTAACTGATGGAAATGTTTTAATTTGAATATTGGATCTTGTTAGAAAATTATTTTTCATTTTATTGTAGACAGTACTCGTATGTGTAAAGTTTGATACACGACTTTGGTATGTATGTATGTAACGGAATGAGAGTTTAGACCATACAATTTTGTATCTTCATAATCATCATTTTTAAAATGTCTACTCCTGAAATAGGCTTCCCACTTTAAATGTTGTTTGAGAACAGAATGCTTATTGCGTTTGTTTCACTTTGGATTTTCAGCAAACATTTTCATCTTTTGAAACTTCCTCATATGGTAAGCAGCGTAGATTGTATTTTAGTTTCGATAAGTAAGATAGCAGCCAGTAGGTGTCATTAACAGTAAAACGCATTGGTTAGAATTTTATTTTCAAACTTTAAGAGTTTAGTTGAGAAAATGTGACGTGGCTTCACGGATCTTGTCCAACCAAGTTTAATCCTGTTTATTAAAGTATCACCATATTCTGGGGATTTACATGCGTAAAAGCCTGTATCTGCCACTTCCGCAAGAATTTCGGGAAGTTTTGTGTTAATGCATAATTTACATTATGTAAAGTTTCGGTTGTATATTGATCAGTAGATAATTTTATATGCATACTTAGATTACATAAGCTATGTGGGTTTTTAAAATTGACATAATTATATTGCATTTTAATGGACTTCAAAACTAAGGAGGTTTTCAATTCGGTTGTATTTTTTTATGTTTGTTACCACATAACTTCGTCAGTTCTAAATCGATCTGGAAAAATATTTCTTTTATCTTAAAGGATATAATTACAGATTGATTCAATAGAAATGTTATCAAAATTGGTTCAGTATTTAAATTAATAACTGGTATTGTCACAATTGAAGTCGGCTTTTTATGTGGGAAACAGTCTTTAATTATATAAGTAATAATGAATGTACATATTCTTAAAGATTTATATTTGTATCTTATTCGTAAGCTAAGTCGCAGAATATTACGTATTTATTTATTACATAAGCTGGATAAAATGAGTGTTTTGCTTACCGTCCATTGGAAGTATGAAGAAGTGTCAACGAAAGGCCACCTAGCTCCGTACCATTCACTATCACCAGCTTTTGAAATGGTGACTTCATCAGAATCAGTGCCTGATGATGAAGAATCGGGCTTCGAAGGCGGTAGTGAGAAAACTTCATCCACTTCCAACGATTCTTTAAATTCGTCATCATCATCTACTGAAAGAATAGTATCTTTTAAATCTTTGAGGTTTGATTTTTCGCTAGTTGTCGCAAATTCTGTAGTAACTGAAGGTCTTGTTGTAGTAGTCGCTTTAGTGGTTATTAAAACGTCTTCAAATAACTTTGTACTGGCAGTAGTTAATTTTTCAGAAGGTGGAAATGAGCGTGAATAATATCTGAAGATATTACGAAGAGTGACGGCCTCGGGTGTAATGCTTGGTCGTATTATTATATCTTTATCCCAAGGTTTCATTGACATGTAGTTGTCAAGTAATCGTATGCTGCCAGACGGTGTACCGATAAGTGGTATCTTTTCATTTCCTTCTGTTGGAATTGGTTGGATCGTAGTGGAAGAAATTAAACCTTTCCAAGAATTCAAAGCAGGAACAATCCATGGCAGAGTCGTTGTTCTCTCATTTATTACTGTGGAAGCAGTTGAAGAAGTGGTTGTGGGTGCAACTGAAGATGTATCTTTGATCTTTTCCAACTTTGATACAAGAACTGATGAAATTCCGGGTGAAATCTTTAATTCCTTTTTCCTAGATTTTGCTATTTCACGTCCTGTTGGTGCTAAGGGGGCTGTAGTAACAATTTCATGTTGCTCTCTTTGACTCCTTCGAGTATATAATGCTCCATTCATAACATATAATGGAACGGAAGCTAGCGCGAGTGCAACAACTATTCCAAATATTATCAGCAATACATATTTAACTGTAGATTTCCTTCGAGACCGTCGCACATGGATCGACGGGCTGTAGTCTCTACCTTTACCTTTTAGGCCACTGTTATTGAGCACCTCCTCCGTTTGCGGAAGGATGGTGTATTGGAGACTGTTCTCACCGTGTCTCACTGTCTTGTACATGTTAGTTGATGCTAGATATCACGAAAAATATCACTACGTTTTTTAGTCACACGTGTTCTGATAGCATGCTCGCATGCATTCAAATATCACACAAATGCGGACTTGTCTCAGTTACGCGGACCATTAATACCGATATGGTTGAATACGAGACATCGTTATTTCTCTGGTTGTGAAAAGCGTTGTTAGTTCGCTATTTGGTGGTAGGTAGTGTCATTGCGCATGCGTGACAACATTGAGCGGCTGCGCGCTTCCCTATAGCCCAGCCGATAGGCGACCCCAAGCTTTGAGGTTATGATTACAGTACCGGCTTCACTTTATTGTATCATGTTAATAACAATCAACTACTAGTGAATTGAATAATATTTTTATATATAAGAAGGTTATGTATATGTAATATAAGTAGTCTTTAAACAAGTTAACTCTTAAAGAAAATTAATTAGAGAAAATAACTGATTACAAAGAAGGAACACGAGACACGTTTACTAGAGATTATACGTAGTAGGTTTATTTACGGCAGTAAAATAGCCTCGGGTTAAATAACACTCATTTATGTATTAATTTTGATTTATATTTATGTAAAATAAAAACCTATGACCTCTTTGAAATTTATTTATGAAAATTGACAAATAATTTCGTAAAATAGACATTCATTAAGGAAGGGCATTTGTGAATGTAAACAGGAGGTTAAAAGATTGCGTAGAGCATCTTAACCTTTTTAGTGTCGCGACCCCCTCACTACAATGTATTAACTTTAAGTAATAATATTATAAAAAAACAAATTATTTACTTTAAATTATCGAAATTTTACGATGATGCTACGTAATTAACTTTTTAAATTCTCATTTAAGGTAATATAACTCGTTCAAAAATGAAATTAAAAGTAGGTAGGCAAGTACTTCTAATAGGGAGTGAATCAACTCATGTCTGGGTTTAAGTTTCTGCATAAAATACTATCTGTTACATGACTCACATTTCTTGGTAAGTAAAAGCCCATAAAATGCGATAGTTAATAAAATATTTAAAATAAAGCGGAAAAGTTTTCTTCATAAAACTCATAATTGACCTTAGATTATAAATTGCATCCAATACAAATATGGATTTATTTATAAATTGTTTATGATATAAAAAATAAGCATTAACATAAACTTATTATATCTATGGAAGTATCCATAAATATTACTTCTTAGTTGTTTACTGTGGCTTTACCCGCGTGAATCTTATAAAGTTTTAAACATTCATTCAACACATAGGATTATGTGTTAAATAAACGTTGACTGTGCGTACTAAAAGATTCGCGAGTTCATACCTCTGTCGAATTATTATTTATATTTTGGAATTCTCTTCCCGTTTATGTCTTTAGCCTCCTATCTATAATTTAAGTGGAGCGTAAAGAGATATATGCAGGCTGTCAATATGACGATTGTCAACACAGTATGATTTGCATACTCTCTCATTCATACATACACCTATATATAATACACTATAATACATCTCTCATATTTGAATAACCTTACCTGTTTACCATCAGGTGGGGTGTGGTCACTATGACCAACTTCTATAAAAAAAAAATAGAAAAAGTAGAATATAACCTATGTGTGTATTAAACTTCTTTCAAACACATTCAATCGTGTAAGAGGTATTGAGTTACAAACTTACTTATACTCGTACATATAATACTAGCTTTTGCCCGCGATTTCATCCGCGTGACCAAAAACTGTTGATTGACCGGGATAAAAAGTAGTCTATATCCTTCCTTCCTTCCATTTAGAACGTATATATTTTCATATTCAATCTTTCAACATCAATTTTCATAGTAATTAGTTAAGGCGATATAAGTAACAAACAAACAAACTCATTTTCCCGTTTATTATAAATAAGGAAAGGATTAGTAGGAGGATAAAGTTTTCGGACAAATTTGTAAATAAACAAAGATATAAAACCTGTTTCGACAAACTTCTTCAATAAATAATGAGATATGTAGTAATGTTTAATTCCATAAAAATAAATGAAAAAAATATGTACCTATTATTGAAAAGCATGTTTTTTTTTAATATAATATATTTATTTTCCTTATTCATAAAAAAAAACTAAAACCTCCTACAAACCAAAACTATTACAAACTTTGACTATTACAGTGTTTTGTCACTTTCATTCAAATTGAGAATTTAACTCAAAAGAATAAGTAAATAATACAATAGGAAAGTAAAAAAGGTAAGAAAACAGTAAAATAGGTTTGTGACAATTTTGTTATTTTTATGAATCTATCTTTATTTTTCTATTCTTAAATATACCATAATTTTTTTTTTTTACTTAGGTACAATTGACTGCTAATTTTGTTCTCCAAGCTACATAATGCTTTGTAATATGACAGGAACTATGTAATATGATTACCTACAGGATTGATGCATGTGCAGTTACGGTAATAATGCACGTTTAACATTGATTACACAGGTATTTTCCTTTATATATATAATTTTAAATATTAAAAAATAGTACGCACCTGCTATTAGATACTATTCTGTGACAATGCTACAATGCATTCTTTTTAATTGAGACGTCTGCCTGTTTTTCCTCCTCTCTGTCGCAAAAGGAAGGTTATAAGTACTATAGTACTGTATGTCTGTCTGTAGCATTGTAAGGTAAGTCGTCTAGGAACCTTCTTGAAGTCTAGTTATATTTATAGTACATATTACTTTAACGTTCATATTAGAGTAGATATAAAAATTACGTTTACTTTTATTCAAATTGGTTAAACCATTAAGTCTCTAAGTTGTAATAAACAGACAAACTTACTTTCACATTTATAATATTAGTAAGTATTTATTATATTAATGTGGTATATGGGCTGTATGAGGACGGTATGAGAAAAAAAAAAAATGTGACTATAAATGTCTATTTATAATCTAAGGTGAAGTCAGGATTGGCTGAAAGGTATAAATTATAAATGCAATCGCTTTTCGTACATAGCTTCTTCTCATTTGGTATAATTCTAGACGGTCCTAACTGGGACACTGTATCCTCTTTCTTGCTAAATAGATGGATAAATCTCATAACCGATTAAGTCGTCAAGTTAACAATGAAACTTACTTTCACTGTAAGGATATTAATAGAAGATAAATTGTGTGAAGGTGTCACCCTCTGGTATTAAAAATTTCTAGACCGCTCCGCTGCGTTTGCCATTAGGCACATATACCGTGTAGGCATCCACTGTTTGTGATTTCCAGTAGCTATTACAACAAATATCAACAACAAACAAATTTTTTTCCTATGTGTATATTTTATTGTTAAAAATTTCGTAAGCACACATTATATTTTAATGTAATGTAATGCAGTCAGGCCTATGCTAGTGTCACAGTAGCTCATGACTAAGGATTACGAATTGATTCTATAACTAATCGAGCTTTTTCAATCTAATTACACGTAAGTAAGATCAGTACCTAGTTATTCCATAAAAATATGTATATATTTCCGAATTTGATAAACTTCCTAAGCGCATATTATTAAATCAGCCACAAAGACTGGCTAGCTTTCCTAATCAAGATGGGGAAAAAACTTGAGAGTATTAACTAGTTTTTTTGCGTCCGGTCAAACAGCGAATACACTACACGAATACTAATTCACTTGACCTTGAACAAAATCACGTTTCCTTTCGAAATTGGTTCGTGAATGCGATATTTTTAGAATAAAAGTAAAAAGAGAACGGCCGAACAAAATAAAAGGGTTGCTCGAACGAATCGTCCCGTTTTTTATCGGTTACCCACTTTTTTCTACTTTCAATTTGAGACTTCACGAGTTATAAAGCATTTGGCTAATATTACGTTGATGTAGTAACATTTATTTATGAATTAATTGTAATTGTTTTATAATATAACATATTTATGTCGACCTTAGTGACATTCTGATGGCTGTGAGTTCGATTCTCGTACAATAAAAATTTTTATTGTAAATTCTTCTGTTTCTATATTTTGGAAGGTTTTTATGCATTTTATGAACTATGTTCTTAAATAATATAAGTTTTATCTTATTATATGATAAAAAATGACTTTTGCTCTATAATTGTTTTGTGTACATCACCACTAGATGGCGCTGTCTAATAGGTTTAGTGTTATTTACTTTTTTTTTTTTTCTTCGCAACTTTTTATAGTTTCCTTTTGTCAAAGTAAGTGATTAATGTAGTTTATAATAAGACTATAAGTTAACTATAATAGCTGTGCAAACAATATGAAAAATATTTTGTATATGCCAAATAAAATGTAGTTATATGATATATATTTTTTATTTTCTTTAAATATAAATATGGAAATAACATGCACATTGTATAAAATATCTACATAATTCATTTGCAAATAATACTGGCTGTATTACTAACTAAAATTTTAGCGAGATTTGGCATTAAGTAAAGCCTTTAATGCAGTAATAAAATAAAATTTGTATTCTTCTTTGGTTCTTTGCATATTTCTTTTTTTCTGTTGACATCATCACATGTTTCTATCTGGATCTTGTTGGAAACTATTTAAACGTTAATTTTTTTCTAATGTCTGTATGGATTGTCTTGACATTTTTTAGTAGTTAAGACTTTTTCTTTTCCTGTTCTCACTTTGATATTATATTTAGTTATTATGTTTCAAGAATTTTTTTGTTGTTATACCATATATGCCAATTCTCTACAACTCTGTATGTATCCGTTTTTACTGTATTACTTTTTTGTAAGTTTTATTCTTTTTTCATTCCTGTATATACTTACTTTATACGTGTATGTTTCAATTTTGTCAATTACCTACATAAACTTCTACTATTGTATATATTTCCTTTTTATATAACATAACAAAATGTAATTATAATTTTTTTGTAATGATTGTTTGTACGAAAATAACATAAAAAAATAATAATAATGGAAAAGCAAGTACAAGATGTGATTATTTTAACCCCTTAATTATATTTTTAGTCTTTTCGAATTAAGGAGTCAACTTTTGTTTTTTAGGTGTAATGAAATCACTACCACGTGTTAACGATGATAATGTTGCTATGATTTATGCTATTTTACTCCTTCTTTCTTCAAAATTGTTGTCTACTTAAAATTACAAAAAAATAATATATTATTATTCATAAATAATGTTACTAAATTATAAATAATACAACCGGCACTCCTACAAGCTTTGATGTTTTAATTGAGAATTACATACAATTATATGTACATGTTACTAGCTTTTAGCGACTTAGTTTGCGTAAGCGGGATATAAGGTTAATATTGTTCTTCGTACCATATAGTATGTGTATACCAAATTTCATGCTGATTGGTTCAACCGTTAGGGCACTAAGAGATAACAAAGGAACTCATTCACTTTCACATTTATAATATTAGTACAGATTTTAAATAGTATAGGTAAGGAAATCGGAACCATAGAGACACATTTCCGTCTTCCGGAATCTAATGTTTTGCTCATTTACGTAGTCGGCCTTTTATGTTCAAGTAAGAATTGATCAGGAAATATATTATTCACTTACTTTTTTACTCGCCGCTTTACCACAATGAAATTACAATTCTCGTTTAAGTATATTATTCACATTTATCTCTTGCATTTGTCATTATGACTAGAATCGGATAGCGTTTGCGCATTGTAATATTGTGCGGGTGACAATTGATTTTTGTATTGTAAAAGAACTGTAAGATTAGTGTCCGGAGAATGAAAGCAACAAACGTAAAGAATAAACCTTTGTTGAATACGTACCGAAAAGTTATATTGACAAAATTTTAATTGTAATTACTAATTTTAGCGGAATGCCTTTAAAGATAATATTAATATAATTTATATTAGGTATACAAAATACTTATTTTATCTTACTAATATAATATAATTGTAACTGAACGATGTTTGGAGATATTTTATAAAAATTAACATCTTAATAGGTAAGACCAGTAGATACCAAAATAATAATTTTTAGAAACTTTGCCTGTCTGCTTTCCATTTGTCCGTACCTATGTTTGTTTCGACATTATGTATCAAATTAAATGCGATATTTACAGTCGTGTTCGTACGTTCGTGTGTGTAGTTCTGAAGGCCTAACTTAAAAGCTGGTGTATATTTTATTCTGATATGCTGGAAGTCGTATATTTTATTGGTTTTCCTACTTCTGAAATCCATTCATATCAAGTAATAGGCAAAAAGTTAGTTCATCATAAAAAAAATAGTAAGGACCTAGGTACTTCTACTTCACCTTTACTTGATAAAATTAAAAAGTGAATAAAAATGGAAAGGAATCCAACAAATGGATGAGAAATTAAAAATAAACTAATATGAACGATGTTAATTAAAAGCCGGCAAAACGGGTTCATGTTGTTATTGTTGTATGGAGAGTCAAGTATCGCATCGTAATGGGCGGCAGAGACCTGTAGTAAACACTTTAATACAATCTTGTGTATGTGCCGATGGACTGGAGTGGACAATGCAGTATCGTTTGTGTGTAGTAGGGCTTCGTCTGCCTAGTACAATGACATCGACAAAGGTGCTATTTTCGTGAGCTCCTGGAACACGGCCAGCGCCGCGGGGCATCGCGTAAATAAACGCACATGACAAATGCACGCTGCGCTCTCTTCGGACCCATTTCGACTAATTTAGTATTGCCCCACGGTAGGAAGCTATGTACGGATAATATCGCTAGCACAAAACTGGTAGGAGTCGTATAAAATGTGCTGATAGATGGTGACTCTTGAGCTGTCCGGTTTAACATCGTGATCGCGTGATTACAACAACATTGTAAAATGTGTATGAAATCAACGTCATAATCGTAAACATTAACAGGTTTTAAAATGTAGTCTACGTAAATGTTTTTTTTTTTTAATAAAAAATGTCGCCAATTTCAACCGAGGACATTTACCCAAAACAATAACTATTCGAAATAACCTTCACAACCTTGAGGGTTCAAAGCACATCCTGTCATTTCTCGTTTACGACTTTGCTTAAATAAACATTTGGACGAACACGTGTTGAGGCCGGTAATGTAGCAAGCCATCGTCCGCCGGATTGCAGCGACCGAACCTTCTCGTCATAAAAGCGCTATTATTGCCAAAAGAATATTGTTCTTTCATCTTCTAACAAGACAATTTATTTGAGAGAAACTTTACTACCTGTTGCGTTATAAAAGGCATGGTTTTTGTTTTTTTTTTTGTTTTGGCCAAACAGCGCTTTCTAAATATTAATTGCCTACTTCATCCCTGGGGACTTTAAACAAACCCTCTCCATTTATCTTATCTACAAAGGAGTCAACTTTCGGAGTATGCTCGAGATAATATCAGACTTTGGCTGTTTCTAGTATATTATTTGTAATTTATGTTAAAAGGATTCACACGTTCATATAACTCTATAGTTAATAACAAAAACAGGAAAATATTATCAGTATGTTATGGTCTGTGCGTATCGTTTGAGTTTATCATACAATAGAAAAAATTGATGCAAAGTTTAATATATACGTCATAAATTTTTTAAAATGAGTTTCCCTTAAACGTGTCTATTATATTGAAGATTTCGGTGACGGAAGAAATAAAATAGCATGGATCCATTATTTTGATGATTGACGGTGACGCATGTGAGTGCATCGGCCGCTCCTGACCCTGGCTGGCCCAATGCCACGATATATCTGCCATACAACGGGCACCCAGCCAAGATTTAGACCCTTCCGCATCGTTCCCACATCATCATTCTCCGAAAACTGTACTTATGAGTACATTCTGATGGATATTGCCAGAAATATCTATCTAATTTTCACGGCTCGCAATAATTTTATCTTAAAATTTTGAGATGCGGAATTTGAATTTCTAATTAACAAGTTTCCGTTATTTACATAGACAGTTTAACTTTTAATATAGTAATCATATAACTTAAAATGGATAGATGTAGGTACCGGCGAAGACCTAGACTAACTTACCGCGTTCTATTTAATGGAACAGGCAAGAACAGTCAGTCAGTTTGATGGAACAGTCTTCTGAACGGGCCTGTGTACATGAAACAAGTTATCAAAGTGCTTAATGCAAGATATGTATATAAGGATGAGGTCTTTGCCACTTGATGCTCTCTGTCTGTCCCGCCAAGGATTTGGTATGAAGATAGACAATACTTCAACTTTAATAGAATTATATGGAATGCCTTAAATAAGTAATGCGCAGTCAAAACAGTATAGTGCACGAACTATCTTATAGCAAATTGATTGATATTGGCAGCCTAGGAGTTTGACATTGGCATAGGTTCAGGAATCAGGACGTTGAACCGATGTGTAACGGAAGTGATCGAAAGTGCAAGTGCATTGTACTGCATTGAACTGTTTAATATTTCCCGTAGAGCTTAAATTGGTTGTCAAATATATAAATGCCTGAAATTAATGTAAGTATATAAAAAATAACAATGTATTACCACATTTTTCATTTCCAAGATACTGCAAATAAATTAATAAATATACCAACATGCTTAGCTTGCAGACTTGTGCCTAAGAGCGATATGTTAATGCGTTTTTAAAGTTAAGGATACATTAAAAAAAAAACAGCTTTAGTAACAGCAAAGGCATTAGATATCTTGAATAGAGAGAAAGAAAAATAAATTAAGGTATATAGATCTGAACCAAAGTCAGTTAACAATAATAAGCAAAACATCCCCACATCCATCACCAATGTATTTGTTTTCATTATGTTTTTCTTTGTTCTTTATTCTCACCATTAGCTATTGATTATACTAAAGTCATTATGTAAATTGTTTTAAAGGAGAAATTACATCTATGTAAATATATATATTTATCTAGTAATTTTATTTGGGTTATAAAATTTTCATTTGTTTTTTATTTCCTTCATATTTTTTTTAGTAGAGATGACATGGAATGGCATACGAGCTATTGATCTATTTATAGAAAAGAATAACATTATTAAGAGTAAATAATAGTACCGTTGTCATTGCAGATTACACTGTGACGACCAACCGTACTTTTTCATGTGATGCCATTATAAATTATAATTATATTCTTTCTTTGTGCTGGAAGCGCAGTCTTTTTTTAATTGGTGATAATGAAATAGTAACCATGGCATCAGTGAGGTATGATAGGTGAGAATAAAAAGGAATATCAGTTGGCCCATCGTGATGAATGCATCTGAAATTCAGCATGATGGTTTCCAAGGGGGGCCACGTGGAGGTCGTCCCGACAAGGTATATTGCTAGCAATGGGACTAGTAGTCCGCATTATTAACAATCCCTTCCTCCCCAAACGACTGTAGTTTGGCGTCTGCAGCCATGACACGGTACAATAATGGTACTTATTTAGATGATTTTGTACAATCTCTGTTATGAATTGAATGGGCCTCTACGATCAAGTAGCTGCATTATTGTAAAATCTAGTAAAATAAAAAGTCCAAAAAAATATGTTGGAATACAGCCAGGCATTTAGGTGAGATCATTCGAATTATTCTACCTTGGACTTGACTTCGTTCATTGACATTTTGACGTAAAAACGTAGGACTTGTGAAATGTGACTGACATCCTAAAAACACTGTAAGTAGACATAATGTCAAACTTCTATTTGTATACTTTTTAACATTGTTAATTGACATTGATATAAGATATAAATTTATGTCTTCACTACTGACAGAGTAGACTAGAAATATTGGCTTATTTCTGTGAATTGGCGCAACGCTATTATTGTAATTTACGAGAAATGAGATTTATGGAGTAGTGAAACTAATCAAAGATTTAAATTTTTGGAAACAATATTCATATTTTTATCCATTACTTGTTAACTGTTGTAAAATTAACAAGCAACCGAAATTATAACCGACTATCATAAAAGATCTGCATCTAATGACTCTCACTTTGAGATCATCTTCCCATATAGATCTACACTATATTTGCCTCTACTGGGTAGTTATTGGAGAAATCTTGTCTTTCAGTTACATTGACTATGACGGTCAGTTTGTTTCTTCTGTGTTGTATGTCTCTACTAAGTAAAAATATGAAGCACAACCTTAAGAACAATCTATGTCATACACAACAGCAAGTAAAGTCGCATTTGACTTTCATGTTTAAAAATACTAAGATATTTTTCCACGAGGCCCTTCTATAATTAAGATTAATTAAGACCCTAGTCACGAAGTCGTGACTTTTATTTCAAAATTTATTCAGTGAGTTATAGTAGACAAATATGCGTAGTAGTTATACCCACATCAAAAAGCGTGTCAATGTAAAGGAATTACAGCGATAGAAACTTGACGCCATACCATATCAGTCGTTAACTGTTCACTGTTGTACATAGGCCTCCCCCTATTGAGGGGTATTGCCAGTAGTTGCCATGCTGGTAGGTTGGCAACCGCAGTTAGACTTTGGTGATGTTTTAAGGGGCACACTGCTGCTTATCCCTCGAACATTAAGTTCTCTTAGTTGTCTCTTATGACACCCATGGGAAAGGAAAGGGTAGCTTATTATATGCCAGGACTACACAGCATTTATTACATTAGTAGTAGTAATTAATAATTGTGTAGTAAGTAATACATAGTATCGTTCGCTGTAAACAAAAATTCTATCTCTGCACAGAATTGTAACAGTTAAAAAACTGCTTGAAATACATAGTGTGTTTTCATTTTATCCTTTAGTTATTGTAAAGTTGTATTTTTGTGGGTCTAAGCTATCAAAGCACCTCAAGGGAAAAGTTCAGGGTCGGCAGATATCACATCAATCTGTAGGTTAACGCTACGATATGTGATGTTATTTATAAGTAAGGATAATCACTTTCATTTATTATAAATATACGTTGAGACTTAAAAGACTACCAAGAAAGTATTGTATAAGCATTAATAATAAGAATTAGAATTGATCGCTCATTGTAATAGTTATATTTGTAAATTAAGTGTCAATGACAAAAGGACTGAAATGATCTTGCGATTTTCATACTCAAAGCCCAAAATATGGAGGCGTTAATATATCTAGTACTTATATTTCGTGAAAGAGTTACGTGCAGTTTGATATGAAATTGGATGGTTATATTTTTATTTCATCTGAATTACTAAAGTTCAGTGAAGGTCCGTAAAAATATTGTCGTATACCTCTTTATGAGGGCTACTATTTTATACTTAAACATAAAGTTTCATATCGTAAATGATATGACGTCTCGATATAGAGAAAGCATGTGTTTTATTTTGAATATA
The DNA here is from genome assembly GCF_026898425.1 of Galleria mellonella. NCBI lineage: Eukaryota > Metazoa > Arthropoda > Insecta > Lepidoptera > Pyralidae > Galleria > Galleria mellonella. The sequence continues at coordinate 1,403,305 of NW_026442045.1, read as the reverse complement.
CCATAGAACCATAAAAAACAAATTAAAAAAATATATGTTGCCCCATCGATATTGTCTGTACGTTTGTGCTTTAGATTTTAATGTCTATGGACTATCTCTACAAATATTGTAAATATTTGTATAATATTAAATTTATAGTAAGTTATCTAATATTTATTTTATATTTTACTATTCAATTACGAGTATATACACATATGTATAAAAGTTTATTTTTTAAAGAGGATATAATCAAAATTCGCCAATTAAGTATTTTGTTTGACTGATAATGCCATTATATTTTGCATACATTTCGTAAGTTGATAAATAAATTAATATAAAAAAATATGGGATATTGTGTCCCATATTTTATATATTAAAGTTTAAAAAAGTTAAAGAAACATAGAATTTATTTCATTCCCTATTATATAGTAGTATAAGTAAGCAGAACTCTTGGGTTATTACCCAAAAGTTCTGCTGCTGCAAGAGTATTCAAAGTAATGATAAAACTGATCAAAGGACTGGCGACATCACAGTTTTGTTTCTAAAAAATGTAACTTTAAAATCTAAATAGTATAACTGGATAATTATGAGTTATATGCAGATTGTGTTAACTATGTTTTTATTATTACACGCGTAAGATAAAGCTGCGCTCCATATGTGCGCCGGCGATGTTCCCACGTACGCCTCCTCCCCTTTGCCCCCTTGACGGTACACCATGTGGTGTTGCCCATTGTAAGTTGAACCGTCCATTTCCATTAGCATTATCTGCTAATACATAACAATACTAGATTGTGTAGCTCAAGTTTCGCTGGTGATTATTTACCTCCCGGGTTTTCGTGCGCCATGTTCACGCTTAGGGCTTCAGGAGTGACGGCTTAACGCTAATTGAGCGATGTATAATTGATTAATGAAATATTAAATAGAATATGTGGCGTACAATGCACGCACGCACTTGTTACGTCGGTATTACTTACCACAAAGTTTAAGTTATAGTTCATACTGTGTTAGGGAATACTTAATATAATATTATTGGCGGGGAAGGGATTGTTAGTAATGCGGAATAACAGTTAGTTCCATTGCTAGCAATATACCCTGTCAGGTCGACCTCCACATGATCTCCATTGGAAACCATCATGCTTTATCCCAGATTATTTATTTATCACGATGGGCTAACTGATCTGTTTTTTCATCCTCATCTATCATCCTTCAGGGCACCCGCTAGCATATATGTACTATTAGCATAAGTAGGGTTACCATTACATTATCTACTATTAAAAAAAATACTATTCAGAGAAACTTTCACATCTTACATCATCCACTAATCAAAATCATCATTATTTCAGTCATCCATAGTTGAAAATTGAGCAGTTTTGTAGATAGTCGATGGGTGGACGCAATGAATTTTAGGTTGGTGTTTTCCACTTCGTAGATGGTCACCCTTCATTCCATATGTATCGGCATTAGAGAACAATTAAACGTTATAATAAAATAATGCTAATTAATCTTTACCATTACAATACTTATACATTATTTATAGTACAATCTAGATTTTAATTTGTTAATCATTTTATAAACAAATACCTAAAATTGTTTAATTAAAATCTATCGATGCATGCTTCCCTCCGCAATTAAGAGGTCGATCTAAAATTGCAGAGTATCGAAAATCTCGACACGACGTTTATACGGCTTCGTCCAGATTCTCTACTTCATTCGCTTTTTGAAATACGATACGTTAGCGAACCCTCTTTTCATTTAGCTGTTTATTCAGTAGCATTTAAGATCATATGACTTGGATTTGTTTGTCAGTATTCCTTTTGAAAAATTTGTAGTAGCTAAAAATACACTACAAACAAGTCAGGTCGTAACGTATTGTTTGTATGTTGGGTTCCGTATATGTGCAGCAGCGTGGCACCTGACCTAACCCAACTCTGCACTTGTGACTTGTCTCCCGCCGACACATAGTGTTGTGCTCGATTTATACATATATCCTTATCGATACATAAGTATTTTAGTAAAATGGTATTATGTTTAATTTATTAAACAAAGTCTAAATAAGTTTTATTTTAAATGTGACTAAATTGTGATGACTTAAATATTTTACTCAGTTGCTCAAAAAAGGAAATATCTATAAATGTGGTGTCGTTAGATGGAATTTTAGTGAGATTGCTTTAGGCACACAGCAGTGATAGTGTAAAATAAATATGTTAGCCATAACCTGTAGAAACTTATTTTAGTGCCTTTGTTTATGTCAGTTGGTTTTATTTATATTTATTTTCATATATATTGCGAAAATACTATTATCGCGTTAATACTAAAAGTGTATACTTTTTGTATTAACGCGACTTAAAAACAGTGAAGAATTCTACTAACTGTCTGTACAAGTATGCACTAAAAATTTTGATAGTAGATTTTAATTTCAGTAATATAAATATCATAAATTTATTTATCATCAATAAAATAATTAATGTGATTGGGTAATCACACATCGACGTTAGCAAACAAAAATTGTTATTATCTGAGGTTGCGTATCTATCGTAAGTTATTTCCATATTTGGTATAAGATGATGAATATGAAATATTGTGTAGGTGGGTACTGAAGTTTATTATTTTGTAATAGGTAATGCCCTTGATGTTGCCTGTTTGAAGTGTTAATATTTAATATATATGTATAACGCATAATATTTTAAAATAGTCCTCATGGACATACACCGAACGTATTTATTAATAATTTTAATAATATATATACATTGTGGTACTTACATTAATAGGTAAAGTAATATTCAAATACTTTTTTAAACACAATTCATTAAAGTTTTTTATTTAAACTATTCTACTCTTCCTTTTGCCTACAAGACTAGATCCCAACACTAGTCGTGTTTTGTTTTGAAATGAGTGGGGTTGACGGGTTCAACAAAAAATACGGCATTGATGTGGTGACAACGAAAAAACTTCAAAATCCCTTCTTAAGAACAACTTTTGAAATTTCTCGCTGTTGAGTGCGCTTGGGACTCCTAATGGTCCATAAATATGGCTGCGTGGTTTCTAATAAATAACCACTTGACAGAAAGAAATGGTTTCTTGCTATTTTGTATTGGCAATTAAGGAAAGTTCCATTTTATATACACGTGTATGTAATAAGTTAAGAAGTTCAATATTTTTTGTAATTTTTAAGTACATACAAAGAGCTTGTATTCCTTGTCGTTTTACATTTGTCAGTATTCTCTGATTTGTTTTTACGATAGATAAGTATCCCTAGATATTGGCCAAAGATGTCATATTGACTTGCGTTTAGACGCATGAAAACGTTAAAGTTTATATATATGTATATGGTTGGTTACCCATTTAGGAGATAACTACAGTTAACACTACTAAACATCGATGATTAACGATAAAAAAGAGCGTAATTGAGCTATGAAGGCTTTATTTCTTTATGATTAAGATATAATCTACTTTTACAAAGTATATAGATTAAATAAAAGAGAACTCTAAAGTATTAAGTAAATACATACATTCATTTAATACTGGGATTCAATTGTAAAAGTAACAAGTGAATGATTCTTAAAGTTCTTATATACTTATAATATTTTAAGTATGAATATATATTTAAGTTTGTTTATTAGTTTGCAACCTTTTGTCGCCTTAACAGGTTAGCCAATTGTCATGTAACATAGTATTTGGCATGGAACATATATAGGTTAATTTTTACCTTGTTAATTGTCCAAAGCTCTAGTCATGCCAACGATGTCATAGTCCTTAACAAAAACAAGGAACAATTTGTCGTACATCCACGACATATTGTTACAAGGGAATAAATAAGTTCTTTTGTGAAATGCGATCACGTATTTGCAAGCGGATCTCTTTGATTATGTTTGTACGTGGTTTGGCTTTATGTCAGAACATAATGAGGTGTATAAATCCACGGAAAAGTATTTGGTAACTCTATTTCATCGTGATCGTATTGAGAATTCGGAAATTTCTCTCAAAATAATCCGATCGACATGATCAATAATTATGTAACTTAAGGAAACTATAAGTACATAATACAGTTGCATTTCCATATACCTACTCTAAATATTTTCGTAATGATATAAAGTCCAAATGACAGTTCTGCAAACTCATGAACATTATCCTATTAATATAATAAATGCCAAAGTTTGTAACGATTGATGGGTGTTGTTTGTAAAATATGCTGGTTCTTGTTATTATATATTACATATTCATTAATTACATTATGTTAATTGTAATAAAATTGCTGTCTGTTGACTTGATGTATTGTATGTATATTTTTGTTCTATTGTTTATAAATTTTATTTTTTATAAAAATCTACAATTGCCAATGTATATAAAAAGGTTAATTTTGAACAGGTGTGCTTTTGTTACACAAATATTGAACGTTATATACTTAGTACATAGGACACTTTATATACTGATTCATGTAGGTGACGATGCGGGATACAGCTAGTAATACATATATCTACTCGTATATGCAGAGTTTATTAGAGAGAATCTCTGTACCACTTATGTTTCCACTTCCAAGCATCTGTGCTTGTATTGCCATTCGCTGTGTTTTAAAGTATTAGATTATATACACGTATATAGAGTGTCTCCATACAAATGCTTCGAGAAACGCGGGTCAACTTTTTATTTTTATTCCTTTATATCTTTTATATTTATTCTATCTTATAAATTCCGCAACTTATTAATGCGCAAAATCTCATTTTATTTATTAAATAATTAAATAGAAATACGTCAAGATGCCTATCAATGCGTAAATATATAGAACATTAATTAAAAAAATGAGTCAGCTAATTGAAAAATTTGCAGACAAAAAGTTGACACGTTTTGAGGTTCGATGCTCTATCTATATAATCTAAGTTTAAAATACACGGTACGGCGGCATAACACCTTAGTTTAGTACTTAGGAATATCGTATAAGTAGTATACTGTGTAAGTAGTATTCTGTGATGTTCATGTATGTACGAGTATATAGGCGACCGTTATCATTTTCAGAGCTTATTTGCTTTTTCACTTTGTAGTTTATAATTTTTTTTTATATTATGCTACCTTTAACCAAGTAAAAGTTTAAGTGTTACCAAGTTTAAGTGTATACCAAATTTCATTTCATTGGTTTAGCTGTTAAGGCGCTATAAGGTAACAAACGAACTCACTTTCATATTTATAATATTAGTAAGGACTATTAGCACTAAAGCCTTTTTCGCAATATCCTTTTTTATTTAAATAAGGATAGATAGATAGATACTCTTTATTGTTTCCTTAATAAGATTACAATAGAAAATTTATTATAAATACAAACAATTCCAAGAAAATATTACACAAAGAAAACAATGGGCGGCTTTATCACTAAGAGCGATCTCTTTCAGGCAACCAACAGTTGGAGAAGAGGTATTATAAACAGTTTGAGTAGAGATACGAAACTCTGTTCGTTTTTTCTTTTTTAAATACATTATACAATACGGAATAAAGTTAAAGTTATGGAATATCTGTTACGTAACTGTATTATATTACTAATTTCAATCGATAACATTATTTAAATAAGGGTGCTGTTGAACTATGCAGTTGTAATAATTACGATAATTTTAATCCATCTTACTAATTCCTATAATGTACTTCATATGTCATCTTCATACACATAGTATTTTACGAGTATGTATATGAAACCTTTGTTTTATTTCGGAGAAGCACAGAGGTCGCGACTCGCATGTAAAACACGAGCTCGCGCATGACAAGAGACAAGCCCAGCGACGCTTTGAAAATAAATTATTTATTTTGCTATTCATACAAAGTACCTAGTTGTGTGCGTATTTACTTAAATTAACTTGACAATATAGACACCGGATGTCTTTATTCCTGCAATAATGTTTTACGCAACTTTTGTTGGTTTAGTAAACAACAATCAATAGGTATAGTCCGCTTCAATGGAACTTATTACATCAATCAATAATTTATTAAATGAAAAGATAAGCAGGTTTTGTTAAATTTATTACAAATACAGTATTAATCTTATTAATATTATAAATGCGAAAGTTTGTAACGATGGATGAATTGGATGGATATTTGGTACTTTCTTACTCAAAAACTACTGAACGGATTTGAATGAAATTTGGTACACGGGTAGGTAATATCCTATCTTAGCACATAGGACATTTAGCACATAAGCCGCGGGATACAGCTTGTCAGAAAATACTATTATTATTTATTATTTTAAAACATTTCTTTCTATCTTGTAGATTTACAGACTTTTTACATTATTATCGTCTTTTTATTTGATTAATGTTACCTACTAGCTTACAACATTGGGTATGGTTGTTAGTAAGAGAAAAAAAAAGTTCATAATAAATAACTATTTTCCTTCTACACAGTCTACTTTACGGTTATGTCTCAATTTTTTTTTAATTTTAATCTAGTAGATATGTAAACAATGTTTTTATTATAGTTCTTTAACGCTAGAAAACGAGTTGAGCTTTACTGTCCAATGACGTAGAATGACTTCCAGGAGCAGTACATGCAGAACCTACCTTTATGCACGCACGTAAAGTTTATCTATTGCAAGTGATGTTAGCAGTCGATTTGTCACTTACGATATAATTAGTTTAATAAATAATAAAATAATCATAAAGTTTATTACATCTGTGTCGGATTCTTATTCATCGTGTTGAATGTTTTATGAGGACGATATTTTGTTACCTGCCATCTATATTAAGAAGTATTCAAAGTTTTTAGCGCATGCTAGATAAAAATTTTTGATTTTATAAAATTTTACTATGAGTTTACAACCCATAGTTAGGTCTCATTACAAAGCAGGCTAGATAGATAAAACCGAATGTCAAACTTCATCCTTATAATAGGACTCTTACTTCATATACATGGATACGATAGTATCTAATATTAGAGTTATCATTGCATTTTTGGATTTCAAGGTATCGTTTCCCTTATATTATTTAGTTATTTCAATATATTTGATTATGAATCGCTGTAAGTAAATCTTACCTATTTTTGTCGTACAAGACAATGCTCGCATTATATTTCTGTCTGAAGGGTAAGAGCGTCAATTTTCAAAAGAAGTAAACTGTAGCCGTCAAGAGTATTAAACACCATTATCCCATGGGCATTCTAATTTCAATTTCATATTTGAAATGTTAATAATGGTTATTATTATAGTATTAGGTTTATATTTATATATTTGCTCTTTTAAAAAGGGCTGATGTACAATCGAATTGACAGTTGTATAGAGTGTTCCGAACTATCCGTGTAGTTGACATAGGTGACTATAAAACCAGTACTATTTATACGGGCTTAGTATTTCATGCATGAGCATAATAAATCATAAATAGTTTTTTTTTTTAATATGGTATATATCAATCAGTTTTAAAATGCTATTTTGCTATTTGGGTCTTTATGGTAGGTAGTACATATACAATATGTAGAATTGTCAAAAATTCCATACATAGGTATATATAAAATAGTCAATTCCTTAAGAAAATAAGGAACATCGTGGGTGACACAAAGCCTGCACTATCTGACACTGGAAATTGTGAAGCTGGTCACGCACTTCCCTAAACACGTCCCATTGTATTGTCTCGAGTCTCGACCAGACGAGACGACGGAGCATCTTCTGAATGTATCTACGTTTATGTAAAAAACAAAAAAAAAACTAGTGTTTTTGACATAATATGAGTTTGTATACAAATGATAATTAGGTAGTAGTAGATTTATTGCCTTTGTTCAGTGCTTGTATTAAATATACTCATACATATGTATATGTAAAGAAGTTAAGACAAGTAGATAATAAAAATTAAGATAAAGGCATAATTAATGAACCAATATAAGTAAGGTGTAAAATAAAAATGTAAATTTTCTAACTTGTTATTTAAAGATGTTTGTTTATATATAAAACTTTCAGTAACCGTCTTTCTTTCAACTGATCTGCAAATAAATTTCTAAAATAACATTGTATTTATGTACTCTATGTTACGATCAAATTTAGTGCTCACAATATGCAGACCCAGGACAGTACAAAACAGATTGATTAATAGATTTATTTAATCAAGAATCGAACTCGCAACCAGATTTTTTTACTCTAAAGATATCATCAATTTATTCTATTGTGTTATTTCGCAGAAATTAAATTAACCATGTATTAAATTCTATTCGATATAAGGTAAATTATCTCATAATTTTCAATAGATTGAATCTGTATTCATAATCGAAAATGTCAAGGCAGAATCATTGACACCGTGCCATCAAAATAGACCTGTCGGTCTTCGTATTTATGTTTACATAGTTTAAAATTATTTATTAACCCATTATTTAACTTGTTTTATTTGAATATATTGTATATATGGCCATGTACATTGTCTTTTTCTTGTTTAACCTAAAAATTTTATTAGTTTGTAACATTTTATTGTACAAGTAAATTTTACATTCTGGGATATAAAAATCTTTACAAATTGTCAGACTTTAGTTTTGGATTCTTTTATTTTTGTTATATTTTTGTTTTATGACGTCGTTTACTATAAGACACTTAAGATACGAAAAAGATTATGATGATGATTACAGAGTTAAATCCATAATAGAAATACGCATCCTAAAAATAATAATATTCTACTTTTTTACGCCTTTATGTAAAAAATAATGATTGATTTGATTATTGATATAGTAATTGATTGATGATTGATATAGAAATTCAATCAGACTTTATAATGCTGTTTCTGAATTGCCGATTGCAACTTCGGATGACGTAAAATAAATAAGTGGCTACTTAGCAAGTAGTTGTTACATTATATAGACAGGTAGCTTATTATTCACTGATCAGGAAGAGCGGACGGCCTCGTATAATTATATATGAGGAAGAGTGATAGCTACTGTACTTATTAGTTTTAATTCCGTAAAAATTATTTGTCACTTAAAGTGAATATTTCTTCCAACAGTATTCCCAGTTGAGATTGTCTAAGACATTTTGTCAGAACTGTTATTGTAGTAACGAATTTAATTTTCGACTTTTTTTAGATAATTATATTTAAAACTTTAAGAATATATAAGACCACTTAAAAGTAAAGTTTCAAGGATGTATACCCTCAGAGATTTAGTTGGAAATTTCAACAGAAGTGTGGCCAGTATCAATGTCATGGGAGTGGCTTTAGTAAACGACTAGAGTTTATTAAGGACCTCAGCTGATTAAGTATAACCAGTATGTTTAACTGTTTTTGATATGACTTTAAAAAAGTCACTTAACAAAAATAGGTTTTTATTATTGCTGTTTTATTGAAGAATATCCTCCCTCCTTCCTGTTTTAAAAACCAGGATTATATTCCTAAAAAAATTATTCATAGAGGAAGCGTTTTTAGGAATTGCCTATTTTCTAATGTAGCGGAGTCAGCCTTAGGCGTTGTTGTTAAAGACTATTAGGCATTATGTACTATTCAAGGCGAGAAGGACCCATTAACCGGTTTCACAACTGGCGGCACTCTTTGATGCCGGCCAAGAGTGTGCAAGCTCGAAAACTGCGGATTCCACTTAGCTAATAAGTTAAACTGCTTAGTTATCTCTGGAGTTTCTCGTTTTACGTTGGTAATTTTTCTATAAAAATAGTAATCTGGTTGCACTTAAGTAATAGTAAAAGTAACAATTTATCTAATTTTAAATTAATTAAACGTTCTAGTGAAATCATTGCGTAATGATATATATTTGGCACAATCATTGTTTGTCGAATGCAGTAGATTTCACATACCCAAGTAATGCCATCAAAAAGCAAACATTGAAGTATAGTATCTATAGTACACAATAATGAGATAGCTATAGATTTAAACGAGCATTTCAACGATGTCTCAAGTTGAAGCTATTGGATCATCTATATACTCTTTTGTTACAGCAGGGTATATTTACGAATGCTACGTAATTGGTTTTCTCGGTATAATTTTTTATGAAATCGGATGACAGATAAGCTGTCAGTCCACCTGATGGAACGTGGTTCCCGTCATCTATAGAAATTAATAATATTTAGTCACGATGGGTCAACTAACCTGCTTTCATTCTCACCTATAATTCTTCACTGATCCCCTACCAGCATAAGTCAATAGCATCGGCGGAGTTACTATTCAATTTAGCGTCTATTAAAAAAACTTCATACTTGAATGAATTGATGGCAACGCATGAAACATTTTTTTCAGTCCTGAAGAATGGTCTTCGGAACTGCTATAATTTCACCCTTCTAACCAAAACACAGTCATTGAAGTGCAGCTACTTAGCGGTAGAATTATAATAGAAATAGAGATATCCAAGTAGATGACTTTTGTGCAGTCATTCTTTGCTGAAGTATGAGTAAGTATATTAGATTCTGTAATGCAATTAGCCTTTAGCCTGTTTGTGTAAGACAAAATTCAGGCAAGTATTACTTAATATGGGTATATAACTATACATACATACATATTTTCATATCTTACTATTAAAATTATGATATAATAAAAGAAAAACTTTAAAGTTTCAAGATTGTATTATACGAGTATTTACGTAAATAGCTGACTCGTGCCAAATGTTTGGGAACAAAAGCCCGACTGTCTGTGAGTAGAGACGAAGCTCAAAAGTTAATTGGTGCCGCCAGCTTCCAAGAACATTATAAGTGGACGAACATTTTTCATCGTTAATTGGTTTTAAATAAGTATGAGGTAAGTCGTCTTGCTCTTTAGGACTTGTTCGGACAATGTCCACTATTGAAACATTTTCACTGATTACTGGGACTTGTCCAGTATAACTTGTTAAATGACATTATCGAATGAATATATTCAGATTGGATAGTTTATGCAGCATAGTTCAACGCAATATTTATTGCTTTAATATATCTGTTTATCTTAGAATAGATTGACGGTATTGCGTATTTTGTGCAAGCTTGATATTATGCCCTAGAAATTTATATACATTATTATATATTAATACTTCTTAGATTTCAATAATATTGAATGCATGTTTAATGCTATATGACCGGTAAATTTGTATATTTAAATTATCTGTCATAGGCTTCCCCCATTAAGAGGGGTTTTGCCAGTAACTGCGTGGCAGTTGCGTTGGCAAGCAAGTTGGTAGCCGCAGTTAGGCTTTGGTGATGTTTAAAGAGAGACGCTGCTGTCCATCCCCCGGCCATTCATTTTTGTATATGTAAGTAATAGTGACTATTTAAAAAAAATCTAGTATTTCTTTAGTCATTTAATTTAGTTATACACTGAGTGTTCTGCTAAAGTCAATGCTAAAGATAGATGTTCTCATAGACTTCCACTCAAAATCGAATCAATTGCAATCCACATTAGTCAACTCCCTGAAGTTGTATCTTCAGTCGGTCGTAACACATCGCATTTGTCTGTATGTATAGAGAAATGTTGATACAAATAATGAAACATGTAGGTATGTGAGTTTTACAACAATATTTTTCATTGTACTATTAAAAGCTACAAACATGCGTGCTTAGCGTATACTCGTAGTGTAGTTGAGGTGCCCTGAATCGCTGAGCCTATAAGAAGCTGACACAAAGGAGCCTTGTTCGTGAACCACCGAAGGTCGACCGGATCGGCGACAGCGTGTTTCCTACATACACAAGCAATGTACTAGTATAATTCATTTAAGAAGTTCATGGCTAGTCTTATTTTCGTACGAGATAAACTCGGACCACGAAGGTCAAGGACTTTATTTTTGGCGGATCCCGTCCGCTGTTGTTGCCAACGACCTGCTTTTAAAGTTTCCGAGTCTTGTTTATGTTTCTGGGAGCGAAGTCAGACGATAGATATTAATGGATTACACTTTGTAGTAAACATTGCTCGTATAGTAGCTAAATCATTCATAACTATTCCTTTGTCTTTGATTCGACGGTTTATTACAAATTTATTCATAATTTAGATAAATACTATAAATAGACTTAAAATTTTCTTGGATAAAATATATTTACCTACTTAGTTTATTTAAAAAATGACGTAATAAGGTTTCTTCAGGATTAGTAACGTTGGCATGACATCCCTAGCATTGTAGGCGTTCGTAAGCTATTGCAACCGTTTACCATCAGACGGATTATATGTTTGTTTGCCACTATAGTAGTATAGAAAATCTTGCAAAATTCGCAATAGTAACCTGTATCATACAGTTACAGTATGTGATCATAACGCATTTATCTGCGGCATTTTCCTACAGCAACTTAGCAACTCGGCTTGTAGGTATAGCAGTTTTTTAAGATCGCATAAGGTATTCACCGTAGCGAACGAATTAGCATTTCGTTGGCGATTCGCCGACAGCGAGTTGTCTGTCCTTGGAATAAGGATGTGGCAAATGGCCGTCTTATCTGACTGAGCTCTCTGGAACACTAAAATAGAGTGTGCAAACTAAACATATGGATTTATTGAGCTGTACTCTAGTCTGTTCAATCCATACGTTCAATTAATTATTTTGTTGCTGCCTAAATATGTCTGTGGTAATGTGGTAATGATTCCATATGGTCGTGATCCAACATTATTTTTTATTACTGTATTTGATGGAGATCTGTTAAGACTGCGACGATAAATTTAATATTGCAGCAAAGTATCTGTTATAAATCTTAAACGATTTATTCATATAAATTTCTTTTCTTACTTTGTTTACCGTTCAAAAAGATATATTTGAAGTACCATTTTTAATAATTAGTTATATTTTTTTTATATATTAGCCTTTCCTTTAGTCGCTCTTACGTACTTTATTGAAAATATTTTTTACCAAATTTAGCATTATTTTCATTTTAGTTATTCATTGTCCATTGCTGAAAATAGGGAATAAATAAGCCGCTTTAAACGAATCATAATAAACAAGTACCTTGAATTTCGTATAATCTACCAACGAAACTGTACAGCCATGTTAATATTACGCCTTCGGCGCGAGATACCTATTACACTTGGTGGGTTTTACGATATGAATCGTATTAATTTCGTGTAAAGAGGTGTTTCAACCTGCATAGTTTTAAACTACAACAGATTGTCAAAATATGGATCTGACTTGCATTTATAGACTTGTGCAATTTAATTTACTTACAATTTGACATCAATATATTTTTTTATATGATATGTACTTAGAATGGCAAATGAAATTTGATGACCTGCCTGATAAAAAGTGGTAACCGTCGTCTATATATACATGAACAACACCATGCACCTCACAGAATATTTTCAAGTTTATATTTATGAAATATCTTCAGTGAGAAAGTAACTTATTTAAATAAGCAAATTTTTCTCTTTCGAATGGTATAAGAATAAAAACAATAGAGATAGTAAACATGTAAAAGGCTACAATTAACAAAATATTTGTGGTAAAAAAGTCATAATTAGAAATAAAACTACAATATTTTACAAAAATTATTTTTGTAAAATGAATCAGTTCGATTTGAACCCTTTTATACCATTTAATAGCGATTATTTTTTATAGCGTAAAATACACAACATTGTTTTTCTTCAATACTTCAATAAAATAGTTTTAATTCAACTTAAAACTATTTTCACATCATAATTTTAATATTTTTCTTAAGTGTGATTAGGTATAATAGAATTATTTTTAAAACTATAGGTTTTACACAAAAACACAATTTCATAAGAAAGAGGAGAAAAATTACTATAAATGCAATCATTGACTTGTTCAATTAGCAAATAATAAAAGCAGCAGAATTTTTTTTCTTTATTTAAAATAGTTTTTTGGCTCTCCTGAAAAGTGACCATTTTGAATTGAACCCTTTCTCACTAGAGGCACAGATATATTCAAATTTGATACATACAATCAGCGCCAAATTCCACGATTGTAATACGATTAATTATTTGTAACAAGCTTATGCAAATAAATTCGTCGAATCGAATGTAACCGAACGTGGGTGACATAAAATCGACTTCTCTGATAGAATTCGATGCGTATTCTTTACATTACACGTGGTCGATAAGATTAAAGCTTGCATTGTAGATTGTATCGTATACTCAGTCAAATGGTGAATGCTGCGTCATGACACGATTTCCTGTATAATATGAAACTTGATCTGCGCTTGCTTCGCTTTACTGGCTAAAGTTATTACGTAGAATTTATGTGAAATTAGTAAACATTAAGGAAATTTGTGTATGTCTAGGAAAGAGTTTATTAATATTTGGATCAAACAGGCTCTTTACTAGCAATATACCCTATCGGGTGGACCATCACGCGGTTCTCCCTTGAAATTATCGTGGTTGAAACTCTTATAACTGATCTGCTTGCATCTTCACCTAACATACCCTCACAACCTATACTCTTACCAATAGCACAGATAATTATCATTATTTTATATATATATATATATATATATATATATATATATATATATATATATATATATATATATATATAATAATAATATATATAAAATTGATTTTATTTTATAGTCTGATAAGGCTTTCAAAACTGTGTTACAATTTACTAATATATGAATACATAATATATGAATTTATGTACATGAATACATAACATTAATACTAGATTTTTAATTATTGATGTGTACTCATAACAAAATAATTGATTTATATTTTTGTTATAATATTTCATATAGACGGATATGACGTATAAATACTGTTTCTTTTTTCCAAGAGAAATAAAACGGAATGTTTGTTCATTTTATTTATTATTATGCAAATGTGTAAAGTGAAGAGATTCTGTAAAAATATTATTGAAACTTTCAGATGAAAGTCATAAATTATATATATATATATATATATATATATATATATATATATATATATATATATATATATATATATATATTAAAAAGGATTTATTATTAAAATTAAATTAATTAATATGAGAATTATTTTTATATTTCTGCTTCAATACAATAACTACACTTATTTTACAATAAATGGCAACAGTATTAAAGCAAAATGCTTATTAGGTTCGTTTGTAATTTATAATGTAACAAAAGTATACGGTAGTTCTGATTAGAATTTTAAAAAGGCCGAAGTAGAACTTGGTCCGAATTGAGAGGACGGAGCACTTTGTTTTTGAGTCGTTGTGATCGTAAATTGTCGTAATTGTAAATCGTTTGTGGTGAATCTTGAATAACAAACTTTTAGTACACTAATACAAATACCTACCCGCCACAATTCGAACCGTCATTTCTTGGAAGACGAAATATTTCACGGAAACAATTTTCTGTAATTTTGTGAAATTTAATATTATATAACTTATAGTCAAATTGGATAGGAATGCATAAGCTTTTCTATAATATAATAAAATTTAATGTAATTTGATACTCATTTGTGGTATCTATTAAATAAAAAAAATACATTTAACTATTTTTAAGAGGAATAACCTATTTTTTTTAATAATATGAATATAAGAATTAAGAAGACTACTCTTGTTAGTAGAATTATGTAGTTTTGCCAGTTTGACAAATTTATATGACGGTAGTAACATAATGCGCAACATTATTAAATATCAAAAGAGCATTTCGGTTATGAAAGTTCATTGCACTTATAGTTTTGCGGAATAGGTATGTGCGTCTTTGTCGATTTACCAGAAATATCTGATAAATATTTGTGAGCGGTCGGCGGGCGGTCGAACTAAAAATATGACGCATTTAGCTTACGTTACGATTATAGTGCATGCGTCCGTTTAATTTCAAGGTGTTCGACTTCATATTTTTGTAAATTTTAATTCTACGTCAATGTTTATGGCACGAGTATTGTCCGATATAAAATACGTAGGTACCTACATATTCGGGGAAGACCACAGGTCTTTGTTTATTTGTATTTATTTTTAATTAAGTGTTAAATCAATTATCGTTCTGATCATTATAGGAATTGATTTTTATTTTAAATTAGTAATGATTCTAGCTTCTAAGTATATGTTAGTTTGCTGCATTGATTTTTTTTTCTCCTGATCTTATTACCAAATATATCATTGATTTATTTAATTATGTATACCTACTTTGTTATAACCTTTTATGTTGTAATTTCGAATCCAAATATAGTGAGCTATATTGTACAAAACGTAATTTAGTTAGAGTCAAAACTGCCAATTAAAGTACATGCAGTTGCACCATCTATATAATGTCTATGATTAAAATGGAATGGGTGTGACAAATGCGGAACAGAGACCTCGGGAGTCAGTCATCGTCAGGAAGCTGGGTGCTTCCGCCCGGAAGACGACGCGCGCACTTCCGACCGGCCTCTGTGCACTATGCCTTATGTGTATGGCAGATCGTTTAAAATAAGAGTCATTTATATTTTACTGGACATTTCCGTGTCTTCTTATTTTTTATTTTATGTGTAGGTAATAAATATTGAAGCTCTTTTTTAGACATGGACTAGATATCTCTTTGAACAATTGTAAAGTTGTAGGCGTTTATATTTATAATTGAAAGAGATGCCGGGTATTATTAAAAATCTATGATCTTTATTTATGTAATCGCAGAGCAAGTAAATACTTAGTTTTTTAAGAGTTGGCATTGCTTCTATATTTCCGAAACTAGAAAATTATTAATTTATGCAACTACCTAGACGTAGCAACACAATAAATGAATATTTATAGTGTGGTACAGCTATTTATAATACGCTTGTGTTCAGAAAATCAATATTGATAAGCATCATAAAAGATATAGTTACTTTATTGTGTAAAATTTACAAATTGGTTGCATAGATTTCCATTGTTTTTTGTTGAAAGTGACGATAATAATTGTAATTAAAATGATTTAAATTTATGCAAAAAGTGTAGTATCCAGATGTTACAGGCATATTTGTGTTAAGTATTTTTTTACATTATTTTGTTATAATACGACCTAAGGTTATTCTACTAATCTACTAATATTATAAACTACATAGTCCACAGGTTACAGTAACCGTTTACTATCAGACGGGCTGTATGCTTATTTGCCACAATCGTGGTATAAAAAAAAATATCTAATTGTATTCTGCAATTTCACCTGCGTGAATCAGTAACAAACATACATCCATACAACTATCTATTCATACATCTATCCATCCTTACAAACTTGCACATTTATAATAATAATAGGATGTGAAAGTATGTAAAGATGTTTGGATATTTATATGTATGTTTCAATCACTCTTAATTTGCTAAACAGATTTCAATGAAATTTATACACAGTACGGATAGTTTCTCCCTTACCACATACAATGTATTATATACACATTCACATTGATAAAGACTCGGGAAACAGGTACTCAATTATGTTATTCAATAAACATGTTCGTACAACTAAAAAAAAATACTAATAAAAGGTAATGTTTATTCTCTCCATCTACTTCATTAACAGATATAACATCAAGACTACCAACAATAAATAATAAAATATTTTTTAATCTATTTAATGAATTGTAACCTAATCAAGAATTGTTATTATAACTAGCCACCAGCAAAGCTGATGGTGGTAGTTGATTTATGCACCAATTACTGGCGTTGGTAGTGCATCCTGCATAGTTTTGTTGTAAATAATGTTAATTGTGATGGCATGCAGGCAGACACGCTCTTGTTTACAAACATGTTAATATCTTACTTATGTTTTTATAACTTTATGTTCTACTAGCTGCTATCCCGAAGTTTGTCCAAGTGCATTTCATTTAAATACATTCAGTCTTTTTTGAAACAAGATTGAATAACAAAATACAACGTTTACTAACTTTAAGAAATGGCTTTTATTTAAGTACTTAAAATATAAATAATTTTGTATTAATATGTTGGACAGTATGTTATAGCTTTGTAATATACAAACATCATATGTATTACAATTCATGAAAGAATGGCGTTCTTCGCTTCCAGCATGAATCCCTTTGACGTAGCTAATGGAATGAAGTTATTACATACGGTTCGACCCCTCGAGCATAAGTAGTTTTTTAAAAATTTGTGTATTAATTTAAAATAAATCTTGTCAAGGGCTTAAAATTGAGAATCTTAAAACGTTATTTAATTTAGCTGACAAATCAAGCTTTGTGTAACTATATTTCGTCTATAATATATACTCTCTTGTGATATGAATACCTTTAATGAACCTATTTCATACACGAAATGATAGTATGCTCGCCCTCTTCTGTGATATTTTTTAATAAATAAATGTGGACAATTGGAATGTTACGTTCACCACGGTCGCTTGACGATATTGCCTTTGTTCACCCTATCAAGGGCTAGAGTATTGCAAATATTATTAGAAAAAGGAATATTTTTATCTGATAAAGTCGTTTACCTTTCATTATAAAGGATATTAATTTATTTGTAGTTTGGCGGATCGTATGTAATATTTCAATAAGCATAGTGCTTTTAAGTAGATTTAATCTACTCAAAGTCCTTACAAATACCTGCTACAAATATTAGATTAAGAAGCTCAGCTGGTACAAATTGGTATGCAAAATATTATACTCGTATATCGGCCTACTCTGTTTTATTATCATTATCTCAACCATTACTTGTCCACTGCTGAACATTACTCCATTTATTGTAATAATATTACGTAGATCTCCTATATACACTTTAGTAATAGATTTCCAGCTCACAATACAATTTGCATGTTTGATATTTCATGGAAAAATACCATCAGATGTAAATTTGATATCTAACATGCGGTTATTAGGTATCCCCTCGAAAACCTGCATTTTAAAGTCCTATCCTATAATGTTGAAACAAATAAAAGAGTATCCATCGCTACTTTTCAATACTATTATACATAATGTTACAATGTAAAAAGTGTAATGAACAGTTTACATGTAATGGTTGTCGTTCCGTTTGTGGGTAAGTCGTGTGAAGTGTCAGGTGTTTTGGTAGAGGTTGAGGCGGTGCGTGGGCTCGCAAAACGAGTGCGACCGGTCCCCAGGTGTCAGCTCAACGATGTACAGGCTCGTATTCAGTAACATGTTTAAACAACATTTTATTTTGTAATTTCACTTTGAATTCAATATATTTTAATAAATCTTAATTAAGAAACATAATACCTACTATAAATGTGAAGATAAGTAAAAATATTTAGATGTTTGTTATTTATTTATGCGTGATAATCGGGTAAAGAGGCGACTAAGGAAGGGTGAGGGATGGGCAGCAGCGCCCTCTTAAAACATGTCCTAAGCCTAACTTCGGTTGCTAATTCGTCTACCAAGCATAGCAACTACTGGCAAATTCTCAAGGAGGAGGCTTATGATCAGCAGTAGACAGTTAAAAGCCGATATGATGATGATGATTCGGGTAAATGGATTCAAATTAGATTTAGTACAGACAGGCCATATTTTAAATTAAAATAGTGTGTTTTTATCTTAATTCATCAGGAAAAGCCACGAGATACAGTTAGTAAATCATTTAGAATTAAAAATTAATAAAAGAAATCAGTACAAACATGTCAGAGGCTGTTCGTTTTGTATAGTCAGTCTCTCTAGACCATTGAGGAATATATATATTAGTAAAATATATTTCATGTTCTAAACAAAATATGTTTCTATTAGTAATGTCACGAGTATATATTTCTAATACGTAATATGCTAGATAGAAGATACTTTCATAATAATTCTTTTAAAGGTAAACTTTATACATTTACTACCTCTGTCATATTTTTGTAGGTACAAACGGATTTCAGTGTGTACAATAAAGTATAAAATAAAAAAAAAAAATATATATAATAATATTTATTAAAGAATTTTCAATAAATATACTTGCTAAGTGTCTAATGAATTAAAAATTATAAATAATTATTTATAGTATTTTTTACTTCATCTAAAAAGTATTACCTGCCTAACTTCTTTGAATTACGGCTCTGTGCAGTATAACAATCTAAGCAGGAAAGCTAATACGGTTGTTTGCGTAAACGTTTTGCCGCATCAGCTGGTTATTTACTATCCTGGGCATAATGTAATCAGCATTAGTTACAGAACAGAAATAATAAGTTATCTTCTTGAGAAAAAGCTAGAACGTGGTATTGGTACCTATTTGTAATTAGTAGAACCAAAATGTATTTAATACTGTTAATACATTTTGATATCATACATATGTAGTTGATATGTAGACGCGATATATTTTTTTTTTCTAATTGATTCTCCGAACAAACCAGTTCGGACTTGAATAGGTGCTTATTTTTTGAAACATTGTAACAAGTATTTACACTTTAGAGTCTGGGTCCTTAATTGTATGAACCATTCATCAAAGCATGCTTTGTTGTATTAGGCACTATTGAATGAATAATATGTTTAAAGGTTCACGTTGTGTGTTTAAAAAATCGCGGTAACATAAGACAGAGTTTTCCTGTAAGTTACTGTGGCAATAGGCAGCTATCGATGGCAGATAAGACTTTTAAGTGGACAGTATTTATTTATTATCAACATTTTTTATGTATTTATTTTAGGGGGGGGGGGGAAGGAATTTTTAGTAACCAGCCCCATTGGTAGCAACATACTTTATCAGGTCGACCTCCACGCTGTTCCCCCTGGAAACTATCGTGGTTAATTCTTATTAAACTTATTAAATTCGTCACTATAGGCTCACTAACCTACTTATATCCTTATCTATTATCTATCGCTGATGTCCCGCCAGCGTTTACCAATAGCGTAGGCTACCATTACATTATCATCCATAATTTTTTTATGCTACACACATCAATTGTCCGGTCTTTAATATCTTTGTTCTATGATACACTATGTTATGAGGAATCATTGTTCGTATATTACCTACTTAGAACATTACTATCTTTTCTTTGTATGATTCGTAAACACTATTACGATTATGTTTTAAGACATTGATTAACAGAGGGAGCAAATCTTATCTGAAGCAATCAGAAAATTATAAAAATTAATTCATATTTGAGAACAAAACAAAAAACTTACAAAAAATTAGGTGAATACTAATCTCTTTTTTTAAATCGCTTTAAAATATATAGATAATTAGTAATTTTAATTAACTTCTCGCGAGTTAATTACAGTTTTTAGCGCAAATTCTCCTAAAATAAGGTATATTATACCCCTTCCTTTCCAGTGAATGTCGTAGAAGGCGACTAAGCGAACTTAATGGTCGAGGAATGGGCAGCAGCGTCTCTCTTAAAACATCACTAGAAGTCTAACTTCGGTTACCAACCCGTCTGCCAAGTGTAGTAACTGTTGGTAAAACCCCTCTTATGGACGAGGCCTATATTCAGTAACAGTGCTGATATATTGAAGTGGAGGGAAAGGATTGTTAGTAATACGGACTACCAGTTTCATTGCTTGCAATATACCCTGACAGGTCGACTTCCACGTGGTCCCCTGGAAACTATCGTGTTAAATTCCAGGTGTATTAATCACGATGGGCTAAGTGACCTGCCTTTTCATTCTCACCTTTCATCCCTCACTGGTGCCCCGCCAGCGTATACCGATAGCGCAGGCGTTTTTTTTTATAGGTGAAAATGGAATGGTAACCCCGCCTGCGCTAACGGGATACGCTGGCGGAACACCAGTGAAGGGTGATTGATGAGAATGAAAACAAGCCAGTTAGCCCATCATGATGAATTCATCAGGAATTAACCATGATAGTTTCCAGGGGGAAGAGATCGCGAGGAGGTCGACACTATACGTTGGGTATATTGCTAGCAATGAGTTTCTTAGTCTCCATTACTAACAATCCCTTTCCCCCCGCGCAGGCGAGGTTACCATTACATTTTAATTCATTAAAAAAACCTAGATATGTTGAAGTTGTATAATACGAATACAATTATGTGGCAATGCGAGAAAATGTCAGTTAGTAACATAGTGACATTAGTTCACTTCATTATCGTTGCCCCCATTGCATTATCTAACTATGGCATAACTCTCTGGCGTGTTTAATCTTTTTTTTTTTATTTTTGATACCGACTATTTGGAGTAACCGACACAATATTTATGAAATGAACGTTGTTAGTAATAAATAAATTAGCAAATGTTTAATACAATAATTAATAGGTATATCACCGTGTCAGTTTCCCATAATTTAATACTTTTTTATAAGTAAAGCTAATACTTAAAAAAATATATCAAGTTATGATAATTAAGATTGTATTTTGCAAAAAAATCCGACTTCAATTGTGGCAAATTTAGTTACTTTAATTAAAAAAAACTACACTACTGAACCGATAATATTTCCATGAGGCTTTTTTTATTCCACAGAGGTGGCTATATCCTTTTAGATAAAAAAAAAGAATTTTTCGAATCGCTATACAACTGACGGGGTTACGAGGTAACAAACATTAAAAAAAAATGCAATCGAATTGGGAACCCCCTTCTTTTTGAAGTCGGATAAAAAATCGAGGACATTCAGTATCTATATTATACATGCAGAAGTAGTGGCTTTTTTTAATAGATAATAATGGAATGGTTACCTCGCCTGCCTTAACGGCATACGCTGGCGGGGCACTAGTGAGGGGTAATAGGTAAGAATGAAAGCATAGGTCAGTTAGCCCATCGTGAAGAATACTCTTGGCATTCAGCACGATGGTTTCTAGGGGGGACCGCGTGTAGGCCGACCTGACAGGGACTATGACTATAATTGGACTGGTTGTCCGCATTAGTAGTTATTCTTTCCCACCCCAAAAGTAGCAGTTAAAAAGCTAGTTTTAAATATTATAGTACATATTTAAATAATGTACTATTTATTAAGTTTTTGTTACTTTGAAAGAAAGAAATTTTACAAAATATACGACAACACCCACGCAGGGATTAAAAAAAGATTAAAAACTATAATAAAGAAATTACAAAATTAATTAATTACATAGCAAAAAAAAACAAAAAGGGCACTTATAAAGGTAGAATCGATACAAGTCATATCTATCGAATATACATTGTAATATAAACTAAATCATTTTCAAGTACTAAATTCACTAAGAAACATTCAGTGTAACGTTCGCTATGAGTGATTGCACGTACTGTGCCATGGGTCAGAATTTAGCCTTCTAAGCACGTTTCATGCAGCGATACAACACCAAAGCACCACAGCTATGGTTTTGTAAGGTGATACAGTGTACATGGTACAGTGTTACACAAGTGATGTAATCTACCATCCGTAGAAACAGGCACAAAGTCAAGGTCTGAAAAATTTCACTTCGCAACGTCTGGGAAAAACCTACTTATGAAAACCTGTATCTTATGACGCGCGCCGATCAATAGCTGCAATCGTGAATGTATTGGCATTTAGTGTCATCTTACGTCACCGTAGTTTCGTTGTTCCGTTGCTATTAGTATTTTACTTTACTCAATACATAGATATATTTATTACAAAATTTCATAAGACTACGAAAAAGATTCTGAGTAATTAATTTGTTGTGGTTATTGTTACTTGTTTAATAGATGATAATAATAATAAAACACGTATACGGAATATGCTATCTATTGTTTCGCCATGTGGTCCCAGCATAGAATAGGCCACCCTTTCTTTTCCGGTGAGTGCCGTAAGAGGCGACTAAAGGAGGGCGAGGGATGGGAAGCAGCGTCCCTCTTAAAACATTTTCAAAGCTTAACTGCGGTTGCCAATCTGCCTGCCAAGCGTAGTAGCTACAGCTAAAACCCCCTAAGAGAGAGGCTTATGTCCAGCAGTGGACAGTTAAAGGCTGATGATGATTGTTTCGCAGATACAGTGAAATTAGATAATGTACCAATAAGTATAAAGAAGCCGCTAATTTAAGACTACAATAAAAAAAAAAGTTAAGAGTGGGACTATCTGAAAACCAGCGCTGTGCAGCTGTATACTTGCACTGAGACATATATATCAGCTGAGCCAGTTTTTTTTTTGCTAAAATAAGACACTAATATGAGTCACTTAAAAAATATATATACAACATGAGTATCCAGATAAAGCTCCTGCAACTTAGTATGTTCCATTCAAAAACAGTCCTTGCATTATGTTTTAATTCTTATTTAGAATTTATTTTACCACAGTTAAGTAAGTTAGTTATAGAATTGTAAGTTGGAAATAGAATTGTAGTTTTCGTAAAACGAATTGTTTAATTGTATTAATATTCATTTAATTATCTCAATTTATATTTTAAAGGCTTGTTTCGCTTCAGTTGTTATTTGATTGCTTTTATTTTATTATGAAGCAGAATCTGGTTATTCAAATACACTTTAATACGTTGTTATAGATGCAAACAAAGTCGTATTTATTGTGATTATTATTCACGCAAATGCCAAAGTATATAATAAAGGATAAATTAATGTGAATTGGACAGGTTGCCACATTTTAATTAGTCTATTTTTTGCTCTTTCTTTCCTGGTTTGCAAATTATAAAAATATACATTATTTATAGACATTTATAGATTTATCGTTTATATTGGCAAGAATTTAGAGTATTTTTAATAACTATTTGATTGTATTAATCAATATTGTAAAAAAATATTAAACATCATAGGATAAGAGATTTTATTCTTTTAAAGTGACACGTGTGTATAAAATACATACATACATATACATAGTTTATGTGCAGGAACGTTATTTGGGCGAGGCGAGACAGACTTGCGGGCGTTACGGACAGGAAACCTGTTTCATAAAGAATCATACAACAGCAACTTAGGTACACACCAGCCTATACCTGTTATGTGTCTAAATACATTTTACTTGCAGATAATTTATTTTTTGCATTTAATTTTGTATAACGATTTTATGTATGTTTTATTCAAATCCAATGTTTGTTTAATTATCATCTATGGGTGATACTTATATTCCAATAATCTGATGTTACCAAAGAGAGACTTTGTACAAAAGTGATTTGCTTGGGTACCTTTGTCTCATTCAAGTTTCTACCATAAAGCAGGTGTGTTTGCATAGCTGTGTTTCGGTTTGAAGTGTAGGATATGGCAGTGAATCTACAGGGTAGAGAGCATACCTTAGTCCTTAGGAATGGCAACGCATGGGGGATATCATAGGCGAGACAGTATACTCTGTTACGTCCATGGTACTGTTCATGTCTATAGGCGACGGTTACCACTTTCCATCCGGTGGGCCGTCAGCTTGTTTGCTATTCTAAGTTGCATAAATAATGTTAATATCATCAAGAAATATCTCATACTTATGTTATTAATTGTTCATTTTGAGTTTTGTGTCTTTGTTATAAAGTTTGGGGTTTGAGGATTATAATGCTTTACTATTTATACGTTTAAGTGGTATAGACATACGTAAGCGTATTTCATCTGAAACTCTGTATTTTCTATTATTTATTAACACTTGACGTTACGTTTAGACGTATGCTTTTCCGACACGCGTCTGGATTTTTGGGTAAGTATAACATTTTGAAGTCTTAATCGTGTATAGTTTGAGTATGTTAGTTTCGTTAGGTAAATAACTGGTAGAGAACGCCATTAGGCGTTAAGTCCATATGTACACTTACACTTATATTGGATAATTGTGCATTGATGTTGAAATAAATACATAGTTTTTTTTTTAGATACCTGTGCTTTTAGTGTTTAAGATTTGCTCTTGTTTTTTATAAGTGTTGGGACCAAATGTTCTGAAGTCTACGAATGTTTGGGGAATAAATTATATGGGCGGTGCAAATGTTGATAAACATATATATTTCCTTAAAATATTATTTCTTAAGACATTGCCTAATTTTTATTCTGTTATGCGCTAAAAAATCTGATATCGTTATCGTTTTTTAATCGTATTTATTATTATTATTTCAGTTTAACAGTTAAGTTTTAATTTTACTGTCCACTGCTGAACATAAGCCTTTCCCATAAGGGGAGTTTTGCTAGTAGTTGCCATGCATGGCAGGCGGATTGGCAACCGCAGTTAGGCTTTTACAGATGGGATAAGAGGGACGCTGTTGCCCATCTCTCCACCATAAGATCCCTTAGTCGCCTCTTACGATACCCACGGGAACGGAAGGTGAGGATTACTCTAATAAAAATGGCTGACACAGCTTTAAATTTATGACTTTTTAAATCATATACATTTACTTAATTCAGAATTTACTTAGGTATATCCCAACAAGAATAAGCTTAACCCAAACTGTGAAGACTATAGGTAAGTACTTTATGTGGGTGCTTATGGTTACAATGTAATGTAGTTTATGACCTAAGTTGGTCGTTACTATTACGATCGTGATGCATGACCGATTTATAGCGCGGTTCATAGGTGATTGATCTGACTAGTATTAGATAACTCTAAACGCTTGCTTAACGTTTATTTACGTTATGTCCACCCGATATCCGACAAGGGGTAAGTAGGCCTTTATTTTAGAAACATGGTACAATAACCAACACTGTGTATTCAGCGATGGCTGTGGTATTAATTGTCTCTTCATAACGGTACTGTTCTACAAAGATGCATTTTTTTTATTTATTTCCTGACTTGTCCCGCCTGAGAATTTAAGATATCATTCACGTAAAATAATCTACACTTACACCACTGCACCATATTTTTGATTTAAATTGCATACAGATTTTAAACAAAATTATAGTGCAGAATTTTCAATTTACAGTTTTGGCATTAATACTTAGTTTTCAATATCTGCATAGTTTATAAGGGACTTGACGCGAACATAAATTTTGAGTTTTAGTTTATCTGTTGCGGTATTATCTACATCAATTAGCTTAAAGAATATGCCATAAGAATTAGGGCTTATTCTTTACCTATTTTACACCCCTTGTGTTGGAAGCGCCTATAGACTACAGTAACCGTTTACCATTTGACAGGTTGTATGCTTGTTTGCCACCTTCGTGGTATAAAAAAATATTTTAATCCAGTATATGTATCTGTATAATAATTGTTTACACAGACACGTATACTAGGTACTTTTTTTATGCAACTTAGAATGGCAAACAAGCTGACGGTCTACCTAATGAAAAGTGGTAATCATCGTTTATAGATGAGTATCCAAATTTTTATATTTATAATACTTGAATAGGACGTGTAGAATAGAATTTTAAGATATATATGAATAGTAGGTACATTCTGCAATAGCCATGGTGGTCATGGCTGGAAAGAAGCCATATAGTATATTTAAAAAAAGAAAAAGAATGATTTGAATTTTTAGTATACCATTCTTGTATCTCTTCATGTAATGTTTTATAACTGCAATTTTGTTATGTAAATAAATATAAAAAAAACACTAGTGGAACTATAAAAGTGGTATTATTTTGGAGTACATCATCGTATACATGGTATTAATTATCTCTATAACAGGCGATTAGGTATCACACAAATAAAGAACATGTAGTAAACTTCATTTGTTCTTTACACAAATAAAGTTACATAAGCATTTAAATAAAAAAAAAACTTTATCAATCCCTTGTTCTACTGTTTAATACAAATGACTAGCTTCCTTTATTAGGTCACCGTATTAATTCCTTAACGAATTTCGCATGTTAATAAAATACAGTATAAATTTGTAGGTACATAATTTCCTTTCTAGGAGTATTTGTTTGATAACATAGGTTTTAAAAAGTTATTAATAAATTTTGAAAAATTACATTAACATAAATTGCGTAAGAACTTTCATAATCTCTTACTAATTTTATAAATATAAGAAGTTAGAAAAATGTTTGAATATTTTCATGTTCTTTACTTAATGATGCTAATTTTTATTTAAACTGGCAAACGAGCTGATAATTCGTCTTACAAGGAGTGGTAGTTTAGTTCTTAGAAATTATGCTATCATACTTATTTTGTAATCACACACGCCATATGGGATACATTTTCAAAATGAAACACAACAGAGACATTATTGATACAACAGTGAGACAGAGGTGTCTATGCAAACAATTTTATACAAAGTATCTCTTTGGTAAATTCTGGTAAAGTGAATTTTTTAACGGACGATAATAGAAATGTAACCCCGCGGGCGTTAACGGTATATGCTGGCGGAGCACCAGTAAGGGATAATAGGTGAGGATGAAAGCAGGTCAGTTAGCCCTCTCTCTCTTTTCGTCCTCTTCATTACTGAAGGTCATGTCCTTGAAAGGTGTCTGTTGCCTTTTTTATGATGTTATTCCATTTTGCACGGTCTTCAGCTTCTCGCAGGGCAGCTGCAATTGACAGTCCTGTAACAGCGGTTACTTGGTCCGACCATCGATTAGGCGACCGTCCGCGTGGTCTTTTTCGCTCTATCTTGCCTACAATCATTAGTTTGCCCAGATTGTCGGACTGTCGTCGAGGAACATGACCGAAGTATGCAAGAATCTTCCGATAGCAGACTGTCGAGAGGCTATCTTTTATGCGGAGTTGCGTCAGTTAGCCGATCGTAACGAATTTCACTAG
The DNA here is from genome assembly GCF_026898425.1 of Galleria mellonella. Classification (NCBI taxonomy): domain Eukaryota; kingdom Metazoa; phylum Arthropoda; class Insecta; order Lepidoptera; family Pyralidae; genus Galleria; species Galleria mellonella. The sequence goes on along the minus strand of NW_026442045.1, from coordinate 1,375,111 downwards.
AATTAACCACGGTGTTATCCAAAGGGGCCACGTAGAAGTCGACCTGAGAAGGTATATTGCTAGCAATAGGACTGGTAGTAGGCATTACTAACCACCTCCCTCCAACAAAGTGAGTTAGTTTCTGTATGTATTCACTTGGAGTTTTAACGAATAGTTATAAAATTTAGCATACACGTACCTACTATTTGGAGTGAAGGAGAACGTAGGCTATTTTTATCATGATCAATTAATAAATCACGAATATGATTACTCGATAATTAAGATTATGTTCTACAAAAAAATCGACAGTTCAGTTGCGGCAAAATAAAAAAAATTAATTTTAAACTAAGTTACTGAACTTATTTTGATAAAATTTCTATGGGACAAATCCGTAAGTATATTCTTTCAGATAAAAAAAGCATTTTTCCAAATCGATTTATAATTAACGGCGTTCTGAGGTAAATGAACATAAAAAATACAACATAAAGAACCTCATTCAATTAAAAAACTAGTTGTTTATGATATAGAGTTCACTGTAATATACTTTATTTATATATGTAGTTGTAAATATCTACACAGATTTTCTCAAGCAGTCTTCGCCTCGATCGTGTTGATCTAGAAAATCGTGCTGTTGCTGTAAAGTTTTCCTCGCATTATAAAATAGGTACTTTATGTTAACGATGACCCGGATGTTTGATTATTACAATTAATTCACAAGTTATGATCATAAAGTGCCTACTTATACGTAAAAAACAAGGAAGCGTGCAAGAAGCTAAAATTATGTTTTTCAATGCATTCAAAGATCCTTGGTCGCTTGTCTTTTTTTTTTTATCACGTTACACGAATAAGTATGTCTAATTATAAATGAATACGAATTATGTGCATTGAATTATTTATTTTCAACTTAAGTTTAACAATAAAGAAATTAAATCTTTACAATTGTTGATTATTATTGATCGTAAATGACTGTTACAGAGATTAAAACAACAGTATTAATTATAATAAAAGAGCAACTAAATAGGGATATCAAATTACAATCATATAAAATAATAATTGTTAAGTATCACGCGATATTTATAATAAATGATAATCGTAATACCTAAACATTTATCAAGATATATCAAATCGTTAGTTGTTGCAAAATAATTACTTTAATGCTTTTTATCACTATAATTTGCTTATTTAGCATATTAATCAATTTTTACTAATCTCCATGCAAATATGATTTTGTATGTTTTCTTGTTATCTGTTCATATTGTATACATTCATAGACTACGCATGAACGAAGTCGCGGCCACAACAAATAATTTAATATTTTGAAAATATAAGTTCTTACCATTTGTACTCATCATCGCTGATCGCAAACTACAGACTAAAAAAAAACTAATAGACAAACTAAAAGACAAACTACTTTACTAGACTTTGTACAAAACTCGTTTGCTTGGGCCCTCTGTCCCATTTGTGTTTCTACAGAGAAGTAGTTTGCATGGCTGTGTTTCGGTATGAAGGGTGGAATATAGCAGTGAATTTACAGGGTACAGAGGATTAACAGTCCTCAGGAATAACAACGCACGGGGGGTATCATGGGCGAAACAGTATACTTATTATATTATGTCCATGATACTACTCATGTCTATAGGCGACGGTTACCATTTTCCATAAAGTGGACCATCAGCTCGTTTGCCATTCTAAGTTGTATAAAAAAAAATTGATGACCTCCCATTGCGATAGCACCTATACCAGTCGGATATGTATATTCATTACAAGCGCGTTCTTTTTGATATTACATACTGAATAACAGAAATTTAATATATCTGTTATTGGACCAATATATGTATAGATATTGTAACTACAATATATAGATATTGCTATATATTGCCCACTCTTACTACATATTATATAAAAACTAAAACTATACAGTAAATTCTTTCCATACACTAGATCTAAGAATAAGGATAGTTCGATGACGGATATGTAAGAATTTTATATCTGATTTTTTTTTAAGTTTGACATATATCTACAGTTGTTTCATTCTTGATATAAAACTAAAAGACGTGAGTAATTTTTTTCTAGATTTATTCTATATGAGTCTGATATTATGGATCAATGTATAGGCTGATGTTCAAAAGCTAACCTAACCCTAAATGAATAAGGTTTCATTTAATTCTTTGCTATGTAACTATTGTCTTTATTGTCTTTACTCAGTCGTAATAAAAATCTGATAGTATTGATAAAAATCTATAATATTGATAAAAATCTATATGTATATTAAAAGAGTGGAGTGTAGTCACGATAAGAAATAACAACAACCGCCGGAAAGTTACTCAAATTAACATAGTTGTCAAAATAGGAAACTCTGAACAACCAGACAAGAAACGTCTGAGGGCTTTTTAATTAGTAAAAATACTCGTAAATAATAATGAAGAAATGTTGATAGTTGAGATAATTTTTTTACAATTAAAAATGTATGCAAATTATAAATATATTTAATAAATACCATGAATCAAATTTTGTTTACCTTCTAAAATTGTTACATTTTCATTCAGCATGGTCTTGTATTAATGTTACGTTAAAGTACGAATATTTAGGTACTGATGTAATGTTCATTACATTAGGCTCGTGGTAAACACGTTCCTTTAGCTAACGAGAGATTGTATTGTATCTAATACCGGTGTCTTTGTGGTTACTTTAAATTCAAAGATAGGAAAAAAGTCTAAATTGTTATTTTTTAACCGACTTTATAAAAGAGGGACGTTTTTGATTTAGTAATTTTTTTGTTTGTAACCTCATATCTCTATCATTTATGGACTTGTATTTTATCTGAAAAATAAAAGCATTTTTTTGATATGAAAGTAAGTTTTTTTTTATCAGTTGTAAACTGCTTTCAGATCAGTGCCATAGAAATTTTATGAAAATCGGTTTAGTAGTTTAGTGTTTAAATCAAACCAACTGATTTTGCCACGATTGAAGTCTATGTTTTTTTTTTTTTTTTTATAGGACAATATCTTAAATAATTTTATTACAAATTAGGGTAATAAAAGATATATTAAAATTAATCGTCCGTTACAAACCTTGAGATAAGTTAGTATTTATAAAAAAATAAATGTTTCTTTGTTCATTTGATTATACGTGTACGATATAAATGATAATTGGACGACATTACTACGCAACGCGCGTTGCGTGCCGGGTACTCTGTTTACTAACACTACGCGAATGCGAATCTTGGATTTTTTTCCGTCACATTTCAATCGCGTACCAATGATTGTACAAACTGGTTTGCCGGTTATATGTCACCTGTCACATAGCATAAAGACAACGAGTCTTAAAAGCTCGGGTATAAATATATGAGATCAGACGTGTGTGGAATGTATCCCGCATGCACAATTCGTAATATAAAGGGCCTAGATCGACAACGATTTGAAATTAAACCTTCCCATATAGTGGTGACGTCAGTTGTTTTATTAGTACTAAAACCTATTAAGCTATAGGAAGAGGTTGCTGATAGGAAACGATGACGCATACGGAATGAAAAATACGGAAGCATACGGGCGATATTTCATGACGCTGTGACGTACCTACACCGTGACATTAACATCGTCGTAGCATTAAGATTATAATTCTATTATTATATACATATGTATATATTTTATAATACTATCGTATATATTATAATATAATATTAGTATACAAGATATTGGTAACAACATATTGTAATATGCATATATTGTTGTAACACAAAATAGGTATTATGAAAAATTTGATTAGACATGATATTTTGTAATTACCTGTAAATAAAACTATTTAATACATTTCATAATTTATAAATTTTATAAGACCCTTTAATTTATGATTCAATCTAAAAGCTCTTATAAATTTTAGCTAAATATTAAATTTAAAGTTTTGTCAACATAGATTGAATGATTTTACATGATGTTTGAACAAATAAATAGATAAAGTTAAAAAAAGAAATATATTTTGACTGTATATTTGCATATACTATACTTAAAATCACCTCATTGTTGCCTCTTTATCTTTTATATATTTATGCAATTAATTATTCATTTTGTTTGTGTGCATATTGTTAATCTTCATAATCTATATCATTTATTGAAGGGAACAATAAAGAGTTTTCATTCTATTGTAAATTGTTGAAATACTATTCAATGTACAGAAAAGTTAGTGGTCATTCAGCGTTTGAAAAGTTTTAAAGAATATTACTAAAATATATTTATTCATTATTATCATCATCATTATTATCATGACTAGGGGAACTTCATTGTCGAGGGATGTGCAGTAAAGTCCCTTTTTAACATCAACAAAGTCTAACTGCGGTTGCCAACCTGCTAGCCAACTGTGATTACTACTGGCAAAATCCTTCCAAGGGCGAGGACTATATTCACCAGGGAATATTTAACGGCTGATATGATGATGATGATGGTGATTAAAACTCTTTGCGACAGATATAATTACGATAATACATTTGGGATTTAACAAAGTAGGTCTGTAGGTAATCCTCGCTTCACAAAATGTGTGACACATTTGTAAAACAAGCAGCACTTATACATACAACAATACTTTTCTTCATTTATTTACGTGTATTATAGCTAACAATTGTATGTATTGTTGCATAAATAAATTTGTGATGCAGACAGAAAGGAGAAGCGTACACTAATTTTAATTACAATAAGAGTAACCTCGTATTGTGAAACAAAGACCACATAAATCGGGACCACGTTCAAAGTTATTTCTGTTTGAGCATGTTTTGGGCAAACATCCGGCACCCTACACTTTGTGTTACGAACGGTACATTGTATTTAGTATTAAAATCTTTTGTTGTAATCGACGTTAATTTTTCTGCAAACGTGACTTTTGTAAATATGTTCTTTTTTAAAATTTTTACTAGTATAAATCTGGTTGTTATATAAGAAAAATATATTGTCTATTACTTATATCGGTTTAGTATTGAAAGAATAGTCGCTTATATTGTCACTAGCTTTTACCCGCAGCTTCGTTCGCATTAATATTAATTTTGTTTAACAATTCTGGTTATCGGTTTAGGTAAAATAATATAGTTACAAAAAGAAACTCAAAGTTTTTCAAAAGACAAGTAGCCTACAATCGTTTCCAGGGTCACACCTATCTTTATAACAAAATGTATTATTTATTCAGTGGTTTAGGCCTGAATACGTAACAAATAAACTTATTCTCGTTTTTACAATATTAGTTAGGATTTTATCCTTTAACTATGCATTACTGATTTTTTTTTTAATTTAAAGTAGTAATCATGACATGGATATGAACAATACCAGAATATAACAAAGTATACTGTATCGCTCTTGATACACTTCACTCGTTGTCATTCCTGAGGACTAAGGTGTTATGTCTTACCCACCCTTCGAACCGAAACACAGCCATGCAAACACGACGGCTTTACGCCAGAAACACGAATGTGAGAGGTTCCAAAGCAAACGATTTCTGTACAGTCTCTCGCCGGTAAATTGACTGTCACAATTAACGGTTCTGAGTCACTTGCATTCATTGTCTTTAGTTTATATGTATAGAATTACTAAATTCAAATGATTTATTGATGATATTGAATATAAGTAACATTTTCTATCGATTGTTACAGTTGTGGTGAACGCTACACTCACATTTTGGAATGAAACTTAATTAAAAACATAAATTATGATATACATACATTGGAAAATAAGCTTTATAATATTAGCTATAATAACCAGATACGATTAGCAGTAACAAATATGAGTGACGTCAGATAGGTAGTGCAATTTATTCCTAGTTTATCAAGTGCTGGACAATACGACACCGCAGCCAGCCTTGAATTTCATAGCACGTTTGATAAACGAGCCGGTCTCTGGTTCCACTCGTAAAATGTACACTTGTATTCTAAACTAGGCAACTAGTATATACTCTTTAAGTAGATACGAGTACATAGAGATTTTTTATATATAAAATAAAATTTTTATATAGCAAATAAATTTCATTTCATTTCAATTTCATTTCATTTAAAATTTGAAAATACAATGGTCATGTTACCCTGCTTGCGTTATTAGTACAGGACAGGATGCTAATAGTGGATGATAACTGAAGGTGAAATTAGATTAGTTGACCCGTCGTGACTTATTCACCAGGAATTCGTTCATGATTACTTACAGGCGAAACGCAGGTTGACATGATGGGTATTAGATATATCACTAGTAATGAGATACTTAATTTTTCGTAAATCCATATATAGTTAGTACCAGCGATAAGCTTAAATATTTAAAGCAGAAGGAGACCTTGTGCAAAGTCGTTTGCTTGGGATCTCTGTCTCATTCGTGTTTCTACACTGAAGCAGTTGTATTCCTATGACTGTGTTTCGATCCGAAGGGTGGGAAATTACAGGGTACAGAGTGATAATACCTTAGCCCTCAGGAATGGCAACGCAAGAGAAGTATCATGGGCGACAGAGTATACTTTGTGATGCCCATGGTGCTGCTTATAGGTAAAGGTTTTTTTTTGATGGGTGAAAACGGAATTGTAACTCCGTCTGCGCTAACGGGATAAGCTGGCGGAGCACCAGTGAAGGATGATAGATGAGAATGAAAACAGGCCAGTAAGCCCATCATGATGAATTCATCAGGAATTAACCATGATAGTTTCCAGGGAGAACCGCGAGGAGGTCGACCTGGTTGGGTATATTGCTAGCAATGGCATTCTCAGTCTCCATTACTAACAATCCCTTTTCCCCTATAGGTAAAGGTTAGAACTTTTCATCAGGTGGGCCATCAGCTTGCTTGCCATTCTAAGTTGCATAAAAAAATATAATTAAAAGAGTAGCTTAGGCATAAGAACTATTGTATCAGAGATTACATTATAATTAATATAAATAATGTAATTGTGAAGCTTAATTCTGCATCTGAAACGTAAGCAAATTGTAACTTTAATTCCTTATAGGTAGATACGATTTCAATTCTTTATTCGTAATTCCTTATAGATACAACATCTGTTTGCCGATCACGATTACGATAAGGATAAAAATGCTTAGGGGCGTTAGGACAAATGTTGGAGTTAGAATAAGTTTAGATATAGAATTATTGTTATGTATTTATTATGACGACGACTGAAATTGTACTTAATTTGACATTAGTTATTTACTTAGAGTTATTTATTATTACAATAGTTTAATAATACTTACAAATTAATTCATTATGTAATAATATTATTTATATGTGGTATGATGGTATAACATAGCGCACTACATGTTTTATAACAATACATTTATAACTGTACCTATGTTTACGCAAATAAATGATTGATTGAGATGATTTAAATTAATTTTATATAACTATCTATTTGACAAAGTAATATACCCAAAATAAACTTTACTGTGAAAACATTAAAGTAGCGATACTTATATTTTTGTATGAAATAAAAAAGTAGAGATTAACTACGAGTAGAAAACATGTTTAGGAAAAAAATCCCTAGATGGTGTTAGTATCAAATTTTATTAATATTTGAAATTTCTGTTTTATGGACTGCTAATTATAATAATTTTTTACTTACATCTGTTATAAAATTAATTTATATTGTTTTTTTAAAATAAAGATTTCGCTGTGATGTTAAATTTAAATTTTGATTTTAGAGGTAGGTTTCAGAAATAACCTTTCAAAATTGACTTCATTATCATCGTCTGTCTACCATAATAATAATAATAACGGTAAACATGTATGTAGTTATGAGTCCCGCTGGTAATCATCAGACATCATTTATATCTACCCAAGGTAGAAAAAAAATTCTACGTCGATGCGTGAGCTCATGCCCGTCCTAAGTGGATCGATGTATTTGACATGTTGTAATAAGGGGACCGATTCTGGTGAGAGGCGGTTGCTCAAGCCAGTTCGGTTGCTGACTAGGAAGTGATGGTGCTGTGCGTGGGGCAACTGACCTTGGGCGTACGTGTGTTGCCTATTTACTAATCGCGACTCGCTTCGCTTAGTTTCAATGCGGGCTCGCCGTGGCTTGGATGCGCTGATTAACATTATGAGCATTACGACAAATTTGACATACCCATGATCTGTCTACTGTTGTTATAATTCTACTTGAAATAACAGTACATTTATTAATTAAATTTGATGAAAAAATTACAATATACTATTTGTTCAACAAACGAATAATTAAACTTCAAACTTATAATCAAATAATATTATTAATGTATCATAATTGTATGAGTTACTTATATATGTCAACATATTTTATATTTTTTAATAGAAACATCTATAATGTTTCTGTCTATTATTGTACGCATACTGCCCGCTAATAATTAATGCTCCTTTCCACTCAGGGTTTGCTGGAAGAGAACTCTTACAGAGTTAAGCTCGCCTGTTGTTACATCTTTATTTTATATATATATATATATATATATATATATATATATATATATATATATATATATATATATATATATATATATATATATATATATATATATATATATATATATGTTGTAATTTTTTCTGTGTACAATAAAGAATAAATAAATAATTGTAGCTATAATCAATTAGACAAGTTGTTAGACCTTCATAATAATTGACAGTTTAATAAAATTGTATCGTTGATCTTTCGTCGTAGTAAATATATATCTGTATATTATTTCAAATGACTGGTCATACTCCGGTGAGTAAGTCGGTACTTAGTATCATTAGTATTATAACAATCATCAGTGGGGAAAATTAATAAAAACTCTTAATTTTTAAATATAGTTGGGCATCCATCGAAGCACTTAGCTCTCTATTCTTAAGGTTTTTGATCTAAAGTAGGTAGTACCTTTGAATATATTTATGTAATACAGTGATTATAGTAATTTAATGTAACACGGTCTGATTTAAAATTTATAACAGAAACATGATTCGCTTCTGTTGAATAATTCTCACAATATCATTTATAAACGTCAACAACGTTTTTATATTCAGTGTTTGGTAATTCGCGTTTTGTGTAACGTGTAGTAAAATTGAGCATTATTTTGTATTAAGTTTGTGGAAAAGAAGGCCAGTTTATTGTTTCGAAAACCAGAATATGTACTAGTAATTCATCTGAGTACACGCGGCCGTTTTAAAAGTATACAGTATTATTTTAGTAGTTATATAGTTGTATACAGATATAAACTAAAACATGTAACAATTTTTTTATATGTATTGTGTGATTTGAAAAAAAAAAAAACAATCTAATACTGGAAAGTGACAAGTTGAATTAAAAAAAGAAAAAATGCATAATTCGATTTATATCTGTTATTTAAAAGTCTCCTCAATTAAAAAAAAAACACGTAAAATATGGTATATAGGTAGTTTGTTCTAGTAAAATATAAAACCAACGCTGAGATATTTATTTATGATAATAATAGAGATAAGTGCAACGAAAGCTACTAAGTTGTACAAATAAATGTGTTTGTCGCCTCACACATATGGGTGTAAAAAATAGATATTTTAAGTTGATTTTGTAAAAAAAAAAATATTAGGGAGATAAACGAGCTAACGGGTCCTCTGATGAGCTGAGTGGTTGGGTACGTTTAGAATAGCCAAAGAGTCCTATATTGTAACTCTCGAGAAAAACCTCTCACGAGTACCCCAGAATTTTACTTTTAGTTACATTATTATTTGTCCCCTTTATTCATAAAAACGTAAATAATTCAATAGCTAAAATAGGGTTGTAGGTTTTTAAGAATAAGGGCGTAAATGTGGAAGAAAAATTTAAAAGTATTTTTCAGGAGCTAGAATTTTTCAAAATCGGTAAATTGCGCTGTATAACATAGTGTTATGCATAACATATACTGTAGATTTTCTGCACCAATTTAAAGCAAATGTGAATAGGCTATTCGTGGAGCTCGCGGCTCCATTTTAGACCACATCACCGCGTTCCATCCAGTGAGATCGTGATCATCGCTCAACCCTTCCAAAATAAAAAATAAAGTACTGGTTGTTTCTTTATAAATTTGTTTCAATTGTGGCCATGGAACTATAAAAAAGATGTATTCACGCACTCTTCTTTTAGTTTACTAATTGGCATTAAGCTCAGAAATCATGATACTTTTCTAGCATGCATACATTCATAGATAAAGCTATAACGAATATTGCGCCAGAATATTAATGTCCTTGCCAGAATATTAGTCAGATACAAACAGATGAATGAAAATTAATTTGCGTCCACTTACAAAGATCGGCTGCATTGACATTTATAACTACTATCACTGACCCAAGATGACGAAGCGTCTATAAAACTGGTATAGTGTGAGGATGATAAAGGGAAGTCAGAAAAGGACAGAAATATCTGATCAGTTATGAAAGTAAAAGAGATAACTATAAAGCCCATTCCTTCGCTATGAAAGAGGGAAGTGAGGCGAAGTCGTAATGAAAGTAAAAGTGAACGCTATTCTGTTTTAGAATTTATTACATTATAACATAATAAACATTATTATTATTACTTAATAGTGAACAACAGTAGACTTGTTTTTAAGTATCAATGTGCTTCTATTCTTAACTGCGTCTCTAGTTCTATATTGTATCTGTTATTTATAGTTGAAATCAAGTGGAGCATTTGTCTTTTTTATGTTCTCTCAATTTATCGAGAATGCGTATTTATTTTTTGAGTTATAGTTAAGTTTTGTATTAAATAAATGGTTTAAGCATTGTCTTAAGACTTGTTTTCGCATACGCCAAAGGTATTCAAATCAATTGATACCTAATTGAAAGACATCGGACAGCCTTTTCAATATTTTCAAACAACCCATAATGTTGTTTTTGTTTTCAAATTTGCCTTTTTAAGTATATTTGCAAGAAAGTCAACATTTTGACACAGGTAAAAATCATAATATATTTTCACTGCAAAGTAATGAATGCTCTGCTGTTCTATCTATATTGTATAAAATACAAACATAATACAATTAAAGTTTAAAGCTATCAGAGGCTGAGATAAAATTAAAAAGAATAGATATAGAACCACATATCTAATCATTGATAGCCGTACATATTCGCCTCCATTTAGATAGGACTTCAGGATACGTATTATGGGCTATTTGGTAACAGTCGATCGAAGTATACATGATTATGTAAATGTAACGACCTATAAGTGTAGCTCCTATGGAACCAGCCTTCTCATCAAGGACCTGATTAAGGGCATCAAACTTAATGTTTCTTGTTTGCATTTCTGTAGTTGGTAAAGTACTATTTGGAATATGATAATGCTCTTGACATCGAGCGATAGTTTTTATTTACTTAAATGGTATTTCAGATATAAAATGTCATTTAAGTAAATAATATCGATAATAAAATCGATATGGTGATAAATTTTTCAAGTTAATCTAAATCTTTTTAAAGTGATTTACTGGCTTAGTATAGATAGATTATAATATGTATAAAGATACTTGCAAGGTGAATTTACTTTGCTTCCTTAATATTCTAATAAAGTTTAAAAAGAACATCCAGAAATAAATATTCGTGGTCATCGATAAATATATTTATAGATATCTATTATATAATTTATACGCGTTACCTTGAGAGCCTCCTCTTTTTTTCACCAGTTAAAATCCTATATCTATAATTTAAAAGCACGAGTACATGACTAATATATCTATCTTGCAAAACTATTGACATGTATTCTTGTTGTATCTCATTTTATTTAAATAATTTGAGTGTCTACATTATTAAATGAGGTTTAATAAAAAAAAAATACAAATTTATATTAAAATTCATCATTCTTTGCTTATCTTCACTAAATAGATTGTTATCGTGTCAGGCATCGTAAGCTCAGTTGGCTCGTTCGCTCCCATAGTGCCCATGGTAAACCTGAGACCGGGTGTGTCATTTTATTGATATTGTTATCAGCCAGCCTTGCATATCGCACAGTGATGAGCGTGTTCAAACTCACGCACACACCGTCAACAGTTCAACTCTTATCAACTGATAGCCTCTACCTCATCCCTTGCTCCTCGTTTGACTGCTTAAACCAATATGAGTATTTAATTTTATACCCTCTTATAATACCATAAGGTCTACATTTTAATAAATGTTTGATACTTCTATCAGAATAAGTAGATACATAATATAATACTTTCGATCTATATGCAACCTTACATGGATCAAGGAAAAGGGTGTCAATATCATTAAACAAATATTTGTTGAATGATATAAATGTGAATGATTAAAAAATTTAGCACAATTTAGGATAGAGGCCTATGAAAATCGATTCTCCGTACTTATCACGTTTATGGCTATAGGTTATCTATAAAGGCCTAGATCATATTAGGGTTAAACCCTGTATTAGACTTTATTGTGGTTTTAAGTTTTATTTATTTATTTAGGAGTATCAGTAATACAAAGACATACATTCACAACATTATTATAGAATCTTAATCTAATATTTGTATTAATTATAGACATGTATAATATTCAAATAGTACATTGATACAAAAATTAAGTTTATTGATAAAAAGTATTTAATACTTTTACTAATATTAATATATCCAGTTTATTTCAATTGTGTGTGTGTGCGTGTGTGTATGTGCGTGTGAGTGTGTGCGTGCCTGCGCATGTGCATGCGTGCGTGCGTTTTTAGAAAAACTCTGGTTCTTGTATTATACATTG